>NC_141687.1:1887213140-1887838140 GCF_964263255.1 Lissotriton vulgaris | reverse complement strand
CCCCAGGGTCTCCAACCGGTCGATCGTATGCTACCGGTAGCTCGCCGAGACCCTGGGAGTAGCTCGCCGAGTGCTGCTCAATTTAGTAGCACATTAGTTTTATTTTGGGCTGTTTAGGCTTATTTCCGTGTCTGTTGCCCGCCCTCACCCAACGCAGCTGCTCCAATTGGCTTGCGCTTAGATGGGGTGGGCGGGCCAAAGAGGATGACGTTCCTTTGCTGCAGTCTCGCGGTGGAATGGTGACGAGGGCCGGGCGCACCGAAGGAAATACCGAGTGGTGTGGATGTTGGAAAAATGCTTGGGCCCGGTAAGGGAGAAACAACGGGCAGGGGAGGGTCAGAGCTGCGAGAGGGTCGATCAGCGGAGGTCATCGAGGAGGGTCAGCTGAAGCGGAGGAGGCGATTTTGCAGCCGGTGCAAGAGTTGTGCACACCTTCCCCCCCCACACTCCCACACACACCCTCCTCCCCCTTTGCACAGGTCGGGCTCGGGCACTATCAGCTCTGTGACCAAAGCAACGGCGGGACAGATCCAGAGAGGGGCGGGGGAACGAGAGCGATGCTGGAGCAAAGTATGTCTTTGCTCTCAGTTCTTGCCATCTGGGTGGTGACCTGATAATCTCTGGTTTTGTGACTACGAGATTGAAGAGGTGTTAAGAGAGGGGCTGGAAAGAAAGAGAGGGAGGGGATGGGGAGGGACAGAGGAGCCGGAGAGAAACAGAGAGGGGCCGCTGGAGAGACACTGTGAGGGGCAGGACAGACAGGGGCAGGAGGAGACAGTGGTGCTAGGGAGAGACTGGGGCGCTGGAAAGAGTGAGAGAGAGAGGGGCCGCTGTACTGACAGAGACAGCGAGGAGCAAGAGAGAGGGGCTCAAGAGAGACAGTGGAGGCCCAGAGATACCGTGAGAGGCAGGACGGAGAGGGGGCCTGGGGGAGACAGTAGGGGTAGGAGGAGAGAGGGGCTGGGGAGAGACAGATGATTTGACAAGAAGATTGTCGAGATGTCACCGACAGACTGAGGGCGTACACCGGGAGAGAGGGGGGGGGCAAGGAAAGAGTGAGGGAGAGCCAGAGACAGTGAACCGGGCTCAGGACAGGAGCAAGGGCAGTGTAGTGTTTGAGAAGGGGCAGGGAGCATGGGCAAGGTGCAGTAACAGAGAGCGTATCTGGGAGCCAGGACAGAGTGCAGGGGTTGGGACAGGGAGCAGTGGCAGAAAGGCAGACATGTTGGGCAGAACAAGGGGCAGGGGGGAGTGCAGCGATAGAGGACAGTGGTGAGCAGGGCAGGGACAGGTGCAGGGACCTTAGCCATGGAGATGCAGTGAGTAGGGAGTGGGACAGAGGCAGGGTCCTGTGGCACAGAACCGGACAGACAGGGGGTACCGGAAGCACGGAGTGAGAGCAGGGGAGGACAGAGAGCAGAAACAGGGGACAGGGTGCATGGGGCGAAAGCATGGGCATGGAGCTGGGCAGGGAGAGGGCATCGAAAGCACATGGTGAGAGTGGGCAGGGAATATTATGCTGATCACCTCACCATTGCGAGCAGTTAGCAGTTAACATCGTAATGATGGTTTTTACACATTGAGAACTACTCGGAGGATAAGACTGCTCTGAATGTCGAGACCCCTCTGACTGAAGACACCCTGTTCGCCCTTAGCAAAGAGGCTCGATTGATGGACCTGTGCAACACAGCTGTGTGTGGGAACAAGTCAGATGGAGGTGCAGGACGCCTTTTGACAAACAAGGTTGTTGGTACACTGATGCTAGCTTTCTGGCTCTTGCCTTCACTTCAATATAACATCCAATAATTGTCACCAACCTCCCCTGCCATGCCCCATTTAAGCTTCTCAAGCTGGTCCATTCTGAGCCTGTGCTGACTGAACCAGAGGTGGGCTGGACCACAATGTGCCTTTTCACTGGCCTCTGTGTGCTCTTCAGGGACACAGGCAGCTCTGGCCTCTCCACAGTGAGGCCATGACTGTTTCATGGTGTCGTGTGGCCACTCAGGATGTTATGTATGTTTTTTTTGTGGTCTGTTTGTGTGACAATTTTATTGGTTGGTAGTCTGTGCCAATGCTTGTCTGTGGGTTTTTGGCTATTTGTGTGCCGATTTTATTGGCTGGGGGGCTGCTTTTTATTGTAAATTTTTCTGATAGTACCAAACATTGCCTGCTGCAAGCACAAATAGCCAAGTAGTCTTCCATACCTTGAAAAACACCGTCCTACAACATGTCTAAGTTTTACTTATTTTGCAAATCTGGGCCACTTTTTTTAGCTATTTGATTTGCCTGCCCTATATTTAATAACATAACAGGTCTAGTTGCAAAGCGCACGATTACCCGAAGGTGTCCTGGGGCTGAATAGCAGATGTTTATTGTTACCCAACTCAAGGCTATTCATTATATCGACCTCAAATGGATGAAAGGATGAGTGTACCTGCTGGGATTTAAACCTGTGACCATGAGGTCAAGCACAGGGCCCTGCAGTGGCTGCTTTAGTGCAGTGAGCCATCAGACCCGGCTTATGGGGCTGCTTTTAATTTGTCCCATTCCGACAAGCATCAGCCTCCGCTTGTGCTTTTGTTGTGTCACTGTTGTGGCTTGTGCTTTAGCTTTTTGTCTCACTGTGCTGCAGAAGGCAGTGCACATGTAAAAAGGGAAAAAAAGTTGTTTCTTTCAGTGTTATTGTGTTGAATCCACAGTATGGGGCCATGGGCTCAGAAGAAATAGGCTTAACGTCAATTAAACTGGGCGGGGAAGGTCGCTCGAAAAATGCGCGAGTTGCTTGGGGTTTAGTAGCTCACAACGATTTTCACTGACCAGAAGTAGCTCACACTACACAAAAGGTTGGAGACCCCTGGTCTAACCTCACTCTGGCCGAAACCCCGCACATCCACAGAGCCAGAGCAGGCAGGATATCGTTCTCCCACATTGTAGCCAAGACCTGGAACGAGCTACCGGCAGCCATCAGACACGCCCCCTCCCTGAACACCTTCACGAAGACCCTCAAGACCTGGCTCTTCGGCTGAACAGAGCTGCGTACCCCCCACCACCCCACCCAGCGCCTTGAGACCCTTACAGATGAGTAGGCACTTATAATTCACTGATTGATTGATTGATTGACTGATTGATTGCATGGAGGAAAACAAAAAAGTAATGGGTGAAATATTCAAATAATCTCTGTCACTGATAGTTACTCGGGGCCACGTCTGAGTACACCAGTTTTTTTGCCTACCATGCCAACTCAGACATACGCAAATTGGCCTTATTTTTGCTGCAATATAAACAGTCCATCCAGAACTACCTGGCTAGGCCACACCGGAATGGGGACACAACCAACCCCATATTGGTTTCTGCTTATTTGCACCTCATCAATAGAATTTAGCTTAAGCACTGAGCAAGGGACTCACTGTGTTGAGCTGATCTCAATGCAGCAAAAAGCAGCTAAAACATGCAATTGTTGCAGAGTTGTCAGTTTTTTAAGTCCCATTTTGTGACTGCGTGTGTCATCCTGCACATGGCCCCAGAGCTGTGAACTGTCTGTGCTCATGGCCACTGAAAATTGTAACCATAACTGGAGGTTAGTAAGACTAGTACATTTTTACAAAATTCGACCGGTCCTAGCATCATAATATGTGGGTAAAGGGTGCAACTTTAGTGCCCCTACACATGTGAACTTTTGTGAATGTGTCCCAGTTATCATTTTCACACACTTCAGTGTACTGAAGAATAGCATTCCCACGTGTGTGGGTTCTTTGCCAAATTTTAGCTAGTGTGTGGGCCAACGACATTCCAGCCAGTCAAGACAAGAGCCTTATAACATCCTGATGCTATGTAGTAGTGTGATATGCCCTGGTCAATACAGCATACACCTGATCATGACTGTTCCATGCAGTTGTTGAGCCTGAACTCAAGGGCAATATTTACACTCTTCTACACTAGACTGTTTGAGCCTATGGGCTGAGTTCACATCTGTTGAGTCAAATGTACTTGCATGTTAATCAATCAATCTATCAGGGGTTTGTACAGCGCAGCTATTAGCCTGTGAGACTCTCAAGGCGCTGGGGGGGAGGGGAGGAGAGGGGAGGGAACTGATACTCCATCCGGGCTCAGTCAAAGAGCCAGGTCTTGAGATTCTTCTTGAATTGGGTCATCAACAGGAATTCCCTGAGGTGGAGGGGAAGGGTGTTCCAGGTCTTTGCAACGAGATAAGGGGAAGGATCTTTCTCTGGTTCTTGTCTTGTGGATCCGACAGATGGAGGCAAGGGCCAGTTGGGAAGAGTGGAGTTGTCTGAAGGGTACGTGGAAGGCAAAGAGTAGTTCAGGTATGCTGGTCCAGTGTCTTAAAGGGCTTTGTAGGCATGAGTGAGGAGCTTGAAGGTGATTCTTTTGTTGACTGGGAGCCAGTGCAGTTCGCGAAGGTGTTTGGTGATGTGGCTTCGGTGGGGGATGTTAAGGACCAGTCTTGCTGCGGCCTTTTGAAAGTTCTGTGGTTTCTTGAGGAGTTTCTGGGTGGTGCCAGGTAGAGTTTGTTGCCATAGTCGAGCCTGCTGGTGA
The DNA here is from genome assembly GCF_964263255.1 of Lissotriton vulgaris. Lineage (NCBI taxonomy): Eukaryota > Metazoa > Chordata > Amphibia > Caudata > Salamandridae > Lissotriton > Lissotriton vulgaris. The sequence continues at coordinate 1,887,833,586 of NC_141687.1, read as the reverse complement.
ACAGTGCATGGGTGACCATCTTTCGTGCTTTGGTAAGGATTCCTCAGAAGGTATTCTGAAGCAGGCATAGAGTGTGGAAGCATGAGGAGGATATGGAGTTGATCTGGCGGTTCATTGTGAGCGAGGAGTCCAGTATGATGCAGAGGTTGCATGCGTGTTCCGTGGGGGTATGGTGGGGGGGGATCCCAGTGCAGCAGGCCACCAGTAGTCGTCCTAGGCAAGTCACACAAAGACTCACTGAGTGTTTGAAAGAACATGCACACTATAGAACATTCTGGCAGTGACTGTACAATGGTTTTAATCATGGATATTTCAATGCAGAGCTCTGGCAAGGGATAAGATTGTGCAATCAATTTCATTTGTGTATGATAACTATTTTGCTTCATGTTCATGAAACTACTTTTCTTTTTAAAAGTAAAACACTCACTGAATTGGTAGAGTTATTAGGTGACATTACTGTGTCCGCTGAGTGCGGCGCATATAGTCCATAACATGTTCCCATATAGGTTGTGGACTGCTCTTCCTCACTTTTCAGCAACTCAAGGACCATAACATGTTCTCAAATAGGTTGTGGACTGCTCTTCCTCACTTTTCAGCGACTCAAAAAAGGGGTGTTTTTACTATTCCGTTTTTTCTCCAATAGTAAAGAGGCCCCAGGACTCCAGTAGTTTGCACACCCAATTCTTACAGTTGAAACCCAGTAACCCCTTAATGCCCTGAGAGCTATGTACTAGATCTCACATCATAAGTCAATCTTGGATTTCTTGACGGCAACATTTTACTCATTTCTAAAAAGTCAGAAAAGACTGAGCGTGTCACCTATGATAAAAGACCACTTAGCAGCAAGCAACCATGTTTACCATGCACCATGTGCCAGCAAAGAACTAGGTTGTTTGCCTGCTCCATGTTGTTAGGCTATCCTCTTATAAGTGCTGGCCCCTTCTGTTATATTATTATTGGTGTCAATTGCTTGAATGGAAGATAACCAAGACTATAAATCTAAGAATAAGTTAGGTTTGTTTGTTGCTGTACACAGTGCAGACTCTACCGGACCCGGTATAGAGTGCTGTACAGATGAAAAGGATCAGAGCATCAGGCAGAGGTCAACCATGTCTTGACTAATAGGATAACCGAGCAGATTATTTACAGAACAACACTGGTCTTCAATTACAGAGGTAGAGAGGATTTCAGTGTACAGGATGCATACAATAATAAATGAGAATGAGAATTTGCCTAGCTTTAGCGCTTGTAAGTTCCAATTCTATTAAGGACTCGGAGGCGAGGATTATGCCTTGCTTTCTTCACTTTATTTCCACAGCAGCAAGAAAAACATATAAAAACTACTTTTCCCATGAACACTTGGGAAAAAACAGGAAACTGAACCATAAGTCCATCGTTAGTCTCTATACTCCTGCAGCACCCATCATGCTTTGCAGCTGCCTCCTCTTCCTCTTTCTTCGCGCAAAGCCCATGTTCCGGCAGTCTCACGCATCTTTCTTCGTGCAAAGCCCATGTTCCGGCAGTCTCACGCATCCTGTTTTGGACCATCATTCCCTGCAAGAAAACTCACAGTCAGACTCCGACCGTCTTGAGAATAACCAGGTATGTAGCATCGAATGCATACAGATCAATAGCATTTGCAACATCAAGAATTCCGTGAACAGATTACTTACATTCCGTACGGGGAGGGTCCACTTCGAGGAAGTCATTGGGGGGGGGGGGAGAATGCCGAGTCCTTAATAGAATTGGAACTTACCAGCGCTAAAGCTAGGCAAATTCTCATTCTATGGCAGGACTGGAGGCTTCGGATTATGCCAATTCAAAGCTTATCGACAACCAGCCGAGCCACTTCCGTTACTGGCTTAAAATAGAACCTCTTGAACGTGGAGTCCGCGGACCAATATGCGGCCCTCATCAGGTCCTCCAACCGAGCCCCTAGGGCAAAAGCCTTCGAGGCCATAACGCCTTTTGCTGAGTGAGCACCAAATTTCTTTGTATCAATCCCCTCCTCCTGCATCACCCAACGCACCCATCTGGCGATTGTTGGGGAGGAAACAGCCTTGTACGGTCTTCGTAAGGCAATAAGATGTTGTTTCTCACCCGGAGGGCGAGTATCATCAGTCATCTCTTCATATGCACGGAGCCACTGCACTACACACAGCTTGGGGGAATCCGGGAAAGCCGGATATGAAAGAACCCTCGTAAGAGTCTTAGTTCTCCTGCTCACTGTAAAGGACACCCCATCCGGGGAAAACACCCTGGCCGTAACATCAAGCGCTCGTACATCCGAGACCCGCCTGCAGGAAATCAAACACAGCAGCATCGCTAACTTAGCAGTAAGCTCTTTGCGAGACAAAAACCTGTTCGGTTGCCAGGAAAGAAACAAATTCAGAACCCTGTTCACGTCCCACAGGACGGAGTACCGCGGCTCGGGCAGCAGCGAGAGGCGAATCCCCCTCAAAAGTCTGCAAACCAAAGGGTGCTCTCCAATCGGGGAACCCTGCACCAGGTCATGCCCCGCCGAGAAGGCCAAGTGGAAGGTATTGATTGACCTGTAGGCTAAGCTTTCTTCCGCCAAGGCGGCCAGGAAGTTTAGGACATGGACTACATCTGCCCCCACGGGATTGAAACTCCGTCGCATACACCAGCGACGCCACCTATGCCACGGTGAACGGTATCTCCTGGTGGTGCTATCCGCCCAGGCCTTGGAGAGCAGGTCCTCTGCCTTTCCCGAAAGGCCTGGGAGAGACCAGCGACGCCGGAGATCCTCCATGCCATCAGTCTCAACGAGCCCTCCTGAACCAACCGGTGGGGATTCCCGTCCGGATTGTGGAGAATTTGAGAAGAGTGAGGGAGTAGGATTGGAAAATCCCAGGAAAGTTCCACAAGAACTGGAAACCAAACTTGAGACCTCCACCATTGCGTGATCATCACCACCTGCGCCGATTGGCGGCGCAGCAACGCTGATACCTGCGTTATCATTGAAAATTGAGGAAACGCATTATCCTGCTCGCCCGACCAGTCCTGGAGAAACGCATCCGTCGCCTCCGCCGACGGGTCTAGGCGCCAACTGAAATACCTCGGTAACTGGTGGTCCAGCCGCGATGCGAACAGGTCCACTGAAAACGGACCCCAACGGTCCATCAGCTGGGAGAACACCAGCTGGCATCCAGAAGGGTCCGGGAGTGCCAGTCGGCCACCTTGTTTTGACGGCCCGGCAAATACTCCGCCGTGACTGAAACTTGACGGTCCAGGCAGAAGTGCCAAAAGTCCCTCGCGAGATCCACCAGCATCTTGGATCTGGTGCCACCCAGATGGTTGATGTAACGGACTGTGGGCACGTTGTCCATCCTCAGGAGGACACAAGATTGGACACGATCCTTGGTCCAACACTGGACCGCAAAGGAACCCGCTAGCAACTCCAAGCAGTTGATATGTAACGACTGCTCGAGGGCAGACCAGGCGCCGCCCGTGGAGAACTCTCCGCACCTGGCTCCACAACCCGAACGACTGGCGTCCGACTCTATCACGATGTCTGGGGAGGAGCCAAATATCGCACGACCATTCCAGGCCTCCATGTGCGTCAGCCACCATCGCATCTCGTCCCTCACGTCTTCCGACAGCGGAATCAGCTGAGAGTATGTCAGGCCCTTCCTGAGATGATATGCCTTTAAACGTTGAATGGCCCGGTAGTGCAACGGGCCCGGGAAGATGACCTGAATCGAGGATGACAACAGGCCTACTATCCTCGCCAGATGATGCAGCGATATCAGCGGTTTCGCTAGAGTCTGGCGCAACTCGTGCTGAATTCTCGACATCTTCCTGGCGGGAAGACTTAACAAGGCTGAAACCGAGTCGATGCTGAACCCGAGAAAGGTTGCGCACGGGGTCGGGAGTAGGATAGACTTTTTCTCGTTTTCTCGTTGATAACGAATCCTAGACCCTGCAACAGGTCCACCGCGTACTGCAGCTGGGACGCCAGCCGTTTCGGGCACTGGTCCATGAAGAGCATATCGTTCAAGTACACTATCATTCGGACACCGCGCGGCCGCAAAGCCTTCACTACCGGGCGCAGCACCGCTGTGAAACACCACGGCGCTGAGTAGAGCCCGAAAGGCAGCGTGGTGAACTCGTAGACCTGTCCGTCCCACCTGAACTGGAGGTAACAACGGTGTGGAGGGAAGATCGGGATCGCCAGATAGGCGTCTTTTAAGTCGAGCCTGCCCATCCAGTCGGACGGCCGCAGCACATCCCTCAGGAGGTGTATCCTCTCCATTTTGAAATGGCGGTAAACCAGCTACTCGTTGAACCAGATTGATAACCAGACGGCGGCCTCTGCCGACCTTGTCGACTAAAAAGATATTGCTGAGGAAGCCGCCCGGATGCTCACATGCGCAACAAATCGCCCCTTTCTGAAGGAGGGCGGAAACCTCTTCGCGCACTAACTCTGCATCGTGCTGGGAGAACGTAATGGGGCGAGGACGCTGGAGCTGCTGTGGACGACCATGGAACTCCAGCTGGAAGCCCTGAACCGTCTGTAGTACCCAGGCGTCGTTGGTAAGGGAAACCCATGAGGGAAAAACTGCGCCAGGCGCCCCCCTACCCGCAAACTCGCAGAGGGAAGCACACTCACCTCGTCCACCCTGTTGTTGACCTCGGTGTACCCCATGGCCTCAAAACTTCTGACCTCTCGTGGGGTAGAAATTATTGAAAAAGGAGTTATCCTGTCCTTGCCCACGTCCGGAGCCTTGACCTCTGTCTGTGGGACTGCCTCGTCCGGCCCTCTCAAAAACCCGAGGGGCAAAAACTTTCTTAATATTGGACTGGGCCCGGTCCAGAGACGTGAAGGTAGCTACAAATTTACCGAGCTCCTTAATAAAGGGATCCCCAAAACAACCTCCCTGCGCCACCGCACCAGCCTCCGAAGAGGCGAGGTCACTCAATTTAGGATCAATTTTAATTAACAGTGACCTCCTTCTCTCTGTGGAGAGGGCACAGTTGGCATTGTCAGTTAGACAAGACCTCTGGAGAAATGAGGTCCCCCGATACCTTGGCCTCCTCTGCCATGTCAAGTATTTTGGTCAGGGGGCCCACAGCGTCTAGAAGCTTGTCCTGGCAAGTACGCCAGGACCTATCTATGACCTTCCGGGGATCTTTAACAAACGTAGCTAGGAAAGTGGCCATTTTTGGGTCAATGTCGGGGGTCATCACTACCTTCCCTTCCAGGGAGGGGCGGGGGCACTCTGCCCTAAGGCGGCTACGCGCGTCCTTGTCCACCGGTCTCCGCAGACGGTTCGCCACATAGAGGGCCACCTTATCCCCTGGGACCCATTCTGAGGACCGGGGATTGACAATGTCATCCGGGTCCAACATGTCCGAAGGACCCGCAGAGGCGGACAGTTGGGATGGAAGCCACGACCTAGAAGAGCAGGCCTCTTCCTCTGAGTCCGGGGAGTCGTCATCCTGCTGTGGTTCTGGGGACATAGTGTGAGGAGTAGGAGGTGGGACTTCCCCAGGGAGGGCGGGAGAGGGTAGGGGTTCGTCAGTCGCCCTAAAGGCGTGCCTAACCCTATCAAAGGCCACCGGGTCAATCCCCTCAGTACATGGTTTCTTAGGTGTGGGGGGGGACCACTGAGGTGGAAGGATCTGGTGCCGGGGCAGGCGCTGGAATGAGGGCCGCGATCTTTGCGTATGCCTCCTCCAAACGTGCCGAAAGGCGTTGCTCCAGGGGCGCTATCGCACAAGTTACTACTTGTGTAACGATATATTAGTTAGTGATAGATTCCTTACCTTAGAATATCCCCAGGCATCAGACTGGATGCGGAAATTTTTGCGTAGCAATACCCCTGCGCGTCGGTAGGCGTCGTCTGCGGCTCCGCGTCCGTCGTCGGCGTCGTTATCGCCGGAATGACGTCGTCGGAGTACTTAGACGCCGCCCATGCGCGCTGACGTCAGTTCTGATACACAGCTTTTCCGCGCCAGATACGCAGAGCCATGATAGAACAAACACTGGTGCCATGAAACTAGGGCCCTGAAAGGCGATGACCTTAACCCTAGATATCGGTTCGCAGAACGGGGAGGATGGGTGGGTCGGTAAGGAATCTATCACTAACTAATGTCTCTTACAGATATATCATTACACAAGTAGTAACTTGTGCATCTGAAAGAGACACGTTAGTGATGGATTCCTTACCTTAGAATAGATACCCCAGCCATACCAACCCCGGTGGTGGGTCTGCGAACCAATATCACACCAGAAAGTCCTGGAGGACGGAACGGCCAAAGAAGCCATCCCTCCGGACTTAACTGTCCAGGCAGTAGTGTCTTGTGAACGTGTGCAGCTAGGCCCACGTAGCTGCCTGGCAAATGTCCTGTAAGGGGACTCCTCGGCCCAAGGCAGTTATTGTTGCCGTGGCTCGAGTAGAAAGAGCCCGCAATCCAGCAGGGGGCTCCTTTTTGGCCATGGAGTAACATGCCTGAATACACAAGATGATCCACCGCGAAATGGTCCTCTTATGTACCGCCTTTCCCTTCTTTGCGCCCACGTAACCAACCAAGAGTTGGTCATCCACCGGGAACTGGCGTGTGCGATCCAGGTAATAAGAGAGCGCACGATTTGGGTCCAGACAGTGGAGCCTTTCTTCCTCTTTCGAGGGATGCGGAGGCGGAAAGAAGGTGGGCAAGGTAATGGACTGCCCGATGTGGAAGGCCGTGACAACCTTGGGCAGAAAGGAAGGTTGTGTACGCAACACCACCTTGTCTGGATGAACATAGAGGAAAGGTGGAGTAGAAGAAAGAGCGTGGAGCTCACTCACTCTCGTGGCAGAGGTGATGGCAACCAGGAAAGCAGTCTTCAGGGTAAGAAGACAGAGAGGACAGTTATGGAGCGGCTCAAAGGGAGCACACATTAGATAAGTGAGTAAAAGATTCAAGTCCCACTGGGGCATCACAAAGGGAACAGGAGGGAACATGTGTGTGATGCCCTTCAGAAATCTATTTACAATGGGGGACTTGAATAAGGAAGGCTGATCAGGTAGCCGTAAGAAGGCGGAAAGAGCAGAAAGGTACCCCTTAAGAGTGCCCAGAGCAGAGCCCTGCTGGGCAAGGGAAAGAAGGAAGAGTAGAACTTCAGAAAGGGGTGCAGAGAGAGGGTCCACAGCCTTTGCTGTGCACCTTGCCACAAATCTGTTCCACCTCTAGGCGTACACCGACTTTGTGGAGGGACCCCTGGCTGCCAGAATGATATCACAGACTTCGGGAGGCAAGTCAAATGGCCTCAACTGCCGCTGCTCAATCTCCAAGCTTGTAGGTGGAGACTGGGCAGGTTCGTGTGCAGGACCGTCCCCTGCTGCTGCGACAGAAGGTCCTCCCGAAGAGGCAGACGAATCGGGGGATCGACTGACATGCTGAGTAGCTCGGGATACCAGTATCTTCGTGCCCAGTCCGAAGCCACCAGGATAACCTGGGCCCGGTCGCGCTGATCTTCTTCAGCACTCTGGGCAGAAGTGGTATAGGCGGAAAGGCGTACAATAGACCGCAACCCCACTCGCGATGAAAAGCGTCGCCGAGCGAGTGCCGCCTTGGAAATTCCAATGCGCAGAACTGATGACATTGAGCGTTCTCTTCTGTGGCGAATAGATCTAACCAAGGCTCTCCCCATTGCTGAAAGAGGCCTTGCGCCACGTCCGAGTTCAGACGCCATTCGTGATCCATCGTGCACCGACGGCTGAGTTTGTCCGCCCTGGTATTCAGAGAGCCTGCCAGGTGTTGAACCACCAAGGTCACGCCCTGATGTTCCAGCCACTGCCAGAGGCGCAGAGCCTCCTGGCATAGGGTCCACGATCCCACCCCGCCTTGTTTGTTGCAGTTCCACATGGCAGTGGTGTTGTCCGTGAACACCTGCACTACACTCCCCCGGACAGAGGGGAGGAATGCCTTCAGTGCTAGACGAATCGCCCGCAGCTCCAAAAGGTTGATATGGAGCCGGGACTCCGCCGGAGACCAGAGGCCTCTGATCTCCGCCTCTCCCATGTGGCCTCCCCAGCACGGAGGGACGCGTCCGTCACAACCAAGTGCTCCGGGTGGGGTAGGGAGAGGGATCAGCCACTGACCCAGTCGCGGTCCGTGAGCCACCATTGCAGTTGTCACGCAGTGCCCTCCGAGATCAAGACATGATCGGACAGGTTGCCCTGATGCTGGGCCCACTGAAACTTCAGGTCCCACTGCAGAGCCCGCATCCGCCACCTGGCGTGATGCACCAGAAGGATGCAGGAGGCCATCAGCCCCTGAAGCCGCAGCGTCAACCTGACCGAGACTCGGGATAAAGGCTGAAAGATGGGAATCAGAGCTTGTATATCCCGAACCCGCTGTTCGGGAGGGTAAACCCGAAACTGCGCCGAGTTGAGAACCGATCCGATAAAGAGGAGCTTCAGAGAGGGACACAGGTGCGACTTCGGCACATTGACGGAGAACTCCAGCAAATGCAGGAGGTCGGCCGCAGTCTGGAGGTGGCTGACGACTGTCTGGGGCGAGCCCGCCTTCAACAACCAGTCGTCTAGGTAGGGGAAGACTGACACCCCTAACCTGCGCAGATGAGCTGCGACCACCGCCATCACCTTCGTGAACATCCGTGGGGCGCTGGTAAGGCCGAAGGGGAGCAAGGTAAACTGAAAGTGCTCTTGGCCTACCATGAACCGCAGGTAACGCCGGTGGGCCGGCAGAATGGGGATGTGGAAATAAGCGTCCTGCAAGTCCAACACTACCAGCCAGTCTTCCGGGTCCAGGGCAGCTAGGACCTGAGCCAAAGTCAGCATCTTGAACTTCTCCTTCCGGAGGAAGCCGTAGACGTTCCGCAGGTCCAAGATAGGGCGTAGGCCCACTGTGCCCTTCTTGGGTACCAGAAAGTAGTGGGAGTAACATCCACACCCTACTTCTGGCCCAGGAACACGCTTGATGTCCCCCTTGGCCAAGAGGGCCGTGACTTCCTCTTGCAGAAGTTGCAAGTGATCCCCCGACACGCGGTGGCATTGCGGTGGCATTGCGGTGGCATGGATGGAGGGGTCGCCTCGAAGGGGCGGGAGTAGCCCCTTCGGATGATCTGCAGCAACCACCTGTCCAACGTGATAGTGCGCCAGTGGGGGAGGTGATGGCGAACCCTGCCTCCCACAGGCACCACATGGGCCTGAAAACTCGGACTAGGAAGGTTTTGAGGCGGGTGCTGTGGAGGGAAGTGTGGACTGGACTCGCCGTTGTCCCAGACCGCCGCCATGGCGGTTTCCACGGCCGCCACCGTGCTGTTGAACATTTTGCGGCGCGTGGCTGGCAGCATGTGTGGGGGCACCCCTTCCGTGGCCACGAAAGGAGCGAAAGGCACCCGTTTGCTGGCGTGGGGCCGCAAGGCCCAAGGACTTGGCTATAGCCCTGGAGTCCTTAAAACGTTCCAGCGCATGGTCTGCCTTGTCGCTGAAGAGGCGACGGCCATCGAACGGGATGTCCAGAAGTGTGGCCTGGACATCGGCCGAGAAGTTGGCGGACCTCAACCAGGCGTGGCGTCGAACTGCCACCGTATTTGCCATTGACCTGCCCAGTGAGTCTGTTGTATCCAGCCCACACCGGATGGAATAAGGCCTGCGTCTCGGCCCTCTGCAAGGGTTTGGACGAGTTTAGCCCGGACCTCCTCCGGGCATTGTGGCAGTACCTCCGCAACCGTGTCCCACAGAGTGTGGGTGTAGCGGCCCAAGAGACAGGCGGTATTTACAGACCGCAGCCCTAAGCTTACAGACGAGAACACCTTCTTCCCGAACTGTTCGTATCTCTTGGATTCCCAGTCGGGCGGGGCCGACGGGAATGCGGTCTGGGAATTGGAGGCCTGGATGACCAGGCTCTCGGGGGTGGGATGGGTGGACAAAAAGCATGTGTCGCCCGGGGCCGGGCGGTAGCGTCTGGCCACGCTCCGATCCACAGGCGGGCCTGTGGCGGGCTTGGACCAAGTGCCCACAAGAACGTCACATAAGGCCTCATTGAACGGCAGCAGAGGCTCGCTGGAGCTTGTCTGCGGTTTGAGGACCTCAGTGAGGAGGTTAGTCCTCATGGCCGCGACGGGGAGCTCAAGGTTTAAGGCCTTGGCTGCCTTCGTCAACACTACACTATATGTAGACCTCCTCCTCCGAAGACACAGTCGGAGGGGAGGCAAATCCAGTGTCTGGCGATGTGTCAAGACCACTGGCCTCCCCAAGCTCATATGTCCAGTCCTGTTGAGACTGGCACTCCAGTGCCAGATGGTCCTCAGACCCCTCCCAATCTTCCTCGTCACCCGTTACCTGTAAAATAGGGTTAGTAGACGGGGCCTCCTCATGGAAATAAAAATCTCCAAAGGCCGTCGGACGCGGCGCCCAGCGGCGCCGTTCCGGCGCCAGAGTCGGACCGTAGGGAACATTGGGAGCGGCGTCCACAGCGGCCGCCCCGGGCGACACCCGTGGGGCTGGCGCCGGTGAGGTCGTAAGGTCGACCGGCGACGACCCGGATCCAGAAGCGGTTCCAGTGAGATCCACCGCGAAATGGTCCTCTTATGTACCGTCTTTCCCTTCTTCGCGCCCACGTAACCAACAAAGAGTTGGTCATCCACCCGGAGCTGGCGTGTGCGATCCAGGTAATAAGAGAGCGCACGATTTGGGTCCAGACGGTGGAGCCTCTCTTCCTCTTTCGAGGGATGCGGAGGCGGAAAGAAGGTGGGCAAGGTAATGGACTGCCGGATGTGGAAGGCCGTGACAACCTTGGGCAGAAAGGAAGGTCGTGTACGCAACACCACCATGTCAGGATGAACAGAGAGGAAAGGTGGATTAGAAGAAAGAGCCTGGAGCTCACTCACTCTCGTGGCAGAGGTGATGGCAACCAGGAAAGCAGTCTTCAGGGTAAGAAGACGAAGAGGAGAGTTATGGAGTGGCTCAAAGGGAGCACACATTAGATAAGTGAGTACAAGATTCAAGTCCCACTGGGGCATCACGAAGGGAACAGGAGGGAACATGTGTGTGATGCCCTTCAGAAATATATTTACAATGGGGGACTTGAATAAGGAAGGCTGATCAGGTAGCCGTAAGAAGGCGGAAAGAGCAGAAAGGTACCCCTTAAGAGTGCCCAGAGCAGAGCCCTGTTGGGCAAGGGAAAGAAGGAAGAGTAGAACTTCAGAAAGGGGTGCAGAGAGAGGGTCCACAGCCTTTGCTGTGCACCATGCCACAAATCTGTTCCACCTCTAGGCGTACACCGACTTTGTGGAGGGACGCCTGGCTGCCAGAATGATATCACAGACTTCGGGAGGCAAGTCAAATGGCCTCAACTGCCGCCGCTTAATCTCCAAGCTTGTAGGTGGAGACTGGACAGGTTCGTGTGCAGGACCGTCCCCTGCTGCTGCGACAGAAGGTCCTCCCGAAGAGGCAGACGAATCGGGGGATCGACTGACATGCTGAGTAGCTCGGGATACCAGTATCTTCGTGCCCAGTCCGAAGCCACCAGGATAACCTGGGCCCGGTCGCGCTGATCTTCTTCAGCACTCTGGGCAGAAGTGGTATAGGCGGAAAGGCGTACAATAGACCGCAACTCCACTTGCGACGAAAAGCGTCGCCGAGCGAGTGCCGCCTTGGAAATTCCAACGCGCAGAACTGATGACATTGCGCGTTCTTTTCTGTGGCGAATAGATCTAACCAAGGCTCTCCCCATTGCTGAAAGAGGCCTTGCGCCACGTCCGAGTTCAGACGCCATTCGTGATCCATCGTGCACCGACGGTTGAGTTCGTCCGCCCTGGTATTCAGAGAGCCTGCCAGGTGTTGAACCACCAAGGTCACGCCCTGATGTTCCAGCCACTGCCAGAGGCGCAGAGCCTCCTGGCATAGGGTCCACGATCCCACCCCGCCTTGTTTGTTGCAGTTCCACATGGCAGTGGTGTTGTCCGTGAACACCTGCACTACACTCCCCCGGACAGAGGGGAGGAATGCCTTCAGTGCTAGACGAATCGTCCGCAGCTCCAAAAGGTTGATATGGAGCCGGGACTCCGCCGGAGACCAGAGGCCTCTGATCTCCGCCTCTCCCATGTGGCCTCCCCAGCCCCGGAGGGACGCGTCCGTCACAACCACGTGCTCCGGGTGGGGTATGGAGAGGGATCAGCCACTGACCCAGTCGCGGTCCGTGAGCCACCATTGCAGTTGTCACGCAGTGCCCTCCGAGATCAAGACATGATCGGACAGGTTGCCCTGATGCTGGGCCCACTGAAACTTCAGGTCCCACTGCAGAGCCCGCATCCGCCACCTGGCGTGATGCACCAGAAGGATGCAGGAGGCCATCAGCCCCTGAAGCCGCAGCGTCAACCTGACCGAGACTCGGGATAAAGGCTGAAAGATGGGAATCAGAGCTTGTATATCCCGAACCCGCTGTTCGGGAGGGTAAACCCGAAACTGCGCCGAGTCGAGAACCGATCCGATAAAGAGGAGCTTCTGAGAGGGACACAGGTGCGACTTCGGCACATTGACGGAGAACTCCAGCAGATGCAGGAGGTCGGCCGCTGTCTGGAGGTGGCTGACGACTGTCTGGGGCGAGCCCACCTTCAACAACCAGTCGTCTAGGTAGGGGAAGACTGACACCCCTAACCTGCGCAGATGAGCTGCGACCACCGCCATCACCTTCGTGAACATCCGTGGGGCGCTGGTAAGGCCGAAGGGGAGCAAGGTAAACTGAAAGTGCTCTTGGCCTACCATGAACCGCAGGTAACGCCGGTGGGCCGGCAGAACGGGGATGTGGAAATAAGCGTCCTGCAAGTCCAACACTACCAGCCAGTCTTCCGGGTCCAGGGCAGCTAGGACCTGAGCCAAAGTCAGCATCTTGAACTTTTCCTTCCGGAGGAAGCCGTAGACGTTCCGCAGGTCCAAGATAGGGCGTAGGCCCACTGTGCCCTTCTTGGGTACCAGAAAGTAGTGGGAGTAACATCCACACCCTACTTCTGGCCCAGGAACACGCTCGATGTCCCCCTTGGCCAAGAGGGCCGTGACTTCCTCTTGCAGAAGTTGCAAGTGATCCCCCGACACGCGGTGGCATTGCGGTGGCATGGATGGAGGGGTCGCCTCGAAGGGGCGGGAGTAGCCCCTTCGGATGATCTGCAGCAACCACCTATCCAACGTGATAGTGCGCCAGTGGGAGAGGTGATGGCGAACCCTGCCTCCCAAAGGCATCACATGGGCCTGAAAACTCGGACTAGGAAGGTTTTGAGGCGGGTGCTGTGGAGGGAGGTGTGGAATGGACTCGCCGTTGTCCCAGACCGCCGCCATGGCGGTTTCCACGGCCGCCACCGCGCTGTTGAACATTTTGAGGCGCGTGGCTGGCAGCACGTGTGGGGGCACCCCTTCCGTGGCCACGAAAGGAGCGAAAGGCACCCGTTTGCTGGCGTGGGGCCGCGAGGCCCAAGGACTTGGCTGTAGCCCTGGAGTCCTTAAAACGTTCCAGCGCATGGTCTGCCTTGTCGCTGAAGAGGCGACGGCCATCGAACGGGATGTCCAGAAGTGTGGCCTGGACATCGGCCGAGAAGTTGGCGGACCTCAACCAGGCGTGGCGTCGAACTGCCACCGTATTTGCCATTGACCTGCCCAGTGAGTCCGTTGTATCCAGCCCACACCGGATGGAATAAGGCCTGCGTCTCGGCCCTCTGCAAGGGTTTGGGCGAGTTTAGCCCGGACCTCCTCCGGGCATTGTGGCAGTACCTCCGCAACCGTGTCCCACAGAGTGTGGGTGTAGCGGCCCAAGAGACAGGCAGTATTTACAGACCGCAGCCCTAAGCTTACAGACGAGAACACCTTCTTCCCGAACTGTTCGTATCTCTTGGATTCCCAGTCGGGCGGGGCCGACGGGAATGCGGTCTGGGAATTGGAGGCCTGGATGACCAGGCTCTCGGGGGTGGGATGGGTGGACAAAAAGCATGGGTCGCCCGGGGCCGGGCGGTAGCGTCTGGCCACGCTCCTATCCACAGGCGGGCCTGTGGCGGGCTTGGACCAAGTGCCCACAAGAACGTCACATAAGGCCTCATTGAACGGCAGCAGAGGCTCGCTGGAGCTTGTCTGCGGTTTGAGGACCTCAGTGAGGAGGTTAGTCCTCATGGCCGCGACGGGGAGCTCAAGGTTTAAGGCCTTGGCTGCCTTCGTCAACACTACACTATATGTAGACCTCCTCCTCCGAAGACACAGTCGGAGGGGAGGCAAATCCAGTGTCTGGCGATGTGTCAAGACCACTGGCCTCCCCAAGCTCATATGTCCAGTCCTGTTGAGACTGGCACTCCAGTGCCAGATGGTCCTCAGACCCCTCCCAATCTTCCTCGTCACCCGTTACCTGTAAAATAGGGTTAGTAGACGGGGCCTCCTCATGGAAATAAAAATCTCCAAAGGCCGTCGGACGCGGCGCCCAGCGGCGCCGTTCCGGCGCCAGAGTCGGACCGTAGGGAACATTGGGGGCGGCGTCCACAGCGGGCGCCCCGGGCGACACCCAAGGGGCCCGCGCCGGTGAGTTCGTAAGGTCGACCGGCGACGACACGGATCCAGAAGCAGTTCCAGTGAGATCCACCACGAAATGGTCCTCTTATGTACCGCCTTTCCCTTCTTCGCGCCCACGTCACCAACAAAGAGTTGGTCATCCACCCGGAACTGGCGTGTGCGATCCAGGTAATAAGAGAGCGCACGATTTGGGTCCAGACGGTGGAGCCTCTCTTCCTCTTTCGAGGGATGCGGAGGCGGAAAGAAGGTGGGCAAGGTAATGGACTGCCGGAGGTGGAAGGCCTTGACAACCTTGGGCAGAAAGGAAGGTCGTGTACGCAACACCACCTTGTCAGGATGAACAGAGAGGAAAGGTGGATTAAAAGAAAGAGCCTGAAGCTCACTCACTCTCGTGGCAGAGGTGATGGCAACCAGGAAAGCAGTCTTCAGGGTAAGAAGACGAAGAGGACAGTTATGGAGTGGCTCAAAGGAGGCACACATTAGATAAGTGAGTACAAGATTCAAGTCCCACTGGGGCATCACGAAGGGAACAGGAGGGAACATGTGTGTGATGCCCTTCAGAAATCTATTTACAATGGGGGACTTGAAAAAGGAAGGCTGATCAGGTAGCCGTAAGAAGGCGGAAAGAGCAGAAAGGTACCCCTTAAGAGTGCCCAGAGCAGAGCCCTGTTGGGCAAGGGAAAGAAGGAAGAGTAGAACTTCAGAAAGGGGTGCAGAGAGAGGGTCCACAGCCTTTGCTGTGCACCATGCCACAAATCTGTTCCACCTCTAGGCGTACACCGACTTTGTGGAGGGACGCCTGGCTGCCAGAATGATATCACAGACTTCGGGAGGCAAGTCAAATGGCCTCAACTGCCGCCGCTTAATCTCCAAGCTTGTAGGTGGAGACTGGACAGGTTCGTGTGCAGGACCGTCCCCTGCTGCTGTGAGAGAAGGTCCTCCCGAAGAGGCAGACGAATCGGGGGATCGACTGACATGCTGAATAGCTCGGGATACCAGTATCTTCGTGCCCAGTCCGAAGCCACCAGGATAACCTGGGCCCGGTCGCGCCTGATCTTCTTCAGCACTCTGGGCAGAAGTCGTATAGGCGGAAAGGCGTACAATAGACCGCAACTCCACTCGCGACGAAAAGCGTCGCCGAGCGAGTGCCGCCTTGGAAATTCCAACGCGCAGAACTGATGACATTGCGCGTTCTCTTCTGTGGCGAATAGATCTAACCAAGGCTCTCCCCATTGCTGAAAGAGGCCTTGCGCCACGTCCGAGTTCAGACGCCATTCGTGATCCATTGTGCACCGACGGCTGAGTTCGTCCGCCCTGGCATTCAGAGAGCCTGCCAGGTGTTGAACCACCAGGGTCACGCCCTGATGTTCCAGCCACTGCCAGAGGCGCAGAGCCTCCTGGCATAGGGTCCACGACCCCACCTGCCTTGTTTGTTGCAGTACCACATGGCGGTGGTGTTGTCCGTGAACACCTGCACTACACTCCCCCGGACAGAGGGGAGGAATGCCTTCAGTGCTAGACAAATCGCCGGCAGCTCCAAAAGGTTGATATGGATCCGGGACTCCGCCGGAGATCAGAGGCCTCTGATCTCCGCCTCTCCCATGTAGCCTTCCCAGCCCTGGAGGGACGCGCCCGTCACAACCACGTGCTCCGGGTGGGGTAGGGAGAGGGATCTGCCACTGACCCAGTCGCGGTCCGTGAGCCACCATTGCAGTTGTCGCGCAGTGCCCTCCGAGATCAAGACATGATCGGACAGGTTGCCCTGATGCTGGGCCCACTGAAACTTCAAGTCCCACTGCAGAGCCCGCATCCGCCACCTGGCGTGATGCACCAGAAGGATGCAGGAGGCCATCAGCCCCTGAAGCCGCAGCGTCAACCTGACCGAGACTCGGGATAAAGGCTGGAAGATGGGAATCAGAGCCTGTATATCCCGAACCCGCTGTTCGGGAGGGTAAACCCAAAACTGCGCCGAGTCGAGAACAGCTCCGATAAAGAGGAGCTTCTGAGAGGGACACAGGTGCGACTTCGGCACATTGACGGAGAACTCCAGCAAATGCAGGAGGTCGGCCGTAGTCTGGAGGTGGCTGACGACTGTCTGGGGCGAGCCCGCCTTCAACAACCAGTCGTCTAGGTAGGGGAAGACTGACACCCCTAACCTGCGCAGATGAGCTGCGACCACCGCCATCACCTTCGTGAACATCCGTGGGGCGCTGGTAAGGCCGAAGGGGAGCAAGGTAAACTGAAAGTGCTCTTGGCCTACCATGAACCGCAGGTAACGCCGGTGGGCCGGCAGCACGGGGATGTGGAAATAAGCGTCCTGCAAGTCCAACACTACCAGCCAGTCTTCCGGGTCCAGGGCAGCTAGGACCTGAGCCAAAGTCAGCATCTTGAACTTCTCCTTCCGGAGGAAGCCGCTGACGTTCCGCAGGTCCAAGATAGGGCGTAGGCCCCCTGTGCCCTTCTTGGGTACCAGAAAGTAGTGGGAGTAACTTCCACACCCTACCTCTGGCCCAGGAACATGCTCGATGTCCCCTTTGGCCAAGAGGGCCGTGACTTCCTCTTGCAGAAGTTGCAAGTGATCCCCAGACACGCGGTGGCATTGCGGTGGCATGGATGGAGGGGTCGCTTCGAAGGGGCGGGAGTAGCCCCTTCGGATGATCTGCAGCACCCACCTGTCCAACGTGATAGGGCGCCAGTGGGAGAGGTGATGGCGAACCCTGCCTCCCACAGGCATCACATGGGCCTGAAAACTCGGACTAGGAAGGTTTTGAGGCGGGTGCTGTGGAGGAAGGTGTGGACTGGACTCGCCGTTGTCCCAGACCGCCGCCATGGCGGTTTCCACGGCCGCCACCGCGCTGTTGAACATTTTGCGGCGCGTGGCTGTCAGCACGTGTGGGGGCACCCCTTCCGTGGCCACGAAAGGAGCGAAAGGCACCCGCTTGCTGGCATTGGGCCGCGAGGCCCAAGGACTTGGCTGTAGCCCTGGAGTCCTTAAAACGTTCCAGCGCATGGTCTGCCTTGTCGCTGAAGAGGGGACGGCCATCGAACGGGATGTCTAGAAGTGTGGCCTGGACATTGGCCGAGAAGTTGGCGGACCTCAACCAGGCGCGGCGTCAAACCGCCACCGTCGTTGCCATTGCCCTGCCCAGTGAGTCCGTTGTATCCAGCCCACACCGGATGGAATAAAGCGCTGCGTCTCGGCCCTCTGCAAGGGTTTGGGCGAGTTTAGCCGGGACCTCCTCCGGGCATTGTGGCAGCACCTCCGCAACCGTGTCCCACAGAGTGTGGGTGTAGCGGCCCAAGAGACAGGCGGTATTTACAGACCGCAGCCCTAAGCTCACAGACGAGAACACCTTCTTCCCCAACTGTTCGTATCTCTTGGATTCCCGGTCGGGCGGGGACGACGTGAATGCGGTCTGGGAATTGGAGGCCTTGGTGACCAGGCTCTCGGGGGTGGGACGGGTGGACAAAAAGCATTGGTCGCCCGGGGCCGGGCGGTAGCGTCTAGCCACGTTTCTATCCACAGGCGGGCCTGTGGCGGGCTTGGACCAAGTGCCCACAAGAACGTCACATAAGGCCTCATTGAACGGCAGCAGAGGCTCGCTGGGGCTTGACTGCGGTTTGAGGACCTCAGTGAGGAGGTTAGTCCTCACGGCCGCGACGGTGAGCTCAAGGTTTAAGGTCTTGGCTGCCTTCGTCAACACTACACTATATGTAGACCCCTCCTCCGAAGCCACAGGGGGGAGGCAAATCCAGTGTCTGGCGATGTGTCAAGACCACTGGCCTCCCCAAGCTCATATGTCCAGTCCTGTTGAGACTGGCACTCCAGTGCTAGAGGGTCCTCAGACCCCTCCCAATCTTCCTCGTCACCCGTTACCTGTAAAATAGGGTTAGTAGACAGGGCCTCCTCGTGGAAATAAAAATCTCCAAAGGCAAATGGAAGCGGCGCCCAGCGGCGCCGTTCCGGCGCCAGAGTCGGACTGTAGGGAACATTGGGGGCGGCGTCCACAGCGGGTCCCGGGGGCGACACCCGTAGGCCCGAAGTCACCGGCGGCGCCGGGGGCCGAAGCACCCGGCGGCGCCGGGGCCTAAGCACCCGACCCGCTAGGGCCTCCAGTCGGGTCCCAAAGGCACCACGGAACCCGACTGAGGAGGGAGGGACCTCATGGCCATGAGTTACCGCTCGATCTTCTCCGGCGTCGCGCCGTGCCCAGGGACCCGAAGGTGTGGGGCAGGCGGCGACGCTTGAGACTCTCACGGAGCCGCGTGGGCGTTGTCGCCCGAGCCCCCGGCCGCATCGTGCGAGCGTCGGGGTGGGTCGGAGGAACGATGACGTCTCTCCGACCTCTCATGCCTCTTACCTGAGGACTTGGAGCCTGACAACCGGTGTCCACTCCCGGAGCTGCGATGACTCCGACCTTGCGACCTGTCCCTCGACCTCCCGTGGGACCGGGACAGGGACCTGGAGTGGTGCGGGTCCGACTGCCAGAGCTTGAGCCACTTGCGGGACCGCTCCCACCTAGCCTTCGACGTCAGGGCCCGGCAGTCGGAGCAGGGGCGGTCGTCGTGATCGAGGCCTAGCCACTTCAGGCACCGGCGATGGGGGTCCGTGACCGACATCAGTCGGTCGCACTTCGAGCAGGCTTTGAACCCGGGCATCCCTACCGGCATCGATAGAGTCGAAGAAAAAGAATGATCAAAAAGATCAAAAGTTTAGTCAAAAAATGACTAGGGGTAGAGCTTCTCCGGATCTGCGCTAGCTGGCGCGGAAAAAAGAAGAACTGACGTCAGCGCGCATGGGCGGCGTCTAAGTACTCTGACGACGTCATTCCAGCGCTAACAACGCCAATGACGGACGCGGAGCCGCAGACAACGCCTACCGACGCGCAGGGGTATTGCTACGCAAAAATTTCCGGATCCAGTCTGACGCCTGGGGATATTCTAAGGTAAGGAATCTATCACTAACATGTCTCTTTCAGATGCCTGATCCACCGCCTTGTAGATGAAATCATCAACCGCCTGGTAGAAGTCGTCATCACAGGAGGCATAATTTAGAGGGTCCTCCTCCGTGTACTGGCCTGACTCCCCCTGCATACTGAGGTAAGTTGGGCTCTACAGGTAATGGAGGTACGGCACAGCCGCTTGCAAAAAAACCCTGGGGGTACATTGTGGGACTGGGGCAACCCAGAAGATATGGTGGCACAAAGGCACTAATGTCGGGACTAGCCCAGGGGAAGCAGCAGCCCTCTATGTACCAGGACACCACCCGGTCAAGTGTCCCCACGCGCCGCACACCAGCGCTTGTTTCGACCCCTCAGGGTGTTCATCCACACAATACAACCCACACTGGGCATCACAGAAAATATGGGGAAAACCTAAATTACGACCCCGTATGGTGTCAACACCGGGTGGCCAGGGTGAGTGTCTTAACCTGCGCAAACGCGGTAAAAAATGCATTTAAAATGCGAATTCCAGCGCACTTACAAGCAGCGAGAACACTGCCCCCTTGCGTCGCCAGAGGCGCACCGCACTCTACGTGGCCAAAAATCGCGTTAGGATCGCAAAAGCGTCCTGCGATTACCAGGGGAACCTGTAGGGGTTCAAAACCATCAGCGCTAAGCAAAAAATGACAAACGCTACCCACAGACACCCCCAAAACACAGATTGGAAAAAGCACTCAACTTGATGCTGAGCAGCGAAGAAAGAGGAAGAGGAGGCAGCTGCAAAGCATGATGGGTGCTGCAGGAGTATAGAGACTAACGAAGGACTTATGGTTCAGTTTCCTGTTTTTTCCCAAGTGTTCATGGGAAAAGTAGTTTTTATATGTTTTTCTTGCTGCTGTGGAAATAAAGTGAAGAAAGCAAGGCATAATCCGAAGCCTCCGGTCCTGCCATAGTATTAAGTACCATACAGAGTCATCAACAGCCTGTAAAACAGGTGCAGTGTCAATGAAAAGTTATTTTATAAGAACCTGGAGCAGCAGTTACTATATAGCAGATTTGTGTATGCTCACCGAGGACCTCCTCCTTGTCGTGAGCCTGCAGAAAAGATCCACCTCTCGTAAATGTTAAGGGCCCGATTCACAGAACTAACTTAAGATAAAATCCTAAACTTACTGCCATTTTGGTATTCCCAGAATAATTTTACTAACTTTACTACTCCTAAACTGAAAAAAATCCTAGCTTTAAGACTTTCGGTATTCACAAAAGGCATTTAGGAGTCCTAAAGTTAGGACTCCTAACTTCTGTGAACACCGAAATGAGTAAGGGCCTTCTGTGAATACCGAAATGAGTAAGTGCCTTCTGTGAATACCAAAATGGTAGTAAGTTTAGGATTTTGTCTTAAGTTAGTTCTGTGAATCGGGCCCCTTGTGTTGCACAGCCAGTTCAGGTGAGTTTGTATCGCAAATGGCTGGAGCAGCAACATGTAGGTATGTAGAAGGCACTGCGTTCCCAGTTTAGGGAATACATGGCAGCCTTAAAACAACGTTAAATGCATAAACCCTTTTTTTCTGTGCAGCAATGAATAAATTAAAGAAACTTGGGCATTACAACTAAACTGCATTTGCAGCCTCGTACACAATCAGAAAGCTTCTAGAACATCCCTTTGAGCTCATGGGGGCTGCAGCCTCATACACATTCTACAAGATTCTAAAACATTCCTACAAAATCTAGGCGGACATCTTCGATCGAAAAGTTGTTTAAAGCATGCCTTTGCAGCCACACCATGCTTGGCTGTCAGCTCTGCATGGAGAACACGCCGATTGACTGCCAGCTTACCTGAATATCATTCTAGTGGTCTAGTGCGGTCATTGTGGTCACAGTCAGTAACTAACTAGTCCTGAAGACCTTTTGAATCCTCTACACCGAACCCAGGAGGTACCTGCAAAAGAAAGGAGAAATATAAGGACCACGTTTTCCTAAGCTACCCCAGGCAAAAGCAAACGCAAGCAATTAGGCACACATTATAAAATCAGGCTTTTTTCAAACGCACAGAGACTTAGCCCAAAAATCGGAATCGCTTTTGAGTAGGAAGCCCCAAGAAACATGTTAACAGTTGCGTCTCCTTGAGAGAGTGATGCGGGCGGTGAGGCGGGGCAGGGTTGGGGCAGGGTGCAGGGTAGTAAATTCCGGCATACGGCCAAACGGAGTTATATAAATAAATAAAACAAATTACATTGCGGGCACTGCAACGCCAAATGGCGGAGCAGCGTGCGCAATGCAATTCGTTTTATTTATTTACATAACTCCGTTCTGCCGTATGCCGTAGTTTACTACCTCCTACCCTACCCTTTCCCTGCCCCGCAGCACTCCCGAGTAACCACGACTGCATGTTAACGAGTGTGGAATCTTATTTGAGACTTTGTTGCAAGTGTGGAACTACCATTTGACACATTGTTTGAAGGTTTGGAAAAAACAACTCACGAGACAGTTGTAGAGTTTGGGAAAATATCTTAAAACAATATGGCTAAACTTAAATATTGCAAACGAACAAGTTGCTTACCTGCGGTTATACATTATTTGGCAGAGACAATATCTAGCTGCAGACTGGATCCAGAAACATTTGGGTGAGCAGTACCCCTGCGCCGCCAGATGGCTTATTCGGCTCCACATGACGTCGCCGAAGATGATTGCATCGGATGTGACGTCATAGTCAGTTATGTAGGCACCACCCAAGCACAAGGACATCCATTCCTTTTCACTTTTTACACGTCAGAAGAGCAGAGCCATGAAATAAACTGACGTATGTGTCACAACTAGGGCTCTGAAAAAAAAAGCACCAATAGTCCTATAAAATGAGTCCACAGAGCGGGGAGGCCTCTAGAAATTGCCTCTACCAGATAATGCTTTACCGAAAGTAAGTAAATTGTTCATCTAAGAGAGACTTCTAGCTACAGATTCCTTACCTTTAAATAGATACCAAGCCATGCCATCCTTTCGGTGGGCTGCGGACAGATTTATTAGACTAAAAAGTCCTGCAGGACTGAACAGGCAAAATGCCTGTCCCTTTGGACCTGACTGTCCAGACAATAGTGCTTGGCAAACGTGTGCAAAGATGCCCACATTGGTGCCTGGAAGATATCCAGAAC
The DNA here is from genome assembly GCF_964263255.1 of Lissotriton vulgaris. Taxonomy (NCBI): domain Eukaryota; kingdom Metazoa; phylum Chordata; class Amphibia; order Caudata; family Salamandridae; genus Lissotriton; species Lissotriton vulgaris. The sequence continues at coordinate 1,887,810,975 of NC_141687.1, read as the reverse complement.
TGGAACACTACGAGCCAACGCTGTGGATGCAGCCTTCCCTCTGGTGGAATGAGCTTGCAAGCCCTCAGGGGTATGCAGATAATGGCCCAGCATGAAATGGTTAGTTTTTGTACTGCCTGAGCTTTTTTAGCTTCCACGTAACCCACAGTGTTGCTTGTCCACCCAGAACTCTTTTGTGCCGTCAAGGTAGCATAACAACGCTCTTTTTGGGTCCAGATGGTGGAGGTGCTCGTCCTCCTTAGAGGGATGTGGGGGAGCGAAAAAGGTGGGTAGCGTGACCGATTGACCCGGATGGAATGGGGTAACCACCTTTGGAAGGAATGAGGAACAGGTGCGAAGCACCATCTTATCCAAGAATGTAATCAGATAGGGAGGTTTGGATGAAAAAGCCTGCAATTCACTCACCCTCTGGGCAGCTGTTATCTACACTAGAAAGGCTGTCTTGATGGTAAGCAGCTGGAGGGGAAAATTGTGTTAAGGCTCAAAGGGAGCACACATGATATATGTGAGAACCAAGTTGAGATCCCACATTGGCATGATAAAGAGCATAAGTGGAAACATATGTACAAGACTTTTTAGAAATCTATTTACAATAGGGGATTTGAACAAGGAGGGTTGGTCCAGCAGCTGCAAGAAAGTGGACAGAGCAGAAAGATGTTCCTTGAGAGTACCCAAAGCGGAGCCCTGCTGGGAAAGTGTAAGATTAAAAAGAAGAATATTAGATAGAGAAGCAGAAAGAGGGTCAATAGACCTTTCTGTACAATATTTTAGAAATTTTTGCCAACAGCAGGCGTATACTGTCTTAGTGGAGGGCCGTGTGGCCAACAAAATAAAATTACAAATACTTTGGGAGGAAGATCAAAAGCTATCGACTGTTGCAGCACAATCTCCACTCAAGGAGGTGGAGAGTTGGTGGAGGACCCTCTCCTGTTGTTGCAAGAGAAGATTCACCTGAAGGGGCTGCCTGATCGGACGATGGATGTACATTCAAAGAAGTTCTGGATACCAGACTCTCCGTGCCCAGTTCAGAGCCACAAAAATTACTTGGGCAGAAGGGGTGTGGGCGGAAAGGCGTACAGGAGGCCTGAGCTCCACTAGTGATGAAAAGCGTAGCCGATCAATAGCAGCATTGGAAACTCCAGTAAGCAAAACTGCTGACATTGCCCATTCTCTTCAGAAGCAAACAGATCTAAACAAGGCTCCCCCCATTGCTGAAAGGGACCTTGCACCACCTCCAACTGGAGACGCCATTCGTGATCTGCTAGGCATCGATGACTGAGTTTGTCTGCCCTGGTGTTTAGAGAACCTGCCATTTGTTGAACACCAGGGTTATGGCCTGCTGTTCCAGCCATGTCGAAAGATGAAGGGCCTCTTGACAAAGGGTCCACGACCCCATCCCGCCCTCTTGTTGCAGTACCACATGGCAGTGGTATTGTCCGTGAATAACTGCGCTTACCTTCGCTTGACAGAGGTAAGACAGGCTTTCATCAATGCTATCTGGACGGCTTGAAGCTCCAACAAACTGATGTGGAGCTCAACTGCCGGAGACCAGTGTCTTCTGATTTCCACCTCTCCCAGATGGCTGCCCCATCCCAGGAGTGACACATCTGTCACTACAGTGAGATCTGGTTGGGGAAGGGAGAGGTGTCTGCCTCTGACCCAATGGTGGTTCATCAAGCACCACTGCAGGTCCTTTGAAGTTCTCTCCAAGATCTAGACCACATTGAAGAGATTCTCCAGATGCAGCGCCTATCGGAACTTCAGGTCCCACTGCAGAGCCACATACGCGATCTGGTGTGATTTAGCAACAGGATGCAGGAAGCTGTGAGTCCCAGCAGCCTCAGAGTCAGTCTCACCGAAATCCAGGATAGAGGCTGAAACATCGGTATTATAACCTGAATATCCTGGACTCGCTGCTCGGCAGGATAAGCACTATGTCTAGAACATCTCTGATGAAATGGAGCATCTGTGAAGGAGCCAGGTGTGATTTTGGCACGTTTATAGTGAACCCCAGCTAATGCAGGAGGTCTGCTGTAGTCTGGAGTTGGGAGATGACAACCTGAGGTGAAGACACCTTCAACACCCAGTCGTCAAGATAGAAGAAGACTGCACCCCTGATCTGCACAGATGAGCTGCAACCACCGCCATTACCTTGGTGAACACCCAAGGGGCACTTGTAAGGCAAAATGGTAGCACAGTGAATTGAAAGTGCTTTGTGGCCTACCTTGAACCGCAGATAACATCTGTGGGCAGGCAAATTGGGGATGTGAAAAAAATGCATTCTGCAAGTCCAACGCTACCAGCCAGTCTGCTTGGTCTAGACCAGCGTGAGCATCTTGAATTTCTCCTTTGTGAGGAAGAGATTGACAGTCCAAAGGTCAAGAATGGGCTCTAGACCTTTGCTCTTTTTCGGTATCAAAAAGTAACAGGAGTAACAACCACAGCCTACTTCTGAAACTAGAACCTTTTCTATACTTCCCTTGGCCAGGAGAGCTGATACTTTCTCTTGGAATAAAACAAGATGATCCTCCGCTGACTGTTCTTGAGTTGGCGGAAAAGGAGGAGGAAAAGAAAGAAAGAGAAGATAATAGCCATACTGAATGATTTGCAAGATCCAATTATCCGATGTTATGGCCCTCAAGTGTAGGAGATGGTGTTGAATTCTCCCTCCATCTAGAGTGACGTAGTCTTGCAGAACCAAATTTGGAATGATTGGAGGCTGCAGCTGCTGGGTGGCATGCAACCTCTGGCTATCATTCCCACAATGTCGAAATTAACTGCGTCCATGTCCATGCACAACTTGGGGAGTTTGCGCTTCACAGTGGCTGGGATATGGCTGACATGGTTGATAACCCCTTCCATAGCCGCAAATGGGGTGAAAGCTAGACTGTCCATGAGGTGTAGATGGGAGGTCCAAGTATCTGGCCGTAGCACGAGATTCTTTGAAGTACTCCAAAGTAGAGTCTGTTTCCTTACCAAAAAGACGAGTCCCGTCAAAGGGCATGTCCAAGAGGTTAGTCTGGACATCATCCGACAAGTCAGATATTCTCAGACAGGAATGGCGCCACAAGGTCACCGTCGACTAAACTGCTCTACCCAGCAAGACAGTCGTATCTAAGCTACACTTAATGGTGAACTTTGCTGCATCTGTCGCATCTTTCACTGCTTGGGAGAGCACAGCCCAGGCATCCTTCGGGACCTGTGGCAACACTAGTGCAACTGTTTCCCAAAGGTGTGAGAGAAGTGGCCTAATAAGTATGCAGTATTCACAGACTGCAATGCCAGGTTGGTGGAAGAAAACATCTTCTTCCCAAGCCTCTTGGATTCCCTATCCGGAGGAGTGGAAGGCAACGCGCCATGGTCACCAGGCTCTCAGGGATGCTTTTAGGGTTGGGGTTTTGGCTGAGGAAACTTGGATCGCCCAGTGCAGGACGATGGCAGCGTGTTATTGTCCTGTTCACAGGAGCCCCTGTGCTTGGCGTAGGCAACGTGCCTAGAAGGACACCTGTCAGTGCTTCATTAAAGGGCAAAAGGAGTTTGGATGAGGAAGCCCAAGGCTGAAGTACAGAGGTCAAGAGATTAGTCTTAACCTACACTGAGGGTAGCTCCAGATCAAGGACCTCTGCAGCTCTCCTCACCGCCATGGCGTAAGATGCCCCCCTCCTCCGTAGCCACACATCAGTTCATCTGAGGTTTGAGGATGGCCATAAGAACTCCTGTGAAATGTATCTTTTTAAGGTTGTGGTAGACTGGCCTATGGTGTCTGGGGCACTGTGGGTAGCGAACCAGCCTGGGTAAGAGTGGGAATTCTGAGTCACAACAGCAGCTAGTTCGGTCACTGTTCCTGTCCCCATCTCTGGAATCTTTCTCCTTTTTAGGTTTTGCCTGGCGAAAAGATGCGCTCTGCGCATCTTTTTCGCGCAGGCGAAAACCTATTGAGATATATACGGGAGACAGGAACGGCCTCCGTCTTTCATTGGCTAGCTCCATAAATGGAGGCTAGCCATTGGAAGACGGGCCTGTCCGTCAATGCCGGACCAGATTCGGGGGCGTTCCCGAGAATTTTTGGCTTTTGGCTACGTCACGCGACGTCAGCCAAAAGCCGGGAACGCCCCCGAATCTGTTCAGGCATTGCCGGCACCCGCCTTCCTGCTCCGGCCGTCTTCTGCGTCTCTCCTCCCCCTTTCCCGCCCCCTCCCGCTTGTTTCCTGATGCTGGCCTCCCCCTTTCGCCGTCGCCGTGCGAAGAGCTGCCCGAGGGATTAGATGAGCCAAGATGCCCTGTCACGGCAGTTCTTGCAGCTTTAGCCCTGTGATTCGTACTGGTTTTTTATTGGCGCACCGAGACGCCAACTTACCGATTAAGTTTAAAATCTTGCTATATCACAGCTGTTTTTCTTTTATTTATAATTTTGAAATTCTGACGCACACCATGACTAGTCAACGCGCGAGAGCACAGACCCGAGCCCCGGGTGCCTTCTGTGGGAGGCCGAAGGAGGCATCTCCCACCGGGCACGGCCGCTCCCCTTGCATTGTCAGGGCTGGGCGGGCACAGGGGGCGGGCACAGAGGGCGGCCCCGCCTGGCAACGATAACAGATCGTGGAAGCGGAAGCCGCTGCAGCCGGTCTGCGGCGTGCGGAAGAGCAGCACCGGGAATCGGTGAGGAGGCCAGCGGGCGGTACTGGAGCAAGCAGGTGGGGGCAGCGGGGGCGCGGATACCCGGGGGCCGAGGGAACGTCTAATACTGGTACTGTGTGCAAGAGGACTGTGTGTTGTCCAGTAATACAATGGTATGCCCTGTACTTTCGTCCTCCAGACCTACTGTCTCCCCTCTAGGTTGCTGCCAGGTCCAAATACTCTTCAGAACCCCCAATCCGGTGCCTGAGCCAAGCACAGCTCCCATGGCTAAACCATCCTCCCAGAGCCCATCGTGTCCCTTCTAGAGCCCATCTTGTCCCTCCTAGAGCCCACTTCGCTCCAATCAGACCCCCCCTCGCTCCAATCAGACCCCCCCTCGCTCCAATCAGACCCCCCCCCCTCACCCACACAGCATTCTAAGAACCCATTCCTCCATTGGTGTGCTCGGTACTCTTTGGGTCTGCTTGGCACTACCCGGATCACTTTGCTTTCCCTGGGTCCACTAATCTGTTACCGTTCCCACTTGACCGGAGTGGGCGTTACTAGAATTAATTAGGGGGCACTCATTGGGCCTGAGATGAAACTGGTGGTGACCTCAGTAAAGGGGGCATGGGGAGAGCTAAGCATGGGCAATGTATGCAGCTGCCCAGTGATCCGAGCACAGGTCGAAAACATGGGTCCCCTCTTGTGACATGCTACACTATCCACCTGCTCCTCCAGTGTCCCCTCCTCAATTCGATCACATCAAAGCACTACATCAGGGGTAGTAAGCTCTATATACATGTCCCCTTGCCTCCTACACCATTTCAACCTTTCAGCCATGCAGGGACCAATTTAGTACCAGGTAAGCATCACACATCTATTGAAATGGGGGTCGCAGTGTGTGGGGGGGCTCGCAGTGTGTAGGGCTTGCAATGTGTGTGGGGGGGGTCGCAGTGTGTGGGGGGATCTGTGTGGGTGTGTGTGGAGGGCTCTGTGTGGGGGTTTGTGGGGGGGCTTTTTGTGGCTGTGTGTGTGGGGGGGTCTGTGTGGGTGTGTGTGTGGGGGGGCTCTGTGTGTGTGTGTGGGGGGGGGCTCTGTATGTGTGTGGGGGGGCTCTCTGTATGTTTGGTGGGGGGGTCTCTGTGGGTGTTTGTGGGTGTCATTTGCGAGAGATAAAGCTAGTTGCATTGTAAATGACAATGCCATTTATTTATGTTTTAAAAAAAACATAAATAAAAATAATGTCAAGAGCAATGCCAATAGCTCTAACTTTAACAAAGGCAAAACCATTGCATTGTAAATGCTTGTTGGTTCCTTGGTATTCTGAACTCTTGCCTGCTTCTCTTTCTTTGCTCTTCGGATTCTGTTTTGGCTATGGCGTACTACTGTGTTTTTCCTTTATGGTTCCTTGACCTCCTTGCCTGGTATGTCACCCTTGCTTTGGATTCGTCATTGTGTAGTATTTTCCCCCTTCCCTTCCCATGCTTAAACAAGCCTCAAACTCTTTCCTTCGCTTACACTTGGCTTAGATTTACTGTAGCTCGCCTTTCCAAAGCCGATGAGTATAAGTGCTTGTTATATGTTTATTATGCATACTATACGTGGTCTCATTAACACTAAAATGCTGCATGCGCCTTCTCTAACTAGGGGGTAATTCTACCACCTGAGAGTCTCAGTGCACACTTGCACTGCAACCATAGAAGAAACACCAGAACGAGCTGCGCTAAAGAAGACCTGGGCATGCTGTTTACCTCTTTTTCTTTCTCAAAGTAATTCCCCTTCCATTCCAGTGCTTGACTCTTTCTGGTATGGATTGTCATCATAAGTCATTGAGTAACATCTAAAACCTGACAACACTGTGACCCGCCTTTTGAGGTTCTTCACTGCTGCTGGGATTGGCTGTTGATTGTTTGCGATGTCAAATTAAAGGGTAAATCAATGTGCAGTAAGTGTGTCCTTCGCCATCAATTCCACTCCTGAAGAGAGTGAATAGAACATTAAAACTAGGGAAGGGAAGAATCAAATATATTCTTACCCGGTATTTAAGAACATATCCTTCGTCAAGTTTTTCAAGTCCCTATCGTTATAAACAGAGCTAGAGTAAAACAATTATAAAACGTGAAAATGTACAATAAACCACAATAGCCTTAAACAATGTGTTAGTCTTATCACTGATCTACCTACTTGTTATACAGAACTGCCACTTTCCTCTCTGTGGTTTCACACTCAAGAAAGAACCCACCTGGAAATAGTTTTTCTAACACATATTTTCTTTACTCAGTTCTCTTTGCACTCTGGCCCCCACTCATCTATATTACCATACTGATCATCAAACACACCTCAGCTCCTCCCAGGGTAGTTCAGAATTGTAGCCCACACAGGGTAACTTTCGGTCCTTGTGTGAGGAGGGAGCCCAATCATGAAGCATGTCACCTTCAGGTGAATGAGGGTTCTCGTCCTTAATAGTGAAATGCTCTCTCTGTATACTACCAAACATACAATTAGTGTGGTATGACGTGTTTTGTGTCTCCCAGCGTGGATTTAGCAGAGAGCCTCTCTACCTCAGAATATGACCTCTGGCTCTTCCACTGTCAGCTGAAACTGAAGACGTGTGCACATAGGTATATGGCATGAAAGCAAATGGAGGCATGTTATCTTTGATGCCAGCAACCATCCTGGAGATGTCAGTCAGCAAAAGACTTACATCTTGCTTTAGCAAGGTGTTGTAATTCAGATTTATTTTATGTTACTGATGTCCTGTAGGAGAATCTGCACTTAGGGAACAAAAATGGTGACAAACTTGGGAGACCAAATGTAAAAAACTAAGAGTACCTAGCGATGCATGCAGGGTGTTTTATAGGTGAATTCAGCTATAGGTAGAATTTTGCCCATTGCTCTGCATGATTTATTAGGAAATATGTCAATTATTGTTCCAAAGTTAGCTTCAGTCTCTCTATCTGCCCAGTAGTTTGAGGATGGTAACTCATAGACATGTACTGCTTCACTAAATCTTGCCAACCACCGCAATAAATTGGGATCTTTGATCAGTAATAATGATATAGGCAGTCCATTTAGCCTTACTAAACCTTACTACCACTTTCAAAAAATGGCTACGGCAGGTGCAGTCGGGAGCCTACTAAAAGGAATGAAATGAACACTTTTTGTAAAGAAGTCTACTGCAACTAAAATAACTGTCTTTTTCCTTCTGATGGAGGAAAGTCTGTGATTAAATCCATTGATATCTGGGGCCAAGTTTGTTGGGTTGGTGGGTACAAAATGGATGTAGAAGTACCACTGGTTTTATTCTAAATAAGCTAACATACTACACCGTGTTTAGTATGATAATCAATGTAATTTCTGAGATTTGGCCACCAAAACTGATGAGAGAACAATTCTTCTGTTTTTCTTATACCAGGATGGCGTCTTATTGGCAACTCATGTCCTCGCTGTACAATCTGCTACTGAAGATCTTTAGCTGGGATGAAAACTCAATTAATATATCATGAGTTTCTTATTATTTCCTTCTTTTAAAAGGATCAAGGTAAACCCAGTGATCTGTACCAATTTTCTGGTATCCTCTCAAGAGTTGCTGTAAGAATCCTTTTCCTGATTCAAGGATCTTGTTCTCAGTAGCCAAAATAGATGGATGGCTGCTGACAGGTTGATTTTTTTCTAGATACAGAATAGGACTTTTGATATCAGTTTCCTGGTCTGTAGTTGACTCCATAGTCGAACCAGGAAAAAAACAACGATCAGCTGATCTTTTAGGATGAATGAATTTCATGGTTTTAAGGTAGCCTACATTTTGTGCTACTTCAAGTTTTTTTTTTATATAACATTTTATTGAGGCTGTCGAGGCAATCCACATTAGTACAAAACAAATATACACCATGTACATAGGGATAGCAGGTAACACAGTCAACATAATAAATTGTACATGCAAGTGTCCAGTAGGATCGCACAGTAGGACAGTATGGATGTAGCAGTATAAACATTTTCCGATAAGGCAACAGGTATGTATAGAAACTAAAACTAATAGCACGAAAATTAAAGGAAAGATAAAAGAAACAGAAATCATATTAGTTATCTTGCGCGACCAACACATCAACTCAGCTAGTGTGACGATTAGCATTACTAATGACAACAACCACATTATAGTGAAAGCGGACAACGTCTTGTACCTCCCTTCAAGGATATGTGCAATGATCAAGAGCATACACAAGTGTTCGACGACATAAAGTTCAGTGAGATGGCGCTAGCATTGTGCAACAGCCTGCAGCCACAGGAAAAAACAGCCCCAGTGCTAGGAAAGGTGAGGAGACCCCAACCCACAAGTACCTGGCCGCAACCCACAAGGGGAAGAAGCGCGCTGCAACGAAATCCACACCAGAGCGGGTACAAAACGGGAGGCCCCACGATCTAACCCACCCCGGTCGGGTTGTTGGGATGCAGGGATTGAGAGGGCGCCTCCCTTGCCTTCCCCGTAAGATATTGGCGATATGGGCCCCAAATGTCCACAGGGCGGGAAGAGACAGGGAGCTGCTCCGAATATTCCACACTGTTCACATTACAGTACGCCACACTCCCGAGCCACGATTTGACCGTGGGAGCGTGTCGCGAGCACCAAAGCAGCGCAACTTCTCTCTAGGCCAACAGGAAGCAAATAGACGCCAATTTGCGAGTTTTACGAGGGAAATTGGACACGTAACCCAGCAGGGCAATCTCCGGCTTGACAGACAATGACTGATCCAGTATGTCACCCAGAGTTTTGTGTACCTCAACCCAGTAGGTGTGCAGTCTCGGGCAGGTCCAGGAAAGGTGTGCAAAATCAGCTTGAGGGACGTTACATTTGGAGCAGGTGTGGGGTCTGTTGGGGTCAATTCTGTGGGCAAGCGACGGCGTGTGGTACAGCCTTCGAAGGAATTTAAAGTGTATGAGTTTGTGTCTGCTATTCATGGAGACCTCCCTGGTCATGAGCTGAGTTGTGTATACAGAAAGGTTTCTGATACATCCCCTGTTAAGGCACACCGATGGCGATCACAGTAATGATTCGCAATGTGAATGACTGAGGAGTTCAAAGTTTTAAAGGCTTTATTGATGGTTATTCATACTGATATTCGCCATCGGTGTGCCTTAACAGGGGATGTATCAGAAACCTTTCTGTATACACAACTCAGCTCATAAATATCTGGTGCATGGACGGATTGCACCACCCTCAAGAGCACCCTAAATCTGTATTGGAACTTTACTTTGAAACTGTGATAACCCTGCAGTGCACCCCCCACTCCTTACACTCTTGACCTCCCTGGTCATGACACAACACGCCTCCCACTGATCGTCTGAGATCTGTGTGCCTATATCAAGTTCCCATGCGGTGCGGACCGCTTCATCCGACGAGGGAAGTGAGGACATGCACAATTTGTAGAGTTTGGACACCACGTGAGCCCCCGATGTGTTCTGTATGATGTGTGTAAGAGCCGAATTATCATCAGGCGGAAGAGGGAATGTGGGAAATGTAGCTCTCAACAGCGCCCGCAGTCTTGTAAGCACGAATGTATCCATAAAGGTCCGATCGGTGAAGCGGGGGTCTTCAGTTATAACGAAAGCGTGGCCATTGGGGAACAGGTCGCCAATCGTGTGCAGTTGGAATTTCGATAGTGATCTGCGTATCGACATTTCGCCCGTTATAGGGAGCCAGTGGGAGTTGGGCAATGGGAGGGCAGAAGAATACAACATGTCAACGTGTAGCAAGCGCCTGATTTTGTCCCAAGCCCAAGTCGTTGTGGTGAGTGGGAGTATGTCATGTGGTTCGCGGGGGAGGCCCTTGGGAAGAATCGTCGCAAGGACCACCGGAAGCGCCGCGTCAGCCTCAGGTTTCAGATGTGGAATTCTGGCATCAGGATGATACCAAGGGTGAGCATAGGAGCACTGGGCGACCAGGTAGTAAAGGTAGAAATCTGGTACTCCAAAGCCACCTCTCTCGTAAGGTAGAATCAGCGTGCGCCAGGCTAGTCATGGGCGCTTTCCCCCCCACACCAATCTCAGCAGGGCAGTGCGTAATTGTGTAAAAAAAACCTTGGTAAGGGGGATCAGTATGTTATTGAAGAGGTACAAAAACCTGGGGAGAACCACCATTTTGACAATGGCGATGCGCCCAGCCATTGATAACGGGAGACGGAGCCACTTGTCAGTGTTATCCTCCAGGAAGTCGAGAGCCTGTCCATAGTTCAAGCGGATAATGGACACGGTGTTGAGATGTACATGAATCCCCAGATATTTGACAGATTCTTCACAACACTCCAGTGGGAGGAAGCAGGGCCACCGCGCGGTGGCAGGGGTAAGAGGAAACAATTGCGATTTTTGCCAACTGACCCTGAGGCCCGAGTACTCGCCAAAGCGTGCAATCTCAGATAGCAGGGGTTGTAGATTGGTCTCCGGGGTGCGGACATATAAAACCATGTTGTCAGCATAGAGCGAGACCAATAGAGGGCCGGTGCGGAATCGGAGCCCTCTGTGAAGATGTTTTTCCTGTAGGTGTCGCACCAGGGGGTCCATTGCCAAAATAAAAAGTAGGGGAGATATAGGGCATCCCTGGCCCTTGGAAAGAGTGAATCTGTCGGTGATGGTGCCATTTAGGTGAATGCGGGCCGTGGGAGCAGTGTACAACAGCTCCACAGTCGCGACAAACATTGCGGGCATGCCCATCCTTCGCATCACGTAAAAAAAAAAGGGCCATTCTAGAGTGTCAAAAGCCGTTTCAGTGTCTAAAAAGACCGCGGCAGCTGGGGTGGCGGGGTCGATTCTGTGTAGAACCGAGAAAATCATGCGAAGGTTCAGTGATGTTGACCTCTGAGGGACAAAGCCCGACTGCGCCGGCGAGATAATGGTGTTAACCAGCAGCGCAAGTTGTGCTTCTTCAAGTTAATGCCACAAAGCTTCCCTTGTGGCTAATCGCTCTGCACCATGGAAGGTGTAGTAACTTCAGATGATGCCAACATTTGGGAGTAGTAAGCCAGTGGATGAATTTCATCTGTTACCGGATCTTTCAGGGACAGAATTTCTCCAAAACCAAACAATGACACCAGTGAGGGGCAGGGTCCAATCTCAATGTCTTAGGATAGTGCATTTGTAAATTCTTTCATGAATGAATGAATCTGCATTTCTAAAGCGCATAGCTACCAGAAGGCCTCCCAGCGCTAGGAGAGGAGTCATCGTAGAACTACAGACGGTCATCAAGGAAATAGAAAAGTTTTCAGAGGTTTTCGAAAAGTTAAATAGTTATCCTCAAGACGAATTTGAATAGGTGGCTGGTTCCACAATCTAAACTTTCAGGAGCAACCACGTAAGGTGGCAGGTATGACCCTGTTTCACTGTAAAGTCCATTCCCTGGAGGGAGTTCGATCACCTCAACAGTTTAGGATTCTCACCCCTCATCTGCATTAACCATCTGAGGGGCCGGTGGTCTGCCTGAGCCCATAAGTGAGGCCTAAACAAGTAGGGTATTAGCTTCTTCAGCACACAGACCACAGCAAATGCTTCCCTTTCAATTGCGACCGATCTGTGTTCCCTCGGAAGTAACCTCCTTCTAATGATGGCTACAAGTTAATCTAGGCCCTCATCATTCAGCTTTTAGAGCATGGCCCCCAGGCCATGCTCTAAAGCATCAGTCTGCACTACAGTCTGCACCACAAATTTTGGAAGAAAACAGGTGCCATGCACATGGCCTCCTTCAGGATGCCCAAAGCAGTCTAGCATGCCTCTGTCCAGATCACCTGACGTGGCTGCTTTTTGGAAGTCAGCTTTGTAAAAGGGGCAATTTTGGTGCCATATCCCTTGACGAATCTCCTGCAATAGACAGTGATGCCTAAGAAGGCTCTCACTTCTATTTGGGTCTTGGAGGGTGGGTGGGGGGGAGGGGAGGGGGAGCAGGAGGGGGAGGGTTGTCCAAGCCAGAATGGTGTCAAACTCCGGCTGCAGGAGCTGCTTCTTGCTGGCCCCTACTTGGTGTCCCAAGTAAATCACGGAGCCCTGCCCTATTTGGCCCTTACTTACCTTGATAGTTAGGCCTGCACTCTGCAGGGCCCGTAGCACTTCATTGAGGTGGTGAATGAATGAATGAATGAGGGGTTTGCAAAGCGCAGGACTCACCCCTAGAGGGGCATCTCCGCGCTGGCAGCAAAACATAAAAACAAGGAGGTGAAAAGCTAGCCGGGCTAAAAAAGTTTGGTTTTCAGTAGTTTTCTGAATTAAGGCAAATCAGGTCACACACATCAGTGCCCTGGCCATGACAGGTGCAGTCATTGTCATCAGAGGTATAGGTTCTGGGTACTGGGTGGCATGGTCTACCAAGATCAAGACAAACCTGTTGTCAATGTACATCTGCTCGAAAGGGGAACTCACAACAGCGAAAGGTTGCAGGGGGCTTTGTATTTCCCCACCTGTCTTGCTATTTGCCCGGCATGTAGGAGAGGACCTGTAGAATGCACAATCTGACAGCTTCCTCACTTAAGGTCAACAAAAGTGGGTGATCAACCTGTCAAATGTCTTGTCTTGCCCCCAATGACCTGCCAGAGACACATCATGAGACAGGCCCAATAGGAAGGTTCTGAAGCTCTTGGGTACCACTAGCACATGAGCTGTACCAGGCTCAGGAACCTTAGACTCACAACACAGGAGACCATACTCCACGTAAATCAGCTGTTAGCCAGAGCCATCACCACCTGCCTGGGCCTCGGCCTGCTGCAAATGACCCAAATGTGTAAGGGCGCTCTTTTTGTGCCACACAGGACTCCTCCCTGGAGGGACCACTGTCCTGCTTTCAATGGGACAGCTCAGGCAGATTCCCCATGTTCGACCACTTCTTCCCCCGTAGGATCTGAGGGGTCTCCCTCAGGGTCAGCCTCCTCCTTAACCATGGGAATCTCAGGAGTTGGTCTCCTGTGCACTTTGCCCTTTCTCTTATTGTAAAGCACCTGGGCCACTCTTTTAGGCTCCAGGTCCTTCTAATCACCCTCACATGCTATTACTGACTGTGTGGTCAGACACACCCACTCAGGCAACCCCAACATCTCCAAGTATGACCTGAGCTCCACCTACTTCCAAGCAGTATGCTCAAGGTCATTGCCCGGCACAATCCACGGGCATGGACAGGCTCACAGCTACCCTCAAGGTACCTGAAACCCTCCCCCACTTAACATTCACTCTCATAGTTGTCTATAGCAACAAATTAATGGACCATATTAGGGACTACCTGCTCTGAAGACACCAGAGGAAACAGGACGGTTGTCGTACTGGTTCCTATGTTCCTTAAAGACTCCACCCTTTGCCCATTAATGGTAACCCACTGCCTATACCTCCCAGTATTGTCAGGAATAAAGGTTCTATGTACCACTTCACTTTCACCCAGGGACACTAGGTTAGCCTCAGCTGTATCCACCACTATTAGCTGGGACCAACTCCCCCCCATGCCTTACACCAGCCATCCCCAGTGACTGCTCACGGGTGGAGGTCTCTGCCCGCTTAGTACACTTGGGATCCCCATTGAAGTGCCCTTCCTGATTACATTCAAAACATTTCAGAGGCCCCTTCCCTGCAGGCTTACCTGTAGAGAACCACTTCTTTTTTTCAGTAGGAGGTTTGCAAGCCTGACTCTGGGAACTAGTTTGAGGCTCTTAAAAGAACTCCTTACTTTTGTTTTTGTCCCCCCCCCACTTCCTCTACAAGGGACCATACCCACCCTTGGCTGAATCTCCCCCAGACACCTTCTTGTGGATCCTGGTGCTGACCCAGAAGTCCACCTCCCTAGCAAGCTCTCTGGGGTCAGTGAGCTTACTATCAATCAAATGCTGGCAAAGCTCTGTAAAACAAACACTAAACATGTGCTCTTGTGCACCAAATTGTACAGCCCCTTATCTGTCACATCACTGCCCTTCACCCAACCATCCAGTGTCTTGCAGAAAGAATCAACACAATCCACCCAGGTCTACGCAGAAAGTTCCACATTGTCCCTACACTCCTGCCTGTAGTACTCTGCGGTCAAACAATGTTCCCTGGTAAGGGCCTCCTATAAGGCAAATAGCTAATTCGGTCACTCCTCTTTAGGGCCAGTAAAGTGCCCCTACATTCAGTTGGGATATGCTTCCACAAACTTGTCCCCAAATCCCTGACACAGATCTTGTGGATTTGCAAAGCTATCTCGTAGGCCACAAACCACCGATCTATGTTGTCTCCCACTTCACAATTAGGAGCAACAAACCTTTGGGTATATGTACGCTTTTCTCAGAGGACACTGGAGATATGCTGCCACGGTCTGTGCTGGACTCAGCCCTCTTGGTTTTAAAATCCAGTTCTCTCAAGTTCAGCTCCTGAGCTAAAATCATTTTCTTCTCCTCCATGGCAAATATCTTATTCTCAATATCTAAGTTTAGTTTTGCGAATTCCAGCTTGAGCTTCCTTTGTTCCCTCCTGTCCTCTAACTCTGCTGGGAACAGGCCTTTAGAGGCAACACTGTTGCCTGCTCTGAAGGGAGCCCTTTCTCCATTCAGACTGTCCGACAACCCACAGGCGGTGATAATCCTCCAGTCAATCCTGATGCAGACTTTAGGAAGGTTCTGAAGCTCTTGGGTACCACTAGCACATGAGCTGTACCAGGCTCAGGAACCTTAGACTCACAACACAGGAGACCATACTCCACGTAAATCAGCTGTTAGCCAGAGCCATCACCACCTGCCTGGGTCTCGGCCTGCTGCAAATGACCCACAAGTGTAAGGGCGCTCTTTTTGTGCCACACAGGACTCCTCCCTGGAGGGACCACTGTCCTGCTTTCAATGGGACAGCTCAGGCAGATTCCCCATGTTCGACCACTTCTTCCCCCGTAGGATCTGAGGGGTCTCCCTCAGGGTCAGCCTCCTCCTTAACCATGGGAATCTCAGGAGTTGGTCTCCTGTGCACTTTGCCCTTTCTCTTATTGTAAAGCACCTGGGCCACTCTTTTAGGCTCCAGGTCCTTCTAATCACCCTCACATGCTATTACTGACTGTGTGGTCAGACACACCCACTCAGGCAACCCCAACATCTCCAAGTATGACCTGAGCTCCACCTACTTCCAAGCAGTATGCTCAAGGTCATTGCCCGGCACAATCCACGGGCATGGACAGGCTCACAGCTACCCTCAAGGTACCTGAAACCCTCCCCCACTTAACATTCACTCTCATAGTTGTCTATAGCAACAAATTAATGGACCATATTAGGGACTACCTGCTCTGAAGACACCAGAGGAAACAGGACGGTTGTCGTACTGGTTCCTATGTTCCTTAAAGACTCCACCCTTTGCCCATTAATGGTAACCCACTGCCTATACCTCCCAGTATTGTCAGGAATAAAGGTTCTATGTACCACTTCACTTTCACCCAGGGACACTAGGTTAGCCTCAGCTGTATCCACCACTATTAGCTGGGACCAACTCCCCCCCATGCCTTACACCAGCCATCCCCAGTGACTGCTCACGGGTGGAGGTCTCTGCCCGCTTAGTACACTTGGGATCCCCATTGAAGTGCCCTTCCTGATTACATTCAAAACATTTCAGAGGCCCCTTCCCTGCAGGCTTACCTGTAGAGAACCACTTCTTTTTTTCAGTAGGAGGTTTGCAAGCCTGACTCTGGGAACTAGTTTGAGGCTCTTAAAAGAACTCCTTACTTTTGTTTTTGTCCCCCCCCCCCCACTTCCTCTACAAGGGACCATACCCACCCTTGGCTGAATCTCCCCCAGACACCTTCTTGTGGATCCTGGTGCTGACCCAGAAGTCCACCTCCCTAGCAAGCTCTCTGGGGTCAGTGAGCTTACTATCAATCAAATGCTGGCAAAGCTCTGTAAAACAAACACTAAACATGTGCTCTTGTGCACCAAATTGTACAGCCACTTATCTGTCACATCACTGCCCTTCACCCAACCATCCAGTGTCTTGCAGAAAGAATCAACACAATCCACCCAGGTCTACGCAGAAAGTTCCACATTGTCCCTACACTTCTGCCTGTAGTACTCTGCGGTCAAACAATGTTCCCTGGTAAGGGCCTCCTATAAGGCGAATAGCTAATTCGGTCACTCCTCTTTAGGGCCAGTAAAGTGCCCCTACATTCAGTTGGGATATGCTTCCACAAACTTGTCCCCAAATCCCTGACACAGATCTTGTGGATTTGCAAAGCTATCTCGTAGGCCACAAACCACCGATCTATGTTGTCTCCCACTTCACAATTAGGTGCAACAAACCTTTGGGTATATGTACGCTTTTCTCAGAGGACACTGGAGATATGCTGCCACGGTCTGTGCTGGACTCAGCCCTCTTGGTTTTAAAATCCAGTTCTCTCAAGTTCAGCTCCTGAGCTAAAATCATTTTCTTCTCCTCCATGGCAAATATCTTATTCTCAATATCTAAGTTTAGTTTTGCGAACTCCAGCTTGAGCTTCCTTTGTTTCCTCCTGTCCTCTAACTCTGCTGGGAACAGGCCTTTAGAGGCAACACTGTTGCCTGCTCTGAAGGGAGCCCTTTCTCCATTCAGACTGTCCGACAACCCACAGGCGGTGATAATCCTCCAGTCAATCCTGATGCAGACTTTGCTCCTCATCCGCCACCACATCATCCCTCTTCTCTGGGTTTACAGCTGCATCCCTGGCAGCTAACCAGGCCCTCAGCGACTTTTGCAGCTCCTCCTTTTTAGCGAGGCCTTTAAAAGAACACTTGAAATCTATGCAGAAACCTTCTAGCTGAGTAACAGTGTAGGTTTCCAACTTCCCAAGCTCCAATGCTGCAGGTACAGTTGTTGGCTCTCTATCTTGGGACATAACTGTTGCAAAAACTCAAAAAAAGATCAAACGAAAAAAAAGTATATTGGTATGTAATGGTCTGAGTCATGGAAGTAGTGTACACCAATCATTGTATGCAATGAACAAATATAAGTCCTATCCCAGCGCTGACACCAATGTTAGACATTGGGTTTCTAGTTGGCCGAGATATGCACCATGTCCAAACAGGAACTACAATCATTTTGCTCCTGCTTTCTACTAGGAATCAAAACGGCCGAGCCAGCTACTCTGATCTATTGAAGTGAAATAGAAAGATGTCTTCACCCCTGAAGCAGAAACAAATAAAGGACATTCTACCAACACCCCTAGATAAGAAACAAAAGAGGTCCTCACTAAGAATCAAAATGGCCGAACCAGCTAGTCCGATCTATTGAAGCGAAATTAGGTTGAAATGGCCACCTCTGAGGACATCTGACACACCAATCTTCTAATAATGGCAACCAAGAGTGGGACCCTTGGCCGTCACCTTCCCAGCCGGACATCGGACTACCCTCCCCCTCTTCTTCCTTCTATTATTCTCCTCTACCTCGTCTATTCATTCCCTCTCTCCCCATATCTCCTCTCCCCTTGTCTATTTTACTCATGTTTATGCTATGCTTTTGTACTCATGTAATTCCTGTAACTAAGGTCCAGTAACTGATGTAACTTTGTAACCATGTTCTGAAACAATGTTACTTCTTCATGTAAAGCGCTCTGATACCTCCGGGTCTAGCCAGCGCTATATAAAACTCAATAAATAAATACATCTTAGTCATTGTAAGTGTAGTACACACTAAAAGTTTACCTGGGCTTATCCTCTGGTAGCCAGGCTTAGCGCTATCAGGCTAGAATAAAGAGGCAATGTATTAAGTATTTATGCACACACACACACACATAGTAACACAGTGAAGACACTACAAAAGTACTCCACAACAGTCTATGAGAATAGGCAATATTTATCTGGGTAAAACAAGACAAAATTACAAAAATCAAACATTCACCAGTCAAGTTATGGATTTTGCAAGAATACATCAAAATACAGTCCTTAGAGGTCAATAGTTCCAACAGGGGCTATCTGGTCACGCTTGATGGGGCAAATCCAAAAGTTCAATCTGAACGCGATGGAGTGCAGGCCTGATACAGGAGTCATGCAGACCCACTGAAAGTACTTTGGAAGCGTTGAAGCTCGGAGGCAATGCGTTGAAAAACAGGGAGTATGCGCCGTTGACAAATGTGATGCACCGATTCCGAAGTCGGGCAATGTCGTTGATGTATCGATGTCAAGATCGCCACGCGGCAGTTCCAAAGTGTTGATGCGGAACTGCTGGGTTGTAGGCGAATCGTTGTTGGGAAGCTGCGCAGGTCCGAAAGTGCATCAGAGTCGGGGATAGTGCGTCGCAGACGTCGACAATGTGGTGTCTAAGACTCAAGCAGCACTGATGATTTGGAGGCGCTGCGTTGGCAAAGTCAAGCTGCATTGTATGTCGAGGTTGTTGCGTCATGCAGTCAGCGAGCACCATTCATGGCTTGGGTGCAGGGATGGACAATGCATTGATATCGCAGGGAATGTGTAGATTCTGACTGACGCTTTGGCGTCAGTGCGTTGGTTTCATGGATTGCAGCCCCAAACACTCATTTCCAAGGGCCCAGAACTG
Organism: Lissotriton vulgaris; assembly: GCF_964263255.1. NCBI lineage: Eukaryota > Metazoa > Chordata > Amphibia > Caudata > Salamandridae > Lissotriton > Lissotriton vulgaris. The sequence continues at coordinate 1,887,791,865 of NC_141687.1, read as the reverse complement.
GATTTGGCACCACATGGCAAAGCAGGACTCAAGCCCAGGTACTGGTAGCAATATGCAGGTGAAGTCTTTGATATCCTTGACACTTCAGAAACAGGAGGCAAGCCCAACTAGCTCTTTAGAGAGGCAGGATGTAGAAAGCCAATTCCAGTCCACTCACTCCCAGACAAGAAACAGCAGGCCAACACAACAAAGCAATCAGCAAAGGGGAAGTCCCTCCTGACAGCATAACAGCTCTTCTTCCTGGTAGAATGGAAGTGCTTTGAGTATATGGTGTCAGAGGTCCAGTACTTATACCCATTTTGGCCTTTGAAGTAGGGAGACTTAAAATGAAGGTCTTTGTAGTGCACAAGACCCTGCCCTTTTCTGCCCTGGCTCCAGACACAATACAGAGGGGTATGTAACTCTCTGTGTGGGGACAGTCACAACCTTAGTCAGGTGCAAGTGCCAACTCCTCCCTCTCACTATAGCTCAGGAAGATCCATCAGCCTGGTGATGGGCCATCAGGATATGCAGGGCACACCTCAGTTTCCTTTGTGTGTAAGTGTCTGGAAGGAATGCAGAGCGCCCAGCTGTCATACAACCCAGACGTGTATTCCAGAGACCGGCAGAGGCACAGAATGTTTAAAGTAAGAAAATACCAACTTTCTAAAGGGGGCATTTTCAGACCAGCAATTTCAAAATCAACTTCACAAAAAGATGTGGTTTTAAATTCTGAATCCAGGTACACCAAACTTACTTTTCCTATCTTTTCCCAAATGGAAGTTACACTTTTAAATACAATTCCAATGCTAAACTATTGGAGAGATAGGCCTTGGTGTAGAGAAAAACGGATTTAACAGCTTTTTTTTACTACCAGGACATGAAAAACTCCAATGTTCTACCTTTTAAATACAATGCAATCTGCCCATGGTGCTACCTAGGCCCTACCTTAGTGGTGACCTATATGTAATGAATTGGAAGGTTTGGGCCTGGCAAGTAGGTGAACTTGTCAGGTCGAAATGACAGTTTAAAGCTGCACACACAGGCCTGAGACATGTTTTAAAGCGCAACTCATGTGGGTGGCACTATCAGTGCTGCAGGCCCACTACCAGCATTTGATCTACATCCTCTGGACACAAGCAGTGCACTGTACTAGGAACTTATCAGCAAATCACATATGCCAATCATAGAGCTACCAAATGCCATTACATTTTACTCACAATGCAAATGCACTTTAGCACTGGTCAGCAGTGAAAAAGTGCACAGTCAAATAGCCAGCAAAAAGGAAGTTCAGAACATAGCCAATGACAGGGGGTCAAGAAGGCAAAAAAGTAATGGGAAACCATGCCAAAAGATGTCAAGTCTAACAAAGTTCAAGACCACTCCCATTCGGCTTTTAAAGTTTCCACTGCCACATCTATTCCTTCTTGTGAAATTTGAAACTGAAGAAATACAACCTCTGGTACTTAAAATAAACACTTCTTTAGTTTGGCAAAGAATGAATGCTCCCTTAAGTGTCCTAGCACTTCTTTGACATGTCTGCAATGTTCTTCCAAAGATTCAGAGAATACCAAAATATCATCAAGACAGGTAATGATGAATGTGTCCAACTGATCTTAGAAGATTTAGGCATAGATACATCAAGCTAAAAACCGGTCGCAAACGGGCAGACTCTCAGAATCTGCCCCTTTGCGACCGGTATCTTTGCATTTGGGATGCATCATCCAAAATGCAAAAATCGCAATGTAAGAAATCGCAAAATTGTGATTACTTAAATTGCGATTGCATTTAAGGAATCTCAAATTGAGAGTCCTTAAATGCAATGCATTAAAGTAAAACATATAGCGATTTCGCTGATAAGGGGTGAAGGACTGGGTTATTTAAGACCCAGCGGTGCCAGGGGACAACACCTGAAACCTTCGTGGGTAACCTGCTCCGGCGTACGAATGACAGAGACACGGGACACTTCCTTCGGCGTCAAAGACTCGAGCTTTATTTACTGCAGGGAACACAGAAGTCACAGCAAGTACAACACGTGCAACTTGGGGAGACTGCTTCAAATTGCTGCAAGTGGGTCGCTCCTTTTATACACGTTTCTTCCATAGGTTTACATGGTACACAAAGGTTTACAACTCGGTTCCCATAATTATCCCTGAGAGGGGTCGCTTTGGTCACTTTGATACATTCAGGGTCCGAGACATAAGTGCGGAAACATTTGGCGGTTCCCAACTAAAAAAAAAACCATCTTCCCACCATTAGTACATTCCAATCAACAATAAAACAGATCGAAGAAGGAACAAGGACAGGTGCAGAGGAAGATGGAGACAGTGGGGAATTGGAAAGGGCGTGAAAGAGGAGGTATCGGGAAACACGAGCTACAGGCATCAAAGGGACGTGCCTAATGAGATGCACGGCTGAGACAATAAACCGGCACGGCAAGATGAGCCTCGAGCGGGGCCATCTGCCTTACAGTATCATCCCCCTCGTCATAAAGACATTTTCAAAGAACATGTGTCTTCCGCAGATATCTTGGGAATCCCAGGGTCGCGAAGCGGACAACGTCCGTTCGCTGGCTACTTGAGGGCAAGCGACAAAATGGATGCCATATCTAAGATGGAACCCGTGGGTACAGATAAAAAATCCACGTAACAGACGAACGGTTTAGGTTAACACAGCGAAACTGCATACACCCACTAAACTCGTCATTTGCGGTTCATAGATACCAGACTCGACCATATTCGTGCGAGTCGAAAACACCACTTACAATTGTCACGGAACCTCAGGGGAGCAAATTACCATGAAGTTGAACTTCATAGTAATTTGCAAAAAAATTGAAAAATGCACTAAAGTGCATTTTTCAAAGTTCCATTCTACACACAAACATGCCCTTAGGGCATGTGTGTGTGCAAGATGTACCAATATGCAGATTTCAGGGGTGCAACAGGGTGTCCTTTTGACACCCTGGCACCCTTGAAATTGTAATCTCAATATGCGATTCTCTAATTGAGAATCGCAAATTGAGAATGTTTTCCCATTCATTCCTATGGACCTAGGCCCATAGGAATGAATGGGGAGGTATTCCTTAATTGCGACTCGCAATTTGCGAGTCGCAATTAAGGAATTTTAAAAAATCGCTATTTTTTTAGCGAGTTCTTCATGCCTAGCCTTTTGCTATTCCTTATTAGCGAATCCTTATATTTCGCTAATAAGGAATCGCAGAATGGATGCTTGATGAATCTATAGGATAATTCCCAAAATGTTGGAAAGCTGCTGGTGCACTGCATAACCCAATGGGTATCACTAAATATTGAAAGTAGCCATATCTGGTGTGAATGCAGTCCCCTTGTTGAATACATTCTAAACTATATGCTCCTCGAACCATCTTTGAAAAGATTTTCTCTGACTTGATCTGATCAAAAACGACAGATATTAATGATAAGAGGTATCTGTTCGAGATTGTCACAACATTGAGTTCCCTGTGATCTTTACATGGAAAAGCTGGTGAACTAGAATGATGAATAAACCTCTACAGTCGGTTTTCGGTTATGCACTCAGGGAGAATTATGTCTTCTTGCACTCTTAATGGATATATTCTCCCAAGTGTTCCAAGAATTAAATCTATAGAACAGTCATAGGGACAATGAGCTGGCAATTGATTAGCTCCTTTTTTTCTGAAGGCGTCCTGGAAATCTTTACAAGCCTATAGTATCTATGTATGGCATACCATGTTTAAGGGAGAACCTTTTTCAACCCTTTCCTTGGAAAGCAGTGCTGATTGCAACTTTGCGATGATAAGGGAATGGTGTAGTTTTGCTGTTATACCTGTCAGTAGAGGAATTGTGTCCTCTTAGTCAAGGTGTACCTAATCCAGCATTGAAGGCAAGAAACTCAACAAGCCCAAACTAAATGGGTTAAAAGTATTCATTATTTAAAGATATCTCAAGGAGGGAGTTTTTCATCAATCCCTATGATAGATTCTAGAACCTCTTTGTGTTGGTTATGTAAACCTTGTCTTTCCTGAAATCTTTGACTAACAAAGCACCCCGAAGCCTCACAAGCTATGAGAGCAAAACTAGTAAGGGGTTCATGCCAAGTGAGAATCTGAGTTGAAAATGTTATTTGCCGCACACTCTTGTGGTGGTTGTGAACCTCGGAATCGAACAAGAACTTGACTGGCTTTAACCTTCCCAGTCGAGTCCTGGTGTTTCACTCTAGGCGGAGACATTTATTTATATATTTATTTTTTACAAAAAATGCACCTGCTTTTCTTAATAGACAGAAACCTTCTTTTCTTCTATGCAATGTTTCTTCAGTGGTTAACGTCTTTCGGATATTTCTGAGTCGCATTAGTTTCTTTATAAAACTGGTGTTCTCCATGGGTGTCTGAACATAAGGGAACAATCACTTTTGCAGGAATCCATCGATCCTTTTTAATCCAAATTACTGATTAAACTACTACTCCCTCTAAATTCAAGATTGGCATTTAGATTAGTGCGAGTAACTCTGACCTCATGACTCAATTTCTCCAAGCGGTAAACATGCTCTTGCCGTGCAACTTAAAAAACACTTTAGATCTTGCTGAACACTAGTGCCATGATCAGCACAGGGATTGACCTTAGAGTCCATTTTGCGTGGGTCTAGCAAACTGTCACAGACTCACTAGAGCAAGTGTAAAAAACAATTCCAATCCCTTCCTTCCTCTCACCCTAGATGATGACTCACCCTATCAAATTACAACAAAGATTGCAAATAAAATCAAGGATATGGGAAAAAGTGCGCGAGAAAGCAATAAGAGAGGCAGACAGCCAGAGAGAGAAAAGCGCAGGAGAGATTCCTGTAGGTGCAGACTGAAATACCCAGAATAGCCTAGATAGCTTGTCTTAAGAAGCAGAGAAAGACAAGGACCCACACAATCATAATGTTGGACTTGACCCTCACTGTAGGGTCACCTCCAAACATTTTACCTTTACCCTCCACATTTTGCTGAAATGTATTTTTGTTGGCTCTAGGACTCTGTATGTTACCACCATAACCAGTGCTAAAGTGCTTTTCCCCTTAAACATGGCAAAATTGGATAATACCTGATTGGCATATTCAATGTATTTAAGTCTTTGTAGAGTGCTATACCATATAGCCAGGGCCTGTAAAGTATATGCTACAAGTGAGCCTGTAGCACTTAGTGTGCCACTCACCTAAATACCCCATAAAACATTACGCAAATCTGCCATTGCACCCTGTATGCAATTTTAAACTGCAAATTCGACTTGGCAATGTAACCTCCTTGCCAAGATTTAAACTCCCCTTTTATTTCATATAAATCACCCTTAAGCTAGGCACTGGGTAGCCCATGAATAGGGTGCATTGTAATTAAAAGGCTGGACATATACTTTTAAGTTTTACATGTCTTGGTAGTGACAAGCTCCTAAATGTGTGTTTCATTACTATGAGGTCTACCTCTCCCATAAGATAACACTGAGTTGCCTTATTACACTTAATGAGTGCTAACTTTTGATTAGGAACAGGGGAAAAGTACATGCTTTGTGTCTGAGTAATTTTAATTAAAAATCCTCTCTAAATTTGAAAATGGCACTTTTAGAAAGTTAAACCAAAGGGGATGATGGACGGAGTGTTGAACATTGCAAGCCAGTCAACTGATCTGGGTTTAATCCATCATCATTCTTTAGCTCACTCCGCCACCCCAGTTCAGACATGGCCATATGCTTATTTTATTTATTTCGATCGATCAAAAATATAATCATTCACTTCTTAAAATGCAATACAAAATCAATATACCATTAAAAAGTGCAGTAATATAAAACCATTGAAAGTGATTTATATAATACAATAAGACAATCTTATGCATTTTCCATTAAAAAAGAGCCTGCCCCTGAACAAGGATACCACTGAATCTGGTAGTAATTATGTTAACAGAGCTACAACACAGGAACAAGTTTGCCCATTTTTGACCTTTTCCACCACGCAAACATTAAAAACCTTGAAACAGCGAATACCAGCAAGCTTGTGGTATCTGATTTAAAAATACGCATGCTTCCAATGGACAATTAAAAGATAAAATACAGCATACAGGGGCCAGCCAAGTTCTCCTAAGTTCCGCGTAAAAGGAACAGCAGAAAAAAAAGTGCTCAGTGGTTTCAGCTGAAATATGGCATAAGGACAAAATGGGTCAAACAGACAGGTTTCCTCATGAATTCTTCAATGCATTCAAAGGTAGGGTTCCGTATCTAAACTGAACATACAGAGCTTGAGCCTGGGGCGGTACAATATCATCCAGAGCCTCTTCAAACACAAATACTCCTTTGATATATAGAAACACCACAGTCAAAGTGCCATGTGCAAACCGGTCAACCCTTTCTGAGACCATTGGTTCCCAAAACCTTTTTTTGACTAAAGAGATTGTAAATGTAGTCATCGACCCTGGGTCTTCCCAGAGCTGCACCATCACAATTTTTGTAAACCAAACTTTGATCTTACTAAACCACTTGATGCGGCCTGTTAGATTATGCAGAGCAATCAGCTCTACCAAAGCCTCCCTCAGGGGCACCTGTGTTTTGCTTATCCACACCCTGATCCAGAACAGGATTGACCTCAAAATGTCATAATGGTCAATAGACTTCAGGCTAAGATCTAATCTAAGAGGCAGGAGTAGTGTATTCACTGGGAGATTCATAATGGCTCTCATGAATTTGTTTTCAGCACAAGTTAGTTCTGTCAGGTTTTCCAATCCCCACAATTCGGCCCCATAGAGGGCCGCACCTAATCCCTTAGCCCAATGAATTTCAATAATAAGAGATATTGGCTGAAAAGGGGAAGCTCTAGCCCTTTGAACTATAGCACAATCAACATGCTGAAGGGTCGCAATACTTTTTTCTATCTGCGGTGTCCATGCCAGCCTATTGTTGATACAGATACCCAGATAGTCAAAAGAACCAACCTGCTCCAGACTATGCGTGCCCAGGGTAAGTTTCCTCTTATTAGACTTATATGGATTAAAGAGCATAGATTTGGTCTTCAGCCCATTTATTTCTAGACCCTTATCTTTGCAAACTAGGGCAAATTCGTTCAAAAGATTTTGAATGCCACAGGGTGTTCTGGCAATAAGCAGTGTGTCGTCTGCAAAAAGCAGACCGGGCACTACCTTTCCAGTCAATTTTGGGGGGTCGCAACCATAATTAAAAAGTTCTCCTATTAGGCCATTTATATAGAGGATAAACAATGTAGGAGCAAGAACGCATCCCTGACTAACGCCCTTCTGCACAGCAATGGCGTTAATCAGGGAGCCTTCAGTATTCCGTCTGACCCTGGCAAAGGTGTCTTAATGTGACCTAACCAAAAGACTGAGCAAAATATTTGGTAAACCCAGTGAGCTCAGTGCTAGCAAAAGTTGGGACCGTTCGATGGAATCTAAGGCGGTCTTTAAGTCCACGGACACTACATATAGGTGATCTCCTCTAATTGTGACTTCTTTCCAGATTAACAGGAGAAACCTAAAACATGGTCCAAGGTACTGGTTGCGGCCCTGAATCCTGCCTGTAGATTTGATAGAACATTGTTGTCCTCTATCCAGTTTTGGATTCTGGTCAAGATGATTTTACAAACATTTTTTTGCGTTAAGTCAATAAGACTGATGGGCCTGTAATTCCCCGGCGACCCTTTATTGCTCTTTTTGTGGATAGGGATGATTTCAGCACCCCCTCCAAGATAGTATTGTAAATCCTTTGAAGCAATGGACCCCAGACGGGCGGTTCAGCCCTAAACAGGTTTCCGGGAGCTTGTCAAGACCCGGTGCTTTACTACTCTGCAGGAACTTGATGGTCATAATTGTTTCTGCAAGAGTGATATTTTCAACATCAGCTACTGTCTGTTCACAAGGATCAAAACTTAAAACTGGAGCAGACATGAGCCCATGATCTGCAAACAATGCCCCAAAGTAATCTTCCCATACATGGGGCTGAATATGAAAGTCTGTTTGTGCTACCAGATTAGATGATCCCTTTGCCAATAAGTTCCAAAAATATTGACTATTCTTGTTTTTAGCAACTTCTAAAAGCAAATTCCAAGTTTCATACTCCCAATCCTGTTTTACTTTGTTTTGGGCCAGTTTATATAACCTCCTACCATTTTTTTTTTAAATTTGTTTTTATTGCAGAATTAGAAACCATTGCATACAATTGCTCAACCAGTGCACTCATGGTGTCCCCCCGCATCAATCGTAAGAGCGTAGATCATACACAGCCATTCAGCCCGCATCCCGGAGGCCGGGCGGCACAGCATCCCAGTTAGTAGCAAGACATCATGGTGAGCGTCCCTGAGGGACAATGGTCGAAATCTCTTTACGTATCTGCTTTTACCCCCCAACCCCTAACCTGTCCCGAACATCAGCCATCCTAGACCAACATTCCAGTGCTACGGAGATGCTACAATCCCGTTCCCCGGTCCCTACGAGGGCCTCATCATGTCCGTCCCATGCGCCCCTGCCGCTTCTCCGCTATCCACCCACGCTCCACAGACCCAGTAAGCAGTCCCATTCCGGAATCGCTGCCGTATCCAATCCGCCTCCCAGTTCCTAGCCCACCCCTAAAAAGCCCCAGAACAACCCCAATCCCACCCCCCAGCAACCGCCAATGGTGTGTGCCATGTTCCTGACTCTTGTATGGGTCCCGCTACAGATCCGCTGATAATTCCGTACTCGTAAGCCTCGCAGTGTCCTTGAGTCCTATCCATTCAGTCCTCATCCTCCACCAATGAGTCACGCAGAGCCTGCACTATCAATTCCCATGCACGCGCTGATTCTAAGTTCTTTTCATTATCAAGCTTGACAGCTTGCCTCATACGGAGCACACTCTCGCACTCGGACCACCTCAGCAAGTCATTCGTCCACCTCCTCACAGACGGTCCCTCCCTGGACTTCCAGTGCCAGGTAATCTCTCTCTGCGCCAGTATCAGCCCTAAGTCAATAAACTTACTTGTCACCTTAGTGTGTTTGGTGTGTGGGAACCAGAGCAACAAGCACGCCGCCATATCAAACTCCACCTCCCTGTCTGTCACTGCATTGAGAAGTTACCCCACTTCCGCCCAGTAAGCCTCTAATTTCGGACAGCCCCAGAACAGGTGATCCATATCCGCCTCCGACGCTAAGCACCTCGGACACCGCGCCTCCTGCACCTGGAAATACCGTTTGATCTTCTCCGGAGTCAAGTAGGCCCTATGTAAGACAAAGAAATGCACCTGCTGGAAACGCGCGTTCCTCGTGCCCTTCCACGTGCGTTTAAGAATATGGCCCCACACCGTGTCCGGAATGGGCCTGCCTATGCTCGCCTCCCATTTCGTTTTCAGCCCCAGGAGCGGATCCAGCCCCTCATGCAGCATCCTATTAAGGAGGCAGGTCACCGCCTTAAAGGTGCCGGAGGCCATCACTACGTACTGGCAAGCCATAGTCGTGTCCGGCTCGATGAGCCCCCCTCTCCAATGCTTTTGAATGGCGGCCACCACGGCCGCATGCAAGAGGAAGCTCCCCTCCGGCAGCCCAAACTGTTCCTGTAGTACCCCGAAGGGCACCAAGGTCCCATCGATATATAGGTCCCCTACCACTTGCAGTCCCAACTCCTCCCATTCCAATAATGGGGACCAATCGCCCCCATGCGGCAGTGCTGTCAGCATGCCTATCGGTATCTCCGGTGCATATGGTCGGGTCGCCTTCGCCCTCCTCAGACTCCTCTGCCAGCATAACCTGAGCGTCCGCTCCTCCATAGTGAGGCCTCGCAACTCCAGTTTCTGCTGCATAACGATATAGGCCGGGACATGGCGTTGTATCCCCTGCTCTCGGCCGCACTCCGGCCCTCTGAACACCCTAGCCACATGCTGCGTAAGAACCTGTAGCTGCGCTGCCAAGTAATACAACTCAAAGTCAGGGACGGCCATCCCCCCCTCAATCTTGGGGCGAAGCAACGTGGTCAGTGCCACTCTACGGCGGCCATGCCCCCAAAGGAAGTCAATAACCATCGTCCGCAAGTCCCTAAAGATCCTCTGAGGAATCCAAATGGGCAGCGTTCGAAAATAATATAAGAGCCGTGGAAGCGCTACCATTTTCAACAGAGCAATCCTACCTAACACCGTCAGGGGAAGGGATGCCCAAAAAGACATACAACCTCTCAGCGCCCGTACGCACCGTCCAATATTGCCCTCTAATAGGTCCGCGGCCTCGTGATAGATACGGACTCCCAAATAAGTAAAGCAAGATGGCTCCCAGACCACCCCCATATCACGTGCGGGGCAGGGCGCATCCGCTCGAAGCGGGAAGACACAGGTCTTCGCCCAGTTAACCCTGAGGCCCGACAACCGGCCAAACTCAGACAGCATTTCCATCGCCCCTTCCAGAGCCCGTTCCGTGTCCTCCATATACAGCAGCAGATCGTCCGCATACAGTGAGATGTGGTGCAGCTGCCCTCCACTTGCGATCCCTGCATACATGTCTCCCGACCTGGCACGCACCGCCAAGGGTTCCATCGCCAGTGCGAACAAAAGAGGGGAAAGGGAGCACCCCTGTCGTGTTCCCCTACCAACTGGATAAGCCGCTGACACCAGATTGCCCAGGCGTACTCACGCCGTTGCCGAGGAATACAGCACCTTCGTCCACCTGCGGAACCCTTCACCAATACCAAACCTCACTAGCACTTCATCCAGATAGACCCATTCCAAACTATCAAAAGCCTTCTCAATATCTACAGACAACACCGCCCGGGCTCCGTCCGTATCTACTGTACCATCCAGTATCCCAACCAGGCGACGAATATTTAACGCCGTGCTCCTCGTGGGGATAAACCCCGCCTGGTCCCTGTGCACCAGGCCAGTCATGTGTGGGGTCAACCTGGTGGCCAAGATCCGGCTCAATATCTTGTAGTCCACCGTCAGCATGGACAATGGCCTGTAGGACCTCACATCAGTCGCTTCCCTGCCAGGTTTTAGCAACAGCACTATCAGTGCTTCCCTCATTGATCCGGGCAGAGCCCCCAACCTATAAGCCTCCGTATACACCTCCAGCAGTCTGGGTGCCAAACTATCAACGTACTTCTGGTAGAACTCTATCGGTAGGCCATCCACACTGGGCGTTTTATTCCTCGCCATGTGCTTAATGGCCGTCCTGATCTCGGCCAGCGTGATAGGTCCACCTAAGTCTTTTGCATCGTCATCGTCAAGGACCGGAAGCTGCCTTGACTCCAGATACGCCGCGATTTCGCAGGCCTCCACTCCCAACTGACTCTCGTACAACTCCGCATAATAGGCCCGAAAGCACTCCAGCACCGCCGATTGGGAATATACCATTTCCCCCAGTGCAGTTTTGATGCTTAGGACCGGGCAGCCTCTAAGTTCAGGATTAGCAAGCCTGGCCAGGAGCGTACCCACCTTATCCCTTTCGGCATGCGCTCTAATGGCGTATTGTCTGTAGTCATAGCACCGTAACCGTTCCGGTGGCCACCACCTCCTTTGCCTCCAGCAACCGGGCCTGCAAGTCCAGCTGGTCCGGTCTACGCCGCTCCAGGTCCCTCAGTTTCTCCTCCGCACCGGCAAGCGCATTCAGCACCGACAATTGAGCATTCGAAAACCTACCCAAGCACACACCTCTCACCACCACTTTCATCGCATCCCATTCAGTGGACCTACACGCAGCTGTACCCTCATTCTCATTAAAATACTGATCAATGCCCTGTTGGACTGCATCACTGAACACCGAGTCCTCCAGTGTGTCGGGCCGGAGCCGCCATGTTGGAATCGCGGAACGCTCCCGCTGCCATTGGACATGCACCAGCAGAGGATTGTGATCCGAGATGGTTCTGGCCAGATACTCTGTGTGAGAGACCAATGGGGCCAGGGACCCGCTACACAGTACCGAATCAATTCTAACATGTAGAGCATGGAGTGCTGAGAAAAAGGAGTAGTCCCTAACATCCCTGTGTTGTTCCCGCCTACATCCAACAGCCCCCAACTTTCTTGCCAATCCTTCCTATGCATGGCCAGCTTACGCACCGGGGAGTAAACAAGGGGAGGGTGAGATCTGTCTAAGGCCACATCCGTGATCGAATTAAAGTCCCCCCCAGTATCACAGGACCCGCTAGGAAGGAGGCCAAGGATCCCGATAAACCATCGAAAAAACGGGCCTGATCCACATTTGGAGCATATACACAGCTGAGAACCACATCCCGACCATATAACCTCCCCTCCACTGCCACATATCTGCCCTCGGGATCAACCAATTGATTCAGCACCTGAAATGGTATCCCTCCTCTCACCCATATCAGTATCTAGCAAACGCTGAGTAAGTGGTGCCAAAAACCTGACCCCGCCATCTCTTCTGTAGTGCGGTGCATTCCTGTTTCGTTAAATGAGTCTCCTGCAACATGGCAACCTGAACCCCCCGCCTCACCAAATACGCATGCACTTTGTGGCGTTTGACCATAGTTCGCAGTCCTCGGACATTCCACGTTAGGCATTTCAAGTTAGGTAACGTCCCCATACCAGCATAAAGCGATCCAGTTCAAATGCAGCCAGTCAATACCCACACCATAGCAGTTGCCCCCCCCCGAACCAAACTATAGAAAAGAAAACTCCCCGAACCCCACTCCCCAGGACAGAGCCCACAAACCCGGTGTCAGCCCCGAACCAAACCTTAAACCAAACACACATCCGACTAACCTGTGGTCGCCACCACAGAAGGCCTTAAGGGCCCTGGGGGGGTGAGTTATCGCCGACCCCGGCAAGCGGAGCCCGGGCCCCACGCTCTCCATCCCGCCATGCCAACGCTGCACCCTGCCCGGTGACCCAACCAGCTCCAACAGGATGCCACCCTACTAAAACCGTGTCCAAGTCCCATTGAAGAATCAGCCATGAAAAATGTCATCAGACGTCTGGGGGGTGACCACCGGCCCCTTCGAGCTCTCCGCCTCCGAAAGTTCCTCTCCGGTCCTGCCACCGTCGTCGCCAGAGTCCGTCGCCGCCAGTTCACACTCCGGCTGCGATCTCGTAATGGCCGCCGTCGCTGCAAGCGCCTCTCTCTTGTCTGCAGACATTTGGCCTCCCGTTTCTCTCGCTGACGCCTAGTGCGGGAGCGAATCCTTTGGGACTGCCGGACCCGAGGCGGTTTAGGCTGATCTCGCCGACTTTTGTGATTCCTGTCCGTGCCAGCTCGATACGATTCCAACCACAGCCATGCGTCATCCGGGGTCTGAAAAAAGTGTGTGGTCCCATCCAGGATTATCCGCAGCTTGGCCGGGAAGAGCAAGGAGTACTGGATGCCCTCCTCCCTCAGTTCCTTTTTCACTGCCAGAAAGGACGCCCTATTCTTCTGTACCGCCTGAGTGTAGTCCGGGAAGATCGTGACTCTGCTGTTTTCCACCTCATATGGGCCCGAAGCCCGAGCTCTCTGGATTAGGAGGTCCCGGTCCTTATAATGAAGGAGCTTCACCACCATCGGTCTGGGGGGGCGGCCAAGCGCTGGCGGGCGAGCCGGCACCCTGTGTGCTCGCTCCAATGTAAAGAAGGAAGTAAGTCCCTCCGGTGCCACCACAGTCCGGAACCATTCCTCCATGTAGGCCACCGCATCCTCCCCCTCAATTCGTTCCGGCAGGCCTACGACCCGCACGTTGTTCCTTCTGTTGCGGCTTTCGGCATCCTCCGCTCGTCGTTCCAACATGTCCAGCCGGGTCAGGATGTCCGTTATATTATGTTCCGCGGTCACCACCGCCGGTTTCAGGTCCAATAAGAGCTGCTCATGGTCCTTTACCTTATCCGCCAGCTTGGCATGATCCGCTCGCAGGAGCCCCAGCCCCATAGCGACCTGCGCAATGTCCTGCTGCAATGCCTCCTTGGTCGAGGTGATAGCATCCAGGATGGCATCCAAGCGCCGATGCAGTCTCTGCTCCTGATCCATCATCGGCGGGGAGGCCTCGCCAACCTGGGATAGTACGGCCGCATCCTCCCGGCCCTGCTCCATGTTGGTCGCTCCCCCCGCAGCCGCCATCTTAGGTGTCTCCGTCGCCTCTACACAGGCGGAGCGCCTCGCCAAGTCCCAACAACCACTGTCCAGTGGGACGTGCGTCTCAGCAATGATCGCGACAAAGTGCCTCCACAATGCCCGCAACTCCAAGAATCAGAAGGGCCAGCGCCGTCCACCTCACTGCCGCCAGATCCGTGGGGGGGGGGGAGGGGGAGAAGGAGTAGAGACGAGCAGTCGCCCCCAGTACCCCGATCCAATGCTGGGCACCAAACTCCCCGCCTTTCAGGACCGCATCTACAGCTCCCACAGCTCCGATTTCGCAGAAGCGGGCCACCCTGCCAGTCGACGCCAGTTCCGCTCAGTTTCGGTTTCCGAGGCCATCGACCCGCTCCGTCGCCATTTTCTTCACACTACAGGCAACACCTCGGCCGTCGTCTTGCTAGGTCTCCACGGGGCCAGCGAACCCCAAAGTGCTTTCCGCCGCTCCCCAGTGGCTCCCCAACTCTTCGTAGGCCAGTCACACCGACCAGGGTCGCTCCGGGTGCAGTTTTCAGGAGAATTAGCGGGACCCTGCGCGGAGCTGCAAGCTCACGCCGCCATCCCGATCGGCGTCCAAGCCACGCCCCATAACCTCCTACCATTAACGATTTCTGCATGGGCTTTTGTTTTAACCATCACCATTAACTTGTTCCTAGCCATTTTACATGCATCATTGAACCAGGGTGTTATTTGCTGCTTAACTGTTACTTTGTTTATAAAAAAAGGTTTTAAAATCAAAGTTAATTCATGAAAAATACTCATGACCGCCCCTAGCCCAATTGTGGGGATACTTAGATCTTTAAGAGACAGCTTCACCACAGAATATATTTGGGGGAGAGAGTTTGAGTCGGCTAAGATCATTGGCCATTTAACTCTCCTATTTTTATTTGTAATGACCTGTGCAGACTCAGACCTAAGGTGCCTACACTGGGTAACTAGTCCCGACATTGTACGCATCAGAGCATTATGATCACTATCTTCCCTAGAAATAACGGCCATATCTTTAACTAGTGACCACAGATCTAGGTCAAAAAGGATATAATCAATCTGTGTTTTCAATGCCCCCACCTCTTAAAAGTATGACCTGCTACTCTATCAGAGTCTGTTCTGCAATTACAGGTTCTAACACCATAGGCAATAGTAAACGATAGTACTTGTTGCCCCACCCCTGTAATTTTTTTATAGGTGGAATCTGAAGTTTTGCAATACCCCTAGCCTCGTCCCCCTCAAGGATGAGATCCTGCATATAATTCACTGGTTCAAAAGTTGTATTAAGATCTCTGGCGACAATCAGACAGTGATTTCCCATGGTCAAATCAAGGCAATTGGCCCTGAGAGTCTATGTGGGCTGTGGACCCGATTGTATATATTGAGAAGTATAATTTTTTTGGACCCCTTACCTAGGGACAGTTTTAAACCAAGTAGCTCAGGACAACCAAGATGCAGGGCCTTTACTTTATAGATCAGTTTATTTTTGACCCATATCAGGAGGCCACCCGCAGGGCGACCAACAGGAGGCTGTATCGCTTCTATACTTTAAATGGTGAAACCAACCCTATGGAAACACCATACTGCCCAGGTTTCCTGTAGTAAATAGAAGTCAAAAGCATCCATAAATTTACCCCAGTCTGGGTCAATTATCTTCGTATTTAGCCCCGCTACATTCCAAGATAAGAACATTAAATCACGGCAACCAGAAACATTTTCCTGTGGATGGTCTACTAAACTTTTTGGCCCCTCAGGATCACAATAAGAGGGGAGGAGCACAGTATTAGTAACTCGGTCGCAAGAACCTAAGTTACCATGAATGTGTGGTGTTGGAGTAGTACCAGAGATAACAGGAAGGTCTAGAGCGGGTCCAACCTCTTGTGACTGTAACAGAGAGGGGGGTACTCTATCCAGTCAATCCTGTGAATCTAAGCCACTCAAGGGATAATACCTATTACTCAATTCCAGGGATGGTACCTCAGTGGATGCACAGGGCATTGCGCTATCCATTTTGGTAGCGTCAAAGTTCCTCCCTCTATTATCACAGTGTCTATAAAAGAAACTTAGCGGTAAGATAGTTACCACTTGATCCGACCTCTGAAAAGTAGAAAAAGTCCCCCACCCCAGCAATCGACCTGTAATGTGTGGAGATCTATAGTTAATAAAAATGCAATCGCCATATTGCGACTTGCAAAGAGGGCCCACCCAGTTAACTCGCCTCACAAATAAAATGTCCCCGTAATCTGATATTAGAAAATGTGTGTTCTGGGAGAGCCAATAACAAACTTTCTTTTTCAACTGTGACTGGGATTCAACTTGCACATTACTCAAGGGAGGAACATTCACTATTGATTGCTACATAAGGACCGCACTCTGGAGGAAGATGTAGCGTCCCCTTATCTTCTCGGGTACTAGAGACTTTTCTATTTGGGGACAATAGTGTGGATGCTTGCTCATTTATGCCATTTTTGTGACCATTGTTGCCATTAGTAACATTAATGTCTGTGGAAAAGGGACCTTGCCTGCTAGCACTAGGGGGCGGATCCTTGTTGGCCAAATGGCTAGAACATTCGGACCTACGGTTCTTCTGCACGGTTACACTAGCATGACTTCTAATGACACCATTCCTCGCTAAACTGAACTGTTCAGGGTTACGGTTATTTGATGGCCTCTCTCTTGATTCAGAGTGCCCACTACGAGCTGAACCCCGACTGAATCTTTAGATTTTACCCCAGAGCATGAACTTGTGTCCCCAACCAATGTGCACATTGATGCCACAGTAGATTCTAGTAGATCAAATCTTTGCAATATTGGTAGGAAGTTATTATTATCTGTTACATCTTCTGGGGGAGATGTCACAACCACATTAACATCACTAGCGGGTGAACTAATCAGATCCTCAAGCCTGGATAATTTATCCTCCATCAAACGTAGGTTATTACGAATAGGGTCAAGCAATACAGAGATTAACAACTCAAATCTACTCCACTGATCATGAATACATTCCCCAGTCTGTTAGTTGGAGACTAAACTTGAACAGATCGTGGGCTCTGTTGACCCTTGGTTATTTTCCGTCACCATGGTTTCATATGGAAGTGTCTTAGCTGTATACTTCTTTGCTCTGGGCTTAGATTTTAACTTAGAGTTGGGCTTTTGCGAAGTACCACCCCCCTGGCACCTAGGAGGCGGTTTACAAGTGGAGGACTGTGCCTCACCAAACTTTGCCGGGATAAAATTTTGGTTCCTTTTGGACCTTGTTATGACTTCTCCATCCCTATCAACAGATACAGACTAAGCCTCTAGCGTTATAGGAGGGGCTAATGGTTTTGTGAGAGATGGCTGGAGCGAGATTCCAGTTTCTTGGTTCGATATATCATTCACACTGGGCTCCCCCAGCTCCATACCATGAGCAGTTGCAGTTTTACATAACCCCTAAAGCAGTCTGTACACAACACCCCCCCCCCCTTCACCTCCCCTTTCCCAAAGCAAGACGTACCCCCCTTGTTGCCAGACGGAGATTGGGTATCTGGGTGAAGAACTACGGGGGATTTTTCCCTACTTAGTCCGCCCATTCAAGATCTCTTCTGTTCAAATATAGTGTCCAGGGAAAGTCTCTTTTCTGTGAGCAGAATCTCGTGGGTTAATACTGACTCTGCTCGTGTAAGGAAGGTGTCAAAAGTCCCCACGACCCCCCCACCTACTTTTAA
Organism: Lissotriton vulgaris; assembly: GCF_964263255.1. Classification (NCBI taxonomy): domain Eukaryota; kingdom Metazoa; phylum Chordata; class Amphibia; order Caudata; family Salamandridae; genus Lissotriton; species Lissotriton vulgaris. Next base: position 1,887,774,144 of record NC_141687.1, on the reverse strand, counting down.
TTGGCCATCCCTGCGTTTAGTGCGTTGCGTCATGACAGAAAGAAAACTACTCAGGACAACAGAACCTTTTGTCCATGCACCTCTCAGCAACAATATCAGAGGGGTGCGAGCTCAGAGGATTCTGGGGGCTGTAGTCCTCTGCTCGGCCGTCCCCCCTTGTGGCTCGGTTGCGGTAGTGGCAGTAGCAGGTAAAGAAGTAGCAGGTAAAAAAGAAGCAGATCCCCTCACGGCACTGTCGCTGGCAGGAATAGTGGAGTAGTGAGAAGAGCAGGGCAAAAGCGGCTGTTCCCCTCACGCGGTAACAACCAGGCGGCGCCTCACTCTCTGTGCAGCCCCCGGCTCCTCCAGACCACACTGCGCTCTCACAATTCGGTCAAGGCCAATGCCTGATATCCGATGTGCTTTATCTTCTTGGCGAGGTAGGCCTTCACTCGGCTCGACCACTCTCAGCCGGAGCCTCACGTTCCGCGATGCAACGCGGTACCTCTGCCCCGAGCGGGCCTCTGGGAATGCTGGGGGTCCCCAATCACTAATCTCTGTGGCGGTGGTCGGTAGCGCGTCACCTAGGAGGATTCGGGGCGTGATCGAGGGGCCTTCTGGCTCTGCCACTGCGGTGTCTATCTGAAGGTCCCCCGCCGGCGTGTAGTGGGATAATGTGTATTTTGTTTTTTCAGCTCTCTCTACTTTGCATGCTTTTTCTCAACCAAATAACCACGCCGCTGCACTCCATGTTACTATCTCATGTGTTTATTCCTGCATGGCCAAATGCATATCAGTCTGACCCTATGACTCATGGGAACAGTCCAGCCCGAACTGCCAAGCCATGTCTTCCCTGGACTGCAAACAAGCATCCTGGGACTAGTTTCTGGCTAATCAGCCGCCATCCCCCAGACGAGCTTGAATCCAGTGGCAAAGTGAGTAAGGGAACCACGTCTGGGCATACCCTGCCAACATAGGCGTCAGACTGATTTGCATATGGCCATGTCTGAACTGGGGTGGCGGACTGAACTAAAGAATGATGATGGATTAAACCCAGATCAGTTGCCTGGGGGTGAGTGATGGCGATGTTCAGCACTCTGTCCATCATCCCCTTTGATTTTACTTTGTTCGTCCTAAGTTGGCAGGGTATGCCCAGACGTGGGTCCCTTGCTCACTTTGCCACTGGATTCAAGCTAGCCTGGCTGATGACGGCTGATTAGCCAGAAACCGGTCCCAGTATGCTTGTTTCCGGTCCAGAGAAGAAATGGCTTGGCAGTTCGGGCTGGACTGTTCCCATGAGGCACAGGGTCAGACTGATTTGCATATGGCTATTTCTGAACTGGGGTCGCGGAGTGAGCTAAAGAATGATGATGAATTAAACCCAGATCAGTTGACTGGGGGTGAGTGCTTCCAATGTTCAACACTCCGTCCATCATCCCCTTTGGTTTTACTTTTAGAAAGTTGCAACAACAACAAGGTGATGAATGAAATGCTTCGATTAATCTCAGCCACTGGAAATCGCTTGGGCCTGCATCCCAATCTATCATTTTTCACCCACCATGCCAGCTCAGTTTGGACCCAGCCATATGCAAATCAGTCTTGACTCTGCTAAAATGGGTACAGTGTTCCCAGCCCGAACTGCCAAGTCAGGTTCTTCCTGAACAGAAATACAAGCAACCTATGACTGGATATGCCCTTGATAATGGCCCATCAGCTAGATATAGCTTGAGTCCAATGGATCAGTGAGCACAGGACCCACGTCACACCCGTCGCACTTAGTCGTTAAATGCAACAACAAGGTGATGAATAAAATGCTTGAATAAATCTCAGCCACTGGCAATCACTCTAGCCATATCCCACTCCATAGTTTTTCACCCACAATGCCACCTCAGTTTAGACCCAGCCATATGCAAATCAGTCTTGCCCCTGCTTAAAGGGGAACAGTTAAGCCAGAACTGCTAAGGTAGCACCTCCCTGAAATGGAATACAAGCAACTTAGGAGCGGTTACACCCGAATAAGGGTTTATCAGCCAGATATAGCATGATTCCAGGGCTCGGTGAGCATGGGACCCACGTCTGGGCATCAAATGCAACAAGAAGGTGATTATTGTAATGTTTTAACTAATATCAGCCATTGGCAATCACTCAAAGCGACATTCCAATCCATCGTTTTTTCACCCACCATGCCATCTCAGTTAGAACCCATCTATATGCACGTCAGTCTTGACATTGCTCCAATGGGAACAGTCCACCCAGAACTGCCAAGCCAGGTTCTTCTAGAACCAGAAAACAAGCAACATAGGACTGGTTTTGCCCTGATAAGGGCTCATCAGCCAGATATAGCGTAGCTTGATTACAATGGCACAGTGAACACATGACCCACGTTTGGGCATACCAATCACACTTAGAGCATCAAAAGCAACACCAACAAGGGAAAGAATGATGTAATGTTTGAATTAATCTCAGCCACTGGAAAATGCTCAGGGCCCCAATCCATCATTTTTCACCCACCATACCACCTCAGTTTGGACCCAGTCATATGCAAACAGTTTGGACCCTGCTCAATGGGAAAAGTCCAGCCCGAACTGCCCAGCCATATCCTCCCTGAACTGGTATACAAGCAACCTAGGGCTGGTTATGGCCAAATATACCTTAATTTCTGGGCACAGTGAGTACAGGAACCACTTCTGGGCATAGTCCCACTTAGGGCATCACATGCAACAACGCCATGGTGATGAATGGAATGTTTGAATTAATCTCAGCCACTGTTATCTTCCATATAGGTACCCTTATATAGGATACCATACAGCTTCACCTACATTACCTCCCTTACACTACACAATAACAAGCCTTTTAGGATTGAACGTTTACCTAGTTCTAGTCCTGGGCACAGAAGGAGGGTTTTACCTGAACAATAGCATCCTATAACTTCATCAATAGACTCACACAGTATGAATGAATATTCATAAGGATTCTTGGAAACCAGGCAGGAGCTACACCACTTGCTTAATGTCTACGTACAAGGTTTATCCCATACATCATCCTCAAATCCAACAATGACTAACACAAGAAACAAGGGACAAAGGAACCCTAGATACTTTCTGTATAAATACAGCACATCTTGCTAGTGTTAGCTAGAGGGAACCGAGACTTCCAGCCGACATACTGACCAGTGACGCTAAGGCTCCTGCATGCAGACGCTCCAGCTGACAGTGGTTTAACACACCCCCTTCGGGATGTCCAACTGGAGACCGCGTCGGGGTCTCACACTCTCTCACTTCCGGTAATGGGGTTAGACTCAATCCTAGAGGGTTTCTTGGCTTTACACCTACTCACAAGCTAGGTACACTTAGATACATCTTGATAGGCATTAAAGGAGTATGTGCTTTATTTTATCATGTGTTTTATATTCATGTATGTATTCATGATCATCGCAAGATGGTAGAACTGTACTATCCTTTTATATTCACTGTACTGCTAATCATATATATATCTGCTACTGTCTAACGGTTGTTGCAGCACATCTATTTTACACTAGAAAAACAACTGTGCAATAAATTCTTATTGTAACACGTCCAACTGTTTCTTTTGTGTAACTCTCTGAGACCGAATAAGTGAGCACGAGTGGCTGAGCGAAAGGTAGTACATTATTTCAACGATTCTGAGGGTTCAGGGTTGTCTTGTTCTGGGGTTGCCAGAAACTATTCTCTCCCCGATAAGAGGATATTCTAGTGGCACTGTGAGCTAGCTAAAACATCAAATGCAACAACAACAAGGTGATGAATGGAATGCTTTAAATAATCCCTGCCACTGCCAATTGCTTAGTTCGCATTGAAAACCATCTTTTTTCACCCACCATGCCATCTCAGTTTGGATTCAGCCTTATACAAAACATTCTGACCGTGCTCCAATGGGAACAGTCTAGCCTGAAATGCCAAGCCAGGTCCTCCCTGAACCGGATTACAAGCAATCAAGGATTGGTTTTGCCCTGATAGGGGCTCATCAGCTAGGTATTGCTTGATTCCAGTGGCATAGTAAGCACGGCACCACATCTGGGCATACCCATCACATTTAGGGTGTCAAATGCAACAACAAGTTGGTGAACAGAATGCTTGAATTAATCCCATCCACCAGCAATCACTCAAGACCGCATTCTAATCCACCATTTTTTTTACCACAATGCCACCTCAGTTTTGACTAAGCCCTGTGAAAATAGGTCTTGACCCTCCCCCAATGGGAGCCAAGACAGGTCGTCCCTGAACTGGCATAAAAGCAACCTAGAAGCGGTTTCAACCGAATAAGAGCTCATCAGCCAGGTATAGTTTGACTCCAGTACCACAGTGAGCACCGGACCCATGTTGTGTCGTACCCATTGCACTTAAAACGTCAAACTCAACTACAACAATGTGATGAATTGAAAGCTTGATGGAATGCTTAAATTAAATGATGGATTGGGAAGCAGCCAGTGGCTGAGATTAATTCATGCAGCCCATCCATCACCTTGTTGTTAATGCACTTTAAAAAAATTGCTAATTACTGCCTGAACTATATGGTCCTTGCAGCATGTACTAGGTCACAAGATTGGATGCCTTTGGACAGCCACATAATACAGGGATTAGGTGTGCCTGGGCGGGACATCAACTCGCAGGATGGGGGCGGATCTGGGCACAGCCCCACTGGCAACTAAAGGACTTGTCAATGCTAAACTGTTCCTGGAGCCAGCTTGAAGCCAGGGCAGGGGACACAGGAAACTTCCAGAATTTCAAAGAAACTCCTAATTCATAGCAGGCACCATGTATAAAAAGAGGACTCCCACACCCACTCTTCAGTACACTCTTAGACCTTTCGATACTACAGAAGAAGGACTAGTATGCTGCTTTGAACTTGTGACTTTCAATTGATCTTGCACGACCATATGGCAGCGAGTGGCACTGTGTGCTTTTAGGCACTTCACATACTTGAAATCTTTGAAATTGCATATTTCTGGTTCTACTGATTTTATTTTTGTTGTTTTGATCTAAAAGGGGCCATAACATTTTACTCAGTTTTCTAAAGGTATGTGGGATTTTAGGGCACAGAGCAGTACCCTGGCCAGGTGTTTAAGGTAACACAGGCCCAGAGGCAGGTTAGATGCTGCACAGATGGGGTCCAAAGGTGAGGAGAAGTGTTCCCCATGGGTCAGTTGAATGGCTCAGGAGAGGGTAGACTGGGCATCCAAATGAATTCAGGGGAGCATAGAACTGGCATAGGCATCTGAGTAAAGGGCCATTGTCCATGTTCTATTGCCTAAGCAGGGAAGCCCTTCAAGGTATTGATTAGTCTCCTCTGGCTTTTGACTAGAGGGGGTCGTGCTGGACTTCTCCCTCTTTGTAGGGTCGTCCTCAAACATTTTGCCTTTACCCTCCACTTTTTGCTGAAATTCGTTTTTGTTGGCTCTAGGACTCTGTGCACTTTACCACTGCTAACCAGTGCTAAAGTGCTTGAGCTCTCTCCCTTAAAATGGTATAATTGGCTTACAACTGACTGGCGTATTTAATTTGCTTATATGTCCCTTGTGTATTGGTATACCATAAACACAGGACCATTACATTAAATGCTATTACTGGGCCTGCAGCACGTATTGTGCTGTCCACTCAAGTAGGTCTTTAAGACATGTCCCAGGTCTGCCAGTGCAGCCTGAATGCAGTTTTAAACTGCAAAAATTACTTGGCGTTATAATCCCCTAGTCAAGCTTTAAATCCCATTTTATTGCATATAACTCACCACCAAGGTAGGACTTAGGTAGCCCATAGGACAGAGAGTTTTGTAATAAAAAGGTCGGAAATGTACGTATTATGTTTTACATATCCTGGTAGTGAAAAACTCCTACATTTGTTTTTCACTACCGTGAAGCCTGCCTTTCCGATAGGATAACATTGGTCGACTTATTTCACTTGATAAGTGCTAACTTTGATTGAAACAGGTAAACATTTCATGTTTGGTGGTGTGAGAAATTGTAATTAAAAATCCTTTTTAATGGTAAAGTCGGATTTAAATTCCAATTTTAAAAATGCACTTTCGGAAAGTTGGCATTTCCTTGCCCTATTTGGTGCATGCAGCATGTCCTAGGTTACATGACTGGGTGCAGTTGGACTTTGTTTATTCTTCCCAGACAGCCACACCTTAGAGGGATTAGGGGTGCCTGGATGGACCATCCAGTAGCATGATGGAGAGTGGAGCTGGGCACAGCCCCACTTGCACCTGAATAGGCTGTGCCCTGCCTTCACACAAATGACTGGTCACCACTGCATTGTTCCTGCAGCCAGGGGAGGCAGGAAACTTTTAGAACTTTAATGGGAATTATCTAGACACCTCTCCTACTCCAAAGAAGGCCACAGGTATAATAATAGGACCCTCAGACGCACTCTTCAGTATGCTCCGGAATACTACAGACAAAGAACTGCTGTGCTGCTTTGCTGCCAGAAGGACTACCACTCTGCTAACCTGCTACCCTTTTGCCCTGCTTGCTGAGAAAGAACACTGGACCTGCACTCTTCATCCCAGGCTGAAGTGACTTCAAGGTTTCAGCTGACTGACCTCCTCTTCGGAGCGACAAGGACATAATAGACTCCAGAGGTCCCACACAACTGCCTAGCTTGCCTGCTGACTAGGCCTGCAACTGGAACTCTCTGAGCACTGATGGCTTCTGCTGGAGCGAGTTCCTGATCCCAAAGAGGTGCCACTCGGGCCCTGAACCCTTGTTGTGGCATCAGTTGAGCTATCTCCTCAAGAAAAGGATAAATGCTGCTGTTTTAGGCTTGAGTGGACATGTATAGACTTGTTTGTGTCAAGATCTTGCTGCCTGGGCCACTGGCCAATGCTAAGTTCTAGTGAACATGACTCTCCGGGCCATAGCGCCCACCAGTGACACCCGACCATGTGAGATCTGCACTTCATGCTACAGCATCAACAGCTCATGTGGACGGCCTGCACGAAGCTCCACTAACGACAATTGCTACAGTGCCAACCATCCATAATATGAGACCGGCTCGTTGTCCTACATTGATGATCATCCACTACGTTCTCCCTGCTCCTCCCGGCCCCTTCCACAGCGAACAGAACACTTTATGGTGGACTTGGAAGGAAACTCTTTCAGTGGAACTAACCTGGTCTCTGTATCTGGCCTGCGCTCCATGGCAGTAAACCTGACTTTTGACTTTCACCTGGTCTTGCACAACCAGATTTCATAGAGTGGTTCTTAGTGCTTTACATAACTGAAATTTGTTAAATTACATATCTCTATTTCCACTGATTGGATTTTCGTCGTTTTGATCTCAAATAATTCACTACATTTGACTGTATTTTTCTAAATTGTTATGGGATTTTTCCTGTGTTATATTTTCACTTTATTACTGTCTAAACTGCTGCACAAGTGCTTTACTCCTTACCTTTAAGTTAAGCCTCACTGTTTTTGCCAACCTACTAGAGGGTTAAGTGCAGGTTAATTTTGGATTTGCTTGTGTCTCGCCCTGAAAGATATTGCGGTTGCTGCTTGAGGAGAGCTTTCTCCCCCTCAACCACTAACCCAATTTCTAGCACATAGAGATAATTCAAAGAAATGTAAAGTAATGTGAACTGATGATGGATGCAGAACGGTAAACAAGATAGGCCAGATTTACTTGACTTTGATGCGATGCACTGCAGCGCTATTTGCAGCGAAGGGAAACCGCAGAACAGTTCATTATTTACTAATATGGTGATGTTTCTCTCTCCTCCTGCACTGGTGCACTGTAGGCAGCCTTGCTACATGCACACTCATTTTCACCGTAATGCAAGGGTGTGTGGGTCATTTCTACCATGTTTCGTACTGGCAGGGCATCCTTCCAGTACAAGATACTATGATCAGACATATTTTTAAACTTTTCCAAGTTTGCAATACAAAGTTGTAATGTTTGGAAAAGAAAATGCTCTCCAACATTTTGAAACAAAGTCCTGTCTACCATTTTTAATACAAAACGCTCGGTGTGAAAAAATTATTGGTGGTTGCACAGGAATGTCCATGCACCACCCAATGAACACCCATATGACACAATGTAGCACAAAGTAATGCAAGGCGCAGCTTTAAATGACTTTAGGGTTACTTTCCCGAGAAAATCGAGAAAGTAAATCCTAAGTCAAGCCTTGGTGCCGGTTTGTATCACAACAAGGAGAAAAATAAGCAAAAGCAAAATTTAATTATGGGTCAAATAGAAGTGTTTGAAGTGGTAAAATATATTGGTGCATGTTAGTTTCTAGGTAAAACAAGTAAGAGAGAGAGAGGTATGTTTGCCAGGTGAAGATGCATGTGCAAAATCGTAGAGGCCTACGGGTCACAACTTTGCACTTAAAAAAAAGGTTGAATGACTTTGTAAATTATGTAGCTTTTACAAATTGTTCCTGCGCTGCAGTTGGGCTCTAATCTGGTCTATTATACAGCGAGCTTAACATGTACAACTGTCTAGCTGCACGTTTCTCCATTCCGACACTGGAAGTTCCCGAGTGGACCGAGAATGCGTTATTAACAGAAGGTAACAATGAGGTTGCCCTGTAACGCAAAGTACACTGAAGAAAAGTTCACGTTGTAAGAGACCTCTAACATCAAAAGGGCACTGCCGGAAAAAGCCGATAGTGGGATCAAAAAACTACTGCGAGAACATTTATAGATGAAGCCTTCTCGATTGGGATTCTTGGGTAGCTCTCACTGATGAAGTCCTCTAGTAATGAGAGAATATTTTTGAATGAAGATCTCTCTGCTGTATTTAATACAACTGAGAGAGTTCTGTTGTGAATGCTAACCCGTGTCACTCCTGTATGTGTCACATTTGTATAGGATTCAGGTAACTCAAATTATTTAATCATGCCCTGTTTTTTTGTGGAGACTCTGCAGTGCTCTCAGATGCTGCTGGACCTAACAGACTAAGTGGTCGTCTCACTCCATGCTCTTCAGGAAGGTCATTGTGTGCCTGATTCGCTACTGTGGTAGACAACTAGAGTGGCTGTTGACCAGGTTAAACTTCTCCTAATTAATTGAGTGGGGCAAAGTGGCAAGCAGCAAGTCTAGGTCAGTGGCGTAACGCAAAATGATGCCTCTCACCTTGCCGAATTTGATGAAGGACCTCTGAGTCACCCAATATCTCACAGGTATTCTTTGGCCCTGCGCTGAATGGAGGCCCCCTTGAAGGACTGGGGGGCCCTGGAGGTTGGGCACCCCGTGCTGCACTGTCCTATGTTATGCACCTGGTCTGGGCCTCAGTGATGTTACCAAATATAACTACAATGAGGTGTTCTCAGAATGCTAAGATGGGTGTCTTTGCTCTGTGGACAGGTGTTGTTCTTGGTGGTTTGTATAACTAAGTCTCTTTCTAGTGAATGGTCATGGCCTTAACTCTGTTTTTGTATAGGCGCTGTAATGCTGAAACCTTAAAACCGCAGGCCCCAGAGGGCAATGTGTGGTATGAGTGTCTTAAGCAGGGCAGGACTGGCCGTAGCAGGCACTGGGCATTTCCCCGGTGGGCCGGAGGGGTGGGGGCCGGTTTTGTAACTGGGGGCCCATTTTGCAGCAGTGCTGCAATATTGCCCCCCTGTAACAAAAGCAGGAGTGGGGCTTTCTGCTAGCACCACCCCATCACCCACCCCCAGGGCGGGTCAAGCAGCAATCTGCCAGGGCTTGTTGGTGTTCCCAGTCAGGCCCGGTCTTAAGCAATACTAATCTGATTTTGATTGCACCAAGAGGTGCTTGGAGCAATGACTGCACCACTTGTTTCATAAGAACAATGCTAACAAATAGCAGGTGGCTTGGAAGTGCAAGCTTTTGTGGACATCTAGCACTAACATATCTGGTGGGGCTTTTCATCCCCTGTTTTCTCCAGCATGACTCAACTCCCCTTAACACTGTAACAATGCATCCTCCACTGCCAACAAAGTATTCCCTCACTGTAAGAATGTGGGCTGTTGGTTGACTGAGGCGTGAGTCCTGGTCAAGCAGCAACCACAGTCCAAACTTAACCCTAAATTAACCTGTGTTCAACCCTCTGGTAGCTTGGCACAGAGTAGTCAGGCTTAACTTAGAGGTAATGTGTAAAGTATTCATGCAACACTTCAGACAGTTATTAAGAGAAAAACACCAAACAAAAATTATCCCATACCACATTAGAAACATTGAGTGATTTGTATTAAATAAAACATGACCAAAAACAATGAAAAAAATCCAATCAGTGGAACTAGAGATATGCAGTTAGAAAGATGTCAGTGAAAAAAGAGTCAAGAAGCACTTGGCACCAACTGCAAATATCTGGTTGTGCCGGACTAGGTCAAAGTCACAAGTTCAGGCCGATAGCGATGGAGCGCAGGCCGGCTACAGGGACCCAGTTAGGCTACTGAACAAGAGTACCTTAAATCCTGGTTTGCAAAGCATTGCGAGGATCCGCGTTGAAGATGTGTCACGCAGCCAAAAATATGCATCAGTTCCAAGGTGCAGTGAAGCTGCAATGTGAGGTCCTGCATCATCTTTGAGGATCCAGTCGACGAGGACTTGCGAGTGTAGTGTAGCATCAAGGATGAGTTGTGCAGTCGGGGCGATGCATCGGTTCCGAGAAGCTGCGAAGCCGAGTCCGATGCCATCGTCAAGGTTGTGGTCGTTGAGAGATGCGAAGGCCCGTGCCAATGACGTATCACGCAGTGATGGTTCTGATGAGGTCTGCAGAGGCGAAATAGCTCGTTGCAACAGTCCAATCCATGCACCAGCAGCTATGCATCGGTTCTGCTTGAACTTGCACCGCACAGCAGAGGAGATGCGTCGGATCCAGAAGCCCACAGAGGCTGACAGAGCACCTGACGCCCAATTCCAAGAGTCGAGCACTGGGGTGTTACCACTTGGCAGAGTAGACCCACAGATGGAAGACTACAGGTGCAGGGCTGTTGGAACCTGTTATATCCCTGAGGCTTCAGAACAGGGGGCCAGCCAACTAGTCCTTGGAGTCTCTCTGGGGTTTTGGGTTCAAGAAATGCAGGTCCTGTCCTTCAGCTCCAGCAAAAGGTAGCAGGTCAGCACAGCTGTCCTTCAGAACAGCAGTCCAGCAGAGTGACGGTCCTTTCCGCAGCACAGCAGTCCTTCTTCCTGGCTGAGTATCCACAGATCGAGAAGTGTACTGAAAAGTTAGTATATGCGATCCAATATTTACATCACATTGTGCCTTTGAAGTGGGGAGAAGCTACTAGAGGCTTGCCTTTGAAGTGCACCAGTAACCTGCCTTCCTGGTGATGGCTCCATACTAACTACATTGTATGCAGCCCTTTGCGTGGAGTCAGGACACAGCCTATTTATGTGTAAGTGGGGCTGTGCCCAGCTATTGCCTCCCATCCTATCAGTGTAGGCCCACCAAGGCACACCTAAACTCCATAATGTGTGTGGCTGTCTTGGAGGAATACACAAGACCAAATGTCCACTATACCCAGTCATGTGACCCAGAGGCATGCTCCAGCCAACAAATTGCTAAGGCAGGAAAATGACAACTTTCTAAAAGTGGCATATTTAAAACTATACTTTGTAATCCAACTTCACCATAAGTTAGGATTTTTCATTATAATTCCAAAGACACCAGACCTGAACTGGTTACCTATTCCCATTTGAACATTACAGCTTATTAAATGTAATAAGATAACTTAAATGTTATCCTATTGGAGAGATAGGCCTTGAACTAGTAAAAAACAAATTTATGAATTTTTCACTGCCAGGCAAATTAAAACTAAAAAGTACATGTCCTACTTTTTAAGTATACAGCACCCTGCCTTCTGGGCTGTTCAGGACTTACCCTAGGCGTGACATATTTACTAAAAAGGAATGTTTTGGGCTTGCAAAAGGTTCATATTGCCAGGTCAAAATGGCAGTTTTAAAACTGCACACATACACAGGCTGCAATGACAGGCCTGAGACATGTTTAAAGTGCTACTTAAGTGGGTAGCACAATCAGTGCTGCAGGCCCTCTAGTATCATTTAATTTACAGGCCCTGAGCACAGGTAGTGCCACCTGAATTGGAACTTACAAGTAAATTAAATATGTCAATAGGGTACAAGCCAATTCTACCACTTTAGGACTGGTTAGCAGTAGTAGAGTGTGCAGAATTTTAAAGCCAGCAAAACGAAGTCAGCAAAACAGGTGGTCTGTGGGCAAAAATTTAGGGGGAAAACCACACCAAGGATGTCAGGTGTAACACATGTTCCGCTATCTGAAAGTGGGGAAAGTTAGCTAGTACCTTGGGAGTTCTCTTCACTAAGGCATAAAACCTGGAGAGATCAACAGCATTGTTGTGGTTTGTTCCAGGACGGTGTTCCACTATAAAGTCTATTTCCTGGAGGGAGGTGGCGCACCTCAATAGTTTGGGATTCTCCCCCTTACCTGCATTAGCTATCTGAAGGGTCTGTGGTCTGTCTGAACCTGTAAGTGAGCACCAAACAGTTATGGTCTAAGCTTTTTCAGTGCCCAGACTACTGCAAAGGCTTCCCCTTCTATTGCACTCCACCTCTGTTACTTGGGAAGTAATATCCTACTTATGAAGGCTACAGGTTGATCCAGACCATCTACGTTCAGCTGTGCGAGCACAGCCCATCTGGCATGCTCTGAGGTGTCCATATGGACAATGAATTATTTGGAAAAGTCAAGGGCCTTGAGCACAGGTGGTGTGCACATGGCCTCCTTCATAGTATGAAAAGTGTTCTACATGCCTCCGTCTAGATCACCTGTCTGGGCTGCTTCTTAGAAGTCAGTTCTCTCAAGGGTGCAAAAATGGTGCCATACCCCTTGACGAATCTCCTGTAATAACTAGTGAGGCCTAAGAGGTCTCTCACTTCTCTCTAGGTCTGGGGGGTGTTCCCAAGAAAGGATGGTCTGGATTGTGGCCTGTAGAGGCTGCACCTTTCCCCCTCCCACTTGGTGACCCACGTAGACCACTGAATCCTGCCCTATCTGCCATTTACTGACATTGATAGTCATGCCTTCCCTCTGCAGAGCCTGAAGCACTTCCCTGAGGTGGCACAGGTGGTCTTCCCAGCTATAGCTGAAGTCCGCATTTTTTGTCTAGAACAGCTTTTTGTCTGCAATCAGACACATTCTGAAATGAAAATCACCAAAAAATACATACAACCTGAGAAGAAGCTTCAACATAAAGCAATGACTACAATACTGTTATTCTGAAGATGTAGAATGCAAAATGGATCTACAATTTGTTGCAGACAAATCCATTGCTGATGCTCGATATGTGACTTCATATATCACAAAATTAGAGAAGACAGAGATGAAAGAGACGTGAGATGAAATGTATGCAGAAAAGAGTCCTACAAAAAAATTGTACAGTTTCATCTTGAAAATGCTTTCCCAGAGAGAAATAGGTTTGTATGAATGCTCAGACAGGTTAAGCTTGGCTAGTTTATCCTCCAAATCAAGAGGAATTCTGTGATAAGCCTAGATCTTACAAACAGTCATAATAGAGTATTAAAGTATTTTCCAGAAATACAATACCCTGACGAATTTCAATCCGAGAGTACAGAAATTTTGAAGATTAACATGCTAGATACATACTACCCAAGAAGGAGTACTCATCGTGAAAATATGTGGCTGTATGAAGTACTTCAGCAGTATACAAACAGAAGTAATGTAACTGAAAATATAGAACAAGGAAGGGATTGCTGTTTAGAGGGACACAGTAAAGGAAATCTAACTAACCAAAGAATACTTAGTAGCCAAACTCCAGAAAAAGTGCATTTTTCTACATGCCACTTTTGCAGTTGTTCAAGCCATGGCGTGCAGAATCAGAATTACTTGTGCCCTGTGACTGTTATGAAGACTATTTCAATGATGTGAAAGACAGCATTCCATGCTCTGTATTTCCAGCCTACCTGCAAATGTTGAGAGATGAAACTGAACAGAAAGAAACCATTGCTGCTGAGACACCCAAGAAGAGTTCTCAAAACAGTCAAAGGTCTAAACCAGCAAGTCAAGAACCTCTCGAAGAGCCAAGAATTCAAAACGATGCAACATTAGCTATGAAGGAGGGTAAGAATGCATTGCAGCAAGCAAGAGAGGAAACTCTAGATTCAAACAGTTATTTCCACAACTGAATAATGAATAGAAATACATTTTCAATTAAGTTAAACATAAAATAGAGCATGGATTCCTACATGAGAACAAACAGTGTGAATGTTCTTCATTTAAACTAGTTTTACTATATACTATATATAAGTGGTCAAGCTGGCACTGGATATTTTTGTTTAGTAAAGGACTCACCAGTTATCTACAGAACCCTACAGATTCAAATGTGTCATGTGTAGTTACTGCACCAAAATAATTATCTGGACATTTCATTGAAGGAATCACTCTTCCTCAACTATTAATGCTACCTGTGGAACATGACAATAAACTAGAACATCAGAAATTATCTAGTTATGCTTATCATGAGGCAACAAGAGTATTGAAAAAACTGAAGCTTCTGATTATTGATAAAGTGTGTATGGTTTCAAACATAATGCTTGCCTTTATGCATTTAAGAATGCAGCAGATTTCCAGAGCAAACTATGATGTACTGTTTGTTGAGAAACATATAATTGTATTTGGTGACCTACTACAACACCTGTAAAAGGACAACCTGTTTTCAAAACACTTCTACATAACGAAACAAGAAATCCTCTAGGAAATATAGGCAATGTGAATATTTGGTAACATTTCAAATACAAAGAATTTTTGGGAAATATGCATCAAGCATCAGATGTGAAATATGGAAATATACTGAAGGGCATTAGAGTAGGGGTACTGTAGAAAGAAGGGCAACGTGCTTTGGTAATACACCTTATCAAGAAACTATTTCTGTCTAATATTACAGCAGCAGAAGTAATGTATAATTTCATTAAAGAAGAGACGTCTATAGTGTGTTTAATGCCAACCCTTCAATAGTGCTCCAAATTCAATGACGAATTATGCAAATGGAGAAAGAACAAATGTTGGAAATTACAGCTACTGATAAAATGGAACAACAGCAAGGGGCAATACTACTCAGATAAATTACAAGCACAATTGGATTCTTTAGAGAAGTCTGTATAAAAAATGACAGGGTTAAAGAAGCAGTTACGAGACTTCAAAAACGTGTATAATTTTGCATTGAAATTTAAATGTTGAAGCTTGGTTAGTAAATGGTGGAATGGATAACGTTACACATTTCATTAATTACCCAAATAGAGATGAGGTGGAACCCTTGAAATACATCAAATCTGATGACGTTGATAATGTCAAGCAGTTTGATCGATGCGTTGTACGTTTCTTGCAAGTGAACGTTCAGGTAAAGCAGTTTCCACTGTCTCTAGCATATCCTGTAACCATTCACAAATCACAAGGTCTAAGTGTAGATGCAGATTTTGTTAATATTGGAACTACTGTATTCAAAGAAGGAAAATCATATGTAGAATTGTCGCAAATTAGAACACTGTTCGATTTATCTTGATTGACTTTCATGAGGAGAAAGTTAGTGATGATGCAAGCGGTATAAGGGAATACAATCGAATAAGAAGTCTTTATGCTCCTCATTTAGGCCAGTGCCCTGTTTATGAGGAAGATTACAAAACAGTATGGAAGCTGAAAAAAAGGAAGCACACACAAGAATCCTAAAGGATCAAGGAAGAGAAAACAGCCAAATGATGGAAAAGTTGTAGGTTTCCAGTTAGAAAATACTTCAGGAATCAACTGCTATACAAATGTTGTTCTCAATGTACTGTTTAATTTGCCAAATGTAGTAACCCAAATTCAACAAAAAAAGATAAGAGAATCTGTTCTGCTCCATATAATTTGCTCCAACGTTTATTGAGTCAAGTGTAATACATTCTATTTCTGGAATCTGGGGTCTTATTGATGTTTCTACCGGATCACTAGGGTTTTCTCTAAATATTCAACAAGATGCACATGGTCATGCTAGGAGTGTTAAGAGAAAGAAGAAGTAGTAATTTGGATTGATTGATAAATAGAATCATGACTTTGAAGATCATGGATTCACATCCAGCACTATAATTAATTCTGAATGATTCCTCTACTTGATGTTACCAGATGCTAAAACCGTGCCTTTTGAGAAATTGTTGAAAAAGGACAAACAAAATATTACCTGCCTAAATGGCAGATCCGATCTCACGTCTACGTTGTTTCAACATGCAACTGGCAAATACCTTATAGTCATGTTACAAGATGCAAAGTGGATGGTTTAAAATTGGAAATTGAAATTACAAACTTTGTCAATGAGCAAATATCAATTTCAGGAAGGACTTTCACTACTTTAGCTATCATCTTTCATGAAAGAGTTAATACAACCTAAGAACACTACACTGTCTATGTAAGATGCCAATCTGGATAGACACAATGCAATGACATTAATTTGAAATTCAAACTTAGGCTACCTAGGAGATAACCAAACTCTTATCTCTTCTTTCTTCAACCAAAGTTCTGAGGAAAATTTGTGGATAAAAAAGACGTATACAGTTTTGTTTATTATGTGGTTTATCAGTTTATAAGACATTATTCAGCCTATTCGGGGTAATTTCTAGAAAAAAATGTTCCAAATGGAAGATTTTGTTTACCTTCAACAAAGGTAGTAGTAGTAGTAGTAGTAGTAGTAGTAGTAGTACAAGCTTTATTCGAGATAACTTCTCATAAAAGCACAACATATAATCAAATACAATGCAGATAAAAACAGTTAATTCATTCATCATTATACATATACATATTCTAAAAAACAGTTGTGCAAGCTCATACAATACTAGACAATAAGAATTGCACACAAAAATAAGAACAAATTGCATTAGAATTACATTAAAAATTACCTTAGATTAAATAAGCCTACCTATCAACCTCCGCCTGATTGACCAAGCCCACCCCAGATATTTGGCCACTCCAAGGACGATCGACTCATGAGTGGATGTGCACAAGATTCTCATAGCCACTACACTGTGTCGTGTCCCAAGATTTTTACAAACTGGAGTTAACCATACCCTCCTTGGTAATGAATAACCATCGCAGACAAATAAAAAATGGCCTAGACTTTCTGTAGCAGCTTTACACGCTGGGCAACACATAGAGATCGAACTCTGCCATCCTGCAGTTAATATTTTTAGCGGAAGGGATCCAGACCTTAACTGGAAGACTAACTTCCTGTCCAATGGGGCAGTAATACTGTCCCAATAGTTTTCTAGAATAGGACAGATTTTGACTTCCAGAAAGCGGCCAGCCATAGAATCAGATCTAGTGCCCCTCAGGAGGCTGCTATCTACCCAATCCTAATATAGAGACTTGAGGGCTTCTTTGCTTGGAAAGACTTCCCCCTGTGGATTGGTCCAAAGGTTAAAAAGGCCCAGTTTAATTAACATAGCCCTTAGATTTTTTAGCCAGTTGATCTTATGAAAATTATCTTCCTTAATTATTGCCAAGGATCCATCTGCGTAATGCTTAATCTCTGGAGTTGTCCAAAGACGTCTCCAGTAGAGAATAGGGCGCAATCGCGCTCTATCACTAATTGATCGTCTACCTAGATCAAGAAGCAGTGGAATTAGGGGGGTGCTCTGGGGTACACTTGTAATTCCTCTGAGGAACCTGTTCTCTGATGTCTGTAAGGTCGATAACTTTTCCCAAGCCCACAACTCTGCACCATACAGGGCTGCACCTAAAACCTTTGCATCATACACCATGAGGACAGGCTTGATGGGTTTGGTTTTAGATTTTCTATGTTCCCCCCGCTATGCCCCTGAAATTTGCTGATGTTTTAATGATGTTTTTTCCAGATGATGTGACCAACCCAGGCCATCTGCTGTTTGGACCCCTAAGTATGTGAACTCCCTAACCACCTCTAGCTTAGTATTATTCAGGAATACCCTAGGGTGGGCTTTATGGCGCGGGGAAAAGACCATTAGCTTCGTCTTACCCACATTTACTTCAAGGCCGTGCTCTTTACAAAAATCATCAAATATGTTTAGGGCACGCTGTAGACCTGCAGGAGTCTTTGACATAATTAGGGTATCGTCAGCGAACATCAGGATCAGGACCCTGACGCCCGCTAACGAAGGTGCATCTACACCAACATCTAACATCCTCCCCACAATCCCATTAATAAATAGTGAGAAGAGTAGGGGTGTCATTGCACAGCCTTGGCGGACCCCCCTTTCTACCGGGAAATCCGATGATGACTCGCCGTTCCCACCCCACTGGACTCTAGCAAAATTACATTCATGCAATCGCATGATTAGGGTAAGGAGTTCAGCTGGAATGCCTAATTTGTGTAAGACCATTCATAGCTTACACCTTGGGACCAAATCAAAGGCTGCCCGCAAGTCGACAAATGCAACATACAGGCAGCCTTTGCCAAGCAATACCGTCCTCCACCGCAAAATGGTGAAGCGAAAAACTTGGTCAATTGTGCTGGTGGCCTGCACTCACTTAATCACCCATGCACCTCTCATACACACTTAACATCTATGCAACACTCATGTGCACATTCAATCCATCCATGCACACTTTCAATCATTTATGCACCACTCATGTACTCATACTAATATCCACAGACCACTCACAAACTCATTCAATCTTCCATGCACTCATTTAATCATCGATCCACCTTTGATGCACTCACTCTAACATCCATGCACCTCTCATGATCTCACTAACATCCATGCACCACTCATGCACTCATTCAATCATCCATCCACCACTCATGCACTCAATCATCCATGCACCACTTATGCACTCATTCAAGCATCCATGTACCACTCATGCTAACATCCCTGACCCTCTCATGCACTTATTTTAGTATCCATGTGCACCTCATGCACGCATTCTTACATCCATGCACCACTAATGCACTCATTCTAATTTCCATGCCCTACTAATGCACTCATTCTAACATGCATGCACCACTCATTCAGTCATCCATGCATTACTCATGCACTCATACAATCATCAATGCACCACTCATGCACACGTTCTAACATTTATGCACCTCCCATGCACTAATTCAGTCATCCATGCACCTCTCATGCACTTATTCTAACATCCATGCACCACTCATGAACTCATTGTAACATCCATGCACCACTCATGCACTCTAACACACATGCAACTCTTATGCACTCATTCAATCACCCATGCACCTCTCATGCATTCATAATAACCACTGAGCACTCATGCACTCGATATAACACAAATACAGCTCTCATGCATTCACTGAATCAACCATGCACCTCCCATACACTCATAACATCCATGCAGCACTCCTGTACACATTCAATCCACCCCATACTCATGCACACATTCAATCATTCATGCACCACTCATGTACTCATACTTATATTCATGCACCACCGACAAACTCAATCTTCCATCAACCACTCATGCACTCTTTCAATCATCCATCCACCTTTGATGCACTCATTCTAACATCAATGCACCTCTCATGAACTCACTCTAGCATCCATGCACCACCCATGCATTCATTCAATCATTCATCCACCACTCATGCACCAATTAAATCATCCATGCACCACTCATGCACTCTTTTAAGCATCCATGCACCATGTATCCACTAATGCTAACATCCATTACCCTCTCATGCACTCATTTTATCATCCATGTGCGTCTCATCTATTCATTCTTACATCCATGCACCACTTATGCACTCACTCTAACATCCATGTCCTACTCATATACTCATTCTAACATGCTTGCACCACAAATGCACTCATTCAGTCATCCATGCATCACTCATACACTCATTAAATAATCAATGCACCACTCGTGCATTTTTTTAAATATCCATGCACCCCCATGCACTCATTCAATCACTCATTCAATCATCCATGCACCTCTCATACACCCATTCTAACATCCATACACCATTCATGAAATCATTCTAACAACCATGCACCACTCATGCACTCTATCTAAAACACATGCAGCTCTACTGCAGTCATTCAATCACCCAAGCACCTCTCATGCACTAATAACCATGCATCACTCATGCAGCTCTCATGCATTCATTCAATTACCCATGCACCTCACTCATACACTCATAACATCCATGCAACACTCATGTACACATTCAAACCATGCAGCACTCATGCACACACTCATCTATGCACCACTCATATACTCATACTAATATCCATGACCCACTGACACACTCATTCAATCTTCCATGCATCACTCAATTCAATTCAATTCAAAACAGCTTTATTCGGTTGGGACATACAACCCTAAAAGCACAATTTATAACACATGACAGTTTAAAATTGATAAAAATCAGCATACATGTTAAACGGGCGTACAGTTGCAAATTTCCGTTATTCATTGTGCGTTGCATCAGTCATCTTAACGTAAACAATAAACACATTGCAGCTATACATAATTAGAATTGGGAGTAACACCGGAGCTTCACAAAGTACAGTTTAAAGTGAATAGGTTATATCCTAACGCCAATTGTAAACAATAATAACATAGCAGCATAACATGGTTATGATTACGAGGGATCGAATCACATGGGCTTTAGAAGGTACAAAATCTAAAGTGCAAGGTACAAAATCTAAAGGGCCAGGTGCATAATTAATAAAACTACCCTTTACAGTTTAAAGTGCAAAGATTATAAAATATCTCCAGATGTCAACAATAGAATCATAACAGCGAATCACATGGGCTTTAAAAGGTACAAAATCTAAAATGCATGGTGAATGATCAATAAAATTTCCCTAGACAAAAATGGGGGTAAAATTAACGTTAGAACAGCATACTCTTTCTAACCTTAATTGCACTTAGAATGAATGTAGCGGTATAAAAACAAGTATCAGGTTCCTTAAGTGCAAAAAGTAGGGTCATAGCAGCATTAATGGTATTGGTTTCATACTTCCTAAACAAAGGTTTCAGATAAGCAATCCTAAAAGGCAAAAACAGGTCACATAAAAACAGAAAATGCAATGATCTCTGTTTTGTATTCTCATCACAGGGACAGGGGGAAACAGAGTAGTGATTCATCTTAGGGAACGCAACCAGATGATGCACAAGGCCTAGCCTCAATCTTGTAAGTACATAACGATGGGAAGATCTTGTAACAAGTGAAAGATAGGCTTGAAAACCCATCGTATCTATATATAGATGGTAAAAATGATATGTGGTTTGTTCCCCTACTGATTCCCTCCTGTGTACATTCTTGTGGGACAGGAAAGTGCTCTTTAACTCCTGTTTTGACATAACTGCGGTTTCATTTCACATTCCCAAAATAGGTTGGTCAAAAATGTCCCCGTGATTTTTAATTAAATAGTTAAGCCAGGGTATCTTCAAGTAATTTCACAGGCATAGGCAATCATTTATAATGGACTTGGTAAAAATAGTCTCCTCTTTTAACCATAACGATCTACAATGCATCACTCATTCAATCATCTATCCAAACATGGCAAAAACAGAAGTCCTGGAATTTGGCACAAAAGAACAAATCTGGAGCCAGCTATGGTGGCCAAATGCTGCTGGATCACCCCCAATACCAGTTTCAAAAGCTAGGAATCTAGGAGTAATGCTGGGCCCCACAAATCAATCAGGTCACGTCAGAATGTTTCTTCATCCTAAAAGGATTGAGAAAGATTCTCCCCTATATTCCTTTTGCCCTAAGGAAAACGGTAGTTGTCTCTACCAATCTGTCCAGAATCGACTACTGTAACGCACTTTACTTGGGAATGGGTGTTGCGCAATTGGATAAGCTTCAGGCCATCCTAAACGCGGCAGCCTGAGTACTGCTTGGGCTCCCCAGACATCACCCTACATCCAAAGTCATCAGAAACCTTCACTGGCTCCCTGTCCGCAGACGAATAGATTTTAAGTCACTCTGTCTTGTTCATAAAGCTTTGTTCGGAGAGGGTGCGAATGAGGTACAATCTCTTTTTGCGCACTACATCCCCACAAGGACTTTGAGATCTTCGGCCCTTGGACTTGCACAAATTCCAAAATAAAAAGAGCACGTTGCGGTGGAAAACGCTTTTCGTTCCTGGCGTCAAAACTGTGAAATACACTTCCATTACATCTCAGAGGTCTATCAAACAGACTGGCGTTCAGGAAGGAAATTAAAACATGACTCTTCCCCAAGCAATAGTAAGATGCCTTAAGATAGTGCTTAACTCTAACACAGCGCCAAGACGCCTCAGCATTAGTGCGCTTTGTAAGAACAGTCAGTCAGTCAGTCACCTTTGATGCACTACTTCTAACATCCAGGTGCCTCTCATGCACTCACTCTAACATCCATCCACCACCCATGCACTCATTCAATCACCCATGCAGTCATTCATGTACCTCTGAGCATTCACTCAATCACCCACACACCACTCATGCACTCATTCAATGATCTATGTGCATCTCATGCACCACTCATGTACTCATTCTAACATCTATGTCATACTCATGCATTCATTCTAACATGCATGCACTACTCATGCACTAATTCAACCATCCATGCATCATTCATGCACTTATTCAATCAACAAAGCATCACTCATGCACTCATTCTAACATCCATGACCCTCCCATGCACTCATTCAGTCACCCAGTCATGTCTCATGCACTCATTCTAAAATCCATGCACCACTCATGAACTCATTCTTACATCCATGCACCACTCATGCACTCATTCAATAACGCATGCACCTTTCCTGCACTCATTCAATCACCCATGTACCTCTCATGCACCCTTTTAATCACATGCACCACTCATTCGATTATCCATGCACCGCTCATGCACTCAAGCATGCATACACCACTCATTCTCTAATTCAATCATGAATGCACCTCTCCTGCACTCATTCTAACAGCCTTGTAACTCTCATGCACTCATTCAATCATCCATGCACCAATCGCACTCAATCATGCATGGCCCACTCATTCAGTTATACATGTACCACTCATGCAGTCATCCATGCACCACTCATGCACTCATTCAATCATCCATGCACCACTTATGCACTCCGTGATTCTAATGTATACACACAGATACAATTGATCTTTTTTAACCATGAAAGGCGGCTCTGAAAATAACCTTATTTTTTAACTATGTTTACTCATTCAGTCATTCATTTCCTGCACTCATTCTAATAGCCATGTACTACTCATGCACTCATTCTAACATGAATGCACCACTCCTTCAATCATCCATGCATCACTCATGCACTCATTCACAATGAACCACTCATGCACACGTTCTAACTTCCATGCAGCTCCCATGCACTCATTCAATGATCCATGCACCTCATGCACTCATTCTAACATCCATACATGACTCAGTTCAGTTCAGTTTCATTCAGTTCATATACTTTATTCAGGTACGTTGATAGCCATAAAAGCACAATGTCATTAGAAGTTAAAATAACAATCTGAGAGTTTGAGAACACACAGCGGTATAAATAGTTACAATGATATTACACAACGTTTTGATTAATTAAATTTACAGATTAATTAAATTTACAGATCAGGAATGACTTCATTGGTAATAAATAAATCAATAAATTGCTAATATATAAAACATTACAACTTTTTACAATTGTACAGAAATAGAGTCTCAGGGATCAAACATGGACTTGCGTGCTCTAATAGCAATTCTGAGGAAAGTGCTTATACGAAAAATCAAATCTTCAACGTCCAGAGTTACTATGCACAAATAAGCCTCATCTAAACTGATAGGCCTCTTTTTGAAAGATGGGTTTAAAAGCCACTTAGAGTATTTGATATAAAACTTACAAAAGAATAAAAAATGTATAATTAATTGACCACTTCTCCCATCGCAAGGGCATAGTGTATGATTGAGGTTGGGGTGGTAAAGTAGAGGAAAGCACAGTGCAAATCTGACAGTTCCAGCTCTTAGGCGGAATAATAGGCTCCTTTCCCAACGACTTATGGGTAAAGTGAGATATATAGGCAAAGGGTGATGATACTGTTCAATGGACATATATCTAAGAACAGAAGGTTTCGTAGATTCTAGATCAATCCTTTCAGTGTTATATAAAGAATAGAGGGAACAACTCATGAAGTCATTCTAACATCCATGCTCCACTCATGCACTCTTTCTAACACACATGCAATTCTTATGCACTCATTCAATCACCCATTTACCTCTCATGCACTCATAACCATTGAGCACTCATGCACTCTAGCTAACACACATGCAGCTCTCATCCACTCACTCAATCACCCATGCACCTCGCATACACTCATAACATCCATGCAACATTCATGAACACATTCAATCCATGCAGCACTCATGCGCACATCAATCCTCCATGCACCACTCATGTACTCGTACTAATATCCATGCACCACTCACAAACTCATTCAATCATCCATCCACCACGAAAGCACTCATTCAATCCTCCATGCACTCATTCAAGCATCCATACACCACACATCCACTAATGCTAACATCCATGACCCTCGTGCACTCATTGTATCATCCATGTGCATCTCATGACCTCATTCAGGCTTCCCTGCACCACTAATACACTTACTCTAACATCCATGTCCTACTCATGCACTCATTCTATCATCCATACACCACTCATGCACTTATTCAATCATAGATGCACCCCTCATGCACTCAGTGTTTCTAATGTATACACACATATACAATTGATCTCTTTTAACCATGAAAGGTGGTTCTGAAAATAACCTTATTTTTTAACTGTTTACTCATTTAGTCATTCATGTGCATCTCATGCATTCATTCTAACATCTATGTCCTACTTATCCATTCATTATAACATGCATGCACTACTCATGTATTAATTCAATCATCCATGCATCACTCATGCACTCATTCAATCAACAAAGCACCACTCATGCACCTCCCATGCACTCAGTAATCCATTCACCTCTCATGCACTTATTCTAAAATCAATGCAACACTCATGAACTCATTCGAACATCCATGCACCACTCATGCACTCCTTTAATCATGCATGCACCTCTCCTGCACT
Source organism: Lissotriton vulgaris (assembly GCF_964263255.1). NCBI lineage: Eukaryota > Metazoa > Chordata > Amphibia > Caudata > Salamandridae > Lissotriton > Lissotriton vulgaris. The sequence goes on along the minus strand of NC_141687.1, from coordinate 1,887,749,135 downwards.
CAATCAATCTCCCATGAGCCGCTCATGTACCCATTTAATCACAAATGCACCACTCATCAACTAATTCAATTATCCAAGCACCACTCATACACTCAGTCATCCATGCACCACTCATGCAGTCATTTTATCATCCATGCACCACTTATTCAATCATCTATGCACCACTTGTGCACTCACTTTCTAAGGTATACATACACATACAATTTATATTTTTTTTAACCATGAAAGGCTGTTCTGAAAAGAACCTTATATCTGTTACTCTGTTTACTCATTCAGTCATTCATGTACCTCTTGTGCATTCTATCAATTATCCATGCACCACTCATGCACTCATTCAATCATCCATGCACGTTTCATGCACTCATCTAACATCCATGCACCACTCATTCTAACATCCATGCACTACTCATGCTCTCATTCAATCATGTATGCACCTCTCCTGCACTCATTCTAAAAGCCATGCACCTCTCATGCACTCATTCATCACCCATGCACCTCTAATGCACTCATTTAATCATCCATGCACCAATCATCAACTCATTCAACCATCTTTGCACCACCCATGCACTCATTCAGTCATCCATGCACCACTCATGCAGTCATTTTCATCCATGCACCACTCATCCACTCATTTAATCATCCCTCTACCACTTGTGCACTCAGTGTTTCTAATGTATACACACACATACAATTTATCTTTTTTTAACCATCAAAGGCGGTTCTGAAAAGAATCTTATTTTTTTAACTCTGTTTATATTTTTTATTTATATTTCTAAACAATTTGCAATTTTTTTGTATTTTTTCAAAAATAAAATGGCAACACAGGAAAAAAATGTAAGTTCAAGCAAAACAAATGGTTAAAAAACTGGATAAAATATTACCAAAAAATGAATGTGTGCTTCTTAGGAATGTTCAAAATTGCTCTCCCAGCAGTATGTACCACAATTGAAGAGAAATATTGGGCCAGCATCTCTGCACCTTAGATGGCACTTTACTTGCTGTTGCAGGTGCTGCTGCTGTTGATGTACTGACCTGACATACCTGTCTCTGCTTGTCTGCCATTTCTAATTGTCTTTTGGTTGTACGTTTTTAAGTGGTATAGCATTGATGTAGTTCAACAAGAATAGTTTTTTGAAGGAATGCTCGAAAGAGTTTGTTGCACAAAGAGCATTTTACTAATTTTGCAGTAGTCTTGCTCTCATCGGAAGGGATGGGAAAAAAATCCCTAGCCACACTCTGCTCATGCTGGAATCTCCTGCTCCTCAGATTGGCTGGGCAGATCTTCTTCCTCCTCATAGTGCCATATTATTTTTGTAAAAAGCACAAAAAAAGACTCTAAAATGCTCCCTTTTTATTGGAAGGTGTGGCCAAGATGGCAGCGAGGTGAGTCGTGTCCTCTCATCTCTCCCTCCAGCCGTCCGAAACCTCATCACGCCTGGGCTGCCCATAGCCTACATCGAGCCGGGGTACTGTGCGGGGCTGCATGCTGAGTGTTGGCAGCCCTCGTACTGCCTGAGATGACCCCAGGAGCTGAGGTGCGGGGCGAGTAATGTCATGCTGCGCCTAAATGACAGTGGGCCTTTGGTCGGAGGCGGAGCCGTGGCCTCAATTTTGGATTGTGCTGGGCCGGAGCAGCTGCAGAGGGGCTCATGGTGGGGGCCCTGAGCCTTGCACCCCGTCAATTCCTCCACCTGCCGGCACCGCACAGCCGATACAGCCTACAACGCCTGGAAGCAGATTTGACGGCAGGGACTTGTCGGTTCCGGGGCCGATATGTGAGAGACCAACCTCCACCTGACATCCACATTTGGTGCACTGGGGCCAGCGCCCGAGGCTGCCTCGGCCGCGCACATACCAGCAGACGGAGGAGGGAGCAGTGGAGACCCCCCTTGTTTGGACTTGCAGCATTTGATAGTGTTGTGCCTGGCCGACCACTTGAGGTGAGAGGAACAATAGTTACTTACCTGTAATCTGTGGTTCTCCAGTATTGGTGTCTTTCATAGATTCACATGCCTGAATCATTCCCCGTCGTCGGAGTGGGAGCCCACGGTACATAAAAAAGTAGTGAAATATACCCTTAGTACATAAGAGATAACAATATATCCAACCAGGAAGTAAAGTAGCCCTAGCTACAGTAAAAGAAACTTCCACATTAGAACCTGTCCATGTCATTATGTATGGACCAAACTGCAGCCAATCAGGCCACAGCTCCCACCAGCAAGCTCTCCCCAGAGACCCAGGCTCTCAGATTTTTGTAGCACCGGAGTGTACCGGAATAAGTATAGAAGAAAAAAGCCAAGTGAGCCTCTGAGGGGAGGTGGGTGGGTGCATGTGAATCTATGAAAGACACCAATACTGGAGAACCACAGATTACAGGTAAGTAACTATTGTTCTTCTCCAGTATTAGGGGTGTCTTTCATAGATTCACATGCCTGAATCAGAGTAGTGAGCAGTAATAGTCATAGCATTATATACAGCTCTTGGACGCCAAGGCACATAGCAGTAATGCAGAAACCACAAAGGAATAATAAAATAGGCGTAAAAGAGCAAGAGGAGGTGGGAGAGAAATAGCAGAGGCTCACCTTATTGGAAAAGATTACGCAGGACTGCTCTCCCCACCGAGGCATCGGTGTCGCTCGAAGCTTCCAGACAGTAATGCCTCGTGAATGTGTGCCTGCTGGACCAGGTAGCAGCTCTGCAGATATGCAGGAGAGGCACACCAGCAAACAAAGCAGTTGAGGAAGCAACTGCTCTCGTAGAATGTGCTCTGGGCAAGGTTGGCAAGGGTTTACCCGCCTGTAGATGGCAGAGTCCAATCGCTGAAGAGACCCATCTAGCGATAGTTTGTTTAGTGACTGCACTGCCTTGACGTGGTTTGCCATGCGCAACAAATAACTGATCAGTTTTCCTGATGGCAGCTGTCCTGGAGAGATAGAACTTGAGACACCGCTTGATGTCCAGCGTGTGTAGAGTTCGTTCCGCTGGAGATTGCGGACTTGGAAAAAACGTTTTAAGGATGACTGGCTCATTCAGGTGGAAATCCGATGGCACCTTGGGTATGTACCTCGGGTTGGTGCGCAGTATCACTGAATCATTTGTGAATTGCAAGAAAGGTGGTTTAGAGGAAAATGCCTGTATGTCACTGACCCTTCTGGCAGATGTCAAGGCCAGTAGCAAAGCCACCTTCCAGGTGACGAATTTTAGATCAGCTTTATGAATTGGCTCAAAAGGATGGCGCATGAGTTGAGCTAATACAATATTCAAGTGCCAGGATGGAGGCGGTCTACGGACTGGTGGAAACATGCGGAATAAACCCTTAAAGAATTGCTGGACAATCCTTGCAGAGTACAGCGAAGTTTGACCGTCCTGTCGGTATCTCGATATTGCCGCTAAGAACACCTTGAGTGTAGAGTGTGCCAAGCCCGATTTAGCAAGATGTAAAAAGAAGGGCAAAATCTTGTCTGGTTCAGCATGGATAGGATGTAAACCCACAGTCCTGCACCAAGCACAAAACCGCTTCCACTTGAGCCTGTAAGTTTTATTCGTGGAAGGCGCCCTAGCATTGTCCAGGACCTCCTGACAGTCTTGAGGAATGTTCAAATGCGCGAACTCATGGTGTTGAGGAGCCAAGCTGACAATTTTAGAGAATGAGGGTCTGGATGATATATTTTTCCGCCTTGTAGAGTCAGAAGATCCGGAATTTGAGGCAGCTGAACTGGATCGCACTCTGAGAGGAGAAGAAGCTGCGTGAACCAGTATTGTCTGGGCCACCGTGGGGCAATTAGAATCAGACGACACGGTTGTCTCCTCATTTTGTTGATGACCTTGGGGATCAGAGGGATCGGAGGGAAGGCGTAGGCAAAGATTTGTTTCCAGTTCAGAGAGAGAGCGTCCCCACACGACTCCTTGTGAGGAGTCCAGCTCGCGAAATGGGTGCATTTCTTGTTGTGGTAGGTCGCGAATAGGTCTATCTCGGGGCGACCCCATCTCAGGAAAATGTGGTCCAGAGCTGGCTGATGCAGTTCCCACTCGTGAGTGCTGCTTTTGGATCTGCTTAGGGAGTCTGCCAGGACATTGGCTACTCCCGGGACATGAACTGCCGTCAGGTTGATATTGTGTTCCAGGGCCCAATTCCAGATTTCCTGAGCTTGCTGAGACAAACGGGCCGATCTTGTGCCCCCCTGCTTGTTCAGGTAGTGCATGCTCGTCGTGTTGTCTGTTCGGATCAACACGGACGAGTTTGACAGAGTCACTTGAAATGATTTCAGGGCGAGGAAAATGGCCCTCAACTCCAACAAATTGATGTGCCATGTCCTTTGTTGTGCGTTCCATTTGCCACTGATTGTCATCCCTTGAAGGTGAGCGCCCCAACCTTCCAGCGAGGCATCCGTGGTGACGACGAAACTGGGGACTTCTTCTAGAAAGGCGCGGCCGACTTGCAGGTTGCGTGCCAGAGCCCACCACCGAATTGCGTGTTTCATTCGAGGTGTTAAGACGATGACATCTTCGAAGGAACCGGATACTTGCACCCACTGGTGGCCGAGTTCCTCTTGCAGTGGTCTCATTCTCAGACGACAGTTCGGAGACAGGAGAATGCATGATGACAACATCCCCAGGAAAGATTTTAATCGTCGAACTGAAACGCACTCTCTTCTGAGGAGTGCTCTCGCCAGGTCCTGGATCTTGGCTTGCCTTTCGTTTGAAATGAAAACCTGAGCTTTCCTGGAATCCAGAGTCGCTCCCAGGAAAGACGTCTTCTGAGACGGTGTCAGGTATGATTTCTCGAAATTTATTGAAAAACCCAAGTCTTGAAATAGAGACAGGCATGTTTGGACGTGACTGCTTGCGGTGGCATAGGAATTGGCCTTGATAAGGCAGTCGTCCAAATAAGGATAAATCTGGATACCTTGCAACCGTAAGTGGGCCGCCACCGGTGCCAACATCTTGGTGAATACTCTCGGGGCTGAACGTAGCCCGAAGGGAAGGACCTTGAACTGAAAGTCCCTGCCGGCCACTCTGAATCTTAGGAACTTCCTGTGCCTGGGGAAGATGGGTACGTGGAAGTAAGCATCCTGTAGGTCCAGGGTTGCCATATGTTCGCCTTCCGTCAGAAACTGGAGGATCTCCTGCAGTGACAACATTCTGAATGTCAATTGCTTGATAAATTTGTTGAGGGCACGCAAGTCGAGGATGGGGCGCCACTCCCCCGACTTTTTGCGTATCAAGAAGAAACGAGAGTAAAACCCTTGACCCCTCTGATGTTGAGGTACCTTCTCGATTGCCCCTTTCCGAATCATTGCATTGATTTGGAGGAACAGCTCCTTGAGATGTGCTGGGGGTGGTCCTTTTGGGGGCGAATTTGGAGGGGCTTTTACAAATTCCAATACGTGACCCTTTGAGATTACATCCAAGACCCATCTGTCTGTTGTAATTTTGGACCATTGAGAGTAATGCAGGGATATTCTTCCTCCAATTCGTGGCTGGCATAGGCAGAGTGGCGGCAGGATGTTTTCCTCACTTTTTGTTGGCGTTGTCTCTACCTCGATAAGTGGATTTTCCTCTGGATTGTGTAAAGGTGCTCCGCCTTTGGCCATAAGGCTGTTGTTTGTAAGGTTGGTACCTTTGGTTGTTTTGATTGGTCTGATATGGGCGTTGCTGGTAATAGCCCCCTCTGTTGGAGAAGTTACCCCTTCCTTTTGCCCCACGAAAGGAAGACTTACGGTACTGCAGAGTACCCAACGAACGTGCCGTTTCTGTATCCTTCTTAATGGACTGTAAGGCTTCGTCCACATGCGAGCCAAACAGGAATTCGCCGTCATAAGCCATATTTAAAACTTTGGCCTGTACCTCCTGGCGAAAAGACGTAGATTTTAACCATCCTTCTCGTCTGAGCACTGCAGCTCCTGCCAACTGTCTAAAACCTGTGGCCGCTACGTCCACTGCAGCGTCGATAATTTCCGACGACGCACATTCGCCGTCTTGTAGGATTTTGATGGCCTCAGAGCGGTCTGGCTCAGGTAATTTTTGGATGTATGGGGATATGTCAGACCACATTTGTCTGTCATACCTACCAAGAATTGCTAAAGAATTAGCAGCTCTAACCGTGGTGGCCGCGATAGTGGAGACCTTTTTACCAATGGAATCGAGGCGTCTGCCATCTCTGTCCGTTGGAATGGAGACCTGAGTTGAGGGGTTCCTAGCTCTTTTTTGCGCTGCCTGCACAATGACTGAGTCCGTTTTAGCTTGGCCGATGAGACAGGCAGGTGAAGAGGCTGGCGCCCTATATTTTTTGTCGACTCTCGGCAATACTGCGGGAGCAGAATTTGGCGTGGCCATTATCTTAAGCCCTTCCTTCCAGATAAAGTCTATAATGGGAATAGACCAACTCTGCTTCTGAGACAAAGTCTTGAAATCATAAAGAAAGCAGTCATCTTGTTTCGCTTCCATGGAAACCAGAAATCTTTTAGTGGCTTTGTCCATAAGTCTATGGAAATTCGCTATATCCACCGGCGGTGAGTCAGCCTTCGGTTGTTCCTCTGGGGATGGCGATTCAGCCTGGTAGTCCTCATACTCCGACGAGTCCGATCTAATCAACTCCCCCTCCTCATGGGTGTCCTCATCAGAATCGCCAACCTCCTGTTGATGGGGAGATACTGGCGTGGCAGGTCGGGTAGCCTGTGCCTCTTCCGGCCTATTAGGCCTTGGACCTCTACTCACGCGAGGCTGAGGGGAGGTAATATGCGAATCGCCCGATTCCGAAGGCGGGAATCGGCGATAATAATCGCTCAGCATATACTGCAGATTCTCGTAAAGTTCCATCGGCATCTGCATTCCTGTCGCAGAAGTGGGTACCGATGTAGGTACCTGGATTTGCTGTTCGTCTTCCTCCTGATCCTTTACATGTATTAATAAGTCAGAGGGACTTTCCGCCGCTTGAAACAGTTCATCTCCAGATTCTACTTCAGAATCTAACAGCCTATCTGGCATCTGGAGCGGCGATAATGGCGTTGTTTGAGAGGACCTCTTTTGCAGCAAAGCCGTAGTAGTGGCTGGAGAAGGAAGAGGTATGGCAGTGGTCTTTGCCGACCATACCTGTAGGTCAGTACAAGACGACAATTTTGGCGTAGATGGATTGCCTGGCAAAATCAAGCTCTGTGTCGTCGCTTTTGATGAAGAAGCTGATGGTTCTCTCGTTGTTAGAGATGGCGTCACCTTCGTCGACGTGTTGGATTTCGTCGTCGACGAGGGAACCGTCGACGGAGCAGTCTTCATCGTCGACGAGGTCGTCGACGGGGCCGTCGACGGGACAATCCTCACCTTCGTCGACGTGTCCGTCGACGGGGTCTTCTTCGTCGCCGATGGGTCCGTCGACGACATCTTCATCGACGATGGTGTCGACGACAGTGAGGTCTTCTTTGTCGACGGAGCAATCGTCGACGACGACGAGGATTTCTTCGTCGACTGCTTCAGTGCCGTCGATGTCTGATCGTCGACGAGAGGTGTGAAAACCTTCGTCGACGAGATGGGTCGAACCTGCACATGAACAAAAGTTGGAGAGGAAGCTGAGGACATCACCCTGGTCGATTTAGGTGAGGAGAAAGTCAATGTAGAAGTCATGGCAGAGGCAGCCTGACTGGAATTTGGCAACGTTGTTGGTGCCTTAGTCATAGGTCTCACGGGGGACACCAAAGACTCCGTTCTTTTAGAGCTCGGGACCTTCACAGATTTCTCAGAGGATTTCTGTGCCTTTGAAGTAGAAGGCTCCTGTGAGGCGAGCTGGTGTTTAGACACCTTAGCTTTCGGAGTAGGCACAGTACTCTCAGCTCTCCGTTTTTTCGACCCCTTGGTAGATTCTGAGGCAAAACTTCCTACCTCAGAAAGTGGCTCATCTTTATTTTTCATTTTCTGCAGCCACAGCAACAGGCGACCCTCTCTGTCCCTGAGGGTTTTAGGAGAGAAATTTCGACAGATGCTGCAGTCCTTAACCTGATGGTCAGGGTATAAACAGTAGATGCAGCGAGTGTGTGGATCTTCCTTAAACAGTCTCGCCTTTCCACACGAGTCGCAGGCCCTAAAAAGGGATTTTGAAGAAGACATTTCCTTGAAGAAGAAACTTTATCCAAGAGAAGAATTGAGCAGAGCTCAGAAGGACTCCCTATCACACGACGTGCGGTAAAAAATCTGAGAGCCTGGGTCTCTGGGGAGAGCTTGCTGGTGGGAGCTGTGGCCTGATTGGCTGCAGTTTGGTCCATACATAATGACATTGAAGGACTGGGTTCTTTGGACCCAGCGGTGCCAGGGCACAACACCTGAAACCTTCGTGGGTAACCTGCTCCGGCGTACAAGTCACAGAGACACGGGACACTTCCTTCGGCGTCAAAGAGTCAAGGTTTATTTACTGCAGGGAACACAGAAGTCACAGGAAGTACATCGAGTGTAGTTCGGGGAGACTGCTTCAAATTGTATTTGTGGATCGCTCCTTTTATACAGTTTCTACCCATAGGATAACATGATACACAATAGTTTACAACCTGGTTCCCACAAGTCGCTCTCAAAGGGGTCGCTTAGATCACTTTGAAACACACAAGATCCGGAACATAAGTGCGGAAACATTTGGCGGTTCCCAACTGTAAAAACCCATCTTCCCACCATTAGCAAATTCCAATCAGCAGTAAAGTAGATCGAAACAGGAACGAAGACAGGTGGAGAGGAAGACGGAAACAGTGGGGAGATCGGAAAGGGTGTAAAAGGGGAGTGTCGAGAAGCACGAGATACAGGCATCAAAGGGACGTGCCTAATGAGATGCACGGCTGAGACAATAAGCCCGTGCGGCAAGATGAGCCTCGAGCGGCGCCATCTGCCTTACAGTAGCATCCCCCTCGTCATAAAGACACTTTCAAAGAACATGTGTCTTCCGCAAATATCTTGGAAGTCCCAGGGTCGCGAAGCGGACAGCGTCCGTTCGCTGGCTACTTGAGGGCAAGAGACAAAATGGATGCCGTATCTAAGATGGAACCCGTGGGTACAGATGACAAACCCACATAACAAACGAACGGTTTAAGTTAGCACAGCGAAACTGCGCACACTTGCTAAACTCGTCATTTGCGGTTCATAGATACTAGATTCGACCATATTCGTGTGAGTCGAAAACACCACTTACAATTGTCACGGAACCTCAGACGCTCCTTTTGCCCTCATGTAGGCAAGCACTAGTCGGAATCATACTCGATATTCATCAGACCATCAAGATGTCGTTGTAGCATAGCTCTGTCCAACCGAGTCCCCTTGGTAACAGATGGTTGTCTCATACACGTTGTAGCACAGAGGCCACATAAGGCAGGACCACACTGCACACAAAGGCAACACGTGAACAGGAACACTACCACAACCCCGATGATCGTCAGAATCTTCCAACCCCAAGTCGACACCAGGCCCCAAAACCAACCAAGTAGCGTCCAATCCCCTACATCCACGTGTATGGATTCGGAGATCTTGTGCAACTTCGAGATGGCTTGATAGACAGTAGGAGCATTATCTGGAATGAAAATGCAACAGCTCGAATGGATCACTTTACATACCCCACCGCGATCTGCTAAGACAACATCTAAAACCATACGGTTTTGTAATGTCATAAGTCTCTCCGCCTGAAGTTCTGTGGTGATATTACCAAGGGCACTGGCAGTAATGTTAGCTGTCGATTCTACCACTCGAGTCAAATGTCTCAGGTTCCTACTATTAACCATAGGTCCCCAAAACGGGAGGAAACCCTTGAAAAAGTCTCCTGCCTCTTGACCGGCAGTATCCTCTTCACTAATTACGCCTCGTACAACTCTAGTCTTATGATAATCGGCATCTACAGTAAACGTCGGAGGCAACAGATTTGCAACAAAACATGAGCCCATGAAGTCTGCGGGCAACCATGTGTATGCACGATCATGACAGATGAAGTACGTACCCTTGGCAGCCAGAAGCACAGGGATCGGGGACATTGACAGAACGTAACTTTCAGTGCAAGCACTTACTCCAAGTGAGGCTTGCGAGCCACGACCCACAAGACAAAGATTACCAGTGTGGGGTACGACCCATATTGGAGACGAGCTTTTAAGCTGCTTTTCATTAGTGAACGTACTATATTCCCCTTTATTCGGTGCCCTATAGGCTTGTACCTCTGCCTTAGGGATGAGATAAGCATCATAGATCTCATCTTCCAAATCCTGTATTATCATCGATACCACCCACTGCCATGAGGTAGGACCCGGTTTGGGGGAACGTTCTGGAGAGGGGTGGAAACCTAGTGCGCTTCGAAGCATTGTTTGGTATGCTCGAGCTGACCCTTGGGAACTATACGGTAACACCAGATATGGAATTCCCTTACCCGTAGTATGTGGCATCAACCCACACACCCAACAATTAGTAGTGTTAACCACTAACTGATGCTGATGGAGGAGCTGGATAAAGGAATTGTTGCGGAATTCTACACGTCTAGCCTGTTCGTGTTCTGGTAACATATGAAAGGAATGAGGAGAAGCAGTAGAAGTAATGTTAGGGTAAGGAGTAGGAGTAGGGGTAGGAAGTAAGAAGTAAGACATAGTGTAATACACCCCACCCGCCAAAAATGCGGAAGCAGTTAAAAACAGTACAAACAATTGGAATACAAAACATTTAGTACGACTAAGTTTCTGCAGTTTGACTCTATACGCCTGCGTTCCTTCCAAATCGTTCAGCTTTGAAAATGCCATTTCCCTATGACCGTCCGCAACGTTTCTTGACGCACTTCGTTCTGTGCAGCAATAGTCAATTCCCAGGAGTTCCTAGGAACCGACGGCCTTTAACCTAGCGTCAAGACCTACTGTCCAGAAGGAAGTACGCGCGCGGCCCTACGGCCCTCAATACACAATATGTATTTATTTAGCACAATAATTCAGCTGTGGAAGGAAAAAGATACAAGGAAGACGCTTGATATATATATATATACAAAACAATTTTCAGTGATACGAATGTTCAAAGTTGATCATGGGAAACGAAGATATTGCAGTTATCAGTTTCAGCAAAGCAAGAAAAAAATTTATTTGTCCTTAGTATGAGAACGCAAAGAATATCGATGTTTCCCAGGACGTGTCTGCTCGTCAAACAAAGGATCTGTCGAAGAGACAGCGTCCTGCTGATCAGTTCGTTGGTCTGGTCTTGAGTCTCTTGCTGACAATGTTCCAACAATGGCTTTCTGCTGCACTGAGTGTTCACCAACAAGTTGTGCGTCACTGAAAGGTACAAACGCCGGCAATGTCGCTGCTTCTGTTGACGCAATGCCTTTCCTCACCCACGGGTCTGCCGGCAAAGGAATAGGGACTCGCTTACAATGGGTAGCATGTACCCAGTTCTTCCGTCCCTCAAGACGAACGGCAGTCCTCGTGGCCAAAAGCACCTGGTGAGGTCCAACAAAGCGGGGGTCCAGATTCTTCTTGCGCGAAAAATTTCGGGTGACAACCCAATCACCAGGCTGGAGCTGGTGGCCTGGACCCTCCGTCTGCGTCGGCAAGGCGTCGTAAACCTGTTGATGAATTAACCTCAGTTTAGCAGTCAAGTCATGTAAGTAGTCAATCAACATCGGGTACTCAAGATCAACAAACATACCTGGCCTAGGAACCCCCCACACATTCGCAGGACGGCCGAACACTATTTCATAGGGACTAAGCCCTATTCGGGAGTGTACAGTCGCCCTAGTTGACAGTAATGCTAGAGGCAAAGCGTCAGGCCACGAAAGTCCAGTCGTAGCCTGGATCTTCGCTAATTTTAGTTTAAGGGTGCCATTGTACCCTTCAACCAATCCAGCTGACTGGGGGTGATTGGCGCTATGGAATTTCTGATTAATTCCAAGGCCCTTACACACACTCCTCATCACACTTCCAACAAACTCACTTCCGTTATCTGACCACACGACTCTAGGCATTCCATACCGAGGAAAGTATTCCTTCAGTAGGATTTTCGCAGTAGACAAGGCAGTATTATCTTTGAGGGGATAGGCCTCGATCCATCGGGAGAATGCGCAAACCACAACCAAAACGTATTTCAGGTTATTGCATCGCTCCATATGGATGAAGTCCAATTGGATCACCTCAAAGGGATACGAAGGAGGAGCAAAACTGCCAGGGGGAGTTGGGGTTCCTTTGCCAGGATTATACATTATACACACCATACAATTCTTCACCAAACGTTCAGCACACTTAGTAATTCCATCATTCTTCCACACATCAGCCAACAACTTGCAAATACCTTTCGCGCTAATATGTGCTAACCCATGTGCCATTTGCACAACGGCCAGTACATACGCATCAGGCAACATCCATCTTTTCTGATCTGACAAATCAATCCAGCAACCATTCACATCCAACCTTCCCGTACTTTCTTTCCACTTCATCTTTTCAGTGTCGGTGGCCTCATTCTGAATTGCTTTCACACTCTCTATAGTATTCTCACACATACTTGATTCTGTAGGCCACCTAACCGAATTCGTCACATACATTCGAGTGCTAAGGTTCCGGGCAGTCTCCTTAGCAATCTCATCTGCAAACGCATTACCACGACCAACATCATCCGTCACCTTACGATGCGCACTACATTTAACAATTGCAACTTGAGCAGGCAAAGTCAATGCATCCAAAAGATCGTTCACAAGCTGGCCATGCTGTATTTTCGTGCCATGTGACGTCAAGAAACCACGTTCTCGCCACAATCGTCCGAAACTATGCGCTACACCGAAAGCATACTGACTATCGGTGTACACATTCACACGTTTACCTTTTGCTAATACACATGCTCTAGTAAGAGCGATCAGCTCTGCAGCTTGGGCAGAATTCTGACTCAATCTCGCAGTCTCAACAACAGTATTCAATGTCACCACAGCATAAGCAGTAGTCACATCACCATTCGGCAATTTAAAACATGACCCATCCACATACAGGGTGCCATCCGGGTCTTCCAATGGGGTGTTTTTAAGGTCCACACGACCTTTTGTTTCCTCCTCTGTACGCAAGTAGCAGTCATGTTCTGCTACTACATCTGACTCTGCACTAATTGGTAACAAAGTTGCCGGATTTAGGACATTACAACGTTTTATCTGAATGTGGCTTGCCAAGAGCGTCAATTCGTACCCAGATAACCTCGCACTCGTCAAGTGCTGAGTTTTCGTACGGTTCAAAAGAGTATCGACTGCATGCGGAACCATCACCGTAAGCATATTATCCATGACCAATCCTGATGATTGTCGGATAGAGACCGCAGCTGCCGCAGTTGCTCTCAAACAACTCGGCAATGCTCTAGCTACTGGGTCTAAGGTCGAGGAAAAATATGCACATGGACGTTGCTTACCACCAAAAGGTTGCGTTAAGACACTCAACGCACAACCTTCCCTCTCGTGAACATATAACGTGAACGGTTTACTGTAATCAGGGGTACCTAACACAGGGGCCGAACACAATGAATCACGTAATTCAGAAAAACTTTTCTGACATTCTTCCGTCCATGGTAAAGGAGTCGAAACATCCTTGCACGTAAGAGCCACCAATGGTTTCGCTAGCAATGAAAAATTAGGAATCCACTGCCTGCAGTACGATGTGATACCTAGAAAGGCACGCACATCTCTTTGGGTTTGTGGCACAGCCATGCGCGCAATCGCTGCAATTCTCTCTGGGGTCAATCTCCTTCCCTCCTTTGACAATAAGTGACCTAGATAGGTTACTTCTTGACAACAATATTGGAGTTTAGAAGGTGACACCTTGTGATTTAACTCACAGAGATGTTGCAGCAACGACACTGTAGCAATTTTGCAAATGTCCTGAGTATCAGCAGTCACCAATAAGTCGTCGACGTATTGGATTAAAGCCGCACCAACCGGCAACCTAAACGCATCTAGTTGACCCTTCAAAGCTTGACTGTAAATCGATGGACTTTCACAGTAGCCCTGAGGAGCGCGTTTGAACCGGAAGCTACGTCCACCAAGAGAGAAACCGAAAAGGTCCCTGCTCTCTTCGGCAATCGGGATGCTGAAAAACGCATTTTTCAAATCAATCACCGAAAACCATGAAGCCGTAGCTGGAATCAGAGTCAGTAGCGCCGTAATGTCAGGCACAACAGGGAATTGAGGAACCACAATTTTATTTACCTCCCGTAAATCAATAACAAAACGATAAACAGGCGGTTTGGTAGGATCAGTACGTTTAAGAATGGGCAGTACAGGACTATTGCACACGTTTCCCCGAGTTTCTTCAATGACATCTTTCTCGATCAAATCATAGATGATCGCTAACAAAGCTCGTTCACCATCCAGGGAGATACGATATTGGGGAATACGTGGCAATCGCACATTCGATTTCAACTGAACAACATAAGGGGAGATATCAAGTAGGCCCACGTCGTTTGGACCCGTCGCCCACAAAGATGCAGGAAGAGAACTCAATTCCGGTGGAAGCTTATCGAGGGACAAGTACATGGGAGAGACTACCCTCTCTCCTAACGTAAGCTTTATACCCGCAGGAGAACAATACAAAGTCGCATACAAGCGTTTAAGCAAATCCAGACCCAAAAGATTTTCGCCACAACCAGTAGACAAAATCAATGGAGCTTCGAGCTCACGTGGCCCAATTTTAAGGGGCAAAGGGCGCGAAACTGGATTGCTAACGGGGGCGCCAGAGAATCCAACGGAAACATTTGTTAAGCCAGACAAAGGTGCGCCAGGGAGTTTCGAATGCATGATAGAACTTTTCGCTGCACCAGTGTCCAACAGAAAAGGCTCAACGACGCCCGATGTAGCAACTGCGACGTAAGGCCCTCTCTGATCAACCGGAACTGATACCACTCCCTCTCCTTGTCTTTGGCTGTCCTAGTAATTACTATCGTCAGTTCCCTGATCGACGTAATAATCGTCTACATTGTACTGCGCAGATCGTCCTTGCGATGATCCACGTTGGTCGAAACAATTATTAGAATTTGATGAATGGTCAGAGCGATCATTCTGAGCACCACGACCTCTACCACGTGATGCGTGCTGTGCACCACCACGACCTCCTCTAGACGAATTACCACCACTACGGTCATTTAAAGCAGGACAATTGAATTTAATGTGTCCCTCCTGTCTACAATAAGCACATTGGTTGTACCCCAACGAAGATCTCTGAAAAGATGAATCATTACGCGGCTGCGATCGATTTGATTGCGACTGCGATCTATTCTGCTGAGGCGCATTCTGATTAGAACGCGGCGGATATGCTTGTTGTAACAACACTTTAGTTTTCAGCTCTTTCGTCTTTTTATCGGCACGGTCATTTTCCTCTTTTTCTCTATTTTCGTAATATTGTGCCGTCGCCAATATCTGAGCTGAGGTAGAAACGGCCCACGCACTTTCTGAATTCTTCAATTTATTGCACAAGTCGGGCAATAAGTTCGATACAAATTTATCCACAAACAACCTCTGTCCACCCTCAGTACCCATATCCTGCCCACTATGATCGACGAATGTTTCCTCGAACCTCGTAAAGAAGTCTGAAACACTCTCATCTTTCTTCTGCTTACAGGCTGACAACTTGTCCCAATTTACCCTCATAGCTGGCATAAGCGTTTTCATTAACGTAATGATTCGCTGGGGAAGAAGTTCAATCAACTGATCGGGTTTAGTAGCAGCCACTTGTCCAGCGTCTGCCGCTGTAATGGCAGCCCAATCACCACCTAATTCATTCGCGTGATCTTGGTGACGAATCTTGGCCCATACCGGTTGCGGTACGACATTGCCAAACAACATGTCGATATCGGCCAGATTCATTATCGTAGCGTCTACGAGCTGCGATAATTCTTTGTAATACCCCGCAGGATTTTTGCGAGGATCAGGCAAAGTTTGTTTCACCTGAAGCACTTCCGATCGTTTCCAAGGGAGGTGTATCCACACTCTCTGGAAATGTGCTGGTATTGGAGCATTAGCATTAGTATTATCAGCGGGTACCCAAACTGGCGGAACTTCTCGCATAGGATATTGGCCAGACCCATCTCGTTGTTCAATGTCCTCAACGAACAATGCATGAGGAATAGGAGCAGGACGAAGAGATAGCAACCGTTCAATAGCACGTCGGACATTAGTATCGACTATCAGTCCAGTTGCGAACTGAAGCCGAAGATTAGACAGGGCGGTCAGCACCTCGTCAGGCGCAACAGCCGCTATCTGATCATGTAAGAACTTGCACATTTCATCAAACACATATCTCTGAGTAGGTATGTTGAATTGATCAAACGTTTCGAGGACAACACGAGGTGGATTTCTAACAGGGTTTATCATCCAACCCATCGCCATATTGTATAGCGCAACACGTTCTCTATTACCAGGAAGCTGGCTACGTCTCTGTGGACCATCAGAACCTGCAGACCCAAAAACAGGTCCGAGCGACTGAAAGAAGTTTGTCGCAAGGGGAGAATCACGATTACGAGTAGAGGGAGAAGAGTAAGACACAGGACTAACAAGAGAAGGAGTAGAGACATTAGCAACGACAGAGGTTAACAACACAGGAGCAGTAGTGTGAGTAGGAGTATGTGGAAGCGGAGGAGCAGTAGGAATAGACACAGGCACAGGAGCAGGAACAGTCGGAAGAGCGGGTGCAGGTTGAGGAATAGGCGGAGGAATAACAAGTGGGGGAGCAGGTACGGCAGGGACCACAGGAACTGCGGTACCCTGTACGTACGGAGGTGGCGACTTCATAAGATAGGACATTAAAGAATCCTCAACTGCCTCTTCCTTCTTATCCGACTCCGTAGACAAAACAGGATAGCATTTGTCTATGGACATACGCTGTAATCTCTCAAACACTTCCTTATCCTTATCCTCCTTATCACGCTGAAACTGCTCAGCTTTCTTCACTATAGTAGCAACAGTATCTCGCTGACTACGTTTATTTTGTCTGATCTCTTTCTGTCGGGCTTCTTTGCGCCAGAACCGAAAGGCATCAAACATGGCCGGCCTAGATTTGCGTTCGAACAACTTTATTTCCAAATTATCTAAGATCGACGCTTCGAAGCTACCGTGAGGTGGCCAACGAAGATCGCCGTCTTTCTTTGTATATTTGATCCAATAATCGTTAAAAGCAATCGGGCCTAGCCCATGTTTGCTATATAGGTCATAAGTAGGAGTTCCAACCGGAGGTATCGGACACGAGTCCTCCAGCAGGGAATCCGCACCACAAGGTCTAAAGCAACTGAACAAAGTACTGCGACCAGGCATCTTGCACACTAGCCGAGTTTCACAAACTTCAAGGGTTACGGGATTTCGGGATTTACCAAGTCCCAGCAAAGAACTAAACCCTCGGTCTTTGGCGGCTGCAGTCGTCAAACAAATACAACAACAACAAAGTACGCTAGCAAAGTGTCACCGACAAAAACACTCACACAGCGTGTACAACAAAGACACCCGCTAAAGTGTCTACAAAAAAAAACACTCGCTAAAGTGTTTACAACAAAGAACTCTGGGAGCGACCCACAAATACTTAACTCAAAGATCAATGGCGTCCTCAGGAAGGCCCGTCTAATCGTCTCGCTATACCAAGGTCTACGCCAGGCGCCAAAACAGGTCTACAGTCAGGGTAGCAGTCCGTCGCAGCCGTTAGGAGGCGGGAATCTTCGCGGGAAAAGTCTTCGGGCCACTTATTTCGACAACAGGATCGATGAAGCGGGGTGCACCTTCCCTCGGAGATTTCACACGAAGTTCCCCACGATCGTCAGGCTTGGACCGGTACCACTGATGCAGCCCCACGTTGGGCGCCAACTGAAGGACTGGGTTCTTTGGACCCAGCGGTGCCAGGGCACAACACCTGAAACCTTCGTGGGTAACCTGCTCCGGCGTACAAGTCACAGAGACACGGGACACTTCCTTCGGCGTCAAAGAGTCAAGGTTTATTTACTGCAGGGAACACAGAAGTCACAGGAAGTACATCGAGTGTAGTTCGGGGAGACTGCTTCAAATTGTATTTGTGGATCGCTCCTTTTATACAGTTTCTACCCATAGGATAACATGATACACAATAGTTTACAACCTGGTTCCCACAAGTCGCTCTCAAAGGGGTCGCTTAGATCACTTTGAAACACACAAGATCCGGAACATAAGTGCGGAAACATTTGGCGGTTCCCAACTGTAAAAACCCATCTTCCCACCATTAGCAAATTCCAATCAGCAGTAAAGTAGATCGAAACAGGAACGAAGACAGGTGGAGAGGAAGACGGAAACAGTGGGGAGATCGGAAAGGGTGTAAAAGGGGAGTGTCGAGAAGCACGAGATACAGGCATCAAAGGGACGTGCCTAATGAGATGCACGGCTGAGACAATAAGCCCGTGCGGCAAGATGAGCCTCGAGCGGCGCCATCTGCCTTACAGTAGCATCCCCCTCGTCATAAAGACACTTTCAAAGAACATGTGTCTTCCGCAAATATCTTGGAAGTCCCAGGGTCGCGAAGCGGACAGCGTCCGTTCGCTGGCTACTTGAGGGCAAGAGACAAAATGGATGCCGTATCTAAGATGGAACCCGTGGGTACAGATGACAAACCCACATAACAAACGAACGGTTTAAGTTAGCACAGCGAAACTGCGCACACTTGCTAAACTCGTCATTTGCGGTTCATAGATACTAGATTCGACCATATTCGTGTGAGTCGAAAACACCACTTACAATTGTCACGGAACCTCAACATGGACAGGTTCTAATGTGGAAGTTTCTTTTACTGTAGCTAGGGCTACTTTACTTCCTGGTTGGATATATTGTTATCTCTTATGTACTAAGGGTATATTTCACTACTTTTTTATGTACCGTGGGCTCCCACTCCGACGACGGGGAATGATTCAGGCATGTGAATCTATGAAAGACACCCCTAATACTGGAGAAGGAGCATTTGGGCCGCCATTGCTCTGCATCTCACATGGAGCCCTTCACTTCACTGTGTGGGGCCTTCCGGTTGCCTGCATCATGTGGCAGAGAACGCTTGGCTGCTATCCCCGTGTTTGCTGGGGACACTGCATGCACGGTCCCAGACAGCTTTGGGGAGCAATAGCGCGATCACTGGCGGAGTCGGTGGCCAAGGACTAGGCCCCGGCTGGGCCAGAGTGAGGCTGGCGGTGAGCTGGAGGCCCCCTGCTTGTCCCCTCCAGGCCAGTGTAGCAGTATCTCACTTGGGGGCGATCGGCGCCATTGCAGGTGAATCTGATCAATGGACATTGGTGGAACGCACTGGCTCTGGACCTGGGTTGCAGGGCGGGGTCTTCGCACTGCGAGGACTGGCTGGGGCTTGCAGCGGCAGAGCTGAGCAGGAGGTGCTAACTGTCTCTTACGCTGCTTGTGCAATGCAGTGGCCCACCCCATAGCAGGGTCTTCAACACACCGAGATTGGAGTCACCCCCTACTGCTGCTGATGCTGGGAGGGCCCTGCTCTGAGGAAGCTTCCTTCTATGCCCACGCTACGCTGATCGGGGTGGTGTGTGGACTGCCAGTGGTCGTGTCGAATCTCCCTGCCCAGCATCTTTCTTGATTGGTGTTGCTTTTACACGTGGACCCTTCAAAGAGACCTCAACACTTTTCCCAGGTGCTTGTGTGGAGCTCACAGTGGCATTCTGCTCTGCCATATTCCACGTCTTCTCACAGTTTGCACAGAACTATGTCTTCGATATGGGGAAAAAAGAGTAAGTCCCTCCAGGAGCTCTTCGTACGTCCACAGGGAGGCGAGACATCAGACTTTGCCAAGGAGCACAACGCTACCCCGACACATGTGAGTGACCCTGGGGAGGAACCAGTCACGCGGGCCTTCCTGGAATCTCTATTTTCGGCCCTTCGTGATAAATTACACGCGGTGAAACGCGATCTCACTGCGGAGCTTAAATACGTCCAAAAGGACCTCGACAGTGTTGTAGACAATGTAGTAGCTCTGGAAGACAAAAGTAAATTGTGGGACAATGAGGTCTCCTTCTTACAACAGGAACTTCTCTGCAAACACGACCAGCAGGTGGACTTTCAGACCCACTTAGAAGACTTGGAGAAATGCTCCAGACGTCATAACGTACGGATCCAGGGAGTGAGGCTCAACGCGGAAGCTGGCGATATCTTTACTTTTGTGTGTGAACTGTTTAATCACTTTCTGGGCAATCCCCTGGACTCTGAGCTCCGGATTGACAGAGCACATCGTGTGGGTCCCCCTCGGGAAGACAATGCTCCGCCGGCAGATATCCTAATCTGTGTCCAGGACTTCCGCACCAAGGAGGAGATTCTTCAGAAGGCCAGGGCACAGCATCCTATCACGTTTCAGGATCAGACTCTGGTTCTCTACCAAGATCTCGCTGCCCTCACACTTCAAAAATGTAAGACATTTTGCCCCATCAATACTGTCCTACGCGAACGCAACTTTGCGTATTCCTGGGGTCCCCCATTTCATCTTGTATTTCGATATGATGGCAAACTCTATCAACTTTGCTCTCTAACAGATGCCACCAGGGTACTGAGGATTGACATACCAGGGCAACAGCAGTGACACACAAGACTGAGGGCCCAGTGACACGCAGCTGCTTTAGAGGCAGCAGAGGTGCAGACGGCGTCCCGACCCCGAAGAGATCGCATTGGAGGCTTTACCTGAAACCGTTGCTAAGACATTGCCCTCGTAATGAGCCTATGTCATGAAACTTTTTCTTTGCTTCTCTGTTCTTGGGCAGTATGGGGGGGGGGGAACAGGTGATGCAATTGGCCACGTAACTCCTATATTCATGTTTTAGCTGATCTTCTGCAGAAGATGGACTGTCATCAAGACTCTTGATTTAAGTTGGCACCTGGGTTTTTTTCTATCTCTCTCAGGGGCTGTCTTTCTCCTCTCCTCCCTCCTGCGCTTCGCATCGGTCTCCCAGCATTGCTGGGTATAGTTTCCCGAGCTGGGGAAATGAGCCCACTGACCTCCCTTTGCAGTTGCAGCTGAGCATTCTCTCCTGCCCTAGGCCGTGCATGCTTCCCACGCATGATATTCCCCGCTATAGATGCTATCCCATAGGAATAAAGTTCCCCCACTCAATGTGAGAGCACTTATTAATCCCATCAAGCGCCAGGCGATCCTGGTTTATCAGGAGAGCTCCGGTGCGGATGTATGCCTATTACAAGAAACAGATTTGTTGGCTAAGGATTGTCATAGACTCTGGTCCTGTGCTTTTCTGACCTAATTTTTCTCCTCAGGGTCCTCTAAATCTGCAGCGGTGGCAATTCTGATCTCTAGGGCTGTTAAGGGGAAAGAGGTGCAGAAGGAGGCTGAAATTAAAGGTAGGCTTCTCACCTACCAATTCATGATTGGAGGTCAGATGCTGATCTTAGGGTCCATATATGCCCCTAATAAGGGACATGAGCGGTTTTTCCCTGAGGCGCTGCTTGAGGCCACCGCCACTCTTGAGCGCAGGTTACTCCTGGGGGGAGACCTCAACCTAGTCCTGAATAATGAGCTAGATAGGTCAGTGCAACGCTTTGGCCAAGTGGGTGCCCTTTACCGTGCCAAACTTGCTAGATTGGGAGACCTGGGCTTAATAGTTCTATGGAGAGACTTCCACCCACACTTCAGGGACTATTCCTATTAGTCTGGCACTCACAAGACCTACGCTAGGTGGGACTACTTCACAGGCACCTACCGATCAGGAACATCATGACCTCCGCCGACATTTTAGTTGCTGCCTTATCAGACCATGCTCCTGTAGTGCTCACCCTGACTTTGCCCCCTGTCCGGCTCCCTACTCGCCAGTGGCACTTCCGAGATACCCTCTTACACCGCGCAGACTCCGTCGCCCAGATTCAGCAAGCGCTCGACGACTAAATATCCTATGATGGCAATGCTGACACGCCTATCTCCACTAGATGGGAAGCCCTCAAGGCTGTGTTTAGGGGGGCGATTATTGCTCCTTCCTCTGCGGATAATGCGGAACGTAGACGCAAGAGGGAGGACCTCACCCAGAAAGTGCGCGAGTTAGAAAAGATACTTCAACTAACCGGAGCGCCGTGCATTTGGCGTCAATTGAAGACAGCTAGGTTGCAGTTAGCCGCCATAGATCGCAATGAAGCCGAATACGCGGCCCTACGGCTGCGCTATTCTTTTTAATTCAGCTATGACAAATGCAGTCAGTTACTAGCACACAAACTCAGAAAGATTTGGCTGCGTGACGGGGTTCAGGAGATCACAGATCATGCAGGCCGCACACATACAGAAGACTCTGACACAGCCGAGACGTTCCGTGACTTTTATGCACAACTGTACGATGCACAGCACCTAGTTGACGGACATAGATGCGTATTTGAATCAGGTTACTCTTCCCAGCTTGTCCCAAGTGCAGGCCGACCACATAGAGAGGGAGATTCGCCCAAAAGAAGTGGTCTCAGTCATCTCACGCTTAAAATTGGCTAAATCTCCTGGTCCAGATGGCGACACGGCGGCGTTCTATAAGCAATTCTGCCCCACGCTTACTCACTCTCCTCTTTAATTCCTTTGCTTCTTCAGGTGGCGATCCCTCCTTCAATGCTCGAGGCGGCTATAGAGGTCATTCACAAGCCCGGCAAGGATAAGACGCTCTGCGCTGCATAAAGGCCTATCTATCTTTTAAACCTTGACCTGAACCTCTACACCAGTATCCTTGCAGCTCGCCTGGCCCCCTATATGCCTGGGTTAATCGACCCTGACTAGGTGGGATTTATTCCCCAAAGGCAGAACAGCGATAACACGAAGCAAGTGCTCTATCGCATTGAAAAAGCTTCTTGCATCCCGGAAAACTATATGCTCATGACCATCGATGTCGAAAAAGGCGTTCGATTGCGTGCACTGGCCCTACTTGGAGCAAGTGCTGATTCCTTTTGGCCTAGGGGAAAACATGAGGACCCGTATCCTCAACTGCTACTGTAGCCCTGCGGCCGCAGTATGGATGAATGGACATGTGCCAACTCCCTTTTGTATCCACAGAGGCACTCGACAGGGTTGTCTTCTGTTGCCCCTGCTCTTTGCCTTATACATGGAGCCCCTGGCGTAAACAGTTTGTGAGCACCCGCAGCTCACGGGTGTATGCTTTGGCAGTGATACTCATACCATCAGCTTGTACGCGGACGACGTCCTTGTCACTCTGATGGAACCTGCACAGCCCTGGGCACCTTTCTAGAGGCGCTGAACTCCTTCAGGAGGGCGTCCGGGTTCAAAGTCAACATCACAAAGTCCACAGCTCTAAACCTCTCCTTACCGCCTTAGATGTTGGCAGAACTACGGGCGCATCATTCCGTACAGTGGTCTTCTGACATGGTCCCTTATCTAGGAATCCGGCTAACCCCCACTCTACAGACGACAAAGGTGGTCAACTACAGTATCTTACATTCCCACGTTCGTGCGGACCTGCGGCATTGGAATCATTACCCTATCAATTGGCTGGGTCATACCGCCGCAGTCAAGATGACAATCCTTCCCAAACGCCTTTATCTTTTTCAAACGCTCCCCCAACAGCCTCCCACGGGTTGGCTTCAACGGGTGCAGTCAGAACTCTCAGTTCATTTGGCAGGGTCGCAAGCCGAGGATGAAGTGGCTGGTCAGTTTCCTCCCTTCCGATGAAAGGGGTCTAGCGATACATGGTCTTGCGCTTTACTATAAAACCACACAGCTACGACATTTAGTGGAGTGGAGCGGAGCAGAGTCAGAGCAACACTGGCTTTTTCAAGACCGCGCCATAGCGGGCACTTCTTTGATGAAGATCCCTTTCCTTCGGAAGGCCCAGAGTCCCCCCAACCGATATGCTTCTCACGTGACCCGCGCTACAATGTTGGTCTGGGATCAGACAAACAGACGACATGGACTGTACTGACGTCTTTCCCTTTCCCACTCCTCTTTTTGGCAATTCCGACTTTGGACCGGGGATGGGTGAGACCTCCTTCTGTCTTTGGCGAACCACAGATTGCCGCACGCTAGATACTCTTTACGACGCTTATGGAGTTGTGCCCTTCGCACAGCTACGCACTGATTATGGTATCCCCGAATCTGAGCGCTTGCACTACCTGCAGCTGCGACACTGGGCCTCACACCCAGACAATAGATCGCAGGCCCATAGACATCTTACCCAGTATGAGAAAAGGCTGATCAAACGTTCCTCAGACAAAAAGTTAATTTCAGACTTGTATAGAATGCTTATATCCCTCTACACTCATACCTTCCAGTCCAGATGGGAAAAAGACCTGGGTCGCAATCTCACCAGCAAGGAATGGGAAGGGATCTGCTATAGGGCGCGACACACTGTGACTCACATAGGTCTCACCGAAACCTTTACTAAGCTTGCGTATTACTGGTATTACACCCCTGAGCGCATGCACCACTTCGACAGCGCATATAGTCTGGATTGCTGGCGAGGGTGTGGGAAGGTGGGTACAAATGTCCATCTACGATGGGAATGTGAACATCTGACGCCGTTCTGGACTCACGTCCGCGAAGACATTGACAAGTATTTAGACACAGCGCTTCCTCAGCTTCTGGAGTACATGCTTTTAGGGGTTCCTAACCCGCTCACCTTTCCTCTGAAATCCATTAGGAGGAAACAATTAGCACTTGCACTGGGCTCTGCCACACAAAATATTCTCACACATTGGAAATCTACGCTTATTCCAACACTCACTGGGTGGCTTCACTGCCTATGGCATATGTTAGGCATGGAAAAGATTTTGCTCACCATGGCTGGCAAAGGCTCAGGCTTTTACGAATTGTGGCAACCTTTTCTAGCTCTCCTGTCACAAGACTTTGGGGAGTTGACATGCCCGAGTTAACTGCGCCTTATGCGATTGGCACAGTCGAATGCTCCCAGGGTGAGCTGCTCAGGCTAGGTTGCTACTTACTTATAGATGGGCTGGGCTGGGGGAGGTGGGGAGGGAGGGGGGAGAGCGCTATCCTATTTCCTTTCTTTTTCCTTTCATCCTACTTCTGGGTTAGGGTGGGGGGTTGTATTTCTGTTTTCATTTCTGTCCACCCTAAGCGTGGAAGGGTATTCTCAGATGTGAGACCCTTGCTCATTGCACCATCAGGATTCAAGCAAACCGGGCCGAAGACGGCTGTAATGCCAGAAACCGGTCCCCAGGAGCTTGTTTCCTTCCCAGTGTAAGAATTGGCTTTTGTAGTTTGGTTTGCCCTGTTCCCATCATGCACTGGGACAGGAACAGACTAATTTGCATACAGCCAGGTTCTGAAACTGGGATGGTGCAGTGAGCTAAAAAACGGTGTTGGATCTAGCCCTGATCTCTTGACTGGGTGAGAGCTTTCTGCTTAATTCAGAGACTCTGTCCCTCACCACCCCTTGTTGTAAATATTTTTGTCCACCCTAAGCGTGGAAGGGTATTCTCAGATGTGAGACCCTTGCTCATTGCACCATCAGGATTCAAGCAAACCGGGCCGAAGACGGCTGTAATGCCAGAAACCAGTCCCCGGGAGCTTGTTTCCTTCCCAGTGTAAGAATTGGCTTTGTAGTTTGGTTTGCCCTGTTCCCATCATGCACTGGGACAGGAACAGACTAATTTGCATACAGCCAGGTTCTGAAACTGGGATGGTGCAGTGAGCTAAAAAACGGTGTTGGATCTAGCCCTGATCTCTTGACTGGGTGAGAGCTTTCTGTTTAATTCAGAGACTCTGTCCCTCACCACCCCTTGTTGTAAATATTTTTGTCCACCCTAAGCGTGGAAGGGTATTCTCAGATGTGAGACCCTTGCTCATTGCACCATCAGGATTCAAGCAAACCGGGCCGAAGACGGCTGTAATGCCAGAAACCGGTCCCCGGGAGCTTGTTTCCTTCCCAGTGTAAGAATTGGCTTTTGTAGTTTGGTTTGCCCTGTTCCCATCATGCACTGGGACAGGAACAGACTAATTTGCATACAGCCAGGTTCTGAAACTGGGATGGTGCAGTGAGCTAAAAAACGGTGTTGGATCTAGCCCTGATCTCTTGACTGGGTGAGAGCTTTCTGCTTAATTCAGAGACTCTGTCCCTCACCACCCCTTGTTGTAAATATTTTTGTCCACCCTAAGCGTGGAAGGGTATTCTCAGATGTGAGACCCTTGCTCATTGCACCATCAGGATTCAAGCAAACCGGGCCGAAGACGGCTGTAATGCCAGAAACCGGTCCCCGGGAGCTTGTTTCCTTCCCAGTGTAAGAATTGGCTTTTGTAGTTTGGTTTGCCCTGTTCCCATCATGCACTGGGACAGGAACAGACTAATTTGCATACAGCCAGGTTCTGAAACTGGGATGGTGCAGTGAGCTAAAAAACGGTGTTGGATCTAGCCCTGATCTCTTGACTGGGTGAGAGCTTTCTGCTTAATTCAGAGACTCTGTCCCTCACCACCCCTTGTTGTAAATATTTTTGTCCACCCTAAGCGTGGAAGGGTATTCTCAGATGTGAGACCCTTGCTCATTGCACCATCAGGATTCAAGCAAACCGGGCCGAAGACGGCTGTAATGCCAGAAACCGGTCCCCGGGAGCTTGTTTCCTTCCCAGTGTAAGAATTGGCTTTTGTAGTTTGGTTTGCCCTGTTCCCATCATGCACTGGGACAGGAACAGACTAATTTGCATACAGCCAGGTTCTGAAACTGGGATGGTGCAGTGAGCTAAAAAACGGTGTTGGATCTAGCCCTGATCTCTTGACTGGGTGAGAGCTTTCTGCTTAATTCAGAGACTCTGTCCCTCACCACCCCTTGTTGTAAATATTTTTGTCCACCCTAAGCGTGGAAGGGTATTCTCAGATGTGAGACCCTTGCTCATTGCACCATCAGGATTCAAGCAAACCGGGCCGAAGACGGCTGTAATGCCAGAAACCGGTCCCCGGGAGCTTGTTTCCTTCCCAGTGTAAGAATTGGCTTTTGTAGTTTGGTTTGCCCTGTTCCCATCATGCACTGGGACAGGAACAGACCAATTTGCATACAGCCAGGTTCTGAAACTGGGATGGTGCAGTGAGCTAAAAAACGGTGTTGGATCTAGCCCTGATCTCTTGACTGGGTGAGAGCTTTCTGCTTAATTCAGAGACTCTGTCCCTCACCACCCCTTGTTGTAAATATTTTTGTCCACCCTAAGCGTGGAAGGGTATTCTCAGATGTGAGACCCTTGCTCATTGCACCATCAGGATTCAAGCAAACCGGGCCGAAGACGGCTGTAATGCCAGAAACCGGTCCCCGGGAGCTTGTTTCCTTCCCAGTGTAAGAATTGGCTTTTGTAGTTTGGTTTGCCCTGTTCCCATCATGCACTGGGACAGGAACAGACTAATTTGCATACAGCCAGGTTCTGAAACTGGGATGGTGCAGTGAGCTAAAAAACGGTGTTGGATCTAGCCCTGATCTCTTGACTGGGTGAGAGCTTTCTGCTTAATTCAGAGACTCTGTCCCTCACCACCCCTTGTTGTAAATATTTTTGTCCACCCTAAGCGTGGAAGGGTATTCTCAGATGTGAGACCCTTGCTCATTGCACCATCAGGATTCAAGCAAACCGGGCCGAAGACGGCTGTAATGCCAGAAACCGGTCCCCGGGAGCTTGTTTCCTTCCCAGTGTAAGAATTGGCTTTTGTAGTTTGGTTTGCCCTGTTCCCATCATGCACTGGGACAGGAAAAGACTAATTTGCATACAGCCAGGTTCTGAAACTGGGATGGTGCAGTGAGCTAAAAAACGGTGTTGGATCTAGCCCTGATCTCTTGACTGGGTGAGAGCTTTCTGCTTAATTCAGAGACTCTGTCCCTCACCACCCCTTGTTGTAAATATTTTTGTCCACCCTAAGCGTGGAAGGGTATTCTCAGATGTGAGACCCTTGCTCATTGCACCATCAGGATTCAAGCAAACCGGGCCAAAGTCGGCTGTAATGCCAGAAACCGGTCCCCGGGAGCTTGTTTCCTTCCCAGTGTAAGAATTGGCTTTTGTAGTTTGGTTTGCCCTGTTCCCATCATGCACTGGGACAGGAACAGACTAATTTGCATACAGCCAGGTTCTGAAACTGGGATGGTGCAGTGAGCTAAAAAACGGTGTTGGATCTAGCCCTGATCTCTTGACTGGGTGAGAGCTTTCTGCTTAATTCAGAGACTCTGTCCCTCACCACCCCTTGTTGTAAATATTTTTGTCCACCCTAAGCGTGGAAGGGTATTCTCAGATGTGAGACCCTTGCTCATTGCACCATCAGGATTCAAGCAAACCGGGCCGAAGACGGCTGTAATGCCAGAAACCGGTCCCCGGGAGCTTGTTTCCTTCCCAGTGTAAGAATTGGCTTTTGTAGTTTGGTTTGCCCTGTTCCCATCATGCACTGGGACAGGAACAGACTAATTTGCATACAGCCAGGTTCTGAAACTGGGATGGTGCAGTGAGCTAAAAAACGGTGTTGGATCTAGCCCTGATCTCTTGACTGGGTGAGAGCTTTCTGCTTAATTCAGAGACTCTGTCCCTCACCACCCCTTGTTGTAAATATTTTTGTCCACCCTAAGCGTGGAAGGGTATTCTCAGATGTGAGACCCTTGCTCATTGCACCATCAGGATTCAAGCAAACCGGGCCGAAGACGGCTGTAATGCCAGAAACCGGTCCCCGGGAGCTTGTTTCCTTCCCAGTGTAAGAATTGGCTTTTGTAGTTTGGTTTGCCCTGTTCCCATCATGCACTGGGACAGGAACAGACTAATTTGCATACAGCCAGGTTCTGAAACTGGGATGGTGCAGTGAGCTAAAAAACGGTGTTGGATCTAGCCCTGATCTCTTGACTGGGTGAGAGCTTTCTGCTTAATTCAGAGACTCTGTCCCTCACCACCCCTTGTTGTAAATATGGCATATGTTAGGCATGGAAAAGATTTTGCTCACCATGGCTGGCAAAGGCTCAGGCTTTTACGAATTGTGGCAACCTTTTCTAGCTCTCCTGTCACAAGACTTTGGGGAGTTGACATGCCCGAGTTAACTGCGCCTTATGCGATTGGCACAGTCGAATGCTCCCAGGGTGAGCTGCTCAGGCTAGGTTGCTACTTACTTATAGATGGGCTGGGCTGGGGGAGGTGGGGAGGGAGGGGGGAGAGCGCTATCCTATTTCCTTTCTTTTTCCTTTCATCCTACTTCTGGGTTAGGGTGGGGGGTTGTATTTCTGTTTTCATTTCTGTAGATCGTTATATCTTGTGATCTCATATGTCATTTGTTTGCACTGGAGCCATGCTTGGCCCAATGGGTTGCACTGCTCTTTTGCTAGTATAAAATGCTTAGCATTTATTTCAATAAAAAAGATTTAAACAATAAAATGCTCCTTTTTTTTAAATACCCTCGCCAGAGCTCCAAAAGTGTTCCAATCCCAAAGAGCAACATTTAAGAAGGAAGAAACAGGTTGGAACTTCCTTTTAACATCATTGAAAAGTAACTCCTCCAATCAGATCTCTTCATTTCCAGGTCACATGATCTTCGCGCATACCTGTAATTTCGTGAACACCGATGTCATCGCGGTGACCTGTGCCATCGTGAACATGGGAATATAATTAAAAACTGCTTTAAGATAATAGTAGTTACACAAATACATGTGTCTGCACTTTATGAATGAAGTACTTCCTTCGATCTGTAATTACAATTATTGTTTACATGTCTTTGAAACATTTATAAAAACTGCGATACTCGCAGTAACCGCATGACTGGATACTACGTGTCGCAATGTTTGGGATCGTCACGAGTGATGTAATATGGGAGATCATAAGCAGTGCAGTGGGAGGGCGTGAGTTATATTCACTATAACTGCTGAATTTCTCTGGTTTTGTACGAGTGAAATCTAAGACAAACCTATAACGTCTGTGTTCTTTGTCTTTATTTAGTGAATATATATGTCTCAAAACAATACCCTGTCAGGCATAGAGTGACGCATAAATTATGCAAAAAAGAAGCAGTGAACTCTGGGTAGTTCTCAAGTTTAGGTGGAAAGCAGCTCCAATATAGAACACTCCAGCGACACTCCAAATTTGTTTACCTCAAATGTCTGCTTTTCTATTAAAGTCTTTAAGCATATAATTAGCACAGTGCCATCCACACCGAGATAGCAAGGGACAAAGGGCCAGATGTAGGTAAATCAGATTTACCGATTCATAAATACCGAGCACTGTAGGCCACAAATGAGACAGTCACTGCTCGCAGAAGACAACGCAGACCCAGCAGTGCAGGTGGACGTGGTGAGGGCACTGTATTCCGTGGGCTGGAGGGGAGCATGGTGCGCATTCAGAGGATGCAGGGCAAATCCATCCAAGCCTGCCAACGCCAACTCCGAGCCCTGAATGTGCAAATAGGAGACATGGGGAAGGGCATGAGAGACATTGTGGAGTCAAATAAAGAGGTTGCCAAAACTAATACGGACATGGCAGCAGGAATGCAGCAGATGAGCAACTCAATTACGCAGCTATGCGCCAAACTTGAAAGTCAGTCTCACACAAGGCGCAGGGATGCCCATGCCCACAATACGGCCATCAATCGATTGGCCACTGCCACATCCCTGCTATGCAGGAGGGGCATAATTATGCAGGAGGCCTTGACACAAAAAACAGCAGAGGTCACAAGGGGCATGGCCAGAATTACGAGTGCACTAGAGGCACTATTGATTTCACAAACAGCAAAGAATCCTGCCCTGGACGTGGCAGAGGCTGAGGACACTAGTAGCCGGAGCAGCATGGCTAGCACTGTTGGGGAGCCACGGAGGAGTACCAGGCGCCAAGCTGAGGCTGCAGGGTACACTGAACCAAGCGACCAATACCCTAGTGGCTCTGGGAAGCGCGGGAGCAAGTTACATTACCGGTCATGGGTGAAGTAACCTGTGACATACAGTCCGCACGTGTATGATGTTTATTTTGTTGCACTGAAGTGCTTGAACGTTGTGGCAACATTAAAATACGTTGTTCCCAAACACAACCTGTCTGTGTTTCATTACTCACTCAGAAATAGTTTAGTGTAATCTCCTCACGTCTGTATCTGCCATCACTTGGTGTTGACACTCCAGCAGGTTGTGTTTGAGGCACAGCAGTCTCGTTGTCATGATCCTCAAAGTCTGCCAACTCCACCTCTGTGCCCTTCTTCACAGCAAGGTTGTGCAACATAGCACAGGCAGCAATGATTTTGCAGCAGGTCAGGGGGGTATACTGCCGGGCACCTCCACTCTTGTGCAGGCACCTGAACCTGCTCTTCCACATGCCAAAGGTACGCTCCACAACATTTCTTGTGCTCTTGTGGGCCCTGTTATATCTCCTTTGGCTGGGCGTTGAGGGGTTTGAGGTAGGGGGTGAGGATGAAGGAGCGTAGGGCATATGCACTGTCCCCTAAAAGGAAATGGGACTACATTACTCACATGCATACATGTGCTTCTTACTGCAATTGGTGTTAATGGGGTCGCACAATGTGTCTTACCTAGGAGGTATCCTTCGCCAAATTCCCCTGCTGTCAGCCGTGCATAGATGCCGCTGTTTTGGAATATGTAGGAGTCATGGGTACTCCCAGGAAATTTGGCCACCAGGTCAGTGATGATGCACTTGGCATTGCAGATCACCTGCACATTGATGGTGTGGGTGGACTTACGAGTCCGATATATGTATTCAGTGGCAGCAGAGGGACAAATGGGAATGTGGGTGCCATCAATGCAGCCAATTATATTGGGGAAATGCGCCATCTGGTAAAAGTCAATTTTAGTTTGGAGCAGTTTGCCGTGGGTTGCAGGGAAAGATATATAATGGTCCATCCTCTGTAACATGGCGTCAAGGAATTTTTTGAAAAAGCGGGACAGGCTGCTCTGGGTCACCCCACCTATCGCAGCAACCACACTCTGGTAGCTCCCTGACGCAAGCAGGTGTAGGCTGCACAGCACCTGCACGTGGGGTGGAATGGCATGTGCCCTTGGGGTAGTGTGCTCCAACAGTGGTTGGAGGTCCCTGATGAGGTCCATGATGGTGTCTGGCTCCAACCTGTACCTCTGGAGAATCTCTGCCTCTGTCAGCATGAACAAGGTGATCCTCTGCCTGTAGACCTGCTCCTGTCTCTGCCATTCCCTCTCTCCTTCCTCCTGTAGCCGTAGCCGTCTCGCAATGACATAGAATGCCGCCATTGTGCAAACAGTATTGCATTTTGGGTCCTTTTTTATAGTCTGCACCTGGTTACCACCTGATTTCAATCCATGGTAAATACCGACTCCTAAATACCGAATTTCAGGCAAATTCGGTATTTAAGAGCTTACCTACATCTCGATTTTCCTTTTTGCCACTTCTTATTTACCAATTCGGTATTTTACCGATTCAGTAATTTTACCGAATCGCAAACCGTTGCGATTCAGTAAATTTACCGATTCGGAAAATATACCGATTCGGAAAGTTTACTGATTCGGTGAATTTACCGATTCGGTATATTTACCGAATCGGACGATTTTCTGTCCCCTACATCTCAAATACCAAATACCGGTCGGTAACGGCCGAAAATACCGATTTTCGGCCGTTACCGACTGGTATTTGGTTACCTACATCTGGCCCACTGTCTTTTGCCATATCCACAGCAAAGTCTTTCAGGAAAGGATTAGCACAGTGCTATCCTTGCCGAGCTGTAAAATGGCTAAAGCCTTTTACAACTCCAGGCACAGTATTACAGCTTTGGAATGGTAAAATGGCATCCAAGCCAACCTGAAATGAATAACAGCAACCACTGACACGTGTTTCACTGTCATTAGAACTCTTCAGAGAGGTATAGCTTTGTCCAGACACAAGGGAGCACCCAGTATAAGTCAAAACAAAACACTTGCAGGCATAGAGTGACGCATACATTATGCAAAAAAAGAAGCAGAGAACTCTGGGTAGTTCTCAAGCTTAGATGGAAAGCAGCTCCAATATAGAGCACTCTCAACACCAGCGACACTCTAAATTTGCTCACCTCAAATGTCTGCTTTTCTATCAAAGTCTTGAAGCATAGGATTAGCACAGTGCCATCCACGCTGACAAAGAAAGGGACAAAATATTTTGCCATTTCCACAACAAAGTCTTTAAGCATAGGATTAGCACAGTGCTATCCTTGCCGAGCTGTAAAATGGCTAAAGCCTTTTACCACTCAAGGCACAGTATTACAGCTTTGCATAGGGGTGACACTTTGCTCCAGTTTTTGAAAAATACCATCCAAGCCAACCTGAAATTAATGAAAGCAACCCCGGACACGTGTTTCGCTCTCATTAGAGCTCTTCAAAGAGGTATAGCTTTGTCCAGACACAAGGGAGCATCCAGTATAAGTCAAAACAAAACCCTTTCAGTAATCCGGCTTTGGGGGACGTACTTGTGGCAACAATAGGGGTTTTTGGCCCCCAACGACCCCCAGCAGCCAAAGAACTTCATCGCCAACCAGTAATGTGCCAGGAGGTCCCTGTGCAGAGTGGTCTAGAAAGGGGACGGGCCTTCAATCATGTCTCAGCAATCCTGCAATGGGGGACTTACATGTGGCAAGAATAGGGGTTCCTCGCCCCCAATGACCCTAAGCAGCAAAAGGGATTTCATCCCCCAACTAGTAGTGCTCCAGGAGTCCCCTGTGCAGAGTAGTTGAGAAAGGAGCAGGTCCCTGATGACGTCTCAGCAATCCGGCTGTGGGGGACTTACTTAGCAATAGGGGTTCTTGATCCCCCAAATACCCTAAGCAGCCAATGGGACTTCATCCCCCAACCAGTAGTGTGCCAGGAGGCCCCTGTACAGAGTCGTTGGGAAAGGAGGCGGGGAATCTGACAAGGTCGCAGCAATTCCACTGTGGGGGCTTACTTGTCGCAGAAATAGGGGTTCTTTCCCTCAACGACACTCAGCAGCCAGGTGAATTCATCCCTCAACCAATAGTATGCTAGGAGGCCACTGTGCTCCGTGGTTTAAAAAGGGGACGGGGCCTCTGATGAAGTATCAGCAATCCGGCAGTGGGGGAACTAATTGTGGCAACCACACTGGGGGTCAAGATAAAAGGAGTAGCAATACTCGCTAGTCACAGACTCAAAGTGCAGGTGGATAGAGTAAAGACAGACCCTTTTGGCAGATGGGTTATTGTAGGATGCACTCTTGATTTAATCTGCAAGTTTACACTATGCTCAATATATGGTAGTAATTTAGATGAGCCAGGGGTCCTAGATTGGGTATCAGGGGAGCTAGCCCACTGGCAAACGCCCATAATATTAGGCGGCAATCTGAATTTAAATCTACCCGTGGGCTGGAGTTTGAACAAAGACTGGAGATATCCGTGGAGGAAGCCAAGGGTGTTTCAATCTCTACTGAATTTAATAGAGACTCATGGCCTGCGGGATGTATGGTCTGAGCTAAGACCTAAACAGGAGGTGTTCACCTTTTTTTCAGCTCCTCAGGTAAAACTCACAAGAATAGATTATTTCTTTATCTCTTCATCACTGGTTAGCTCTTCTAGTATAGACATAATACCCAGATTCATGTCAGACCACAATCCACTAATATTGCATTTGGATGGCCTAAAAATTGAAAACAGGAGTTCAACCTGGTCTTTTGAGAAAGCACTACTATACGATATCAAATATCAGACACACATGAAGAAGTGGATAGAGGAGTTCTTGGAGATAAACTCCGCTCCCTTGATGGTGGTTTGGGACGCTTTCAAGTCTGGGGTCAGGGGGGAGACTCTGTGCTTTTCTGCCAGGAGAAACAAAGCTGAGAGGATACAGATTCAGGAATTACAGGAGAAACTAAGGGTAGAAGAAACCAGGCTAGTGCAGGCAATAAAAGCAGGAGGGAATGTGGATGAAATCCAACATGCAGTCGCTGTTATAAAAGCTGAGATTGCCTCAATTTTTGCTGAAAGAACTGCGTCCAAATGGGCAGCAACCAAAGGGAAATTGTATGAATGTGGGGAACATATTGGACATCAATTGGCACTAACGATAAGACAACAAACGACTTTAAACACAATAGCGGAGATTAAGACAATCGCGGGGGCTGACTAAGGATCCCACCGAAATACTTAAGGCTTTCAAAGAATACTATAGTAAACTGTACACAGAGGAGGATGTCAGGCCCATAGGTGATTGGAGCTTGAATGCTGCAGGCTATTTAGGCTCTATAGATACACCTAAATTAAATTCAATTGAACAAGAGCAGCTAGAATTCCCTCCTACCTGGGAGGAGATACATAACGCGATCAAAAGTCTTCCAGACGGAAAGGCGGCTGGCCTTGACTCTATCCCTGCTGAATTCTATAAAATCTTTGAAAGTCAGATTCAGGGGACATTCTCTTTAGTAGTAGGGTCAATATTCGGTGGCACGTAACCACCTGCTTCTTGGTCACTTGCGAAAATTATCATCTTTGCTAAAAAGGAAAAATCACCTCTAGAAATGGCATCTTATAGACCAATCACTCTAATTAACACTGACTCAAAAATATTCTCCAAAATATTAGCCAACAGGATCTCACAAAACATCCAGAGATTGGTCTCTAACTGGCAGCATGGGTTTATCCCCAACAAAGGCACCACAGAACATGTCAGGAAGGCAATTATGTTAATAGATGCAGCAAAGGTAACAGGGGACCCGATTGCTTTAATACTATTAGATGCTGAGAAAGCATTCGATCGGGTCTCCTGGTTATTTTTGTGGGAGATCCTAAAAAGGTCAGGCTTCGGCCTCCGCGACCAGGACAGGCCGCTATGAATCCAACAACAAGAGCACCCGATAGTTGGAAGCCCACACGTTTCGTGTTCAATCTTTTATTCAGCCAGGTTGCATCGCACATCAGCATGAAGGGAGCAACTCATTTTTGCCATAAATTTCTCCGACGCGTTTCGTGCGTCCGTCCGCCCTTGCTCACAGGTATGGCTTGTGTGAAATTTGGCAGCGGAGCAAGTATACCAATTAAATATCCATTCGTTTGTCCCGCCTCTTGGGCGTGTGCACGCATTGCACACTGGTCTTAGTAATTCTTTTTCTGATTAACCTGTAGTAGGTGCAGCTGCCTAATTCCTACAAAAAGGTTTCAGGTTTACAGTGGGTTGCTGTGCCCCACCACGACTGCTGCCATGCAAAGTCTTTTTCCTCGCTGAAAATCATGAAACTCCTTCGACATCGCATTAGTGGCGGTGTCAGACCTGCTCGTCCGCAGGGGGGGCCTCCGCGACCAGGGCAGGCCGCTATGAATCCAACAACAAGAGCATCGGACAGTTGGAAGCCCACACGTTTCGTGTTCAATCTTTTATTCAGCCAGGTTGCATCGCACATCAGCATGAAGGGAACAGCTCATTTTTGCCATAAATTTCTCCAACGCGTTTCGGGCGTCCGTCCGCCCTTGCTCACAGGTATGGCTTGTGTGAAATTTGGCAGCGGAGCAAGTATACCAATTAAATATCTATTCGCTTGTCCCGCCTCTTGGGCGTGTGCATGCATTGCACACTGGTCTTAGTAGTTCTTTTTCCGATTAACCTGTAGTAGGTGCCGCTGCCTAATTCCTACAAAAAGGTTTCACTTCCACAGTGGGTTGCTGTGCCCCACCACGACTGCTGCCATGCAAAGTCTTTTTCCTCGCTGAAAATCATGAAACTCCTTCGACATCGCATTAGTGGCGGTGTCAGACATGCTCGTCCACAGGGGGGGCCTCCGCGACCAGGGCAGGCCGCTATGAATCCAACAACAGGAGCACCCGACAGTTGGAAGCCCACACGTTTCGTGTTCAATCTTTTATTCAGCCAGGTTGCATCGCACATCAGCATAAAGGGAACAGCTCATTTTTGCCATAAATTTCTCCGACGCGTTTCGGGCGTCCTTCCGCCCTTGCTCACAGGTATGGCTTGTGTGAAATTTGGCAGCGGAGCAAGTATACCAATTAAATATCCATTTGCTTGTCCCGACTCTTGGGCGTTTGCAAGCATTGCACACTGGTCTTAGTAGTTCTTTTTCCGATTAACCTGTAGTAGGTGCCGCTGCCTAATTCCTACAAAAAGGTTTCAGGTCCACAGTGGGTTGCTGTGCCCCACCACGACTGCTGCCATGCAAAGTCGTTTTCCTCGCTGAAAATCACGAAACTCCTTCGACATCGCATTAGTGGCGGTGTCAGACCTGCTCGTCCACAGGGGGGCCTCCGCGACCAGGGCAGGCCGCTATGAATCCAACAACAAGAGCACCTGACAGTTGGAAGCCCACACGTTTTGTGTTCAATCTTTTATTCAGCCAGGCTGCATCGCACATCAGCATGAAGGGAACAGCTCATTTTTGCCATAAATTTCTCCGACGCGTTTCGTGCGTCCATCCGCCCTTGCTCACAGGTATGGCTTGGGTGAAGATTGATAGCGGAGCAAGTATACCAATAAAATATCCATTCTGTTGTCCCGCCTCTTGGGCGTGTGCACGCATTGCACACTGGTCTTAGTAGTTCTTTTTCCGATTAACCTGTAGTAGGTGCAGCTGCCTAATTCCTACAATAAGGGTTCGGGTCCACAGTGGGTATCTGTGCTCCACCACGACTGCTGCCATGCAAAGTCTTTTTCCTCGCTGAAAATCACGAAACTCCTTCGACATTGCATTAGTGGCGGTGTCAGACCTGCTCGTCCGCAGGGGGGTCCTCCGTGACCAGGGCAGGCCGCTATGAATCCAACAACAAGAGCACCCGACAGTTGGAAGCCCACAGGTTTCGTGTTCAATCTTTTATTCAGCCAGGTTGCATCGCACATCAGCATGAAGGGAACAGCTCATTTTTGCCATAAATTTCACCGACGCGTTTCGGGCGTCCGTCCGCCCTTGCTCACAGGTATGGCTTGTGTGAAATTTGACAGTGGAGCAAGTATACCAATTAAATAGCCATTCGCTTGTACCGCCTCTAGGGCGTGTGCACGCATTGCACACTGGTCTTAGTAGTTCTTTTAACGATTACCTGTAGTAGGTGCTGCTGCCTAATTCCTACAAAAAGGTTTCACTTCCACTGTGGGTTGCTGTGCCCCACCACGACTGCTGCCATGCAAAGTCTTTTTCCTCGCTGAAAATCACGAAACTCCTTCGACATTGCATTAGTGGCGGTGTCAGACCTGCTCATCCGCAGGGGGGGCCTCCGCAACCAGGGCAGGCCGCTATGAATCCAACAACAAGAGCACTCGACAGTTGGAAGCCCACACGTTTCGTGTTCAATCTTTTATTCAGCCAGGTTGCATCGCACTTCAGCATGAAGGGAACAGCTATTTTTTACCCTAAATTTCTCTGACGCGTTTCGGGCGTCCGTCCGCCCTTGCTCACAGGTATGGCTTGTGTGAAATTTGGCAGCGGAGCAAGTATACTAATTAAATATCCATTCACTATATATATATATATATATATATATATATATATATATATATATATATATATATATATATATATATATATATATATATCAACATAGGGCAATGTTTATATAAATAATAAGCATAGCTGATATGCATCTGATAAACAGTAAAGAGGAGGATGGAAGAACAGAGGCTCACCTTATTTAAAAAGATTAAGGAGAACCGCTTGTCCAACAGACAAGTCTGCATTACTAGCAACTTCCAAACAGCAGTGCTTGGTAAAAGTGTGCCGGTTGACTATGTTGCAGCTCTGCAGATTTGATGAAGAGGCACACCAGCAAAAAGAGCAGTAGAGGAGGAGATTGCTCTAGTAGAATGTGCTCTTGGAGTTGTTTGTAATGGTCTTCCTGCTTGCTGATGACAGAAACAAATTGCAGCAGAAATCCAATGAGCTATGGTTTGTTTGGATATTGGCTTTCCCTGGCGTATCCTTCCATAGGCCACAAATAGCTGGTCAGATTTACGGACTGAGGAAGTCTGTTGTAAATAGATTTTGAAACATCTCTTGATGTCAAGGGTATGCAAAGTCCTCTGCGCAGGTGATTGAGGATTAGGAAAGAAAGTCTGTAAAATTATTGGTTCGTTTAGATGGAAGTCCGAAGGTACTTCAGGCATAAAACTTGGGTTAGTGCGTAGCACTACTGAGTTTGAAGTGAATTGAAGGAAAGGCAGATTAATAGTGAAGGCTTGAATGTCACTGACTGTCCTAGCTGATGTTAAAGCTAACAGCAGAGACATTTTCCACGACAGAAACTTCAAATCCACTCTATGAATAGGTTCAAAAGGGTGTTGCATAAGTTGTGCAAGCCCCACATTAAGATGCCAGGATGGAGGTGGACGGCGAATAGGAGGAAACATCCGAAACAATCCTTTGAAGAACTGTTGAATGATCCTAGCTGAGTAAAGAGAGTTGGAACCATCTTGAAATAGCCGCTGAAAATACTTTCAGAGTAGAATGGGATCTTGCCAATTGCAAAAAAATTGGTAGAATCTGCTCCGGTTTTGCATGGATTGGATGAATATTGGCAGTTTGACACCACATGCAAAATCTTTTCCATTTAAGACTGTACGTCTTAATAGTGGAAGCCATTCGCGCATTGGCTAAGACTTCCTTACAGTCTGCAGGAATATTCAAATGAGCTAATTCAAGGTGCTCAAGTGCCAGGCTGCTAATCTCAGAGATGCATGGTCCGGATGGCACATCTGTCCGTTCTGGATGGACAGAAGGTTCGGTATTGGTTGAAACTGAATGGGATTGCATTCTGAGAGAAGGAGGAATTCAGTGAACCAGAACTGGAGAGGTCACCTGGGACCAATGAGAATTAGGCGACAAGGTTCTCTCTTCATTTTCCGGAGAACCCTGGGAATCAACGGTATCGGAGGAAAGGCGTAAGCATAGGTCTGCAACCAATTCATCGAAAACGCATTGCCATGTGACCCTTTGTGGGTAAGCCAACTTGCAAAGAATAGGCATTTGCGGTTCTGACTGGTCGCAAACAGGTCTAGATCGGGAGGAACCCACTCCTGAAAAATTCGATCCAACATTGGTTGATGTAGCTCCCACTCGGGATTGGATACTGTTGATCTGCTGGGGGAATCTGCTAGGACATTGGAAACTTCTGGAACATGTATCACTGACAAGCTGATCCTGTGTTGTATCGCCCAGTCCCAAATTTGTTGGGAGAGCAGGGCAGACCTTGTTCCTCCTTGTTTGTTGAAGTAGTGCATACTTGTTGAGTTGTTCATCCAGATTAATACTGATGCACCCAGGATGAAGGTGCAAAAAGATTTTAGGGCCAGGAAGATGGCCAGCAATTCTAGAAGGTTGATATGCCACATCTGTTGCTGGACATTCCACTTGCCGCTGACCGTCAGCCTTTGAAGGTGTGCTCCCCACCCATCGAGGGACTCATCTGTCGTGATACTGAAACTCGAAGCTTCCACTAGGAAAGCGCACCCTTTTTCCACGTTCCTTTTGCGAGTCTACCAGAGTGAGGCTTCTCGCATCCGGGGAGTGATGCGAATGAGATTGTCGAAGGACCCTGAAACCTGCAACTATTGGTCGTTGAGCTCTTCTTGTAAGGGTCTCATTCTGAGACGGCAGTTGGGGACTAAAGGAATGCATGAAGAAACCATCCCCAGAAATGACTTTAACTGCCGGACTGAAACGCACCTTTTTAATCGCAACAGGTGGGCAAGTCTGCAAATTTTTTGTTGTCTTTCGTTTGAGACAAATGCTTGTGTCAGTTGAGTGTCTAACGTGGCTCCCAAGAACGTTTTTCTTTGTGATGGGACGAGATGAGACTTCTCAAGATTGATGGAGAGGCCCAGAGATTGGAAGAGGGACAACATCTCTGATTGTGAGCACTTGCGATTGTGAAAGAATTTGCCTTGATAAGGCAGTCTAGATACAGAAAGATTTGGATCCCCTCCACACGACGGTGTGTGGCTACCGGTGCTAGAACCTTGCTAAACACACGAGGTGCGGAACGTCTTCGAAAGGAAGGACTTTGAACTGGAAGTCCCTGCCAGCCAATCTGAACCTCAAGAATTTTCTGTGTCTGGGTAGAATCGGTACATGGAAATATGCATCCTGGAGGTCGAGGGTGGCCATGTGATCCTCATCAGAAAGGAGTTGAAGGATTTTTTGAAGTGTTAACATTCGGAAGGATAACTTTTTAAAATATTTGTCGAGGGAGCGAAGATCTAGAATCGGGCGCCATTCTCTCGATTTTTTCTTTATCAGGAAAAATCTTGAATAAAACCTGGTTCCTCTGTGCGATTGCGGAACCATTTCGATCCCTCCCTTTCGTAGCATCAAATTTATTTGGGAAAAAAGCTCCTTGAGATGAGCTGAAGGTGGGCCTTTGGGAGGAGAGTTTGGAGGAATCTTTATGAACTCTAGAACATGGCCTCTGGCCACAATGTCCAGGACCCACTTGTCTGATGTTATAGTAGACCAGTTCGAGTAAAATTGGGAGATTCTCCCTCCAGGGGTAGGCGATAGAATAGGTGGCAGGTGGTGGTTCTCATTGTTTTTTAGATGTGTCTCGTTCACGGTAGGAGGGCTTTCTCTTATTCTGTGAATAGGAGGTATTTGTTGTCCTCCTCGACTAGAAAAGGATCCACGACCTTTAGCGCCACGAAAGTTCTGCTTCCGGAACTGGAGATTACAGAGAGATCTTGCTGTCTCAGTATCTTTCTTAATGCCCTGACGAGCCTCATCCACATGTTGGCCAAACAGTGATTCACAATCAAACGGCATGTAAATTATCTTTGCCTGAACCTCCTGATGAAAAGATGTTGATTTTAGCCAGCCTGGCCGCCGTAATACAGCGGCACCTGCTAGTTGTCTAAATCCTGTAGATGCGACATCAACGGACGAATCTATGATTTCCGGATAGATACGCTCTCCTTCTTGCAGGACTTTCAAGACTTCCGATTTAGATGGTTCCGGCAACATGTTGATGTAGGGAGAGATGTCCGACCACATCTGTCTATCGTACCGGCCTAAATTGGCCAGTTAATTAGAAGCACGGACGGCTGTCACTGCCATGGTGGTAACCTTTCTTCCAATAGCGTCCAATCGTCTGCCATCCCGATCCGGAGGAGCTGTGACCGGAGAGGAGGGGTTTTAGCTCGCCGCCGCACCGAGTCAGGTTTTGGTTG
Source organism: Lissotriton vulgaris (assembly GCF_964263255.1). NCBI lineage: Eukaryota > Metazoa > Chordata > Amphibia > Caudata > Salamandridae > Lissotriton > Lissotriton vulgaris. Next base: position 1,887,707,137 of record NC_141687.1, on the reverse strand, counting down.
ACCTATGAGGCATGCAGGCAAGTAATCTGGTGCCTTATATTTTTTGTCGAGGCGAGGCAAGACCGCAGGAACAGAAGCAGGTGCTTTCATGACCTTCAATCTCTCTTTTCAAATGAAGTCAATGATTGGGATAGTGCGTACCTGTTCCTCGGCTGATCTTTAAAGTCATATAGGAAACATTCATCCTTTTTTGTTTCCATAGGCAGGAGGAACCTTTGTGTTGCCCTTTCCATAAGAAGATGAAAAACCTCCGATGTCAACTGGAGGAGAATCAATGGGAGCTGGAGTTGAAGGAGACAGAGTTTGAATCTGGTTATCGTCCCAATCCGTAAGAAGCGATCTGTCATCCAATTCTCCTTCCTCCCTATCGTCGTTCGAGGTGTGAGCATCATGGGAATGATGCAAAGGTACTGGAGAGGGTGACCTCAATGCAGAAAAGGAAGTTTGAGCCACAGATGTCGGTGGCATGGACGGAGCCGATTCAGATGGAGGGAATCGGAGATAATAATAATCTAACATGAATTGTAGATTGTTTAATAGAGCCAAAGGCATTTGTGCCGTCCGGATCGCAACTAGAGCTGGACCCACAGCCTCTGGGGAAGGATTGTCATCCTGATCATCCTCGTGATATTTAATGAATAATTCTGATGGGCTCCTGGCAGTGCGAAATCTGTCATCCTCTTCGGACTCCTCATCATCATCCCTATAATCCAGTAATTCTTCAGGTAACTCTAGAGGTGCCTTAGTAGGGGAAATATGCAGTGGAGAGAGGGCCTCCAATGATGAACCACCTCTGTGCAGCAAAGAAGATGCTGTTGTCAATGGTGGTAATTGCCCAGACGTCGTAGACGGTGCAGAGGGTGCAGTGGCTGTAGACCCTGCCCAAACCTGCAGTTCTGTGCAGGCAGATACCTGTAGCATCGACGAGTGAGCCATCGACGGAGTCGTCGTTGATGGAGCTGGCATCAATGAGGTAACCGTCGATGACAAAGCAGTCGTCGACGACGAGGCAGTCTTCGAAGACGAGGCAGTCTTCGATGACGAGGCGGCCGTCGACAAGATATTTATAATCTTCGAAGTCAAAAGGACGTCGACGGTAGATCTAATTTCCTTCGTCGACAAAATTGGCCTCACGTAGACGGAAACCAGCATCGACGGCGATGATGCAGACGACATGATCATCTGTGGTCTCAGCAACGAGAAGTGTAGTGTAGTCCCTATATTCCCAATAGGCTCTGCGCATTGGAATAATACATACTATAGTTTAGACATAGGACTGAGGTCGACTAAGTCTCTATCAAATATATTAAACTTAATTGTGAGTGCCAGCTTGCTCAGAGGTCACTAGAAACTTTCTCGAATTCACAAGAAGGGATTCGTTTCTGACAACTGCATAAACATGACAACTTTGTTTCCCAAGAATAAGAAATCAATCTCTAGAGTCGCAGAAACAATAGATAACAATTTTACTCAGTCAATTGTGCATGCTTCGTTTCACCAGAGGTGCTGAGAAAATAGAGAGACGGGCGTTTTCAATAAAAAGTATTTATTGAACAGTCTTCCTTCTCAAGCATAAGAAATGTACTGCTACAATCGTAATACTGGTTATAAAGTACAAGGTATATAATGCGATAAGTATTATAAAGTAGTACTGTAAAAGCATGATATGGTTTTTAAGTCATAAAATACCTAGAATACATAAAATACATACAGTGATAAAATAATGACTAAAAGTACTCAACTGGTGCTTCTAAAATACGCCTACCCCGGTGTACCTAACCTAAGTCTAGTACAAGGGAAGAAGTAAGTGAGGTGTAGCTTACGTTTTGTATTCTTTGCCAAGGATCTATTCCAAGAATTCTCTGAGGGTCTAATCAGCTCCGTACCTTGGTTTAGAATGAAGGAGGTCTTGTATCTCTATCTCAGGACTCGATTTCCCAGCAACCCGCAAGGGTAGCCTGGAAACACTGGAGCTGGATTTCTCGGCAAGAGAAAAGACAGCGTCTCTCAGGGCGTCAGCTGGAGGGTCGGCTTCCTTCTACACTTGCTGCTGCAGGGCGCGCCGGGCAAGGAGATAGTCGAATTGCTCCAAACCACTGTGTGTTTGTCTGGGCAAATGTAGGCATATTTATACCTTGAAGGTGCTGAGTTTGACGTATGATTGGACATAATAACGTCATCAAAGATTCAGTTCTTTGAAAACTCCATGATTTCATAAATAAATTAGTATTCAGGCAAGGGGAAGTCCCTAGCTGCTGAAGGCGGGTTTTTCCAGGAAATCGTTGTGGATTCTCGGAACTTAGAAGAAGTAGCCATGCCGTATTTGGGCTGCATAGGCTCAGTCTAAAGAAAGGTATGATTTCTATGCCTATATAAGGATTGGGTGATTTATACCTATAAATGGGCATGAATCGGGAAATTTACACTAGGGTCCTATATTCGTACATAACAGAAGGTTGCAGTCAACGTCGTTGTAGCGTCGACAGTGAGTTTCGTCAATAAAGAAGTCGTCGTCGATGTCGTCAACAACAGGACTTTTTTCTGAGATAAATCATTCTCAGAAATTCGTTTTGAAGCTAGAGACTTTGCAGTGTTTCTCAGGGGCATAGTAGGCAGAGGCTTTTATTTTAGAAGGTGGAGGAGCCTTTTTTGAGGTGGAAGGCAATTCAGCACCTTTAGAGGTTTGCTGTTTACTCGACACCTTAGCAGGAAAAGACAAATCCTCCTCAGCAATCCTAGTGGACATAGTTGAGCCCGAGGCAACACTCCCCACATCAGATAAGGGGTTGTATTGCTCCTTAATCTTCTGTACCCACAGAAGTAGACGTTCTTCTCTGTTTCTGAGAGTTTTTTGAGGGAAGGTCCTACAGATCTTGCAGTCTCTCACCTGTCGATTAAGATATAAGCAATAAATGCATTTCTTGTGGGGGTCCTGAGAAAACAGCCGGATCTTCCCACAAGACTCACAAGGTCGAAAGAGAGATTTCTTAGAGGAAGACATCCTGAAATGAAGACAATTCCTGAAGAAATAGAAGAGTACTGAGCAGAGCTCAGGGAGACTCCCTTCACACGATGTGCGGTAGAAAATCTTAGAGCCTGAGCCTCTGAGGAGAACATTCTAGAGGGTGCTGTCGCCTGATTGGCTGCAGTTTGAACTGTATATAATGACTTGGACAAGTCATAAATGTGGAACTTTTTTTCCTTGTAATTTCTGGCTACTTTACTTCCTGGTTCTATGTTACCTATGCTATGGTTATTATGTGCATAATTATTGTTTTTTATGTACCGTGGGACTCCCTCTCCGACGACAGGGAATGATTCAGGCATGTGAATCTATGAAAGATACCCCAATACTGCAGAAAGAGAATGACCTGATGTGGATTGCGGTCTCGTATCTGGGAGACTTGTGCTGAACATGTGTACGCGCCGTTCCTAGGCCTCGGAGACAAAGCACCCCCTACAGACAATCAAGGGCCTGCAGGAGTGAATCATTCACCTTTGTACGGGCATAAAAGGCGACAGAATTTCAGGCGTGCACAGTCTCATCCGGGAGCCCACTGGAGGGCTGAAAAATGAAGTCCCTAATTATGTGATAGCAATCAAACCCACTGGAGGGTTTCAAGTGAGGCAAAAAATCACATATCCCAGCGTGCATTATAAATGAATAATTTCTATTGTGAAGGCGCAACGGAAGCCGGTCATAAATTGAGGAGAACCACTCAGGGGAATGTGGGGGCCTATTTTGAAATGACTGCTGGCACGGCCTCTGATGAGAAGCAAAAAATGCTTCAAAATGCATAAGGCCAGGGACCAACTATGGGGATGGGAAGCTGCATGCCTTTGTCAATAAAGAGAATTACCTGATGTGGAGTGCGGTCTCGTATCTGGGAGACTTGTGGTGAACATAGTCGCTATTGGGCCCATTTGCACCTGCAATTCACCACCAACTCAAAGCAGGTGATAAATGGGTACAAACTATAAATGCTGACTTAGAATGCAGCAAGGCTATCCACAATGGCTGCCCTGTAAATGATAGTAAGGAGGATGCGAATACTGGCTGCTCAGCAGAGGCGAAGACAAGATAGGATATTCCAAGTCAGGCTGGCCATTTCTGAACAGATGAAGAGATATATGACCAATACAGGCTAAGTAGCACTGTAAATTTGGAGTTAATTGTCCTCTTAAAGCCACATCTAGAAATCAGTACTCCACGCAGCAATTCTATTTCTACCTATGTCCATGTGTTGTGCTACTTACAACTATTAGCCACTGGTAGTTACTAGCATGTGGGAGCTGTTGCAAGAGGGTTGTCGCAAAGTGCACATTTGCATTTCTTCTGCTCTTAACTCAATACCATGCTTCTCAATATCCACCACAACATATACATGCCCAGGAATAACGAGGAAATGCAGATTACCAACTTGCAATTTTACCAAGCCACCGGGTGTATAAATGGGACACACGTGCCTATGTACCTCATCCCATCTTGAATACCTTTTTACGAACAAGAAAAACATGCAGTCCCTTAATTTATAAGTGGTTTGCAATGCCCACAACGTAATCACTGACATTGTATCACAATATCTATGTCTCATAAATTTTCAGGAATATACAGACAACTGGAAAGTGGGAAGTTTGATGATGGATACTTATTAGATACTGACAAATTAATTTGAATGCTGATCTCTAAGTGCCCAATCCAGACAAAATGTATGTTGACTCTAATTTAAATATGTTTTTCAGGTGATATGCAGCGTTGCAGGACCATTAAATAGAGTGTTAAGTCAACAAATACGAATAGCAGGAGGAACCAGGAGTGCACCCCCAAACTATCTAACGTCATATTCAGGTGACAATGTGAACACCCTACGTCCCTGGATCCTGACAACCTACCTTTCTCCCACCAACCAAAATGAAAGGTGATACAACACTGCACACTGACACACCAGGACTGTGATTGAGCGGACACTTGGGGCTCCATTAGGATGGCGGGCGGGCTTTGCCAAACCCGCCACCCTATCAGTAAACAGGACCGCCCGCCTGAAGGGCGGGGTCCCGACACCAGCATTAGGATGTGCCCACCACAGTGGCGGGCACATCCTGCATTTCTAGCATTGTGGCGGGCGGTGCTCTCAGCACCGCCCGCCACAATGCTAGAAATGCATTTCTGCATTACATTAACAAAGTGGCAGGCACCGCGCGGTGCCTGCCGCTTTGTTAATGCAAATGAACGGGGGTACCCCCATGTGCAATACCCCCCCTCCTTCACTCTGGGGGTCCACAGGGGCCCCCAGAGTTAAGACCGCATGCCTTTCTGTGACGGCATCGCCGCCACGGAAAGGCATCACCCTCATCCCCTCATAATATGGCTGGCGGTGTCTGCTTCACACCGCCACCATATGAATCATTTTCCGCCCCAGCCGCAATGCGACCAGGGCGGAAAAGTGGCGGGCGGTGTTTTGCTCCGCTGGGGTCCCCCCCGCCATTCTAATATGGCGGGGGAATACAGAGAAGGATGGCGGGTCTGGCGGGGGAAATCCGCCCGCCATCCTAATGGACCCCTTGGACTTCTGAAATCTCATTTTCGCTGCCTCCATAAGAGTGGGGGGACCTTGACCAGAAACCGCGGGTAAGATTGTAGCAACGTCTGCCAACCTAGACAATATTGACTGCAGGCGAGGCCTATACATGGCGGTGTCCGACTCTGATTCAGAGGGGGATCCTGGTCCACCCGTTCAGCAACCAACAGATGAGAACAGAGCACAGGAGAGGAGAAGGCACAGGGTCCACATTGCTACACATTGCTTCACAACGCAAAACATGCTCAGAACCACAATACTGTTAAATAATGCCACCACGATTGATTGAATGCGAAAGTAAAGCTGCCTTTAATGGAAGGTGTTACCAAACAGTTGACAGACAAGCTGTCATTCTCAACACATTGAACACCATGTAGTCAACATGTAGGTTGGTTACAGCACCAACAACAAAAGGAAACAAATATATCCACTCCCTGAGTAGGCCACCTCATTTATTTTCTGGGAGTGCACCTGGTATCTGTAGTGCCATCATGTTGAGGTGCAGGAGTGCAAGTGCTACTGCATCACAGCACATGTTCATCTATGGCAGAGATGCAGCTGACACTGGACAACTCACTGTGAGGAGCTTCTGCACCTACACCACTAGCCATATGTGCTGTCTGGATTGCCTCCACTGCACCTAAGACCTGGCCAAGCCTCTTTGAGACATCCCCACTAAAGTGTCCCATCTCCACGTTTAGCGTCACAGAACGCTTGAATGGTGGCCTGTGCGAGTCTCCCAATTACCCTGGTCATGGCATCCATTCGTGCAGCACTGCCCCTCTCCCTGCAGCTTTTGAGTGCCTCTGTCCACTGACATCTCAGTGCAGAGTTTCTCTAGGGGACCAGCAAGTTAGTCACTTTTTTGTCCATGTGACCCTAATTGTCTGCCAACTGATTACCCAATCTACTGAACCCCACTGTTATTGACTGCTGCATTGACTGCAATTTGTGCCATCCTCATCTGATTGTGCTGCAAGAGCTGAAACTTCAGGACTGATACCTTAAGACCACCTTGCCTGTTGTTCAGCACTCGCCTGAGACCCAGAAGCCTGTGATGTATGATGGTGCCTACGGGCATGCAGAGTGGAGCGCTGCTGTCAGGACCTGATGACTAGCTGCAGGGTTGGAGTGGGTGGCTATATGTCATCCTCACCCTCTACTGATGGTGGCTGTGGGGAGAAGGACACACTACTGGAATGGCCATGAGATATAGGGGTAGACTCTCAAGAACTACTGTTTTTTCTTCTTCCATCTGTGCCTGCTCCTCACCCTAATCTGTTGGGCCTTCAATGTCGACCCCATGTGCATCTAATTAGATAACAGGGACACCATTAACAATGTTACGTGTGAAACACATCCTCATGGGTTGTACAAATTAATTCTACAAATATCTGACTCTGACTACACAGTTCCTATCTATGACTACAAGTACCATAATGCACCATGTGGAACATTTTGGACATAGAATAATCCCATCCTGATATGTCTTTTTAATTTGTTTTACTTGCATGTGGATACCAGGTTAAAGGGCAAATGTTGCCAAAATGAAAGTTTAGCACTTACTTTGCAAGGATACAGTTGCAGAAGTGTCTAGGTTGGCAAATCCTACGACAGACTCTGGATCCAGGGTGGTCTCCAACATTGCCTACAGACTGGTAGGTGGGTTGCAGTGGAGGGACCGCTTCCTGTGACACGGGAATAACACAGGCATGTTGCTACCTTTTCCTTTGTGCGAGAAAGAAGGTTGTACCACCTCTTGCAAATTTCTTCGATAGAGAGCTGTGCCACACTCACAACATTAATCTTCTGCTGCATCTCCTTCCATATCTTGCACTTCTATGTCTCTAGAACATTCACAGATGCTGGGCCAAACACAAGGATGTGGTTTTTGTAACAATTCTCAATGAGAATCTCCAGTTCCTGCCCTGAAAACTTCAGTTTTTTCTTCCTCCCCATGCCTTCTTCCCCTAATATAGGCTGGCCATTCCTGGTGTGGAGTGACTGGTGTTTGGGGACCCCAAATAACTGCTTGTGCTCTGCAGCTCTCCAGCCCCTCTCTGCCTCCCGTCCTGACTGCTGAGATCCTGAACTTCTTGTTTCAGGGTTCATCTCCCTAAACCAGGAAGCAGAACAGCTATTTTTTTTTTCAATCGCTATTTGCAACTGTATTCCGACTTTGCGACCTAATAGATAATCGCAAATTGCGAATTCCTATTTTGCAATGCGACTCATATCCACTTTGCAAATTCCAGGTGGCCAGCTACCATACATGCCATTTTGCATATTTCCGAATTGAGAATCGCTAAAATTCGCAATTAGCAAATCCCTAAATGGATTTTTTGTACATCTGGCCCTTAATATGTTCAGAATGTGTGCACTTCCATGAAGTTGAGCTCAGTTAAAAAAAGACGGATCAGTCTGTGTCAGGAATGACAAGTAATAACTTTTACAGGCATATTAGGTTTCTGTGCAGATCCAATATAGGATAGTTAAAGTGGTGGGGTCAAAACATTTTAGATTTTTTAATAACTGTAGCACTATCTTATGGCTCTGCACACAGTTAAGCAGAGACTAGCATGTGCCTACGTTTAGACTTCTCAATTTCATGCAGGCCCATTAAGCATGGCAGATTTCAAGGAGTAGGTAAAAGAAATGTTCATCTGGTAATAAACTTGGCAATGTTTGATGAATCCACCCAAACAATGGCAGATGTTTTGCAGGTTTAGGTTACAGTTGGTTATGTAAAGTTTTGAGTAGATCCATTAAAAGGACAAAAAATACATTGAAATGCAATTTCAGTCATTAATATATGTTGCACTGTTCAATTAATTTGCACGAAATTGGACATCTACCAAATTAAATCTATGGAACATCAAAGCAAGACCAGGAACCAACCCCTGCCACACATATTTTAAGGTGGTTGGACACAAGGCGGAATCGGTACATGGCAGGCTGAGTGCAGTGGGGGTTGGACCGCCATGGTGGGCTAGAAACTGGGCCTGGCCCTGCAGCCAATCCACACAGCACTCAGTCAAAGGCTGTGCACAGCCTGGGTTGGGTGGCCAATGTTGGGAGCAGGGCCTGACCAAAGGCCCAGCTGCACACAGCTAAAGTATCTGCACATCAGAGGTTGAAAATTAAGTAAATCATTAAAAAAGCAAGGTAGTTCATTGAAAAACAGTTAAAATGTGAGGGATGGTTGTGGGCCGGACTCGTCAAACCACTTAAATTTACGTTATTGCTAGCCATGCACACAACAAAAACCATAACATGCACCACTCATCCTACTTAAAACACCAGCTTGACACAGGTACAGAAACAAACAAAAGAGGGATCATGAGAGCAACATGGAGGCTGGCACGAGTTATGGTGTATGTTGTACATGTTGCTAACTATAACTGGAGAATTGCAGGGGTGTGAGGAGTGTGAACCAGAATCATAACTGCTAGACATTACATCCTTGGTGTGGTATTCCCCCAAATACTTTGGCTTCACCCCTCCTGTTTGCTGGCTTGTTTTTTGTGACTTTAGAACTCTGTGCACTTTGACACTGCCAAACAGTGCTAATGTTCTTATGCTCTTTCCTTTAAAAATGGTAAAACTGTCCTAAGCCCATACTGGCACATTTAATTTACTTGTAAGTAAAGTCCCTTGTAAATATAACTACACATTCCCAGGGCCTGTACATTAAATGCTACTAATAGTCCTGCAGCACTCATTGCGCTACTCACTAAAGTAACACTTTGTAAACATGTCTCAGGCCTACCACTGCAGTCTGCAGTTCAGTTTTATTTTGCCATTTCAACCTAAACATCCCTTTTTTAATACTCATAAGTCATCCCTAAGGTAGGCCCTAAAATTTCATAGGGCAGGGTGCACTGTATTTAAAAAGTAGGGCATGCGTACTTAAGTTTTACATGTCCTGGCAGTGAAAAACTCCTAAAGTTGTTTTTTAATGTTGTAAAGCCTCTCTCCCGTTGACTAACACTGGGTTACCTTTATACATTTAATATGTGCTAACGTTAGATGGATTTAGGCCCAGATCTCTGTACTGGGGTGAATGTATGACATTGTTCTGCATTCTGTCCATCAATTGTTGTTTTTGCATTTGTCGCCCCAAGTGGGATGGGTATGCTCAGACGTGAGTCCCATGCTCTCCACACCACTGGAGTCAAGCTATCCTGGTTGAAGACGCTGAGAGCCAGAAACCGGTCCTAGGATGCTTGATTCCGGTCCAGGAAAGACATGGCTTGGCAGTTCGGGCTGGAGTGTTCCCATGAGGCACAGGGTCAAGGCTGATTTGTATATGGCCATGTCTGAATTGGGGTGGTGTGGAGGGCAAAAAACGATGGATTTAGGCACAAGTCTCTGTACTGGGTTGAATGTATGACATTGTTCTGTATTCTGTCCATCAATTGTTGTTTTTGCAAACGTTAGATTGAGAGCAGGTAGAGATATGCTGTGTACACTTGTATTTCAAAATCCTCTCTAATTGTAAAGTCGATTTTAAAATTCAGAAAATGCTACTTTTAGAAAGTTAGCATTTTCTTGTCCCAACCATTTGTGCCTTTGCCAGTGTCCTGGGTTACGTGGCTGTGAATGGAACTGCTGTTGGGGTTTCAGTATTGCTTCCAGAAAGTAACACAAAAGGGGCTTAGGTGTGGACACGTTAGGCCATCCTGGCACAAAAGGGAATTAGGTATGGACACGTTAGGCCATCCTGGCAGGATGACTGGGGAGGGGCTGTACCCAGCCCCACGTACACTTCAAAGGGTTTCGCCTCCTGCATAAACAAAGGAATCTGACACCAGCCCTGCCATGTCTTTTGTCACCACCAGAAACTTTGGAGTTTTGACAGGGGAACGGGAAGATCTTTTCAGAACCAGATGTAAAGGTAGGATAGGGAGTCCACATACACAAAGGCTGGTACAAAGTACAAATATTGGACCTCCAGAGCCACTATTCAGAACATCCCTGAATATGTGGAAGTTACAGAAGGACTACCCTGATTCAAGAGGACAGCCCTAGTGTTTGAAGGACTACGAGGTTCAGTTGCAGGCCCACTTGCATCAGGTCACCTAGGTAGTTGCAGGAAGACTTCTGAAGCTTGTTTTGACTCACTCCAGAAGAGGCCAGTAGTCTTGATCCCCATGAGGTACCCCCCAGCTCCTGCACCCATGGCTGGCATTAATGAGAGATCCACCAAAAAAGAAACAGGAAAATGCTGAAGTTTGGGCTCCTCGTGACCTCAAACAGGCCTGTTCCCACCAAGACTCTGCTGCTTGTGACGGCCAGTAATGCAAAGCTCTGGTGGACCCTGCTCTTGGCAGTGACTGTTATCAGTGGCAACCGGCATCGTGAGACCTAAATTTCACACTACAGCAACGACAGCCCACAATGACCACCAACTCAATGCTTCCACAACGATGTCTGCAACACTTGACCGGCTCTTTGCAATTTAAATAGCTACAGCAACGTTCACCTGACCAACTGTTCTCGTTACAGCCACAACAGTCCACAAAGTTCAGTCAACTCCTCGTGGCCTTCTTCAACGTAGACAGAACTTTTTGTGTAGGACCTTGAAGGTTACCTTTCAGCAGGACTAACCTGGCCCCTGAATCCAACCGGCGCTAGTCCTGAACTTGTGACTTTCCCCTGGTCGAGCATGACTAGATACCCATGAGTGATGCTTTGTGCTTTTATGGATTATTTTCACACAAAACAAAAACTGCATTGATTATTGGCAATTCTAATGATTTTTTTTTTGTCATTCTGGCATCATTTTATTTATCAACATTTACTCTATTTTCCTAATATGATTGGGATTTTTCTTGTGTGGGTTTTCATTGTGTTACTGTTTGTGTGCTGCATAAATACTTTACACACTGCGTCTAAGTTAAGCCTGCAACCACAAGGTGACGGACGGGAATTCTCAAATTAAGTCCAGCCACAAGCAATCGCTTGGGCCGCATCCCACTCCACTGTTTTTTACCCACCATGTCACCTCATTTTGGACTCAGCCATATGCAAATCAGTCTTGACCATGCTCCTATAGGAACAGTCCAGCCCGAACTTTCAGGCCAGGCTCTCCATGAACCGGAACATAAGCAACCCATGACCGGTTTTACCTTGATTAGGGCTAATCAGCTAGGTTTCGCTTGATTCCAGTGCCACAGTGAGCACAGGGCCCACGTCTGGGCTTACCCATCACACTTAAGCTGTCATGTGCAGCAGCAACAAAGTGATGGATGGAATGCTTTAATTAATCTCAGTGACTGGCATTCGCTCGGGCCGCATGCCAGTCCATTGTTTTTCACCCGCCATGCCACCTCAGTTTGGAACCAGCCATTTGCAAATCAGTCTTGCCCCTGCTCCAATAGAAACAGTCTAGCCCAAACTGCCAGGTCCTTCCTGAACTAGAACACAAGCAACCCAGGACCATTTTCACCCAGATTTGGTCCCATCAGCCAGGTATAGCTTAGTGCCAGTGGCATAGTGTGTATGAGACCCACGTATGAGCATATATGTAACACTTAGGGCAGCACACTAAAGTATACATAAAAAGGATGGGTGGAATTCCAGAAATAATCTTAGCAACTGGTGCACTGGCCACATCCGAGTCCATCATTATTTTACACACCACCCCACGTCAGCTCCTCATGTACCCTTATTTTTACTAAGGTGTTTGTAAGGCATCTCTGTTTCCATCAAATATTTAAAAACTGAGCTGTGGCTGGAGCTGACTGGAGGATAAAGTCCTTTTCTTTGGGAATAAACTTCTTTTGCTATTCTCTTGGTTGAGTCCATAGACTTTTTTTATTCATCTACCTCATTTACACTACACCTGAGTACAGCTTTGTGACGGTGGCAAGCTGTGACATGACACAAGCTTCTGGTCTGCGGTACGATTTGCCTTGGGAATCGTCCTAATGGAGCCACATACCTGAGAGTCAAACTACTCTGGTGTTTCAGCTCAATCCGCAAGATTAACAGGCATCTTTCATCTCTCAGAAGCTGGTTGGCTTCAGGCCACATCAACTCAGATTCAGGTTCTTCTACCAGGCCAGACTCCAGGTAATGTCTCCTCACCTCTGGAGAGTTGCCTGTCAGGGAGATACTACCTCTGGCTGCACAGCAGTCCTCTGAGTACTTTGCGCAGCACTACCCTCCCTGGTTGATGAGAACTTGGAACCAGAACAACAAGTTGTTCAGAGGCTCCCACTTTTATACAGTCAGAGCAAAGAAGAAAAGACTATTTATCTCTTCATCTTAACTAGCCCCTTTCATCCCAGAGTATAAGATACTTGAGGGTGCCCTTTGAGATAATGCCCCCAAATTACTAAAGCTAGCTGGGACCTTACCGCGGACGACTGTTAAACTGTGTTGTATGAAAATCACTTAATATAAGTTACCACCTGAGAAGAAGCTAATGAACGTTGTTATCCAGAATGACAAAGACAAAAAAGGAGACTTATCCGCATCCACACAGACCCTATGGGCAGCAGGCAAGTTGATTATAAGGGGACAAAAGATGCAGTACTCATCCTTCTACAAACATTGCAAGAAGTTAGAATAGTCTGACCTGGAACAATCTATTAAAACATTAACCCAGTCCTTCATCAAATCTCCCACAAACAGCAAACGAAGGAAACTTGAAAAAGCAAATCTTGCCCTAAATTCCATGAATTGAAAGCTAAATGTGCACTGTATTACCTCAAAGGACGCTACTATGAACACAGTGAGAAAGCCAGGAAGCTACTGGTTGCCTAGCCTAACTAGATGGATGCAGCAATGATAATCCTAGCTATATTAGGACAAATCACAGGGAATGTTACACACTTTTGCCAACTTATATTGAGATCTGTGCAGTATTGAGACTTAAGATACTCTACATGCTGAGAAACAATTTATTAGTAGAATTAGGCTGCCTACACTGTCACAAGAAAGGAGACATTTGTTAGAAGGTGAACTAATAAATGATGACATTTCCACAGCCAGCCCTGACCTACCTTTTAGTATAGCCTAGAGAAAAAAAGGGCTTCCCTGAGAATTTCTACAAATTTCGGAAGGTGGAATTCGTGGACTCCCTATACAAATTCTATGAAAAGGCAAAGAATCCTGGCACTCTTTCCGTGCTCTTCAATATGGCATTGATCTCACTCCTCTCTAACTCCCCCTATCCATACTCTACATTGCTCGAGCTACATCCCCTCTTCACTAATAAATGTGGACATCAACATCTTGGCAAAGATACTGGCCAACAGATACAAAAGGTGATATAATTCCTCATCCAATACACACAGGTAGGGTTTGATGATGCTGATGCACATCAAGAAATGACCTATGAGGTTTATCATATCCCCTATGGATTACCAGAAATTTCCACGAAGAACACTCTTTCTCTTAACACTGCCCATTTTTAGATGCTGAAATCTCCGGTTGAAACAAAAAAAAAAGATGTCCAATGATCCTGTGGATCTCATAACTTAGCTGCGACTGTTAAGTGGTGTTACCAGCCACTTCAACATTAAAAGTGACCTCACAATAAGGCTCTAAGCTGAATAGTATGTGGCAAGTCACTATTTTTGTAGGCTTAATAATAGTCATTTGTTTCTCTATCTGATTAACAGAGAAAGCATACATCTTCTATGTCAGAGCCAAAATGGGACCAGTGATTTCTTTCTATTAAATACTGGAGGAACAGTGTGTTTGTAATGGCGGTGTTGCACAGTGGTTTGGCTACAAACGTATGTTATTTATGTGTAAAAGAACACTATACAATCTTGTTTATGTGCATTTCCAAATATTTTAAGAAAATGAGTCTTGTTGGTGTTTCTTAACTTCTAGAGAACTTACTTTTCACATTATGCTGATTGGGCTAAGCCCTTATATGCCTCAAGTTCTCCCATGCTTTCTGAAAGGAAACCACACCGCTATCTTGCATGGACTCCAAGCAGACATATTAGAGACAAAATATTTACAGACAAGGGATAATAAAACAAACCTAGATATTAGGATTGTTCCTAGCACCTCAGGCTCTACTTACATGGTTTACAGTGAGGGGCAGACAGGTCTTATTGCTTATCAATCACATTTCTTCCACACTTTACGACAGGAAACAACAACTATCTTGCATGGACTCCAAGCAGATATGTTAACCCGTTGGCTGCGTTGAACGTTCCGCGACAGTGCGGAACATTCTAAGAAACGGGCGGGGCCGCGTCGGCCAACGGACGTGCACAGAGGACTTACTGTCTTTTTCGATTATACCAAACAGCACCTCCAACCATGACCTAATTTTATAGATCTAGACCTCACCATGTTCAAACTGCTGGCGCTCCATTTGGCAGATGAATACTGCCTGGCATGGAAACGCTGCAGACGAGGAGAAATTGTGTGCCTATTTAAGACAAAACCTGGAAGACAATGATGGAACAGTCTCCTCTACACACATGCTCTCTGTGCCAGGAAAGGCATGCCTTCGAGTCAACCTGTTGAGGGACTCGTCGGATTATAAGAGCTGCTTACAAACTGAGAAACATAGTTTAGATGCTCATTATAGATACAATACCGTATCTAGGTTTAAAGGCCACTCAGAAGTTCCAAGTTGCACAGGAGCGGATCAAAGTAATTTCCCAATACTCCCATCCGAACAACTCAGCAGAAATTCTATCATAATAACTTGTGAATGTGTTCCAAGGGGGGAAAAGGAGATGGGGATGAAGAAGAAACTGCCAGAAAATCGTGGTTGTCACTCCAAGGGTTGGTTATGAACTTCACAATCTTCAATGCCCTTGTTTACACATATAAATCTTAACTAACATTTAATTACTATGCATTCTTTACTTTACTTAATGCATTAATATAATTATTATGTTTGTGTCTTAACTGATATAGGTTCCTACCCAATGTTTTGTTGACAATTGCTCCTCTTCTATATTACGTTGGATTTTTCTTCAAGATAATGTTTTTTAAAATATCAAACTTAAAGTCTTAACAACTCTTTTCTTTTACTTCCAGAGGAAGTACTTGCATATGGCAGAAGAAACCGGAATCTGGATCAACTGTTAGTGTTGAAGCTCCGTCAACTGTACTTTGCTGCGCGCTTCGGCCAACGGCCGTCACGAGCACTACCTCTGTAGTGCTGCGCACGTCCGTTGACCGATGTGGCTATGCCCACTCTTTTAAACCGCTGCACTGTAGCGGAATTCACGCCGCGGTTAAGGGGTTAAGATTCTTCTTTCTTTTTAAATTCTGCCGATATTTCTTAGTTTTTTCTTTCAGGGAATGAGACAACTATTTATAAATTAGTATGAAGGGCTGTTCCACATTTTTAAAAGAACTTCAGATAATTCTAAGACTGAGTCTCGCTTCTAAGACTGATGCAGAGCGTGAGGTTAGAAAAGGTTTTCAAATCTTTTGGCCTAACGAAAACTGTCAAGTGCAAAAGCGCTTGCCAGTAGAGGGTTAATTTGGTTTTTCCCCACTAATTAGATACTTTCTTTACCCTCTCAGTGAGAGCTTGCTCAGCGGACAGACACTACTAGAATGGGTTGAGCATGCGCGGAACCTATTCCTTAATTTACTCTTAGAACCGAAGCAACAATAAACAATGTTTTTAATCGCTGCCACCACCTTAGCTTCACTAACCGCACTAACCGCACTGGAAACTCCTTCTCAGGGAAATCTTCAGGGGAAGCGCGCAGTTTAGAACCGGCGCGCACTTCACATTCTAATCCTGTCTTTAGGATTAACAACTAGAATGCAACAGGAAGGGGCAAACGGATGGACATCCTGGATTTCCACTGCTACCAGCTTGACCTCCATTTTCCCACACAGCCAAGGAACTTGTGCCTAATAGAAACATTTCCTCCAAAAAACCCGCCACAACTTGGTGATTGGTGGAAACATTCCTTGGGGCTCTGTTACTAGGAATATAATGCCCTTCCGGCTCTAAGATTACTAGGCGACTTATTTAAGGCTAAACATTCGCTCAACGAGATTTACATCTCCCATGTCAAATCTATCCTCTTCCGCATGATAGAGTGTCACTTTGCACGTGGGGAGAAATCTGGCAGGATGCTGACAGCCCACATGAAATGGATTGAATCTGGAAGGATAATTCTCACAATTAGAATGGTGCAATGGTATCTTATGACAAAGCTTCAGTGAGAGTGTCTACTGACAAACCCTCATGAAATCCTGCAGAAATTTACTTGGTTTTACAAGGCCTTGTATGCTGCTGATGTGCAACTGTAGCACTCGCATTCCTCAGCTGGAATAAAGTCCCGAAACTTCTCCCTGACCACTCATAAGCACTGGGCAGAGAGTTTACTCCTACTTAGAGGGGATGGCTACACTCAAGGCACCCGGAGAAGATAGATGGCGATAGAATTTTATAAGATAACTAAGATCTTGATACTCCCTGTTTTAGTGAAACTAATAAAAAAACATACGGACCCCCCAGACCTACTCACCTGAGTTCCATAGAGCGAGAATTTCACTAATACCTAGGACAGGAAGAATCCACTACCCTGTGTCAATTACAGGTCTAGATCGCTAATTACCATGGGCATAAAGATCCTGGCAAAAATAGTTGCCAGCAGACTGAAGCTATACATTTGCCTACTAACTGACAATTCACAGGTAGGCTTTGTGCCTGGATGGTCTTCCGCAGACCAGCTAAGAACTCTCTCTCACCTGCTATGGCAGACTAGAGACGAAAAGACAAGAAGATACTGATTTCCTTAGATGCGGAAGGCTCCTTTTTCAGCTGGAAATGAATTATTTATTCAGTTTAATGGATATAATGGGCTTGGGCATACAGTAAACTAAACCCATGGCTTCCATGTCCTGTTGGGCTTTGGAACTCATATTTTGCTATTAACATTGGCACAAGACTGAGCTGTCCCCAAATCTCTCCCCTGCTATCTCTGCTGACGCTGGAAGCTCTGGCTGTTGCTGTTCATGCGACCCCCAACATCCACGGCTTAAACACCATGGTAGGGGAACATAAGGCCTAGTATTATACCAATTACATTTTTATCACCCACTTGAACCCAAAAACTTGGAAAACCGGCTCTAACAGAGGTGATAAACTCCTTTTCAGTATTCTCAGATTACAAAGAAACTGGTCTAAATGTGACGCAGTGCAGATGACAGCTTCTCCAACCAGAACTGCGAGCCCCGTTCTTTAAATTGCTAATATAACGACTAAGCTTTTTGGGAATCTTCCTCAATACAGACCTGGATACCATAGTTATGGACAACATCCTTCCCATAATGGATAAAGTCAAAACAGACTTGTTCATCTGGTCTAAATTACAATCGTCTTTGTGGGGTAGAATTCAGATTGTGAAATTGAATATCATGGCTCAACTCACATATGTCTTTGGCATTTCCCCCTGACAGTGCCATCCTGTACCCTCCGAGACAGGCTATACAGAAATTTGTGTGGGGGGGATTGTACAACAAGACTAAAAATTTCCAAATTTTATGCCTCAACATCTGCAGTAGGTTTCTGGCTCCCCATACTGAATCCCACTGGTTGGCTTTGCAATGGGTGCAGACGTTATATATGTGAAAAACATGTAGGGAGGTGCAGACGTGGTGATACATAGAATGTCATCTTCTCAGACCATCCTCTGACTTGACACTCCTATTCACAGACCTCTCCCAATCTTACAAATCTTACATTGCAACCAATCGAATTCTGATCACCATCCAACACGCTTGGCGTAGAGCTGTGGTTCCTACCATTTTGACTTCTGTGGACCCCAACTTAATCAATACTAGAACCTGGGAAGCCTCACTGAATCATTATTGGAATCCGGCGACCCCCTCTGAGTCAATATTGCAAGCCGGAGATCCTGGCCTAAGCATATGTGAAATGCAAAACAATACACAAATAATACAGAAGCAAACATTTATCAAACAAATACACACAGATAACATAATATTTTCTTTTATTCACAAACAAATATAAACAATAACAATTTCAATACTAAGCTGAAGATTGGCGCCTTTCTAAATTCAATTGAGGACACTCATCATCCATACTATATTGTATTTGATGCACTTGAGCTGCTCCCACAAATCAATCTGAAGATACTAACTTAATTTTTAACCTTCAATTTCAAGTTCCTCAACATTTAGGGAAGGTTTACAAAAAGTTTCAATTTTGCTTCTTTATTTATATATACGCTTTATTAATCAGTTAATATTATTCAAAGCTATTGGGAACCCCTGAGCAGGTTTTGTGGACCCCTGTGGCCCTCTGAACACAGGTTAAGAACCTCTGGCGTAGAACACACTCACTACTAGGAACCTTGGAGTGGATCCATTTTCATGCTCCCATCTAGAAAAATAAACTGATACTGGTTGAGGCGTTGAAAGAGAATGGTCATTATGGCTAAATAGGGGGATACGTTAACTTGACGCAGGACGGGAATTTACTTCTGTTTTAGACACAAAAATACGACCTTCGACACTCCCAGCAGTGGCAATACATGCAGTTGGTCCACAGCTTTAGAGCAACTCTTGGGAATAAGCCTTACACTCTTCCTACGAATGATTTCCTGCAATAAAGCATGAGGGTTTTTTTTGTGGGTTATATTCAACATTGATCGAAGCCCTTTTTTCTAAACGAAATGTAGCTTCTATGTGTCGATGGTGGTGTATACGGCTTGGCATAGAAACCCTTAACTGAGGGAGGAACAACTTAAACAAAGTTATTATAAAGCTTTATCGGTCCCCAGACTTTTCAGGGCACACATGATGCAGGGTTCTACCTGCTAAAGGTGTCATTAACAACTCTGCTATATCGTAGATAGTGTGGGGTCGTGCAATGCTTTCAGATTTCTGGAGAGAAGTTTGGGACTTGATTAAAATAATTCTAGGGTTTTCTCTCCCATTGACAGGTAGAACCACACGCAACAACTGCTTCCAATGCCTCATCATGTGAATAGGTGGTTAGCAACAGCTCTGTTAGTGCGGAAAGTGGGGATTTTGCGTCACTGGAAATTGAATGTCCTACCGATCTATCAAACTTGGCTGACTGACATGCATGCAGTGGCCTCTTATGAAAATATGATTACAAATTAGATGATTGACTGCAACAGTTTGATGAGGTGTGGGGCCCATTTCTGACAGGGGTGTTCTTTATCTTGAATTACTGGGGCATTTTTTTAGATAGGATATATTGTCTTAAGTGCTTACAGTTTCTCATCTTTCCAGTTCTTACAGCATTTATAATATTAGTCACCTTGCTTTTATTCTCATTTGGGGACCTAGACATGGAAAGAATGTTATACATTATTATTGGGCTGCCTGCGTATTGTTTATTATAAGTTTGATTTTGAACCTATCAAGGTGACGACATCCCTTTAACCCGTTCCCTTTCCCCCTCTACCAGCCGTCTTTTGTCAGACTTTACTGGATTTAGGTGTGTACAAACATAAGGTGGACTGTTATCACTTGTAGGCTTGAAAATGTCAAAATGCTAATACAGAATTGAAAAATGAAAAAGACAGCCAACTCAAACCGCTGCATACACAAATTAAAACTTTAGGTGACTACTGAACAGCTAGCAAACATTCTTGCGTTCCTACTTGTGCTACAGAAGAATGATCCAGCAGCTTCTACACTGTTGGATTCGTCATTCTGTACAAGGTTACAATGCCGATTTAGATCATTGGTACCTGAACAGATTTAAGGATTAAAAGAGGAAATCAATAAAAAATAAACAGCTCCAGGGAAAGATGGCTTTCCCTGGAGCAGGTCTATGTTCAACAACCCACAAGGCATAACAGTGAGGGAATACATGCTAAAGGGAACTGTGGAGCTGACTTAGCTTCAAAGGAAGCACTTCATACTTTTAAAGTAGCAGTGATAAACAGATTCAAACTAAGAACAACAGAGATGTTTTGCAACAATTAAAGATGGCTTTCTCTGTAAGTACTCCTACAACCTCAGTTCAGATAACACTCCGATGGTTTCTTTACATGAAGTGGGAGATAGAATAATATCTAATGAGCAGGTTAGACTAGGTCTAATTAAAGCAGTTCACAAGGGATTACTGTCTTTATACGCCGACTTGCGTAGGACAACAGTAATGCTCCACCAGAGCTACTGGTGGTAGTGTTTACCTACACAATCTAAGAACTGTGTGCAACACTGTAACATTAGCCGACAAGTTAAACATCCCACCATTTCAAGAACAGCGCAGACTCCCCTTGGTGCAAATAAACATGTCTTTATCTAGGTGGTAAGCATACATCCTAGCGGTAAAGGTCAGCCCGCCCAATTTGTATGTAGGCTGATCGTAGGTCTAATCATGGTATAGACCATGGGTACTCACAAACTTTCTCTCAGGGGCCAAATTTACAGTGTGGTTTGTGGCCGAGGGCCACACCGGTGGGGGCGGGGTCAGTGGGAGAGGGGGTGGGGCTAGAGCCAAAAAAAACCTGTGACCATGAGGTTGAACACAGGCCTCTGCAGCGGACGTCTTCGTCCACTGACCCACCAGATCCAGCATACACATATATCTCTCTCTCTCTCTCTCTCTTTCTCTCTCTCTCTCTCACTCTCTCTCTCTCTCTCTCTTCCTCTCCCTCCCTACCTTTCACTCCCTCCCCCCTCCCTCCCTCTCTCTGTCTCCCTCCCTCTGTCAACCTCCCTCACTCTGTCTCCCTCCCTCCCTCTCTCTGTCTGTCTCCCTCCCTCTCTGTCTCCCTCCCTCCCTTACTCTGTCTCCCTCCCTCGCTCTATTTCCCTCCCTCCCTCCCTCCCGCTCCCTCCTTTCTCTCCCTCTCTCCATCTCCCTCCCTCCCACTTTCTCTCCCTCTCCCTATCTCCATCCCTCCCTCCCTCTCTCTGTCTCCCTCCCTCTGTCTCCCTCCCTCCCTGTCTCCCTCCCTCCCACCCGTCTCCCTCCCTCCCCGTCTCCCTCCTTCCATACATCCCTCCCTGTTTCCCTCCCTCCCTCCTCTCTCTGTCTTTCTCTCTCTGTCTCCCTCCCTCCCTCTCTCTCCCTCCTTTGCCCTCCCTGACTCTTTCTCTCTTTCACCCTTCCTTCACTCTCCATCCCTCCCTCGCCATGCCCTGGCTCTCCCTCTCTCTCCCTCCCTCGCCCTGGCTCTCCCTCCCTCGCCTTGGCTCTCCGTCACTCGCTCTCTCGCCTCACTCTCCCTCCCTCTCTCTCCCTCCATCGCCCTCCCCCTGACTATCCCTCTCTCTCCCTCCCCTGACACTTCCTCTCTCTCCCGTCCCTGACTTTCCCTCCCTCGTCCTCCCCTTTTCACAATGTTAAAAGTAGGTTGTGAAGGACAGCACTGCCATCAGCCAGGGGCAAGCAAGCTTATGTATGTGACCACCAGAAACCTGCGTGCCAGGTCAAAGCCCTGAAGGAAATATATCACATCCAGGCGTGCAACACCCACCCCCTTGTCAGCCCGAAATGAGACAGCTGGCCTGACACGCGCACAGCCGCGCTGGAGCATTTCACAGGTCTTTAAAAGACCATTAATTTTTTAATGAGGCTTTGTTCTGTTTCACCTCTTCTGAGGCCCCTGCAGCTCCACTCTATGGCGGAATCTCTCGTCCCCCAGAGAGCAGAGCCTCTCCGAGTTCCGGCTGCTGCAGCCGGTGGTGTTTACTGACACTCAAGATTTTTTTTTTTAAACTGGTACATGTCTGTAAGGTCCGCGGGCCGCCAATGGAAGGCTTGCCGGGCCACAGGCGGCCCGCGGGCCGTACTATGAGTACCCCTGGTATAGACTATTCTATCTATGCCATGATTAATCCCCTATGAGGGTCCTGTGGAGTAAGGGCCATCGGAGGCAGATCTGTAATTCCGCTCTCCTGATATCATGGGCGAAATTAGAGGTCAGTTTTTCCCTGTCCATCACTGCCTGGACAACCCTGGCTGTAACGGGCAGTGAAAACTGCTAAATGTTCCCCTTGCCATAGGAGGGCATTCCCATGGCGAGTGAAATATTGTTTTTTTTATTCCTCCAGGATTTAACCCGTCACCAGGTTTGCATACATAATCTGTGCGCAGTCCAGATAGCATTAAATAACTTGCCTAGAGGTGTATTAGGAGAGTGTACTCCATACGAGATGCGCTTCACAGTATCCCTGTATGTACCTGTCATAGAAAGCTAACGAAGAAGCAAGGTTTGACCTGGACCACTGTTCTACAGAGCAAAGAGGTCAGAGACAACCTCTCTAACTTGAAGCATTTTGACTTTGCCACTGGTGAAGAGAAAGTTTTCAAACTGTTAATTTTGGATATCAAAATTAGGTGATCTTGTTCAAGATAAAATCGAAGATTGTCAAGTATTTGGGCCATCCTAAAGACCACCTGTTCTGGTGGTAAAAGGCATACAAACTGTAGTTCTGCTGTTGTTGCCTTGGTCCAAAGAAAAACAGAAAGGTGTC
This sequence comes from Lissotriton vulgaris, assembly GCF_964263255.1. Taxonomy (NCBI): domain Eukaryota; kingdom Metazoa; phylum Chordata; class Amphibia; order Caudata; family Salamandridae; genus Lissotriton; species Lissotriton vulgaris. The sequence goes on along the minus strand of NC_141687.1, from coordinate 1,887,684,116 downwards.
CATCAATTTCGTTAAAATGCATTATTTAGCCGATTCTGTTCAGAAGCCAGGCCACCTCCGACAGCAAGAGGCCTTTGGAGTAGAACCTTCTAATCTCTTCCTATTCTGAAGGAGCTACTGTAGAAGAGTTCACGGACACTGATAGTTTGAGTTCCAATTCGGGGACTTCCATGCCTGCTGTGTCTCCAGTTTCCCATAGAGGAACCTAATGCTACAATTTCAGCAATTCCAGCAGTCTCATCTACAGATAAGGTTTACTTTGAAACCCTGCGTGAGCCAACATCAATTGAAATTATGCCTTTCCTAGTAATAACACTTTACAAAAATGAACTATGAAATAGATGATTTATTAACATACTCGACAGTCACTCAACGTCACTGATTGCGTCTTGCTTAATATGTAAACACAGGTTTCTAATATTATTGTGGTCCTACTTCTGGATTACTACAGAAGTGTTTTTCCTTTTAATGTGGCTCATCATGTTGACTGCGACTTTGTTATTTCTGGATGGACATTGCACCGTAACCCCTTCATAGGAGATCTGCGATACCCTCACAGACTTCTTCTACAACAACATTGTCACCATCTACGAACACTTATCAACCAGCGACAACTTTAATGAACTCCTCAACAACAGGGACTCCACCTCAAACACTAGAACACTACCTGGGATCCCATAACCACGCACACCACCACTACCATCATGAGCTCCAGCCAGCCAGAGACCCAAGCCCCCAAACTGGGGAGCAACTCCATCAGTAAGGTACACACCACCATATTCAACTCAACCATCATGTCTGCCTCCTTCCCAGAAGGATGGAAACACACAGAAGAGAAAGCTCTTCTAAAAAAACTACAGCTGACCCAGAAGAACTCAAGAACCACTGGCCCATCTCCCCACTCCCATTCCTGGTTGAAGTCTTGGAGAATGAAATAAACAGCCAACTGTCCAACCATCTAGAGACCAATAACCTCCTGGATCCATCCCAATTGGGATTCCTTGTGAATCGCAGCACAGAAACCGCCCTAATTGCAGCCACAGATGACATCCGATCTCTCCTAGACCAGGGAGAGACCGCAACACTGATCCTCCTCGACCTTTCGGCAGCTTTCGACACCGTATCCACTCTCCTACATGGAATCCATGTGATGGGAATCCAAGGAAATACCCTTAAATGGATCGCTTCCTCACTCACAAGAAGAACCCAGTGCATCCGCCTCCCGCCTTACACCGCAGGTCCAGAAAACACGAATCCAACCCTGTTCAACACATAAATGATTTAGCCATGCTGGTCAAATACTATGTTATGAACATTATTTCCTTATCCTCAAACCCCACTACACTAAAACCAATTTCCACAGGTGTATGATCAGGGTAGCCAGCTGGATGTAAAACAAATGCCTCAAACCAAACACCAACAAAACAGAGGTACTCCTCTTCAGGAGCAACACCTCCCCATCGGACGACTCCTGGTGGCCAGTGGAACTGGGCCCCTCTCCCACTCCCACAGATCACACCAGAAACCTCAGTATCATACTCAACAACAAGCTCACCATGAAGAAGCAGACAAACAATGTCTCTTCAGCCTACCTGCTCACTCCCTGCTTGATCCAGAAAATATTTAAATGGCTCCCCATCAACACCAGACGCACCATCACCAATCCCTCATCACCACCAGCCACCTGGGCTATGGAAACACCCTCTACGTGTATCACCTCACAACTACAAAGTCAACTGCAAACCATCCAAAACGCTGTAGCCAGGCTCATCCTCGACCTACTAAGAAGACCCCAAATCACCCCCCACCTCAGAGCGCTCCACTGGCTTGCTGTCCAAAAAAGGTACTAGTTCAAACTGCTGACCCACGCCTACAATGCCCTGCACAACAAAAGGACCAGCCTTCCTCAACTACAGACTGAACTTCCACTAACCCAGCAGGCAATTACACTCTACCTCCCTAAACAAACTTTTGGCAAATACTAGGTAAAGAACCCATATTTAGAGCATACATAATACGTAGAAAAATACTTTTTTTTTAATAAAACAATCGAGTACTCGACTTGTCTGGGATTTGGGTCCACGAGGATCATAAAATACCCTCCAATTTCGAAAAAGTAATTTTACACAAATTCTAAATTGGCAGAGAAAAGAAAAAAATCAGAGATGCTAATTTAAATCACATGATCCAAAATGTAACATAGAATTTGACTAAGTCACTGTCTCAAAATATAGCCTTATTGCCAACTGATACCAATATATGCATGCATTAATTTCTTTGCAAAGTCCTAGTCCTTCAGGTATTTGCCCAGAACCCATGGATTATTGATATCCGCTTTGAACTGTTACCACTTTCATTATGTGTTAGCTGTGCTAAGATTGGCTACCACATTCCAAGTTAATGGCTTTTAAACGGGATCCTGTCCCAAATTTATGGAAAAAGAACAATTGTTACTTACCTGTAAACAAGTGGTTCTCCAGTATTGGTGTCTTTCATAGATTCACATGCTTGAATATTCCCCGTCGTCGAAGTGGGAGTCCCACGGTAAATAAAATAGCAATAAAATACTAATAACATATGTATGTAAAAACATAACACATAAAATACACACTAGAAAAGGTAGTAAATACCAAGACATAATTCCTACATAGGAATACATGGAAGAGAGAAAATACACTTGTAACACATTCCTGTCATTATGTTAGTCCAAACTACAGCCAATCGGGCGCAAGCACCCCTCCAGAACCTTCTCCTCAGAGTTCAGTCCCTCAGAGTTTCATAGCACAGGAGTGACAATAGAGTCTAGGAGGAGAAGCGAGCCTCTGAGGGGAGGTGGGTGGGTCGCATGTGAATCTATGAAGGTGCCGCTCGCCTGAGGAGACTTTCGTCCTGAACTGCTGGTTGCTGCCTGGAGCCCCGTAGGGCATTGGTGACTGTGTCCCTGGAGCCCCGTAGGGCATTGGAGTGAGCGCGGGGGAGCTGTGTGCAGGAGGACGGGACTGCTAGGGCCAGCAGGCTGTGCGTGTTCCATCGAGCACACCTGCCGCCTCTTCCTGTGTCTCCGCCCCCCCCGTCAGAACGCTGATAACTCCTCGCGGCCCCCGCTTCGCGGGAGCCGCTCGCCTGAGGAGACTTTCGTCCTGAACTGCTGGTTGCTGCCTGGAGCCCCGTAGGGCATTGGTGACTGTGTCCCTGGAGCCCCGTAGGGCATTGGAGTGAGCGTGGGGGAGCTGTGTGCAGGAGGACGGGACTGCGAGGGCCAGCAGGCTGTGCGTGTTCCATCGAGCACACCTGCCGCCTCTTCCCGTGTCTCCGCCCCCCCCTGTCAGAACGCTGATAACTCCTCGCGGCCCCCGCTTCGCGGGAGCCGCTCGCCTGAGGAGACTTTCGTCCTGAACTGCTGGTTGCTGCCTGGAGCCCCGTAGGGCATTGGTGACTGTGTCCCTGGAGCCCCGTAGGGCATTGGAGTGAGCGCGGGGGAGCTGTGTGCAGGAGGACGGGACTGCGAGGGCCAGCAGGCTGTGCGTGTTCCATCGAGCACACCTGCCGCCTCTTCCCGTGTCTCCGCCCCCCCCTGTCAGAACGCTGATAACTCCTCGCGGCCCCTGCTTTGCGGGTGCCGCTCGCCTGAGGAGACTTTTGTCCTGAACTGCTGGTTGCTGCCTGGAGCCCCGTAGGGCATTGGTGACTGTGTCCCTGGAGCCCCGTAGGCCATTGGAGTGAGCGCGGGGTAGCTGTGTGCAGGAGGACGGGACTGCGAGGGCCAGCAGGCTGTGCGTGTTCCATCGAGCACACCTGCCGCCTCTTCCCGTGGCTCCGCCCCCTTAATACGCAGTCAGCATATGAACAGGAGTCATTACGCGTCAGCGGGACGCGTGTGCGGGACATCACCCGGGACAAAGCCCGGACTAAGGGCGGACCCTCTAAAACCCTCCGAGAACCGAGGAGACTGGACTGGCCTTAAATCTTGTCCCTACAGGTACTGTTTGCTCTGCCTTTTCCCTGCATTATCTACGCTTGCCTTGTTTTTGTACTTGGGTTTCTCAAATTTCTTCGCTCGAATTGGACCAGCCTGTACCTGACAAACAGGGAGTGATGCTGAATGGTACTTTGGATAATTATTTTTCTAAATCATCCCCTGATATCGCAAGGGAGTTGGCCTTGGCGGAGCGACGGGCGGACCGTCGTCGCTCCGTGGAAAGCATAAAGAATGGGTTAACTCCTCTGCCCCCTTGTGCTGCCACTGGCTCTATTGACACTGATATTGACCTAACAGTAAATGAGTCGTCTATCTTGTTGGAAAGCCAGCCCTTGGAAGCTAACGTAGTTGTCCTTACACAAAACTCTCTACCTACGCCAGATGTGAGTGGGCCATCTCTGCACGCTAATAACCAAAGTACATCAAAAGGGGAAGTCTTGCCTATAGTGAAAACACTCCATACTAAGGGAAAAAAACTGACTCCCCTTCAAAAAACGTATGGTCCACCACAGAGTAAAAAACAGCGGAAAAGGGGAGATCCTCTACAACCAAAATTGAGCTGTCGTGACTTTGGCAAAAAAATATGCAATGTAGCTAAAGATCCATGCACTCTGGATATAGGAAGTGAGGGGGACATTACATCATTATCTCCCTCCATCTTGCCAATTATTCCGGCAGCCAATGAGGGAAATGAGGACACTATGGACACGAGTGAGGTTTTAAATGTACCTATTGTGAGCAAGGATTCCGTGTCACTATCAGATATAGAGAGCTTGATTAAATCGTATTCTGCAAGTATATTGGAAAGGTTGATGGAGGTGGAATGTAGGTTGTGTAAAATTGAGCGTGTACTAGGGAACAAGGATGTTGTAACTAACATCGGTTTGAATAATGTAACTAATGTAACTCCAGTTAATGCCCTAAATATACCAGCTCCAGCTCAACCACCTAAAACTACTCCCAGTCACATCGTCATTCCCCCGTCAATTGCATCTACCTCTAAATCTATGGGGAACACGTCGATGGCGACTGCACAAACCCACCCACCCCCCAAACTTCCCAACCAAAAAAATCCTGTTCAATTATCTTCTAATGTTTTAAATACAAACACTGGTAACACACCCAATCGACCTCTGGTTAAACCGACAAGTGAGGTGGGGGAAAATAGACATGCATGGGGGAAAGCAAGACGGACTCCTCTGCCTGAGCTCCCACCTGAGGCAGTACCGTTTGTGGTAGTTTTAACAGGGGTGCCTGTGCTTGGACCAAATAAAAGGGAGGGTTTTGCCCAACTAAAAAACAAGATTATGCATTGGCTCAGCTTATATAGGCCAATTGCAAATCATGTTAATGGCGAAATTGTCCATGTACGTCGCCTACATTGGTTGGGGGGCAGACCCAAAGATATTGATGGTGACGTGGTGGTGGTGAATTTTAGGGACCCAAATGCTGTCCAATTCATTTTGAATTGGCAGACATGTAATGCGAAAAATATAATTATCCCCAAACCGCTGACTTACTTTTACCCGAGGTCAGTGGTGTTTCCATCACAGCACCATCCGCCGCAGTACCAACCATTACAGCACATACCTGTAATTCAACCTAGTAACCATCCTATGGTACAGAACGTTGGGAGCAACTATTATCCCTCATATCCTCCCCCCCCTCTTACAAAATTTAAATAATATGCATTACATCCCATGCCCTGTGAGAGCACCAGACCCGTTGGGATGGAATTATGTATCGGCCAAGACACACAATACCATGAAAGGTAGGATGGACAACCTTAAACCCTTTACACCGCTAGAAACCTTTAATAGGTATGACATCTTCAGTGGTTTGGAAGATTGTGATTGATGCCATGAGGTGTGGGGGTGCGTGGGGCTAGATACATCGAGCTTTGGGGATATGAGCATTAACAGTTCGAACGCAATGGCCAATGCTGTACCATTTGTTGACAACGATGTTAATGATGTACTGACCAATATTGTGTCCCCTTGTGTGGGAAGATTTGTCCTTGATAATGCTATTGTACCCCATGGTGTAAAAAATCTAGAGGAGCAGGTGTTGCAGACAACCGTCCCGCATACCAATTTACATTTAGAGGTAATGCCCTTGGCGACTCAATCTGTGCAAGAGGAAATGCTTAGGGTTACTATTGAGAGACCAGTTATTACCGAAACCCCGACTAAAATGATCTGTTGGAATATAGCTGGCGTAGAAAAACACCTAAGGGACCCTGAGTGGGCAAACTACATAGATTCCTTTGATCTCTGCCTTTTTCAGGAAACTTGGGCAGTGGAGACGCCACATAGGGTGGGTTACAAGACCTATGGGAATGGTGCGATACCCTCTAGATGTGGTAGGCCGTCAGGGGGACTTCTGATATGGGTGAAAAATAATTTAAGGGTAGACATTGAGGAGATACCCACTAACTCTGCAGATATACTAGCTTTAAAAATCACAGCTTACAATGGGAAGAACTTATTTCTTATAAATGTTTATAATAGGCCTTTACCCTCCTCAAGAGAATCACTGACCATTGCTAACTTAGATTGTCTTCTGAGTAGACTAGATCCCAGGGAGGATTTTGTTATTTTGGCTGGTGACCTAAATTGCAATTTCGAGCCAGTTTTGGGTCTTAGTGAAATTTTTGATGAGGAAGACCAAGCAAACAAAATCCCTATCCTGGAGAATGTAAAACCGGTTAAGTGTACAACATTGGGTTTGCAATTGATTAATCTATGTACGGTTCACTCACTTAGGGCCTGTAACGGACGGTTACCCTCCGACAGCTCCAGAAAACCAACATTCACCAGGAACAACTATAAAAATAACTTAGATTTTGTGATTGCTTCTGTCCCCCTCTGGCCGCATCTTTTGGACCTTGAAGTAAGGGAACGGTTTGAAAGCGATCACTATCCCTTAAACTTGACGTTGGACGCTTATTTGCTCAACGATATGGCCCAGCACCCTATACTTGAGGAAAGTGATGCTGTTAATTCTGAGATCCATATCAGTAATAATAGAAGATCATTAAAATGGCCATTTATTTTGGATCACAGTGAAATTCTAAGTGAAATATATTCACTTTTGGCAGGTACTTTTGGCCCCTACTTAGCTGCAATAGGCGATGATGAAAGTAAAACTTCATTTCTCCAAACTCACCAAAAATTCTTTGCAGACCTGAGGCTGCTAGTTACTAAGATGCCCAAAAAAACCCAGCAGAATACCCAGAATCTGTCCCACAGCAAGCCTTGGTATGACAGATCCTGTAAAGAGTCAAAGATGGAATTGCTAATGGCAATAAAGAGTAAAATACCATCAGATGTAAAAAGAGCTAGGAGTAAGTACAAATCTGTCCAGAGAGCCGCAAAGATAGCATGGGAGGAAGACAAATGGGCTGATTTGTTGCTAGCTGCCAGGTCACGCGATAATGTGGCCTTTTGGAGGCTGGTCGCAAATGGGAACCATGCAGGTAGGGTAACCAAAGATGTCTTTTTGGATGAACAAACTTGGGTCACACATTTTACAAACCTATATAAGAAATACGAGGACCCACACATGAATACAAGCCCTGAAAAACTAGAATCTCGAGTAAACCATTTGGACTTCACTTTAGGGGAAACAGAGTTAGCAATATCACAAATTAAATCTGGGAAAGCTCCAGGCTTGGACAAAATCCCGGGGGACTTATACAAGCACGATCTAGGAGTATGGGCACCCTATATTAATTATCTGTGCAATACATTTTCACGTACATTAGAATTTCCTGAAAGTTGGAAGGGAGCGGAAATCGTTTTAATTTTTAAAAAAGGAGATCGGATGGACCCGTGTAATTATCGGCCAATAAGTCTAATGGACATTTTACAGAAAATGTACTCACGACATATCCTATTACGCGTGAGTAATTGGCTAGATGAAAATGATTTTTTATCTAAATTCCAAGCCGGCTTCAGACCGAAGGTCAGCACAATAGACCAAATTTTTAGATTCTGCTGCCTCTACTGGAAGTACGTAGTGATTAAGAGGTGCCATCTTTATGTTGCCTTTGTAGATCTAAGGGCCGCTTTTGATTTGGTGCCTCAAAATCTCTTATGGGAAACCTTGAGTGCAGCAGGTATCCCAAATAATCTTGTCGTTCAGATCAAAGAGTTACACGAAGGGAACTTTGCAAGAGTAAGATGGGGCCCTAACGGTGAATTAACTCATAAAATACCCATCGAACGTGGAGTACGTCAGGGTTGTGTCCTGGCCCCGACGTTATTTTCCCTTTTTGTAAATGACATCCCTTCCTTTCTAGGTAAATGTAAAAATGATTCTCCCAAACTGAATGGCGAAAAGGTGACATCTTTGCTATTTGCTGACGATACGATTCTGATATCCCAAATGAAAAATGGCTTACAGACTTTATTGAATACTTTCAATGAATACTGTAGCCAAAAGGGGTTGGAGATCAATGGCAAGAAGACCAAATGTATGGCCCTAAATCCAATTAAACCGGATAAGGGCTGTCTAACATTAAATGGAATCAAGTTGGAATCAGTGCCTTATTTCTCCTACCTAGGGGTGACTATCGATTCTAAATTTACTTGGAAAGCCCAAATTGATAAAAGCAAATTAATCTATGCCCAGAATGTAAAACCAATTCTTAGGGAGCATAGTATGAGCACAAGTAAAGCGGTGTCCCCAGTGACGGAATTATTTAAATTTAAGGTCCAAGCATCTGTCCTTTACGGTGCCGAAATATGGGGTACTGGGTCCAGGGAGACTTTTGGAGTTTTGGATAATAATTTTATGCGTAGCCTTGTAAGGGTCCCCAGAGGCACCCCACTAGTTCCCCTGGAGCTTGACTTAAATTTCAAAAGGACAGATTACCATGTGTTGATCCGACCTCTAATGCTGTGGGTAAGACTATGGCATGTACCCGAACTCCAGGATTACCGAGACGGGTTGAAGGAGATTATGATTCTGGATAGCCAGAGTAATACCCCATGGCTAAGACATATCAAGACATGGTTGAACAATATAGGATTACAGCATTTTTGGGAGAATCCAGAGCAATTACCTGCAAACCCCAAAATAATCCTAAAAAGGGCCTTCTGGAGTTTTATGTTAAGTAGGACTGTAAACAATATGACCAATGGTACCTTGGTTGCAAGATTCCTAAACTTTAAGGATGAACCGCTTTATGAGATATTTATGGACGAGATAGAGCCGCCACTTGCCAAAACCTTGTTTTTAAAATTTCGGTATGGGAATTTATTAATTAAAACCACGTTGGCAAGATGGGCTAGGAATCGTGATTCAGAATCTGCAGTATTGAATGAAACTTGTCCTATGTGTGACCTCAACCAGACTGAAAATGAACAGCATATTCTATTTTTTTGTCCCTTCTATCTACAGGCCAGAAAGAAGTGGATTAAACCAATATGCCTACTTTTAGGTTTGAGGTCATGCTCGCAGGCTCTGAGAATCCTAACAACAAATACATCTCAGAACATAATATTTAGTGTTAGTAGATTTTTACTTTCCATCTTTTATCAAAGGAAAAAAATAGGGCTACAATTGTAACTGAACTGATTGCTTGGGAATGACATGATGGTCCACCCCATGTTCTAAGAATGTATGTTTCCGCTCAATTTATCCTCCGACTTGTATTGTATTGTACTGTATTGTACTATTTATGTACTGTGTTTTTGTATCTTAGTGATAACATGTTTTAATAACTTTTAATGAAATGCAATGAAATGTATATACTGTCTTTTATGGCATTTTAGCCGAAATAAAGAATTTAAATGAAATGAAATGAATCTATGAAAGACACCAATACTAGAGAACCACCTGTTTACAGGTAAGTAACAACTGTATTAGGGTGTCTTTCATAGATTCACATGCTTGAATAGAATTGTGAGCAGTAGTAGCCAATCAAGGCTCGAATCAGCCATGTGTAAGCATGGAAAACACTCAATGAGACATAATATAGTCATGCAAGTAATAATAACAATCATATAAAACCATAAAGGTGGAGGGAAGACAGAGGCTCACCTTAGTTAAAAAGATTGCGAAGCACTGCCTGTCCCACTGCCGCATCGGCTCAGTTGATGGCATCCAGGCAGTAGTGTTTTGTGAAAGTGTGCGTGCTGGACCACGTGGCTGCTCTGCAAATGTGATGAAGCGGCACATCGGCAAACAGGGCAGTAGAGAAAGACATCGCCCTGGTGGAATGAGCCCTCACTGAAGACTGAAGAGGCTTGCCGGCTTTCAGATGGCAGAAGCCATTGCTGAAAAAATCCAACGTGCAATAGTTGGCTTGGTAACAGGACGACCTTTGCGCATGCGTGCATAGGCAATGAACAGTTGATCGGACCTGTGAAAGGGTGCCGTCCTGTTGATGTAAAGTTTAAGGCATCTATTAATGTTCATGGAATGTAAGCATTGCTCCGCCGGAGATTGAGGATAGGCAAATAAGTTTTTCAAGAAAACAGGCTCATTAATATGAAAATCAGTGGGCACCTTAGGCAAAAATGTTGGATTGGTACGAAGCACTACACAGTCCGATTTGCATTGGAGGAAAGGAGGCTTAATGGTGAAGGCGTGAATATCACTCACTCGTCGTGAGGAGGTCAGAGCAAGGAGAAGGGCTACCTTCTAGGTCAGAAACTTTAAATCCGCTTTGTGGATAGGCTCGAATGGTACCTTCATTAGTTGTGCCAATATGACATTGAGGTGCCAGGTAGGAGGAGGACGTCGAATGGGCGGGAACTTCCGGAATAGACCTTTGAAAAATTGGCGAATGACACTGGGAGAGCAGAGCCAGGAGGAGCCATCTTGACGGAAACAAGAGATTGCCGCCAAGAAAACTCTCAAAGTGGAATGGGAAAGTCCTGATTGAGCCAGTTGCAAAAAGAATGGTAGCAGCTGAGCCGGAGTGGAATGAATAGGATGGATATTGGCAGCTGCGCACCAATGACAGAATCTCTTCCACTTGAGCTTGTAAGTCTTAACTGTAGACGGAAATATTCAAATGGGCAAATTCAAGGTGCTCAGGTTCCAGGCTGATAATTTCAGAGAGGAGGGGTTCGGATGACAAATCTGACCCTTGTCCATCGTGAGGAGATCCGCTCGAGGATGAAGGAGGATGGGCTCGCACTGGGAGAGAAGAAGCAGCTCTGAGAACCACGCTTGTCTGGGCCATCTGGGAGCGATCAGGAGAATGTGGCAAGGCTGTCTCTGCATCTTCCACAACACGGGAGTCACCAGCGGAATCGGAGGAAAAGCGCAGGCAAATAGATTGCACCAGTTCATCAAAAGGGCATTCCCGCACGACCCGTGGTGGGGATGCCAACTTGTATAAGATGGGCATTTCCAGTTCTCCAGGGTTGCAAAGAGATCCACGGACGGATGACCCCACCGTCGAAAGACTAAGTCGAGTGTTGGTTGATGTAACTCCCACTCGATGGTCGACGACGTGGATCTGCTGAGGGAATCGGCTAGGATGTTGGAGATGCCTGGTAGATGAACTGCAGTCAGGGTAACCTGGTGACGGAGTGCCCAATCCCAGATCGACTGAGCCAGCCGAGACAAGAGAGGAGATTTGGTTTCGCCCTGCTTGTTGACATAGTGCATACTGGTTGTATCCAAACAGACAGTCGTAGAGAAAACAGTCCTCCTCTCTTTGGACCCTTGGCAGCTTAAAGCGTTGAGCCGCTCTATCCATCAGTTGGTGGAAGCTTGCAATGTCCACCGGAGGAGAATCCCCTGGCGTCACGGGAGGAGGGGACGGCGTCTGAATTTGGTAGTCGTCCCACTCAGCCATAGGACACTCGTCATCATCATCATTGTGAGCCTCACCATCCTCACGTTCTGGATGAATATCATCCTCGTCATCGGAATACACTCTAGTGTGTATCTGAACGGACGTCTGAACTTGAGGAGAAGGCGTTGGTGGTTGTGGCAGCTGAGCATCAGCTGGAGCTGCAGCAGGTGCTGTAGGCACTGGCGAACCATGTTGAGATGGTGGGAAACGTCTGTTGCAATCCTCCAACTGTGCTGGAGATTGGAGATGAGAGACAGAGGCAGTGTCGCTGTAGGAACCTGCATGGAACATTCCTCTTCCTGAAAATAATGATCCATAGTCCTGGCATTTAATAACCAAATCAGAAGAACTCCATGCCGCCCGGAAGGTATCATCCACATCTTCCTCAGAACCAGAGTCCTGTTCAGAACCTGTGGCAAACAAGGGCGAAAGAGGCTGTGGGTCACTTGGAAAGGACTGCTGGTCTACAGGCATCTGGCGACGTTGGTGCAAAGGGTCGACGGTAAAAGAACCAGACCCGGAGGAAGAAAACGGCACCATCGGCAACGAAGCAAAGGAAGATGTAATTGCCGTCGACGAAGTAGACGATGATGATAGCATAGGCGTCGACGGAGCGATAGCTGAAGGAGCCGCCGTCGACGGGGCCATCGTCGACGGTGCCGCCGTCGACGAAGTCGTCGTCGATGAAGCTGCCGTCGACGGAGCACTCGTCGACGGGGCCGACGACAAAGAGGCTTTTTTAACAACTCTCGTCGACGAAGATTTTGCTGACGATGAGAGAGTCTTCTATGACGACGAGGCGATAGGTATCCTCGATGTAGCCGTCGTCGACGAGCCAGAAGCAGATGTCGTTGTCACCGTTGCCATCGACGAGCCAGAGACGGCAGATCTCGTCGTCAGGACGATCGTCGACGCTCCTGTCGACGATTTGACATGTTTTTCTGGCAGAAAGATGATGGGAAGAAGCCATAGACACCTGAGAGTCAGATCTCATGGGCGTAGACGTAGCAGAAGGAGGTGAAGACACCGCAAGAACCACAGAGAGTGAAAGTTTTTTTGTTTTTCGAGAATGGAGAATGCAAATCCTGCACACTGCTACGTTTTGAGGCTGCTTTAGAAGGTCCTGACGCCAGGCTTTCTGCATCAGAAAGTGCTGAATCCTTGTCTTTAAGTCTTTGTAGCCAACGGAGGAGACGGCCTTGCCTGTCTTTAAGGGTCTTAGTGGAAAAGGTCCTGCAAATTTTACATTTGCCAACCTCATGGTCGGGATAAAGACAGTAAATACACTTTTTGTGGGGATCTTCAGAGTAAAGCTGCAGCTTCCCACAAGAAGAACAAGGTCTAAATAAAGACTTCTTACTTGAAGACATAGTAGAAATCACAGGAACACCAGAAGAAGTTGAGAAAACTGAGCAGAGCTCAGGGAGACTCCCTTCACACGACGTGCAGTAGAATATCTAAGGGACTGAGCTCTGAGGAGAAGGTTCTGGAGGGGTGCTTGCGCCTGATTGGCTGTAGTTTGGACTAACATAATGACAGGAATATGTCACAAGGGTTTTTTCTCACTACCATGTATTCCTATGTAGGAATTATGTCTTGGTATTTACTACCTTTTCTAGTGTGTATTTTATGTGTTATGTTTTTACATACATATGTTATTAGTAGGTTATTGCTATTTTATTTACTGTGGGACTCCCACTTCGACGACGGGGAATATTGAAGCATGTGAAACTATGAAAGACACCCTAATACTGGAGAAAAGCTTTTTCTGATTTGCTCCTACGTCCACATCCAGCTAAAATTTACAGTTTACAGTCTCAGCAGGCTATGTGATTTATAATGAATGGCAAGCATACTCAGAAAAAAAGGCTGCTTAAAGAATTAGACAAGCTGGCAGAGACACTATAAAAATAATATTTAAAGTTATGAACAATGGTACGTAGACACTCTCTAAAAAAGTCCATTGCCTGAATAGTATATTATCTTCTGCCTTTGATCCCCTAAAAGAAGGCTTACGTCTTCTCCAACATGGACAGGCCGAATGGTGAGCAATTACACAGCTACATTGGGCAGTGCAAACATTACATTTTGGCAAAGTATCTTGGCAGCTTTTAAATTGCAGGGCTGTGTTTGAAATGTATCACCTAATTTCCACTCAAAGAAATACAGCTGAAAGGTAGTGCCAGAACCACTACCCAAAATTCCAAACCTTCCACAGGAGTGGAAAGGCTGAAGAATCTCGATGAATAATTCCCAACTCCCCAATGCCTCTGCACCAGAATCTCTCTGAATAGCAGAAACAGGGGGGAAAGGGGAATGGGATAGAAAGAGAGACTGCCACACCGGTATCATCACTGGACTCCTTCTAGGGGACACCTGACTGCACCTGTAAACAAAGCACAATTACTAAGGTCAAGAAACTCTAATTCCCTCAGAAATTTGCTATATGGAATCAAACATTCTTTTAAACTGAATACCTTAACTTGTGTGGAAGGTAGCCTCTCTCTTATGGATGATGTTGATTGAATAGTAGAGAAGTTTCCTTTTTAACTAAGTTAACCTTGTGTTCAAAAGTAAATAATAATTGAAAGTCTTTCTTCTTCTATTCTTCAGAAGAGAAGCTCCCACGATGCAGATATGTGAACGGTGGTAAGTACAAATATATATATATATATATATATATATGTATATATATATTTCTGCCTACTTGTAGACCATAGTAGAATGAAGGTTGCACCAAGGAACTTTCTTGTTCAAAATAGAGTTCGATACTGAGTCTCAGTAATTGCCTCTGAAATGCTGGTTTTGGAAATGTCTTGTTTTGTAAAATGAGGCAGAGTGTTGAAATTTCAAAATAATGATGAAATGAATTAGCTTGTGTTACTGTGCACTACTACTAATAACTGGGCTTAAATAGTACTACTTGAAACCCCAGTAGGAAACAATATCGTTTGCCAAATGTTGCCAAAATTCCAAATAAATTCTTTGGAAACTGAATTAACCTTTTCTAAAACTCAAGGATACTCAGGATACTAGATGCGCATGAACGCTCAGACGAACTGAAATACTGTGAAATACCAAACACCTCACCGGAAAATGACTGCACTGGAAATCGCAAGCGAAAACCTCGCAAACACTGGAACAGCAATTCTTTGTTACCAGAAGCAAAGAAACTCTCTGGAAAATAACTGGAATAGTTTCTCCACAGGGAAACTCAGGAAATACGGTCGTTCGGCGAGAAACTTCAGTTGAAGTGCGCCGTTAAATCATTAGCGCGAGCCGATCACAGCTGGGCTGTCAAAAGGGGCAAAACACTAGAGCGCTAACAAACCGGAACCATCATGATAGGTAAGGGAAAGATAAGAAGCCTGATCTAAATGTGTGTCTGCATTGCCTGTGCCACCAATTGACTCCACATTAAAGGAAAATGAAGCAAAGTGTAATCCTGTTTTATTTTGAAAGTGGGACCACGACTCTTTAATGGAGGAGGATCTTGACCAATCCTGACCGTACCCCTACCAAAACCCCCTCTCTAGGTTTCTGTGGATTAGCCTTATGGAACTCTTTAACTAACCTTGGGGCATGAACATTGGAACTGGGCTCCCATGATCTTTCCTCTGGACCAAATCCCTTCCAATCAATCAAATAGCATAATTGGTCCTTCTTAATCTTAGAATCCAGAATTCTTTTAACTTCATATTCTTCTTAAGAGTGCCCTTGAATTGGAACTGAAGGTGAAACCTGTCTTAAATCGGGAGGACTTCTTTTGATCAAAGAAACATGAAAGGTTGGATGTATTTTAAACTTACTAGGAAGTTTCACTCTTACACTAACTGGATTGATAAATTTAACTACAAGATATGGACCCAAAAATCTAGGTTGAAATTTCCTGTTACCTCTCAACCGCATATGTCGAGTAGAAACTCAAACCAGATCCCCAGGTTGAAAATTGGGACAATCTTTTCGTCTTTTGTCTGCCTGTTTCTTCATAGTACTTTTGGCCTTAACAAGATTCTCTGAAGCCTTCTGTTAAGCTTCTTGCAAATTCTGTATAACCTCCCCAGCTCCTGGTACATCCAAATCTACCTTTCCTTGCAACATGTTGGGATGTCTGTCCGAATTTAGGTAAAAAGGCGAGTAACCAGTAGAAGAATGGACTGAATTGTACGCAAATTCTGCAGTACCAAGTAAATCAGGCCGCTCCCCCTCTGTCAGATAGAGTCGTAATTATTGTTTAAGATCCTGGTTAACTCTCTCAGTTTGCCCATCTGTTTCAGGATGGAAACTTGTGGACAAATGAAAATCAACACCTAATCCTTTTAGAAAAGATTTCCAAAATCTAGAAGTAAATTGTGATCTCGATCAGAGATTACAACATTGGGTATTCCATGGAGTTTCACAATATTCTGAATGAATAAGCTAGCCAAAATAGAAGCTTTTGGAAGGGCCTTTAAAGGTATGAAATGACTCATTTTGGAAAAATGGTCTACCACCACCCAAATAACAGAATAACCCTTGCTGGACGGCAAATCCACAATGAAATCCATGGGTACTGTATGACATGGGTAAGGGGCTACAGGCAGAGGGATAAGAAGACCCTGTGGGATCTGATGATCTACCTTTCCCTTCACACACTGCTCACACGTAGCGACATGCTGTCTCACCTGAGCTTCCATGCCAGGCCAACGAAATGATCTTTTCAAAAGTTCCAGAGCCTTTTTAACGCCTTTATGACCAGCCAGCGGGTGATCGTGAAACATTTGGATCACTTCTTTCCGAAGATCCTCATTAGGCACGAATGGTTTCCCTTGAAAGAATGGTTTACCATCCCTTATCTCACGCTCTGGTCCTTCCAATTTCCACAATTCTAATTCACTCCGAGGAAGATTTTCACTAATCTTTTCTTCAAGTTTTTCATAGACTGTAGAACTCACAATCTTCTCTTCAGGAATGATAAAACCTGTGTTCACTTCTTCTTTACCATCTCCAACATTCTATCGGGATAAAGCGTCGGCTTTCCTATTGACCGAACCTGGCTTGTACGTCAAAACTAAATTGTAATCAGCAAAAAAGAGTGACCATCTAAGCTGTCTTGGGGTAAGTGTTCTGGCTGATTTTAAAAATTGCAGATTGCAGTGATCTGTAAACACAGTTACTTCATGTTTAGCCCCAAACAGGTAACGCCTCCAATCCTTGAAGGCATCCTTGACGGCCAGCAGTTCGTTATCTGCAATGGAGTAATTCATCTCAGCAGCGGATAGTTTTCAAAAACTGTAAGCCACAGGGAGGAGTTGGCCAGTGTCTTTATGTCGTTGAGAGAGTATTCCTCCAAAAAGGGTTCAGCCAAATTTGGATGTTGTAAAACTGGTGCCATAATGAAGGTTTCTTTTAATGACTGGAAAGCCTTTTCAGTTTCAGTGTTCCAATCAAACTTTTCATTCTTCTTAAGCAATCGGGTAATGGGGCCAACATTCTCAGGAAAATTTTGAATGAATCGTCAATAGAAGTTGGCGAATCCAAGAGGAGACGCTCCAAAATGGACCGCACATGCTGCACATGTTCTTCAATGTTCTTGGAGAAAATTAGTATATCATCAATATATACTACAGCAAAACAGTCCAGATAATCACATAGTACATCATTTACAAAATGCTGAAATGCAGACGGGGCATTGCAAAGACAAACGGCATTACCTGATATTCAAATAAGCCAAATTGGGCTCTGAATGTCTTTTTCCATTCATCTTCTTCAGCCATGTGTACCAAATGATAGGCACCTCGCAGATTCAATTTGGTATAGATTTGAGCCTCTTTCACTTGATCCAATAATTCAAAAATCAAAGGTAAAGGATACCTGTTCTTTTTGGTGACCAGGTTCAATGCACGATAGTCAATGCACGATCTTAAACTCCCATCTTTCTTCGGAATAAAGAAGAGTGGAGAAGAGACGAGAGAAGGAGATGGACTGATGAATCCATTGGCCAGATATTGGTCAAGATAGTTCCTTAAATGCTTATTCTCTACCTCAGACAATGCATAAATTTGACTACAAGGTAAAGAAGCCCCTGGTTCCAGTTCTACTTTGCAATCATACTCCCGATGTGGGGGTCATTTCAAGGCTTCCTTCTCATTGAACACTGCTTCCAAATCTTGATACTCTTCTGGAATGCACTGAGTTTCTACTGCACAAATCATTCTGGTTTGCTCAGCCAAGCAAACAGATGGTGACTGTTGAGCTTCACTCTTGTCAGGGTCAAAACAATGTCTGATACAATATTCTGAATTCAATTCTATGGTTCTCTTAGCCCTGTCAATTTTCGGGTTGCGTTCCGTTAACCACGGCAATCCCAAAATCAACTGAAATTGAGGGGCGTCAATTAGATTGAAACTTATTAAACTCTAATGCCTCTCTGGACCAAACAATGTGATCTCCTCAGTATCATAGGTGATTGGACCTGACGAGAGATTGGTTCCATCCGCCGCTCTTGCTGGCTCCGGTTTTTGTTTCATGATGAAGGAAATCCCTAAAGACTTAGCAAATTGGATGTCACAAAAATTTCCTGTAGCTCCAGAATCAATCATTACGGAAACTTCCTCCACACAAGTTTCTCGAAATGAAATTCTACTGAAAATTATCAAATGTGGAGCTGATGACTGAAAAGTGTTAACCAACTGCTGAGTGTTTGGAGTTGTCTCCTTAATAGCTCCCACCAGAGCAACTTCATCTACTGGTGGGGCATGTCTTTTACCCATGATGAGTTCTTGGGATTCTTAGGACATTCTTTGACGAAGTGACCAGATCCTCCGTAATACATGCACAACTTCCCTTGTCGTCTCCTTTCCCATTCTTCTTTGGTTAAAGACCCACGTACAGTACCAATTTGCATTAGTTCTTCAGATGATCCAACTTCACTGGTCTTAGAAACTTCCGATCTGACCCTATCAAATCTGGGTGAGATTTGCCGAATTTCTTTCCATCGCTCACACTTTCTTTCTGATTGACGTTGATCAATCTGCAACACTAAATCTATTAGTTCCAATACGTCAGTGGGTCTTTTAGGAATCCGAGCTAAACCATCCTTCAACTCATCTCTAAGGCCTCCGTAAAAAAAATCGCAGCACGGTTAGACTCTGGTCACGGAGTTTCTACTATAAGTTTGTTATACTGAGCCAAATAAGCCACCAACTCACGATTTCCTTGTTTTAAGTCTAACAACTCGTTGTCTGTGGTTTGTGAAATAGTTTGTCGATCAAAAATCTGCAAAAATTCAGCCTTGAACTCTTTAGAATTATACAGAACCGGATCATTGGTCGAAACCAGAGGCATGGACCAAGCTGCTGCATCTCCACTCAAAAAGACAGCATGAACGCCACTTTTATTGACATAGCATGGATAACTTGAGTAGTCAATTCAGAGGTTGAGGGAGTAGGAGAAAATGTAGAGGAATTAGGCTCACTGAAATTGGGACTTGGACTAATTGCGAGTTCATCTAATCTTTGTCTTAAATAACTCGCCTCTTGATTTGATTTTCTAACCTCCTCCCGAGTTTCACTTAACTGCTTTTGTAACCCTTCTAATATTGATACCAGTGTCTTGACATCAAAACCTTCAGCCATTCTGCCCAGGGGGAATTCACAAAATTTGTATTTGAGGGCACTTCAATCTTCAATTTTATCTTCAGCCCTTGATCCCCTAATAGAAAGCTTAAGTCTTCTCCAACATGGACCGGCTCAATGGTGAGCACTTACACAGCTAAATTAGGCATTGCAAACATTACGTTTTGGCAAAGTATTTTGGCAGCTATTAAATGGCAGGGCTGTGTTTGAAATGTATCACCTAATTTCCACTCGAAGAACTACAGCTAAAAGGTACTGTCAAAACCAGTACCCAAAATTCCAAACCTTCCACAGGATCTGAACGGCTGAAGAATCTCGATGAATATTTCCCAACTCCCCAATGCCTCTGCACTAGAATCTCTCTGAATGACCTGTAAACAAAGCACAATTACTACGGTCAAAAAACTCTAATTCCCTCAAAAATGTTTTTATGCAATCAAACATTCTTTTAAACTGATTACCTTAACTTATGTGGAAGGTAGCCTCTCTCTTATGGATGATGTTGATTGAATAGTAGAGAAGTTTCCTTTTTAACTAAGTTAGCCTTGTGTTCAAAAGTAATAATAACTGAAAGTCTTTCTTCTTCTATTCTTCAGAAGAGAAGGTCCCACGATGCAGATCTGTGAACGGTGGTAAGTACAAATATATATATATATATTTTTTTTTTTGCCTACTTGTAGACCATAGTAGAATGAAGGTTGAACCAAGGAACTTTTTTGTTCTAAATAGAGTTCGATACTGAGTCTCAGTAAATGCCTCTGAAATGCTGGTTTTGTTTTGTAAATTGAGGCAGAGTATTGAAATTTCAAAATAATAATTAAACGTCTGTTACTGTGCACTTTACTAATAACTGGGCTTAAATAGTACCACTTGAAACCCCAGTAGGAAACAATATCGTTTGACAAATGTTGTCAAAATTCCAAATAAATTCTATGGAAACTGAATTAACCTATTCTAAAGTGCAAGGATACTCAGGATACTAGATGCGCATGAACGCTCAGACGAGCGGGAATACTGTGAAATACCAAACACCTCACCGGAAAATGACTGCACTGGAAATTGCGAGCAAAAACCTAGCAAACACTGGAACAACAAGTCTTTGTTACCAGAAGCGAAGAAACTCTCTGAAAAAGAAATGGAATAGTTTCTCCACAGGGAACCTCAGGAAACGCGGTCGTTCGGTGAGAAACTTCGGTATGCAGTCAAAATATTGAGTATTTTATTTCGATTGGGCAGAATATCGACTCCAGAATATCGAGATGGCGGTAATATCGAGGTCAGTAATATCGATGTATTTTTTATCAATTTCTATGTTTAGTAAAAAATATTGAAGTTAAAAATATCGAGTAATTAATTTCGAATGTTAAAAATATTGTTTATTTGTATTAGTAAAAAATATCGCAAGTTAAAATATAGACTGTTAGAATATTTTCTGTCAGAATATCGACAGTCAGAATATCGACTGTTAGAATATCGACTGTCAGAAAATTGATATTTTAAATGTAGACTGTTTATAATGTTGCAATATTTATATTTTTGCTTAAAATAAATAAAATGCTAGTTCATTTAGTGTTATAAAATATATAAATATTTAATTTGAAAATAAAAAAAATAGTAAAAACGTATATTAATGGTTAGGAGCGGGTTGTGGGTTTTTAGGGGAATAGGGTGGGAAGTTTTTTAAAATATATAATTTAAAATGTTATAACATTTTAAAAAATGTAAAATATTGCAAATATTGTACACATTTAAAAAATAATAATTTTTTTTAATGTATAATAATTTTTAGGAGCGGGTTGTGAGTTTTTAGGGGTATAGGGTGGGAAGTGTTTTAAAATATATAATAAAAAAGTAATAAAAGTTAACATTTATGTACAATATTGGTAATATTTATGCTTTAGGAGCGGGTTGTGAGTTTTTAGGGGAATAGGGTGGGAAGTGTATTAAAAATGTAACATTTAAAATTTCAGAAATAAATTTAATTAAATTTTTTTATAATAATTTAAACATTTTAACAAAAAATTCGAAATCATTTTCAATTTAAAATTTCAACAAAAATTGAAAAGGAGTGGGTTGTGGGGTTTTGGGGGAATAGGGTGGGAAGTGTATTAAAAATGTAAATAATCAAATTTCAAATTTAAAAAATGAAATAATATTTTAAAATTTAAAAAAATCGAAATTCATTTCAATGTTACATTTCTAAATAATTTTTAAATTTAATTTTTGTATGGAAATGTTTTTCTAAATATATCTAAATCACAAAAATAAAAACAATTAAATGTTTTAATTTTTGTCCGGATTGTTTGTAATAATATTGTTTTTTGGTATTATAGAGGAATAAGCTTGGAATTCTTTTATAATTTAAGAAATTTTAATTTAGAAATGTATTTAAAAAAATTAAATGTAATTTTTGCACATATTATGAAATTCGAAATTTCATTTAAATGGTAAAAGTTATGATTAGTTCGTGATTTTTATTTGTAGTAGTGAAATGAATGAATTTTTGTGTATATTTTTTGCAATATTTTGGTAAAAATGTATAAAAAAATGTAATATTTATTTCAAAAGTAAATAAAATGTTCACATTTCTTTATTACATATTTATATATTTTAATTGATTTTTAATTTAACAAAATTATGATTGGTTTGTGATTTAGTATGTTAATAGTGTGGTATAAAATAATTTACATTTGGTGGTTTAGGAATAGTAATTTATATGAGTTTAGTGTCCAGCACCTTCCTGAGTTTATATTTGGTGGAGTGGGAATAGTAATTTATATGAGTTGAATATCCATCACCTTCCATGAGTTTATACTTGGTGGAGTGGGAATAGTAATTTATATGGTTTTAGTGTCCAGCACCTTCCCTGAGTTTATACTTGGTGAATTGGGAATAGAAATTTATATGGGTTTAGTGTCCAGCACCTTCCCTGAGTTTATAATTGGTGGAGTGGGAATAGTAATTTATATGGGTTTAGTGTCCAGCACCTTACCTGAGTTTATACTTGGTGGAGTGGGAATAGTAATTTATATGGGTTGAATATCCATCACCTTCCCTGAGTTTATATTTGGTGGAGTGGGAATAGTAATTTATATGGTTATAGTATCCAGCACTTTCCCTGAGTTTATACTTGGTGCAGTGGGAAATAGTAATTTATATGGGTTTAGTGTCCAGCACCTTCCATGAGTTTATACTTGGTGGAGTGGGAATAGTAATTTATATGGGTTGAATATCCATCACCTTCACTGACTTTATACTTGGTGGAGTGGGAATAGTAATGTATATGGTTATAGTGTCCAGCATCTTCCCTGAGATTATACTTGGTGGAGTGGGAAGAGTAATTGATATGGTTATAGTGTCCAGCACCTTCCCTGAGTTTATACTTGGTGGAGTGGGAATAGTAATTTATATGGGTTTAGTGTCCAGCACCTTCCCTGAGTTTATACTTGGTGGAGTGGGAATAGTAATTTATATGAGTTGAATATCCATTACCTTCCCTGACTTTATACTTGGTGGAGTGGGTATAGTAATTTATATGGGTAAAGTGTCCAGCACCTTCCCTGAGTTTATACTTGGTGCAGTGGGAATAGTAATTTATATGGGTTTAGTGTCGAGCACCTTCCCTGAGTTTATACTAGGTGGAGTGGGAATAGCAATTTATATGGGTTGAATATCCATCACCTTCCCTGACTTTATACTTGGTGGAGTGGGAATAGCAATTTATATGGTTATAGTATCCAGCACCTTCCCTGAGTTTATACTTGGTGGAGTAGGAATAGTAATTTATATGGTTATAGTGTCCAGCACCTTCCCTGAGTTTATACTTGGTGAATTGGGAATAGAAATTTATATGGGTTTAGTGTCCAGCACCTTCCTGAGTTTATATTTGGTGGAGTGGGAATAGTAATTTATATGGGTTGAATATCCATCACCTTCCGTGAGTTTATACTTGGTGGAGTGGGAATAGTAATTTATATGGTTTTAGTGTCCAGCACCTTCCCTGAGTTTATACTTGGTGAATTGGGAATATAAATTTATATGGGTTTAGTGTCCAGCACCTTCCCTGAGTTTATACTTGGTGGAGTGGGAATAGTAATTTATATGGGTTTAGTGTCTAGCACCTTCCCCGAGTTTATACTCGGTGGAGTGGGAATAGTAATTTATATGGGTTGAATATCCATCACCTTCCCTGAGTTTATATTTGGTGTAGTGGGAATAGTAATTTATATGGTTATAGTATCCAGCACTTTCCCTGAGTTTATACTTGGTGGAGTGGGAAATAGTAATTTATATGGGTTTAGTGTCCAGCACCTTCCATGAGTTTATACTTGGTGGAGTGGGAATAGTAATTTATATGGGTTGAATATCCATCACCTTCACTGACTTAATACTTTGTGGAGTGGGAATAGTAATGTATATGGTTATAGTGTCCAGCATCTTCCCTGAGTTTATACTTGGTGGAGTGGGAAGAGTAATTTATATGGTTATAGTGTCCAGCACCTTCCCTGAGTTTATACTTGGTGGAGTGGGAATAGTAATTTATATGGGTTTAGTGTCCAGCACCTTCCCTGAGTTTATACTTGGTGGAGTGGGAATAGTAATTTATATGAGTTGAATATCCATTACTTCCCTGACTTTATACTTGGTGGAGTGGGAATAGTAATTTATATGGTTATAGTGTCCAGCACCTTCCCTGAGTTTATACTTGGTGGAGTGGGAATAGTAATTTATATGGGTTTAGTGTCGAGCACCTTCCCTGAGTTTATACTAGGTGGAGTGAGAATAGCAATTTATATGGGTTGAATATCCATCACCTTCCCTGACTTTATACTTGGTGGAGTGGGAATAATAATTTATATGGTTGTAGTATCCAGCACCTTCCCTGAGTTTATACTTGGTGGAGTGGGGATAGTAATTTATATCGTTATAGTGTCCAGCCCCTTCCCTGAGTTTATACTTGGTGGAGTGGGAATAGTCATTTATATGGGTTTAGTGTCCAGCACCTTCCCTGAGTTTATACTTGGTGGAGTGGGAATAGTAATTTATATGGTTATAGTGTCCAGCATCTTCCCTGAGTTTATACTTGGTGGAGTGAGAATAGTAATTTATATGGTTATAGTGTCCAGCACCTTCCCTGAGTTTATACTTGGTGGAGTGGGAATAGTAATTTATATGGGTTTAGTGTCCAGCACCTTCCCAGAGTTTATACTTGGTGGAGTGGGAATAGTAATTTATATGTGTTTAATGTCCAGCACCTTCCCTGAGTTTATACTTGGTGGAGTGGGAATAGTAATTTATATGGGTTTAGTGTCCAGCACCTTCTCTGAGTTTATACTTGGTGGAGTGGGAATAGTAATTTATATGGTTATAGTGTCCAGCACCTTCCCTGAGTTTATACTCGGTGGAGTGGGAATAGTAATTTATATGTGTTTAGTGTCCAGCACTTTCCCTGAGTTTATACTTGGTGGAATGGGAATAGTAATTTATATGGGTTTAGTGTCCAGCACCTTCTCTGAGTTTATACTTGGTGGAGTGGGAATAGTAATTTATATGGTTATAGTGTCCAGCACCTTCCCTGAGTTTATACTTGGTGGAGTGGGAATAGTAATTTATATGGGTTTTGTGTCCAGCACCTTCCCTGAGTTTATACATGGTGGAGTGGGAATAGTAATTTATATGGGTTGAATATCCATCACCTTCCCTGAGTTTATACTTGGTGGAGTGGGAATAGTAATTTATATGGTTATAGTATCCAGCACCTTCCCTGAGTTTATACTTGGTGGAGTGGGAATAGTAATTTATATGGTTATAGTGTCCAGCACCTTCCCTGAGTTTATACTTGGTGGAGTGGGAATAGTAATTTATATGGTTTTAGTGTCCAGCACCTTCTCTGAGTTTATACTTGGTGGAGTGGGAATAGTAATTTATATAGGTTGAATATCCATCACCTTCTCTGAGTTTATATTTGGTGGAGTGGGAATAGTAATGTATATGGTTATAGTGTCCAGCACCTTCCCTGAGTTTATACTTGGTGGAGAGGGAATAGTAATTTATATGGGTTTAGTGTCCAGCACCTTCCCTGAGTTTATACTTGGTGGAGTGGGAATAGCAATTTATATGGGTTGAATATCCATCACCTTCCCTGAGTTTATACTTGGTGGAGTGGGAATAGTAATTTATATGGGTTTAGTGTCCAGCACCTTCCCTGAGTTTATACTTGGTGGAGTGGGACTAGTAATTCTAATGGGTTTACTGTCTAGTACATTTTCTGAGTTTAAAATTGGTGAATAGGAAAATATTTGTAGATAATGAATTTTTGTTTGCTACAATACTACAAGATTTATTTGTATAAAAATATAAAGAATATAGTTGTAATTCTAATTAATGTTAGTATACTAATACATTGATAAATAAATCATAATAATTATGAAATTTAAAAAATGATCTCAAAATATTAAAAATATTATTTAATTATAAAACAAATGTATAATAAAATATTAGACACACACAGGGTTAAATGGAACAATTGAAATACAATTTATTGAAATGGAAAAACAAATGAGAAGTAGAGAAAATAGGGAACGTCCGCATGGGCTGCGGCGTTCCCTCTGTGCAGATTAGGATGTGACCGCTAGGGTGGCGGTCACATCCTCTATCTTTAACATTGTGGCGCGTGCAGCTTCAAGCTGCACCCGCCGCAATGGTAAAAATGCATGCACGGCATTTGCGTGCACAAAGCGGCAGGCACCGCGCGGTGCCTGCTGCTGTGTGCACGCAAATGCAGGGGGGTGCACATGGGGGGTACCATACGTACCCCCCATGTGCACCCCCCACCACCCCTTCACCCAGGGGGCACGCAACGGGCCCCCGCAGTGAAGGTCCGTATGCTTTTCCACGGCAGATAAGCCGCCGTGGAAAAGCATAGAAGTGCAGACATCCCGCGGTTGGAAGGCGACTGTGGCGGAAAAGCTGCGGACAGAATACCAGACCCACCAGCCATTGGCGGTGGGTCTGTGGAGGCTCCGCAGCGGTTTTCCCGCATCCTCCGGGCCGGCGGTGGCTTCCGCCGGCCCGGAGGATGCGGAAAAATTGCAATCATAATAAGCCCCTTAATGTTGATTTTTGGAGGTGTCGCCATATACATTGATTGAAATGATAATAGCAACCTTGTATTGCTGTGTGTGGGTATGTTTTAAGGATGCTGTTTATCATTGCTTTCTCAAAGTGAATGATTATTCTTTGTGGAAAATAGTCATTAGTATGTTGTTTGACTAGGGTTAGTATTTCCAGATAGTTAGATTGCTGTTTGTTTGGTAGGAGGACATATAGGAAGGGAATATTTGCATTTTGGAAATGACCGTGGATAGTGTACGTTTGGTAAAAAGGTTTAGGACATACTGAAAAAACACCGTCCATCATCCAAGTTTGGCATTGATTTAGTTTAGTCATGTTGTTTGCTGGGGCAAACAGAATAACTCTTTTATCTTTAGACTTGTTGTCATAGAGGATAAATGGTTCTTTACTGTGAGTTACAGAGAGTTCAGGGGGAATTTGCACTTCTTCGAAAGTTGTAGGTGTGGGAGGAGTAGTTGATGTAGCTCTTTTTTGTCTAGCTATAGTTCTTTTAAGGCATTCTATAGATGATAGTTGGCTAGAAGCATGTTGGGGCAGTACACTTAAATGTTGTTTCAAAATAGCAGTTGTTGGTTGATCAGTACTAGTACTAGCTTCTTTGAGAGAATCAAGCATTTCTCTAATCTCTATTTCAGTTACATAGGGTGGGTGATTATGTTCCTTAGTATAAGTAACAGTGGTCTCCTGATTGATAGCTCTACCATAACATTTGCTAGAATAGTACTTTGTGCACTTCCAAAAAAACTTTCATATCTTTCTGGTTCTCCTGAGTGTAAACATATCCCATGTAACAAAGAAGCCTTTTCCCTTTTTGAGAATAAACATATTTTGCTCCTTCAGTCATGCTTGCCTTTTGGCGCTAGGAGAAATTAAAATTTAAATATTAGGAAAGTATATAAATCATGTATGTTCTATTCTGAAAACACAATTTTGTACATTTATTATTTACCTGTATATTTCTATGTTGATTTCAGGTGTTGCTTTTCTTAAAACTGTTCTTTTCAGGTGTTGCTTTTCTTCAAATTGTTCTTTTCTGTGTATTTCTTTTGTACCTGTGGAGATTGAGAAAATGTGTTACAATCTTTTTTAAAGCAGTTATGTTTCTTTGGTTGAGCTCTGCTAGCTAGTTTGTAGTTTGTTACCTCTCTATTAAGGTTTTAAGTCATGTTTTAAATTATATACTTACTTTTTATATTTTTACTTAGAAGTGCAGATGTTGTGTAGGTCTTCTTTATTTAATTTCCCTCTGTAGAAAATAGAGTAGAAATAAAAGATATGTTTTAGGTATTTGTTTTTTAAATACAGGTTTGAGCATTTAGAGTTACATTTTGGATATATATAAAGGTGGTAGTACTTACTTTAGATAGGTGCAGCTGGTTTTCTGTTGAAGTCAATCAGTTTTCTTTCAGCAATCCTGCAGAGTTTCCCCTTCCTTTTGTTTGGAGATTTTGACTGCAATTCTTGCTAGTTTTAATCTTGTTTTTATAGCATTAGTTTAATTGTTTCTGAAAGTTTATTGGTTGTTTAAATTGATAGCTTATTCCTATTTGTGCATTAGAATTTTTTTTATTTTATGCTAATTGGTTTCCTTATATGAGTGACGCCAATTACTATTTTTATTATGTGTAAGGGACTTTATTTCTGTAGGTAATGCCTTATTTTCCTTTGAAAGTGCAAGAATCGTTATAATGTGCGGTACTAAAAGTTTCATAATTTGCAAAAGTTGTTTATGTGTTTTAAAATGTTTGTTTGATATAAATGTTTATTTTTAACACTTTGCAATATTTATTGTGTGTTGTTTATATTTTAAAAAAGAGCTTATGGTTATTTATGAATAATATAATAAAGATATTTCATTATAAAGTGCATTAATTATGTTTTTTGTAAAGTCGATAATGTTTAAATGACGATATTTTTGCATTCTATATTTCTGTGGTCGATATTTTGTCTATGTTAATGTTAAGATGTGAAAATCGATGTTTTTAAAAGCGATAATATTGTTGGTCGATATAGTTGTAGTCGATATTTATTATAGACGATATTCTGGTTTCGATATTTTTGTGTTTTCTTGTTTAAGTATTGGGAGTCGATATTTTTGTAGTCGATAATTTGGCAACAATATTTTGTCTAGTCGATATTCGGTCATTCGAGGTTATGTCAGTGATCCAGAAACTTCAGTTGAAGTGCGCCGTTAAATCATTAGCGTGAGCCGATCACAGTTGGGCTGTCAAAAGGGGCAAAACACTAAAGCGCTAACAAACCGGAACCGCCATGATAAGTAAGGGAAAGATAAGAAGCCTGATCTAAATGTGGGTCTGCATTGCCGCGCCACCAATTGACTCCACATTAAAGGAAAATGAAGCAAAGTGTAATCCTGTTTTATTTTGAAAGTGGGACCACGACTCTTTAATGGAGGAGGATCTTGACAAATCCTGACAGTTAGCCACTAATACCTTGTTAACAATAGAAAAAATGGAAGAAGCCCTGTAATCCATAGCACAAAATCCACCTAACGCATGACTCGTCATTTGCAATTAAAAACTCCTAATAAACCTGGGGGGGGCGATTTCAGTGCCATAATCTTTGTCTTGCTGCAGTTGACAGTCAAGGCATTCTTAGGACAGTAATCTACAAATCTCTTTAAGAATCTATGTATTGCTTTTTCTGTTTGGGTCAACAAGACTGCATCATCTGCCAACTACCTAGCCTTTTCCTCAGTCTCCTCAATTGTGTGGGTGGGCCAAGAGCCTGCAACTACTGAAAAGGCCAAAAACGCAAGCGCTATATATTTTTCATATACGTTTTAGGCTGGCTCTGCATTGGACACCCACACAAGTGAGATATAATTTTTATCGGAATGCTGGGTGCTAGGAACTATTTCCCAGTGTGGTGATCCCACGCAGAAATGTGAGAAATACCTGATTTTGTAGCTAATTTGAGGTTTGCAAGGGATTCTGGGTAGGAAAACATTGGAGGCTCCACGCAAGTTACACCCCCTGGACTCCCCCGGTTGCCTAGTATTCAGAACTGTCTGGATTTGGTAGGTTTCCCTAGATGGCCGCCAAGCCCGTGACCAGAAACGCAGGTGACCCCCTTGCAAAACCAGTTTGTTTTGTGATAGATACTTTTGATGTCCCCACAATACGTTTTGGGCCCTTCCCTGTTGCAGGTAGTTGACCCACTCACACAAGTGAGGTACCATTTTTGTCGGGAGACCTAGGGGAACGTTGGGGGGGTGAAATTTGTGTCTGCCTGGTTATCCCACAAATTTCCCAAACAAAAATTTGAGGAAAATGTGATTTTTGTACCAAAATTTGAGGTTTGCAAGGGATTCTGGGTAGGAAAATGTAGGGAGATCCATGCAAGCCACACCTCCCTGACAACCCTGGGTATCTAGTTTTCAGAAATGCATAGGTTTGCTACGTTGCCTAGGTGCCTTCTGAGCGAGGGTCCAAAATCCACATTCAGGCACAATGCGAAAAAAGGGTCCATTCTCACTGGAAAAATGTGATGTGCCCAAGTTGTGCTTTGGGCTGTTTCCTGTCAGGGACATTAGGCCTACCCACACAAGTCAGGTACCATTTTTATTGGGAGACTTGGGGAAAGGCTAGGTGGGTGGAAGTTTATGGCTGCTCCCAGATTCTAGACGTTTCCATCACAGAAATGTCAGGAAAATGTGTTTTATCTTTGACAAAGTTTGAGGTTTACTAGGGATTGTGGCTAACAGAACCTGATGAGAGCCACAAAAGTTATCCCATCCTGAATTCCCCTTGGTGTTGAGTTTTCAAAAATGTATAGGTTTCCTTGGTTTCCCTAGATGCCGGCTAAGCGAGGGTCCAAAATCCAGAGCTATGCACATTGCGAAAAAGGGTTAGTTTACACTAGAGAAATGTGATGGGGCCAAGTTGCATTTTGGGCCATTTCCTGTCATGGGCACCAAGACATGGGGGAATGGTGGGTGAGTGGAAGTTTGCGCCTCCCTGCAGATTCCAGAACTTTCCATCACAGAAATGTGAAGAAAATGAGATTTCTTTTTTTTACAAAGTTTGAGGTTTGCAAGGGATTCTGGGTAACAGAACCTGGTGAGAGCCATACATGTCACTCTATCCTGGATTCCCTTGGGTGTTTAGTTTTCAAAAATGTACAGGTTTGATAAGTTTCCCTAGGTGCCAGCTGTGTCAGGGTCAAAAAATCCACAGCTAGGCACATTGCGAAAAAAGGGTCAGTTTTTACTTGAAAAATGTTATGTTGCCACATTGCATTTTGGGCCATTTTCTGTTGCGGGCACTAGGCCTACCCACACAAGTGAGATATCATTTTTATTGGGAGACTTAGGGGAATGCTGGGTTTCTCAAGGTACCAGCTGAGCAAGGGTCTAAAATTCACAGCTAGCAACCTTGCGAAAAAAGGGTCAGTTTGCACAGTAGAAATATGATGGTTCAACGTTCCGTTTTGGCCCACTTTCTTTCGCGGGCACTAAGCCTACCCACACAAGTGAGGTACCATTTCTATCAGGAGACTTGGGGGAACACAGAACAGTAGAATACGTGTTATTACCAATTTGCTTTCTATGCATTTCCGCCTTCCAAATGTAAGACTATGTGTAAAAAAGAAGTAACTTAGAAAAATGTACTTTAATTCACATGCTAGTATGGGTTCCCACAATTTCAGTGATGTGCAAATAGCCTCTGCTCCTAAGCACTATATTGTGTTCCCATTTATGAAATACAGAGGTTTCCTTGTATACCTATTTTTCAACTATTTATATTTTACCAAATGAATTGCTATATACCAGGTACACAATGAAAAACCATTGCAAGGCGCAACTCCGTTATTGGCTCTGGGTAACTCGGGTTCTTATTGAACCTACAAATACTATATATTCCTGCAACCAGAAGAGTCCAGCAGACATAACAGTATAATGCTTTAAAAAATCTGCCATACTTACAAGAAGAAACAGGTGAAAACGTTGGAACAATTGGCTGTTTTTTTTCAACTCAATTTCAATATGTGTTTATACTAACTTTTAGTTTTGATAGGAAAACCTTGAAGGATCTACACAAGCGACCCCTTTCTGAAACTTTTGACTACTTTTCAGAAATGAATAGCCTTCCAGGATCCATTATTACTTTCACACTCATTTCTACCACTAACTGGAAGGAGGTTGAAAGCACAAAAAGTAGGAAAAATAGGCTATGTACAAGTAAAATGCCAAAACCCTGTAGAACATATTGGTTTTCTGGCAAAAGTCTGCCTGTTCCTGAAAGCTGGGAAGATGGTGATTTTAGCACCACAAATCCTTTGTTGATACCATTTACAGAGAAAAAAACAGACGCTTTCTTATGAGGCACGTTTTCTCAATTTTTACCCCAAAAACAAAGTTTAGCTGCATTTTGGCTAATTTCTCAATCCTCTCCAGAGGAATCAACAAACACTGGGTACCTTTAGAATCCTCTAGATGTAAGAGGAAAAGGACGCAACTTTGACATGAATACCTTATGTGAACAAAAAGTTATGGGGGCCTAAGCTTCAACTGCCCCAAATAGACTAAAAAGGCTTAGAGTGGGGGGAGGCCTAGCGGTGAAGGGGTTAAACCATTACTGTTGGCTTATCAAGAATGATGAGAATGCTTCACACTTCTTAGTTGTTTTATATAGGCTCATAGTTGGCTCAGAATGCCTAAACAACATCCTTCTGTTAGTACCTCTCTATTAACAATAGCGTTGGATGGCTGCATGTTAAAATAACTGCATATCAATGTCAGATGTTTTCCCCCATTATCACTCCCAGTTTCCTTTTGAGTATCATACTCCTCTCTAATATGTTCAACCTAATCAACCGAATTCCACCAGACCACCTGGACCACGGGGGACGAACCGGGTGAAAAGTAAACGTTCAGAATATCGACCACATCGACTTCTTGACTAATATTGGAAAGCCTCACATGCAGAACATTGGGTAAAAGATGTACCACACCCACTTACTCTAATTTACAATTCAATTTACAGGGCACCCATATAGAAAGCCCCCCTCCCCCCGACGAGCACCCCTTTTTGGAGCGCTTTGCCGGTATGCTAATTTCCAAAAAAGCATTTACTCTGCTTTTAGACAAGGCCCATGATTCCCAAAAGTGACTGATAAAATGATTATTAATAAACTTTAGCCACTCTCATCCTCTAATTTACTGGCTAACCCACACTATTCTATGACACAATGTATAAGAAGTCCTTGTTGACATAGCTCATTTACTTATCACAAGGTGCTCCATATAAACGCTTTGTAGTTAATTAATCAATACAGCTGGCCTTTCATCAACTTTTACTATTGCTTACCAGGGCTGTTGCTAGCCATGACCAGCCTTGACATCCTAGTTTATCTACCGTTTTTTCAGTGTTTGGTAGTTCAATTGTCCTTGAGTAGCCATATGTGGTGATACAAAGAATTTTGTAATGGGCTCCTTTCTAACTCAGACAGTTGTTCTTTTTGATGCTCCACAGGGAGCAATCCTTACTTGGACCCGGAATCTCTAGTTAGGGTCAATTATGCCATGGTAAACTTTTGTCCCTGGTTGTTGTTTAATAACATGGAAGGACATCTACCCCTATTACTTGTAACTCATTGAGATAGTTTAGAACTAGCATGTTTATACATTTTTTTAATTTTTACAAAGGCATATATGGTGTTTTATTTTGCAGAAATGAGTTGTTTTAAAAAAAATGTTTTATTGAATTTTATTATCAAAATAAAAAAGGACAAATAATAACAATCATAACTAAGGGGAAAAACAATAAAAGACAATCACAGTATGTAAATGCAATAGCTCCAGAAACATTCACATAAATGGTACACAGTATCACCAGGATTTACAGTAGGAGATAGCGAACCATAGAAGGAGACAATAACAATCATAGGTAGAAAGTTATATAACAATATAGTGTTGACAGGGATCTAAAAGGAAAGCCCCAAAACAGCCTACAATACCTATACATCAAGCAGCCGCACAAGTGTACTTCCCTGGTGGGAAGCCAATAATATCCTGCCACTGCCCCGTGCCGGTCCCCTGCGTGGAGAGAGGAAAGAGTACCCAGCCATCTGGCCTACGCTTAATCAGCCAGTTAATCTTGATATAGGCTCCGAAAATTCTTGGGATGACTCCGGGGGCGCAGGGGAGTGGGAGGGGAGTAACTTGCTATATAATTTAGTTTTTGTGTTACAATATAAAATATCTCGAGACCATTGCACTATGGTACTCTGGCCCAGTGCATTGCAACCACATGCTTAGCTATCAATAGACCCATGTCAACCAAGCGCCTAATGCCTTTGCGAATATCTTTGGAAAAGCCAAGCAGAGCTACCATTGGGTCAGGACTCTCCAATAGTATCACTGAGTTCCTGAAAAATGGCCTGCCAGTAGTTGGCTACCTTGGGGCACAGCCATGTGGATAAACCCTGCAGAATCAATGCCACACATTTCACATCACGGAGGCCATACGGAACGGGGTGTAATATACTCTATTGATAAATTTAAAATGTATAAGATGGTGCCGCCCATTCAAGGAGATGCACGGTGTAGCCTCGCAAAAGTAGCACCATGTATCATCGTCGAGTGCCCTTTCTCAATCAATTTGCCAGTCGAGCCTGGCTTTAGTGAAGTGGTGTTTACGATAATCTTGGGTAAGAGAGTACATATTTGAAAAAACCTTCCGAGGGGACTCAACCCTCTGTACGAGGGAGAAGGACGTAACCTCCGGCAGTTCAGATAGTTTGTCGTCCAACATGTTGTGGAGCACTTGTCTAACCCTGTAATAGTGAAACATCGTCAGAGGGGTAACATGCCGCCCGTCCGAGACAAGTTCCTCCCACCCCCGTCCAGCTTTGTCCTCAAAGAGATCTCCAATACGGGAAATGTCAAGTGATGCTAGTGCGCGCTTCACCTTCGGTTCAATGAGAGCAGCCAGGGGGCTTAATATGTTCCACGTAGTCGACAGTACCTTCATTCCATCCAGACAGTCTAGACTGATTAAGCTCGGAATTATAATCTCTAAACCTGTCAACAATGGCGTCAGGATCATGTAGGATCTTGCCGGAGGCAGCCGGATATCTGTAACTCCAGTCGTCTCATGTCTACCTTTCAGGATCGCCCTTAGTGTGGCGCCTGGGCGCTCACCCTCACCAAATGCTTTGGCAATGATGTATTTGCCAAGACATTTAACTCCTCTCAGCTGTTTCATGATACTCTTCCAAAGTATCTTTTAATTCCTCAGCCACCTGTTCGACTCCCACCTCAAGGGCCTCCAGTTCGAGGGTAGCTAGTTTCTTTTCCAGGCCTGCCAGACAATTCCTATTAGAGGGGAGTAATCCTGAGTGTTTAGAGATAGCCATTTCTCTTATGTATATATTAAAGGCTTCCCATGTTGTGGTAAATAGGGGAACCAAGCCTATATTAGTGTAAAAAAAGATGTCGATGGCTTCTGCCATTTCCACTCTGAACGCATTATCTAGCAAAGCATAAGGCGGGAACCGCCAGGTGAAAGGAGCTGGCATTTTCAATGGGGTGTCAAACCATAATTGAACCGGAGAATGGTCTGAATATGAGCGTGGGTGAACCTCGCAGCCGCATATAGCGGCAGCAGGGGAGCAGGAGACAAACCAGTAATCGATCCTAATATACAGATTATGCAGGGCAGAATAGTGCGTAAATCCCCCCGGGCCACTATTTCTGGAGTGCCAAGCATCAACCATGTTCAGCTCTGCTATGACATCCTCGACAGCTATGAGTGCTGTTGACTGCCTGCACACCGGGCCCCCAGAGCGCTCCAGCGCAGGATTGAGGTTACACTTGAAATCTCCCCAACTAACTAATGGAAAAGATGCCCATCGCTTCAGGTGTGCCAGCAGGTCCCTAAAAAATAGCGGGTTATCGAAATTAGGGCCATACACATTAATGGCGTAAACTCCATTCACTTCCCTTTGATCCTAGAAATTACAAACCTTCCCTCTTTATCGGTCTCCAGAGCCCCCAGGGATATACTGCCCTTAGTGTTAAACCAAGTCAGCATTCCGCGGCATGTGTAGAAAAGCCAGCAGCGTGAAAGTCGCCATGTAGATGCCTATGTGTAAGCATCTAGGAGTCAGTGGGTAAAGGAGTCTCTTGCAGGAGTGCAACATCTATATTGTGTCTATTGAGGTAGGCAATCGCTTTCCTAGTTTTACGGAAATCATTTAGGCTCCTAATATTCCAGGTTAACAACTTCAGACCATCACCTTGTGAATTACATATAAAATTGGTACAGCATAAGCCTCACTCCCACACCTTACTGAAAAAATCATTGAACTCTCCCTCTGTCTTATGGACGCTCATACTGTGTTGGTGAAGCACCAGGAACACACTGTGTCAGGAATGAAACAATATAAAAGCCAACATTTCTTGACAAACCCCACCCCCCACCCACACCATGCAAACCCCAATTTAGCATTGACGACACTCCCCTGCCCCCCACCCTCCCCAACAAGACGCATGCTTCAGCTAGACTATTACGGTGAGTAACACAAGGGGTGGATGTTACCTTCTACCGCTCAAAACAAAAAGAAAAAAACCTGCAAAGTAGAAATCATAATACTGCCATCAAAAGCTAATCTGCTGACTCCATGCTTAACAATAACAAAACAGGTTGTTCGGCTGCAACAGCACGTCACCTCCCGCCAAGTCAACCATTAGTACATAGAGGCAAGAAGGTCAAACCTATCCCAGTCACACCTAATAACATGAGAAACGGAACTTTACTTGCGGTACACTGGATTCATGAACAGCATAGAGCAGAAACGGAGACCAGGCCAGAATCACGGATCGATGTGGTCAAAACTGGGAGGGTGTGGCAGAGATAGTGCCAGTCCAAGCCAGGGTCAGCAGCAGCAGAGCTAGTGGAGTAACAACCCCGCTGCACGCCGTCCAAAGTAGCCACTGCACCTCCTCTCCGCGATCCCGCTATGAATGGAAGCTTCCTCCAGTTCCGCCAGCGGCGTGGCCCGCACAGCGCACCATGTGGCTAAGCTGTCCAGTCCTGCTCTGCAATATTCGGCCTCCGATCCAGACCCACAGCTCATCTGGCACGGACCGCCTCCTCCAGCCGCAATCACAGGTACGCCGAGCCATGCACTTGGGTGGAATCATTGCTGAATGTGTCCCCCGCTCACCACAGGCTGCTCCGGGGATCAAGGACGGGTCTGTAAGTTATAGTCCAGCGTGGTCCGGGAAAAAGCAGCATAGCCTGAACCAGCAGCTCCCAGGTAGGTGAAGGCGGGGGAGGCAGCAAGACGGATCAGGGCGCAGAGCGCATATGCAGGCCCCAACGAGTCCCGGAGTCTACAGTGCTCTGATCTCGATGAAATTCCCCACAGACGTTGCCACTGCCACAAGCCATCCCCCGCCGTGATTCAGGAGTTACTAATCGGGCATGGACGCAGGATAGTTGATGAATAGAAGAGATGGCTCGCGGAGCTCGCTCAATGCCTGGCCATCTTCGTCAAGCTCCGCCCCCACTAGCCTGCTTTTACTTAGTGCTGCAAACTATATTTTCGTTGTTTGGATGTTACTTGCTCCAGGCACAACTTGTTGGCTGCAGCATTTCTCATTTTATTCCCTTTGATGTCACTACCCTTAACTCAGGGACAGCACAAAGAAGGGCTAGAAACCAACATCTACTCAGGGTATTCTTAAGCCAAGCATAGGGGAGGAGGTCAATAAATTCCAAGTGTCAAGTAGCTGCATTTGGGTTGCTTACGGCTACCTTCCCCACGCAAGGGAGGTTACTCGTTGTTTTCACCTCTGCTTGTCTGTCAATTGCAGAGAATAGGGGATCTAGTGGGTTTAATCATTGTATTGCCCCTAACACGTCTAAAGTCCTCATGGCAGAGCACTCATTCTGTGCAACATCAATGCCATCAATAGGTAATGCTGTACTGCTAATTTCTGGGATAACTTTTACTGCTGGCATCTCAATTCTCTTTCTCTTAAAAGGGCATTTCTGTTCAGTGTCCTTTTCTTGGACATTGCTTGCTTTTTAATGGATCTTTACACTCATCAGTGTCCCCTTCGCCAACTTGCTCTGTGATGACTTTATTCCCAGATCCATGCATAGCCTTTGGCTGAAAAATTGAGTAAATGGAAATAGATTCCTGGTTAACTCCACTCTCCTTACCTTCAGACCCCTTAACATTTTTGGGTCTTTATGCTTGTTAGGGCGGAAACTAGCCATTTAAGTAGGTTTACAAAATGATTTGATTCCTTCCTCGTCTTTCTTTTTTTCTGTTTTCCAGATAATTTCCTTTTTTTTTTGTCGCACACAATATCGCCTTGGTTTACATTCACCTCCTCGTAGTGAGGTAGATCGCTCATCCCTGCTTTTGTAGCCCCCAGCTAGTTTTTACTTTTCCTTTTGTCATCTTTTGTCCTTGAACTGTTGGAGAGAGTATGTATACTGCAGGTACTGATTACATCTTGCTCTATTTGGTTTGACTTGCCATTATGTGCTCCACCCTCCCCCAATGATTACTCCATCAATAGCAGTATGGAAGTCAGATCCCTATGTAGTGCATTCCTGGCTTCTGAGATGAAAATTCTTGCAATTTTCAGACCTAATGGTTGTGCTCTTCACATAGTTGTTGGCCTGTATATTCATGAAGGGTGCAGAGACAGAATATTGAGTACAAAATATCGGGTTGCACAAATATCGAGGCATTAATATCATGGGTCAGCTATATCGACAGCAAAAATATTGTGGTCAAGAATATCAACTTAAGGTAAGAAATATCGTTTTTTTTAAACTCAAAGTGTTTAATAATATTATTTGCAACAATATAGTTGTTAAAATATTGTTTTTTATTATTGTTATGTATTTTAGTAAATATTTTAAATGTATGTGATGTATGTTTTTTCTATAAGATTTGTTTGTATTTTGTATATATATGTTACATTTTTAGTAGTTATTATTTATTATTATGTTGAATTTTGCATGGTGGGTTGTGGGTTTATAGGGGAATAGGGTGGGAAGAGATGTAATTCTATCAAATGTATACATTTTTTTTAATTTTATTTTTGCGTTGTTTAGTTCCGCAGCGGTTTGTGGGTCTATGTGGGAATAGGGTGGAAAATAACTTAATTATATTTAATTTATTGGTTACTTTTTACTTATTAATATTTGTTAAATTGAGATGTTATAGTGTTCAATGTGTAAATTATTTATTAATAATTTATTAATAATTGGTTAATTAATTTTAATTAATTAATTGGTAATTAATTATGGTAATTGTGTAATAATTTTAGGTGTGTGTTATGGTGTTTATAGGTGTAAATGGTGGGTGAGAAATGTATTTTTAATTTACGAATTAATAATTGGTTAATTATTTTAAATATTTTGTAATTCGTTTTAGTCATGTAATGAATTATCTTTGTGTGTGGTAGTATTTATAAGTGGGAAGGGTGGGGAGTGAATTATTTTTAATTGATGAATTAGAAATTAGCTGGTAATTAATTTTAATTAGTTTATTGGTAAATAATTATGGTAATTGTCTAATTAATTTATGTGTGTGTTGTGGTGTTTATAGGAGTAAAGGGTGGGAAGGAATTTGTGTTTAATCAATTATAATATAGTTGTTAATTAATGTTAAATATTTGATATTTATTTGGATAAATGTTTATTTTTTGTGTTTTGTTTTTACTTTTCATGGGGTAAAGGGTGGGTATTAAATAAAATATTGTTATTTAATTATTAGTTGTTAATTGTAATAGTTTTTCTTAAAAAATAAC
Source organism: Lissotriton vulgaris (assembly GCF_964263255.1). Classification (NCBI taxonomy): domain Eukaryota; kingdom Metazoa; phylum Chordata; class Amphibia; order Caudata; family Salamandridae; genus Lissotriton; species Lissotriton vulgaris. The sequence goes on along the minus strand of NC_141687.1, from coordinate 1,887,644,763 downwards.
ATAACTGTTTTTTATTATTTTATAGTTTAATTGAGGTGTGTGTTGTGGATATTAGTGTTAAAGCTTGTGTACTCAATGAATGTTTTTTTGTATTAATTAGATGTTTTTAATTGATTATTAATGATGTTAACTATGGAAATAAAAGTAATAAAAAATGTTGAAGTGTTTTGTTATTGGTGTGGTGTTATAGGGTATGAAATAAAATAAATACACTAATGTTTTACATAATGTTTTTGTATGTCAATATTTGGTACTTTTAAATAATTATTGTTTATTAATATATTTTATATATTATTTGTAGGTTTTTGATATATGTAATATTATTATAATATGTGCTCCTTTTATATGTTTAATATATTTAAATGTATATATTTGAAATATTGTTTTTTATTTTTATAAATTACATTTTGTAATATTTTAGTTTTTTTCCAACTGTTGAAGTATTATTAGTCATTTTTACCCCTCCACTATCCAACACTTTCCCTACTGTTGCACTCACTGGAGTGGGAATAACATTTTTTACCCCTCTGCTATCCAACATTTATCCTACTGTTGCTTTCAGTGGAGCGGGAATAGTAATTTTTACAGCTCTGCTATCCAACACTTTCTCTACTGTTGCATTCTTTGGAGTGGGAATAGTAATTTTTACCCCTCCGCTATCCAATACTTTCCCTACTATTGCACTCACTGGAGTGGGAATAGTAATTTTTGCACCCTGCGCTATCCAACACTTTCCCAACTGTTGCACTCTTTTGAGTGGGAATAGGAATTTTTACCCCTTCGCTATCCAACATTTTCCCTACTGTTGCACTCACTGGAGTCAGAATAGTAAATTTAATTCCTTTCCCTACTCAACACTTACCCTACCTTTGAACTTACTGCAGTGGGAATAGTAATTTTTATCCCAACGATATCCAACTTTTTCTTTACTGTTGCACTCTTTGGATTGGGAATAGTAATTTTTGCCCCTCCGCTATCCAAAACTTTCCCTATTGTTGCAATTACTGGAGTGGTAATAGTAAATGTTACCCCTCCGCTATCCAAAATTTTCCTTACTGTTGCACTCTCTGGAGTTGGAATATTACATTTAATTCCTTCACTATCCAAAATGTACCCTACTTTTGCACTCACTGGAGTGGAAATAGTAATTTTTACCCCTCCGCTATCCAACACTTTCCCTACAGTTGCACTCTTTGGAGAGGGAATAGTAATTTTTACCCCTCCACTATCCAACATTTTCCCTACTGTTGCACTCACTGGAGTTGGAATAGTACATTAAAGGGCACATGCATAAACAAAAATACTGATTGCAAACGGGCCAATATGCAGAATCAGCCCCTTTGCGACCGGTATTTTTGCATTTGGGATGCATCACCCAAATGAAAATTTGCAATTTAGGTAATCTCAAATTTTGCGATTACCTAAATTTGAAATTCATCTAGGGATTCACAAATTGTGATTCCCTATTTGGAATGCAACACGCATTTCTTAAATACGACTTCGCATTTAGGAAACACAAATCACAATTAACTGCATACACATGCACACATCCCAATTACGTGGGTGCATCAGGGTGGCCTTTTGGCCCCCTTGCACCCTTGATATTGCATGCGCAATTTGCGAGTACCAATTTGGTACTCGCAATTTGCGTATGAAATTCCCATTCATTCCTACGGGCCTCTAGGCCCATAGGAATGAATGGGAAGCTATTCCATAATTGAAAATCGCAATTTGCAATTTGTAATTAAGGAATACGTAGGTATCGCTAATATTTTAGCGAAACCTACATGCATAGGCAATTGCAATTCCATAATTGCGATTCCTCAATAATCACAATTATGGAATCACAAATGCCTACCTAGATGCATGTGCCCCTTAATTCCTTCGCTATCCAACACTTACCCTACTTTTGCACTCACTGGAGAGGGAAAAGTATTCTTTACCCCTCCGCTATCCAACACTGTCCCTACTATTGCACTCTTTGGAGTGGGAATAGTAATTTTTACCTCTCCGCTATCCAACACTTTCCCTATTGTTGCACTCTTTGGAGTGGGAATAGTAATTTTTTCCCCTCCACGATCCAACACTTTCCCTACTGTTGCTTTCACTGGAGTTGGAATTGTAAATGTAATTATTTGCTATCCAACACTTTCCATACTGTAGCACTTAATGTATTGGGAAATGTTAGTTTAATTTTTTTAGAATATTTTAATGTTTTAATTTATTATTGTATTTTTTTATATTAAATTGTTGATATATATATATATATATATATATATATATATATATATATATTATTTTATATATTTTAAAGTTTATATATTAAATAAAGATAATAGTTAATCAATTATTTTTAAGGAAATATGTGTATATGTATATGTATAAATTATGTTTGTGTGTTTATATTTCTAATTTTTTTAAGTTTATTTGTTATATTTAGTTAAAATGTATATTACATTTAGGGGTCGATTCCGATTCGGGAAACGAATCCGTACGACAATTCGTATTCGTAGCCCTTTCCGTACGAATCGTACAAATCCGTCCGATTCGCGTAGTACGATTTGTTGCGAGAAAATACGTCCGAATTATTGCGAACCGTACGAAAATGAAGGGTAAATCCATACGACATCGACCCGCACAGTGAACCGTGCGATTCGTAAAAGTGCCGTACGACCCGAAAAGGACGATCCGGACCGGGGAATGAGTACGCGATTCGTACGGTAAACGTCACGTATAAGCAATTCGTACGTAGGGCAATACTATCACATACGCACCGTACCCCTAAAATCAAGGGGTGTACGCACCGTACACCTACAACCTTGGGGTGTACGAACCATATCCCTACGGTCCGTACACCTACGATCATGGGGTGTACGCACGGGGACATACGCACCGTACCCCTGAAATCCAGGGGTGTACGCACCATACCCAATGCACCGTACCCCTGCAATCATGGGGTGTACGCACCGTACCGAGGGGGGGGATCCGTTTCGTACGCATTCCGAGGCCAAATCTGCTTTTACGAAGGTTTTAGGCTCTTGTAGAAAAAGAGTCGTACGGAGTCTTGTCAATATGATTTGTACTTGCTGGGCTGGAAAATGCAGCTACGATCCGTACGGACATCGTGTACTGCGCGTTCCGAAAGCGATTCGTACGGATTAGTGAGTTGTACGGTCTTTGGTACGATTTGTACGGAGAACTGCTTTGGGTGCACATCGTACTTACAGCTACGATTCTGCATACGATTCGTAAGGGAAAAAAACTCCGTACGGCTATTCAGAGGGCATTTTACCGAATCGGAATCGGACCCTTAACACCTTCGGTGCTCATGACGAACTGAGCTCGTCATGAGCCACGGCGCTCTGGTGCTCATGCCCGTGGAGCGCTCAGGTGCGGGGAGAATTCCCCTGCTGTGCTGAGCGTTCCACGGGAGCCAATGCACCTGTGACGAGCTCAGCTCGTCATGAGCACAGGAGCACTGTAGCTCATGATGAGTTGAGCTCGTCATTAGCATGCGGGCACTGTGAGCGCCCCCCTCACCCCCAGCACAGCGGGGAATAACCCCAGCAGAAAAGGGGTTAATGTCCTTTGTTAAAAATAATATTAGTATTTAATATATTCAACATATATCTTGGTTTATATATATTTTTAAATCGATATTTTTTACATCTATTTCTTTCACCTCAATATTTTGGAGTTGATAGTTTTGTACTTACCTATTAAGGTATGGGGTCAATATTTCTGGAGTCGATATTTTTTTCTTGATATTTAGAACATCGATGTTTGTGACATTGATATTCTATCAGTGAACCTTCAGAACGATCAAATCATCTAATTGTGACTCCTCAATAAAAGTTCTGCTACTCTCTGAGAGGTACTTGTCTGGCACGCCAGGACTCTTAGGTATTTCTTCTTCTTTGTTACCAGCCCCTACTTTAGTCATTTTCCTAGGGTGGATAATGTTTGTAGGCACATCTGGAAGGGGACAACCAAAGAAAAGTAAGGAACTGGCACATGGGTCCACACTCTTGGTGCTTCATGAGTTTCGTGGATTTCATATATTTCGCACTTTGAATTGGCCTACTTAGCGGAGTTACTATTAAGAGCTTTGCTTTGAATTCTTGGCTTCCCTGGGGCATGGTAGTTAGCTAGCTAGTTCCACTTGCTCAGCTGCTTATGGGATCTCAATATCTCAGCTCGTTCCTCTAGTTCTATTTTGTAGTTACCTTTATTTTTATCTTCGACTTTGACTAAGTCTTTTTTTTGTAGTTTCACTAAAGTGCGTTTACTTACTTTAAGAATTGCTCTACCACCCGGCATTCCATTGTCCAAGTCAATGTTAGAGTCGGATGCTACTTCCTGCTTTTCCAAAATGATATGGCGGGATGAATAATAAATTGGACAGTTTGTGCATTTTTTATATATTTTCATCTTTTTCTCTTGGACATGTTAATTAGATCTCAAATATATTGTCAACTGTATTTTTACATGCAAGTATATAAACACGCGTATGTTTTAACTCAATAAAAAGTAGAAAGCAGAAAGCCTCTTTTCTCACACATAGCTCATATGCAAAAGATGATAATGGTCATATGAGATAAGCCATGGGTATGGTCCATGCCCTAATTACCCGTGACCTAGTTAATACTCTAACCACTAGGCTGATTCCTTGCTATGGGTAACAATATGAGGTCTCTATTGAGGAACTATCATACTACTAGTAAGGGGGGGTTAATTTGCACAAAGCCACCACATAACTAACAGACTATTTCTTTTCAGGGCTTGAGACAGTTAGAAAGATGAATTTGGTAATTGGTAGCAAGTTTTTGTTCTCAACCACATCATAACCAACTCACATACCTGTAGTGTTGAGCCAGAGGCTCAGTCTCTTTTCTTCACCAAGAGGGTTTGCTTATGTCTAGTGCAACAACAAGATGCCATTGTGCGAGTTCAGATCCAAGGAGCTCTTACTGAGTCCTGTCCAGTGAGAAACCTATGACAAATATTTAACAAGGGGCACCTGCAGTCACCGTCAATCTTACTTTTCCTACTTAGAAAAGCTCTCACCCAGTGTGCTCTTTGCTTTACCTCTTGGGATCACTTTCTCATTCCCTTCCTTACATTAGGATATGTTATTTAATACTTGTAGAGTGAGCAGCTACTCAACAGAGTGTCCCGGCGATACGTGCGAGAAACGGCTTCCAGGGCAGACTCAACCAATAAATTATTGTTGGAACAGCCAAGTTTTGAGTTGTTTCCTAAAGAACAATAGGTCGGTAGTCTGTCTGAGTGTTATCGCTATCCCATTCCAAATGCGGGCCACCTGCACCTGAAAAGTGCGGCCCCCTCTATGAGAGTGAGCAAATTTGGGCACAGTAATCAGATGTTGGTGTGACGATCTTAAGTTTCAACTGGGAGTGTAAAAAGTCACCCGTTTCCTGATGTAATGGGCCCCTGTGCCATGTAGCGCTTTAAAGGCCAACACAAGAGCCTTAAAATAGATTCTGCTGTGAATGGGTAGCCAATGTAAGTTCCTCAGATAGGTGGAAATCCGTTCTCTGGGACCCAGCATAAGAGTGGTCCTAGCTGCCACATTTTGGATGACCTGGAGTTTATTTAGTGAACATTCCGGGAGGCCCAGGTATAGGACATTTGCATAATCCAGTCTTGAAATGATGAGAGCCCGGAACACTGTCTTTCTGTGGGGGAGCTACAGGAGGGGAAGAAATTTCCGAAGCATTTTCAAAATGCCGCAGCAGGTACCTGCTACCAACTGAACTTGGGTTTTCATGGCAAGAGAATCGTCCATCTTTACCCCTAGATTTTTCACTACTCCTGCTGATGCCTGAGGGGGTGACATATTGTTTTCATGCATCTTGTGTGAACGAGCCGAAAAGAATAACTTCGGATTTCTCCGGGTTGTATTTTAGCTGCTTGAGTCTGAACCAGGCAAAGACTTTTCTTAGGCATTTGTTGATCTTCTCTCCGTCAAGGCCCTCGCCCTTTTTAGAAGTGAACAACAGCTGAGTATTGTTAGCGTAGGCTATAATGTTTGCACCACAGGCTTCCGCTATAAGGGCGAGGGGGGCCAAATACATATTAAACAACAACTGGCTCAGGATAGATCCCTGAGGTACTCCAACTTTCAAGGGGGAATGCGAGCCGCAAAAGGGGGACCAGACCTCCTGGCTTCTTTCCTCCAAAAAGGAGAACCACTTCCACACCGTGCTACCGAGCCGCACTCCCCCAATCTATGTAGGAGTCGGCCGTGGGGCACGGCGTCGAAATCGGCAGATAAATCCGCCCTCCCACCTGCATCGAGGGTCTCTTTGATGGATTCCGTGATCTTGAGAAAGGCTGTCTCAGTGCTCATATTTGCACAGAAACCAGATTGGCTCATGTGGAGGAGGTTGTTGGTTTCTACAAACTTTGTTGTCACTGAGTTCACCTATTTTTCTATGGTTTTGGCAAGGAAAGGCAGGAGGGAAATGGGTCCGAAGTTAGATGTTATGTTAGGATCCGCAGAAGGCTTTTTTAACAATGGAAGGACTTTGGCCCTCTTCCAAATGGAGGGGACCTGGCCACTGCTCAACGAAAGGTTCAGAACCGCATTGACCTTCAAGTTAATGACCTACGGCAGCTAGTGTTTTTTGAAGGGCATGGGTCAGAGGGGGAGCCGGATTTAACATTTTTCATTATCTTCAAGGATTGTTCTAAAGTCATAGAAAGGAACTGGACGAAAAATGCATTGCTTGCCAGAGTGGGGGTAAGGGGTACAAAGGAAGGATCAGCCTCCCGCCGTATGAGGAGCTGAAAGTGATGTTTGGATACCAGAGATTTTCTCATGGAAGAAAGCTAGCTGGCTAATCCAGTTATCCAACAAGGTGCATTTAGTGACAGCAGCTTTGGGAGAAGAGAAGTGTTTCACAATATAAAAAAATTTCTGGCTCTTGTTCCCGGAGGCCTCAATTTTAGCTGAAAAAAAAGTTTTCTTTTCCTTGAGGATTCTATTGTGATAAGCGCCGTTTTATATATTTCTTTACTATCTGCGCTAAAGTTTTTCCTCCACGCTCTTTTCAAGCGTTGGCAAGAGCTCTTGTATTTCCTCAGGGCTTCAGTGAACCATGTCGAAGATTGTCTTGTTGGTTTACAAGGTTGTGAGGTCTGAGGGGCAAGTGTCCAGATACCTTGCTTTAAACAGTTCTCAAGATTGATGGCGTCATCCTCTATATCACCACTATAGTAGAGGTGATGTGAAGCAAGCTCTATGCTCAGGGCATCAGAGGTGATTTTATGGAAGGGTCTAGAAGTAAAAGGTGGCCGCTTCTCCAGGGTGTGCGCGGGTTTAGTTTGTTAATGTATCTTCAAGCCTATCAAGAAGTGATCTGTCCAGACCAAGGGTACTTATAGTCTTGGCCCTGGCAGTCCGTGGACCTTGCAGACATTGTACCTGTGTTTTAAAAAAACATAATTAAAGAGTGTCAGCAAACACCGCGGCAGCAGCGCTGACTCCAAGACACTCTGCTCAAAGGGGGCCGGGGCGATTCACAACAAAGCCTCATTAACAAGTAAATGGTCTTTTAAAGACCAGTGAATTGCTCTGGTGCGGCTGTGTGTGTGCCCGGGAAGGTGGGGTGAGGTGACAGAGGGAAACAGACATAGGTAAACAGAGGGAGGAAGAGAGAGGGAGGAAGACAGAGGCAGGGAGACAGAGGGAGGGAGACAGGGAGGGAGACAGAGACAGACAGAGGGAGACAGAGAGAGAGGGAGACAGAGGGATATGGAGGGAGAGAGACAGAGGGACTGAGACAGAGGATGACAGACAGAGGGAGACAGACAGGGATACAGAAGGGGGAGACAGAGAGGGAGACCGAGAGGGAGACAGACAGAGGGAGACAGACAAAGGGAGGAGGGAGACAGAGGGAGGGAGACAGACAGGGGGAGGAAGGGAGACAGAGGGAGGGAGACAGACAGAGGGAAGGAGACAAAGGGCGACAGACAGAGGGAGATAGACAAAGGGAGAAGGGCGACAGGGAGGGAGACAGACAGAGGGAGGGAGACAGAGAGAGGGAGACAGAGGGAAGGAGGCAGACTGAGACAGACAGAGGGAGGGTGAGGGAGGGAGACAGAAAGAGAGGGAAACAGAGGGAGACAGAGAGAGATGGAGACAGAGGGAGGGAGACAGAGGAAGACAGAAGGAGGGAGTCTGGGGGAGACAGTGGAAGGGATAGGGAGACAGAGAGAGGGAGACAGACAGAAGGAGACCGTGGGAGGGAGCCAGAGACAGACAGAGGGAGACAGAGGGAGAGGGAGGGGACAGACAGAGGGAAAAAGAGGGAGACAGACAGAGGGAGGAGGGTGACAGAGGGAGGGAGACAGACTAAGGGAAACAGACAGAAGGAGACAAAGGGAGGGAGACAGAGAGAGAGGGAAGGAGACAGAGAGAGGGAGACAGAGAGAGAGAGGGAGACAGAGTGAGTGAGACAGGCAGAGAGAGGGAGAGACAGGGACAGACAGACAGATAGAGGCAGGGGTAGACAGACAGAGGCAGAGACAGAGAGATGGAGAGGGAAGCAGAGGGAGGGAGACAGGGACAGATAGAGGCAGAGCCAGGGACAGACAGATAGAGGCAGAGACTGAGACAGACAGAGAGGGAGAGGCAGAGGGAAAAAGAGAGAAAGAGAGGGAGAGGAAGGGAGCCAGAGGGTGACAGAGGTAGGGAGAGGGAGGGAGACAGAGAGAGAGGGACACAGAGGAGACAGAGAGAGGGAGACAGAGACAGGAAGATTGAGGGAGACAGAGAGAGAGGGAGACAGATGGAGGGAGTCATGGGGAGACAGATGGAGGGAGAGGGAGACAGACTGAGGGAAACAGACAGGGAGACAGACAGAGTGAGACAGAGGGAGGGAGACAGAGGGAGGGAGATGAGGGAGACAGAGGGAGAGAGAGAGAGAGAGAGAGGGAGCCAGAGGTAGGGAGACTGGGACAGAGACAGAGAGATGGAGACAGAGGGCGACAGACAGAGGGAGACAAAGGGAGACAGACCGAGGGAGACAGACAGAGAGAGGAGGGTGACAGAGGGAGGGAGACAGAGGGAGCCAGACAGATAGAGGGAGACAGAGGGGGGTTGACAGACAGAGGGAGACAGACGGAGACAGACAGAGGGAGGGAGAGAGAGGGAGGAAGACAGAGGGAAGGAGCCAGAGGAAGTGAGACAGAGAGAGCGAGAGGGAGACAGACAGAGTGAGACAGAGGGAGACAGAGAGGGAGAATGGGAGGGAGACAGAGAGAGAGAGAGAGAGACAGAGACAGAGGGAGACAGGCAGAGGAGGAGACAGTCAGAGGGAGAAAGAGGGAGACAGACAGACGGAGAAGGGCGACAGGGGGAGGGAGACAGAGAGATAAACAAAGAAAGACAGACAGAGGGAGTTAAAGGAAGGGAGACAAAGGGAGGGAGACAGAGGGAGAGGGAAGGAGACATCGAGAGGGAGACAGAGAGAGAGGGAGGCAGACAGAGTGAGTGAGACAGAGGAAGAGGGAGACAGGTAGTTGGACGGAGACAGTGGGAGACAGAGAGATAGAGACAGAGGGCAACAGACAGAGGGAGGCAAAGGACAAAGGGAGACAGACAGATGGAGGAGGGCGACAGAGGGAGGGAGACAGAGGGAGCAAGACAGATAGTGGGAGACAGAGGGAGGTTGACAGACAGACGGAGACAGACAGAGGGAGATAGAGGGAGGGAGACAGAGGGGGGGAGACAGAGGGAGGGAGACAGAGAGAGAGAGAGAGCGAGAGGGAGAAAGACAGAGTGAGTGAGACAGAGGGAGACAGAGAGGGAGAGAGAGAAATAGAATGGGAGGGAGGCAGAGAGACTGAGGGAGACAGACAAAGGGAGGAGGGCGACAGAGGGAGGGAGACAGACACTGCGAGGGAGACAGATAGAGGGAGACAGAGGGAGGGAGATGGACAGAGGGAGGGAGACAAAGGGCGATAGACAGAGGGAGACAGACAGAGGAAGTGAGACAGATAGAGGGAGGGAGACAGACAGAGGGAGGGAGACAGACGGAGACAGACAGAGGGAGGGTGAAGGAGGGAGACAGAAAGAGTGGGGAACAGAGGGAGACAAAAGGAGGCAGTCTGGGGAGACAGTGGGAGGGATAGGGAGACAGAGAGAGGGAGACCAACAGAGGGAGAGAGTGGGAGGGAGACAGAGACAGACAGAAGGAGACAGAGGGACACAGAGAGAGGGAGAACGAGGGAGACAGAGAGAAAGAGAGAGAGAGTGGGAGACAGAGGGTGACAGACAGAGGGAGACAGACAGAGGGAGGAGACAGACAGAGGGAGGGGACAGACAGAGGGAGGAGACAGACAGAGGGAGAAAGAGGGAGACAGACAGAGGGAGAAGGGCGACAGGGGGAGGGAGACCGGGGGAGGGAGACAGAGAGAGGGAGACAGACAAAGGGAGACAGACAGAGGGAGGCAAAGGGAGGGAGACAAAGGGAGGGAGACAGTGGGAGTGGGAAGGAGACAGAGAGAGAGAGATGGAGACAGACAGAGTGAGTGAGACAGAGGGAGATAGAGTGAGAGAGGGAACAGAGAGGGGGAGCCAGTGAGAGAGAGGGAGGGATGAAAACAGAGACAGACAGAGATAGAGACAGACAGAGAAAGGGACAGATAGAGGGAGAGACAGGGGCAGACAGATAGAGACAGAAACAGAGATATGGAGAGGGAGACAGAGGGAAGGAGACAGGGACAGATAGAGACAGGGACAGACAGACAGATAGAGACAGAGACAGGGACAGGGACAGACAAATAGAGGCAGAGACTGAGACAGACAGAGAGGGGGAGGGAGAAGGAGGGAGACAGAGGGAGAGAGAAAAAGAGAGAGATGGAGGGACAGGGGGGAGACAGAGGGTGACAGAGGTAGGGAGAGGGAGGGAGACAGAGAGAGAGAGGGAGACCGAGAGAGGGAGACAGAGAGAGGGAGACTGAGGGAGACAGAGAGAGAGGGAGACAGAGGAAGGGAGGCAGATGGGGACAGAGGGAGGTAGTCAGGGGGAGACGGAGGGAGAGGGAGACAGACTGAGGGAGACAGACAGAGGGAGACAGAGGGAGACAGACAGAGGGAGGGAGACAGGGAGAGAGGGAGACAGAGAGAGAAGGAGACAGAGAGAGTGGGAGACAGAGAGAGGGAGACAGAGGGAGGGAGATAGAGGGAGAGAGACAGAGGGAGACAGAGAGACAGAGACAGAGGGCGACAGACAGAGGGAGACAAAGGGAGACAGACAGAGGGAGACAGACAGAGAGAGGAGGGTGACAGAGGGAGGGAGACAGAGGGAGCGAGACAGATAGAGGGAGACAGAGGGAGACAGAAGGAGACAGACAGAAGGAGATAGAGGGAGGGAGACAGAGGGAGAGAGAAGGAGGGAGACAGAGGGAGGGTGACGGTGAGAGGGAGACAGAGAGCGAAAGGGAGACAGAGTGAGTGAGACAGAAAAGGAGAGAGAGGGAGAGGGAGAGCGAGTAAGAGAGAGAGACAGAGAGAGGTCCCCCACTGACCCCGCCCTCTCCAGTGCGGCCCTCAGCCACAAAAAACACTGTACACTTGGCCCCCGAGAGAAAGTTTGTGTGTACCCATGGTCCAGACAAAGGGGATAGGTTCCTCTGTTTGTATTAAAGTATTAGAATAGATTTGATATAGGGTGTGGCCTTTATCGTGGGTAGGCATAGACACATAGGGGGATAAGATCATGGTCTCAAGGATATTACGTTGTGAGATGGAATTAGAGCTATCAGGATGGTCCATGTGGACATTAAAGACTCCTAGGACCAAGAAGCGTTACATCTGGGGGCTAATGGCGCAATTGAGTTGGAAATGGATCTCAAGAAAGTCCCTGCGCGCCCAGGAGGTCTATAAATTAGAACTCATGCCAGAGTTTGACGGGCGGAGAGTGTACAGTGAAAACTGAGACACTCTGCCCAATCTATCTCGTCCATGGGGATTGTCTTAACCAGGACCCCAAGACCACACTCAGAGGCACACTCAGAGGCCCCCTCATCTATAGACCCCCGGGACCGCGCACACGATTCAGCGAAAACATCGCCGACTTCATCAGCCCACACGCCCTCCTCTCCGCCGACTACATCCTCCTAGGGGACCTCAACTTCCGCCTGGAGAACAACAATGACAGCAACACCACCACCCTACTGGACAACCTAGCCAACCTCGGACTCAAGCAACTGGTGAACACCCCCACCCACTACGCTGGCCACACGCTTGACCCAGTCTTCTCCAGCAAGCACATTTCCTTCAGCCACTCCTCCGGACTCCATTGGACCGACCACAGTTGCGTCCACTTCAGCTTCAAAAGAACTACGACCCACCACCACCCTCAACAGGCCCCTCGCAGGAGCTGGAAGAAGATCACCGCCGACCAGCTCACCAGCCAGAACACCCCCGTCTGCACTACGGACCCCAACGAAGCAGCCAGCAACCTCACAAAGTGGATCTCCAACTGCGCAAACGACCTTGCACCACTGAAGACCCCTCCAAGCAGACCCGGCAGCAAGAAAGCCTCTTGGTTCACCGACGAACTTAAGGACTCCAAGAAGAACTGCCGCACCCTCGAGAAAGCCTGGCGCAGCGACCAGACCACAGACAACATAACTGCCCTCAAGCACGTCACCCGCAAACATCACCAACTGAGCCGCACCACCAAGAAGACAGCATTCAAAGAACGTCTGGACAACAACGCCCGCAACAGCAAGGAACTCTTCACCATCATCAAGGAGCTCTCCAACCTGAGCGCCGGAAACAACGACATCACTCCCTCACAAGACCTCTGCGACTCACTCGCCTCGTTCTTCCACCGCAAGATCGCCGAAATACACAACAGCTTCGGCGCACCAACCATGCACCCAACAACCAAACCAACGCCCCCCACCATCACCCTCTGCGCCTGGACCCCGGTCAGCACCGAAGACACCACCCGCACGATGAACACCATCCACTCCGGATCCCCAACTGACCCCTGCCCCCACCACGTCTTCAACAAGGCCGACTCCATCATCGCACCCCAACTCCAGGACATCATCAACACCTCTTTCAACACCGCCACCTTCCCGGAGAGCTGGAAGCACGCCAAAATCAGCGCCCTCCTGAAAAAACCAACAGCGGACACCACCGACCTCAAGAACTTCCGCCCCATCTCACTCCTCCCTTTTCCGGCCAAGGTCATCGAGAAGACTGTCAACAGACAGCTTGCCGCCTTCCTCGAGACAACTGGATCCCTCGACCACTCGCAGTCCGGTTTCAGAGCCAACCACAGCACCGAAACCGCCCTCATCGCAGCCACTGACGACATCAGATCCCTGCTCGATAACGGGGAAACGGCGGCCCTCATCCTCCTGGACCTCTCCACAGCGTTCGATACTGTCTGCCACCACACCCTAGTGCAGCGCCTCAGCAACGTTAGAATCCAAGAGAAGGCTCTGGAATGGATCACCTCGTTCCTCACCGGAAGAACCCAGAGAGTCCGTCTCCCCCCGTTTAGATCAGAGGCCACCGAAGTCATCTGCGGCATACCACAAGGATCATCACTCAGCCCCACCCTCTTCAACGTCTACATGAGCCCCCTCGCAGCCATCGCCCGCCAACACAACCTCAACATCATCTCCTACGCCGATGACACCCAGCTGATCCTCTCCCTCACCAACGATCCCACCACAGCCAGAACCAACCTACACGAAGGGATGAAAGACGTCGCCGAGTGGATGAAGAACAGCCGCCTGAAACTGAACTCAGACAAGACGGAAGTCCTCATCCTGGGAACATCACCCTCTGCCTGGGACGACTCCTGGTGGCCCCTTGCCCAGGGCACCAATCCGAAGCAGACGGATCACGCAGGCAACCTGGGCTTCATCCTGGACTCCTCCCTATCTATGACCAGGCAAGTCAATGCCGTCTCATCATCATGCTTCAACACCCTGCGCATGCTCCGCAAGATCTTCCGATGGATCCCTACCGAAACCAGGAAGACGGTCACCCAGGCACTCGTCACCAGCCGACTGGACTACGGAAACACCCTTTACGCCGGTACCACAGCCATACTTCAGCATTCAGAACGCCTCCGCACGACTCATCCTGGACATCCCCCGACACAGCCACATCTCCGGCCACCTGGGAGACCTGCACTGGCTCCCCGTCAGCAAGAGGATCACATTCAGACTCCTCACCCACGCACACAAGGCTCTCCACGACCTGGGCCCCAAATACCTCAACAGCCGACTGACCTTCTACACGCCCACCCGCCAGCTACGATCGACCATCCTTGCCCTCGCTGCCGTCCCACGCATCCGCGGAACCACCGCCGGAGGAAGATCCTTCTCATACCTGGCAGCCAAGACATGGAACTCCCTCCCCACCCACCTCCGGCGAACCCAGGACCATCTCTCCTTCAGGAAGAAACTCAAGACTTGGCTTTTCGAGCAGTAGCGAACCCCTCCCCCCCAGCGCCTTGAGACCCTCCCCGGTGAGTAGCGTGCTATATAAATTGCATGATTGATTGATTGATTGATTGAAGATGTCATCCCTGGTGATTATTGCAACACCCCTCCCCCCTTCCCTAGGGAATGGTCCCTTCTCAAGATGGAATAGCCTGAGGGTATAGCTGTTGCTTTTGTGGGATTAGATGTTTCTGTGAGCCACGTCTCAGTCAGGAATAGAATGTCCAGCTTGGACTCTTGTATTAGGTCAAATATATGTTGATCATTCTTGTTTAAAGAGCGTACATTGAGTAGGAAGGCTCTAATACTCTCTTGTCTTCTGGTCCCTGACATTAAGGTATTTGTGTCCAGTCCCTTAAATTTGGCAGCAATATTTCTATCTGTGCATGTTGTAGTTGACCAATTGCATAGATTGCAAGGAAGGTTAATATTGTCCCTAGATGGCTCAATACGGCTGTAAACAGTCCAATATATGAGCAAACCTCCTTAGTTCTGCACTACTGTAAATAATACGTTTACCATGAGGGGAAGTGACACCGGCAGCATTTCCTGCCCTAGCTGCCTCAGGGACGCTGACGGGCGCAGACGGACTTGCCTTTGGCGCGCCCGAGGCATGCGTACGCTGCACATTTGGCCATACATCTGGTTTTATAGGGGCTGGGGGCGCTAAAACGCCAACCTGCGTGTCCACTGCGTGTTTGGCTGGACATCCGGTTTTATAGGGGCAGGAGCCGCTAATACGCCAACCTCCCAAAACTGGATGTCGCGCTGTTCTCCCTCCACTCAAACGACCAAATGCAGCGGTGGACCGTGGAGAAGCAGCCTAGTCAGATGTAGCTATGTCTCAATTAGGGTAAAGAAATGTGGAATGTAGTAGTAAAGTAAAAAACAGTTACTTCCAATTCCCAATTAAAAATAGTAGCAGTTGCACCGTTTTAAAAAGCCCTTGTTTCGATCACGCGTCCGCTGCGAGTTTGGCCGGACATCCGTTTTTTGGGGCAGGGGCCGCTAAAACGCCAACCTCCCAAAACAGAAAGTCGCGCTGTTCTCCCTCCACTCAAATGACCAAATGCTGCGGTGTACCGGGAAGAAGCAGCCCAGTCAGAGGTAGGCTATGTCTCAATTAGGGCAAAGAAATGTGGAATGTATTAGTAAAGTAAAAAGCAGTTACTCCCAATTCCCAATTAAAAATACCAGCAGTAGCAGTTGCAAAGTTTTAAAAAGTTCTTGTTTCGATTGCGTGTTCACCTCCATGGAAGACGCCGCCAACCTTCTTTTGCATTTAAAAAAAGACCAAAATACAGTTGTTCAACTGCGAATTACTCTTCTTCTCTTGCACCTAGGGGGTACCCATAAAAGATCTTTACTACCACCCCCTCTTGTTTTATTTCTGACTCTGTGGGGGAAAGGGTTCTCTAAACAAAAGCCAAGGACATCCGCTGCAACTCAGTAGAGTTGAGAGGTGTGGCTCACTGGTTAGAGGCGGCAGACCCGGAGGCTGAGAACGGCCCGGGACCAGGGTTCGATTCCCGACGCGGCAGGGTCGAGGACCAGGGTCAGCGGACTGATAATTCTCGCCTCGGTGCCCACTTTGGGCAGTGATCACACTCGGTAACTCTGGGCATTAAGCTTGCCTCATCTCTACAACGGCCCCCCACAAACGCCGGGGATGCCTGGCTTCACCTTGGAGATACCCAGCATGGGACCATCTCACAGGGAAAGCCAGGACGGGTTCCCCAGCGGTCATTCGCGCCAGGATACTCCGGTAGTAATTGAGCGCGCTACAAAACACCTTACATTTACATTTACATTTAACTCACCACATCATTGGTGGCAACTTGGGATTTTATAGGAGTGTAACGTGCTGCAGGCTACCCTGGGCCCTAGTCCATCAGTGGGGTTTGTCTATCAATAAGCCTAGGGCTTCCTGCTCAGGGGACAGGAGCAGAGACTTGTGTTTGGCTGTTTAGTAGGAGGTAGCTGCCAACGTTTCCTTTCAGACTTCCATCTCTTCTGAGTTATCTCTTCCAGTCCTCCATTAGGACAGATTGAGCTTTTTATCAGGCCAAACTTATCACACTGGACCCCATCACAGAGAGCATGTAGGTAGGGATTTTTCACTCTTCAGCTTGGTGCAGATGGAGCATAGCCTGTGGCAGTCTGTGCTGTTCCTGGTTCACAGAAGCTGCAGCAGTTCAGGGTGTGATCTGAGGTGCTTTTAAGACTGGAAGGGGAGGCTGATACAGAGTAACCACAGTCCATTAAAGAGGATTTGCTGGAGACTAATCTGTTGGGGTAATCTTTTGCCTTGATGGAAGAAACTACCCTTGGAGCTAGTGAATTGCAAGGTTGATGGATTCATGAAAAAGTCCATGCTTCCTCCAACTTGGATATCTATGTTTAGACATAACCCACCTATAGAAATGTCACTTAAAGACGTCCAGAAACTTTCTTCGGCAGTCCAGAATTTTAACCCCTTCCCTGCGGCGCGAATTCCGCCACGATGCGGGGATTTAATTAGGGGGTGTAACTCCTTGTGTACGCCGCCCTACGTCATAGTAGACATGTGCGGAGGACGTCCGGGGCTGTCCGAAGTCCGCCTACTAATTATTTCATCCGCACAGGCGAGGAATTTGCGCCGCGCTGGGGAATCATCGGCATTCAGACAGCCCCCGGCCGTCCTGAGCACCCGCCCAACATGACGTAAGACGGTCGGGGGCCGTCCTGAGCACACAAGGGGTAAAGGACTTTGAGGGAATTCTGCTTAGGAGATGCTGCTAAATTCTGCTTGGATGTTTCCTTTGATGATCTCAAGTGTTTGGCTATGGCTGTTGAGACTACGATTGCTGGTTATTGCCGGGTGCCAGTGAGTAGCTTGAAGGTGAAAAGGGATACAGAAATCCTCTTTGCTAAAATTGCCTTTATCTGGGCAACCTCTGTTTAGCCCTATGTTGAAAGACTTTGTCTACAAAATATGACTCCAGGGTGTTTTGTTGCTTTGATCATTCCAACAGGATTTACAAATTCTCATGTTCTGCAAGGACCAGGTTCAATGCACTAAAATTGAAATAGATAGCTGGATAGACTGCAGCGATAACATCAGCCCACTGTACAGTCCTGAGCTGACTGTCTTTTCAGGTTACTTTCGATGAGTTCAGGGACACAGTGGCAATCCAAACAGTCTTTTGTTTATCACTGACACTAAAAAGTAGTACTAATAATCTGGAACAATAACATTCTCAGTCTAGTATATAAAATATTTATGTTAACTACACAGAATGGAAAAGTAGAAGTAGTTAAGCATGTAAGAGTCAACAAAAACAATATAAATGTTTCTAACATTGTTATTGAGTTTCTGACATCCTAAAGTTATTTCTGAGCACTATGCGAAACCTTAACTAAAGCCTTAAATAGCAAACCTGCCTTTTGAATTACTGGAGCTTCTTAGGGTGGATCGCTCAGCATACTTTTGAATAGCTATTCCTTACAAAAGATCTGCCAAAGAAGCAAACAATGCGATCCCAGTGAAGGACATCTTCTGCGCAACTTCTGGAATCAACTGTCCAATTGAGAGTGGTCGACTCGGGGATCTGGCGTGACTGCTAGGGATACTTCTAGCGCTAAGAGATTTACCTACCATTTTATCACTGATTTTTTCTAATATTTACAAAAACAAAACAGGGTTTGGTGACAGTAAATCTTCTCTAAGACTAAACTAATATGACACACATCATGTCAGCTCCATCCACATTTTGACATTAAGGGCCCCATTACGATGGCTTTGTCCGCCCACCACCACCACCATATCGGAAAATGGGACCGACCGCCATAGGTGCGGCGTTCCCACAAGGCCAATTAGGATACACCCGCCACATTGGTGGGCGCATTCTGGCCTTTAATTTTGCGGACAGTGCTGCTGGGTGCAGCTCAGTCTGCATTGTTAAAAGTGCATTGTTTGCATTGCCATGCATAACGTGACAGGCCCCGCGCGGAGCCTGTCACCTTGTGTATGGCAATGTGGGGGGGTACCTATGTACCCCCAAATGCAGCCCCCCACACTCCTGGGGCCCGTAACGGACCCCAAAAGCAATTTCGGCCGGCCTTTCCATAGCGGAATCGTCCTTTGAAATTGCACATCATAATATGGATAGCGGTGCCTGTTTGGCACCGCCACCATATTATGCCCCAGATCCGCACAGCAGGCAATCGTAACGGTTGCCTGCCAACCGAAACGCAGATGACGGTCTTTCCGTCTGCCGCGTTACCCCATCATTCTAATATGGTGGAGGGTAAATCAGGCACAGATGGCGGGCGGATCGCCACCGATGGCCAGATTTAGGCACCATCATCATAGGCCCTTAAATCTCTGTCTTTGTACACCATAAGCTTACTCTGTAAAGGGCAATGTTATAACAGCTGTGCCCATGAAAATTAGCAAAAATATGTCAGCCTACAGGGTTGATGGCGATGATGATATCAACATTTTTTATGTATGCTCTAGAAACTTCACACAATCTAAAAGAGATAAAGGAAAAGCTAACCACAGTTAAGGAATGAAAGTAGACTGCCTAAATGAGAGCTATCACTTGCTCATGACAATCCGCCAATTGTGGGTTGAGATAGACTATTTTGAAGAGATGTAGCATTCTAAACAAACATTTATACATATCAAACAATCATAACAATAATGAACAAGAATGATCAAATAAAATTTAGCTTATTTCAGATTTTGAATAAAACTGTTCAATTTATTATACTTCTTGCCATGTTAATTTTAAAAAGCATAAACATTGTTTTCCTTTGTTAAGACTGAAATATCTCTGCAAGTGATGGGGTCATGTAATCGCCATAGTATATTCTGCTCAGAAAAAACAGCAGTACCGCAAGCGTCACAAAAGAATCTTGTGCATCTTCTCCATCCAGTGCTCCCAGTTTCCGGTTGTGCTAGAGGTTTAAATTGTCAGTTAAGTTCAGGCAAACTTTTGCTACTCATGCATGATCTTGTGTAATGTGCAGCATTTTGTTTTACAAATGTGATGTGTAGTGCCCCATAAAATGCCATGATATAATGTAGTGTCAATATGGCTTTGTTTGTAAACGTGAGCTGGTTTTATTTTAATGCCGGGCACCAATAAATCAAACATGTTCTATCACATAGATTAGGCCCTCTGGTTGTTGGTTATTATTATGTTTAATTAATTTAATAGATTTTTGCCAGCCCATCCTGCCAGTTTTCATATTGGTCCCTTTGGCCCTGGAGTAACACCAGTCATTTACCACATAGGTTTTTAGTGACTTTGGTGTAAGTTGTTCCATGTCTATGCTTATGACATGTACAGCTTTGACTAGAAAGGCCAAGTATCAGCAGTGGCTCCTCCACAAGAGCAGAGGAGTGTCGCCTCGCCTGCTGTGAGCACAGGAGGCAAAGGTACATAAATAAAATGGCATTATAAAGCAATTTTATTTTGCCTCATGGTCACGATGTACGCGAGCCTGAGGCAGGGGGCGGGCTAAATCCTGGTATTGCAAAAATTACTGCTGCCCCAGTCAGTGCGCATGTTGGGTTGGCCGGCTGGCTACCTACGGCCAGCCTGACATGCGCACTGTAGACCCAGCAATTCCTTGGCTGTGAAACAGCCAGGGGATTTCTGGCACAGGTCCTCAGCTTCAAAGTGAGTGCTGGGTTATCCTGTTCCCACCAATCCTGGAGCTGCTCTCACACTGAGAGCAGCTCCAGTTTTGGTTGGATTAACGTTCTACTGAGCAGGAAGAACAATAGTTACTTGCCTGTAATCTGTGATTCTCCAGTATTGGTGTCTTTCATAGATTCACATGCCTGAATCATTCCCCGTCATCGGAGTGGGAGTCCCACGGTACATAAAAAAGCAACAATTTGCATATAAGAAACCAAAATCCTTAGTAATAACCAACCAGGAAGTAAAGTAGCCCTAAGCTACAGTGCAAAAACCTTCCGCACTCATGACTTTGAGTCATTTTGTATAGACCAAACTGCAGCCAATCAGGCGACAGCACCCACCAGAATGTTCTCCCCAGAGGCTCAGGCTCTCAGATTTTCTCGCACAGGAGTGAAACAAAAACAATCGCCTAAGGAGCCTCTGAGGGGAGGTGGACGGGTGCATGTGAATCTATGAAAGACACCAATACTGGAGAACCACAGATTACAGGTAAGTAACTATTGTTCTTCTCCAGTATTGGGGTGTCTTTCATAGATTCACATGCCTGAATCAGAGTAGATAGCAGTATAAATCATAATGCTCATAGATGCTCCTTGTATCATAGTACATACACATGCTTCGCAACAGAAAATAACATGTAAAATAAGCGTCTAAAAGAGCAAAGAGGAGGAGGGAGAACAGAGGCTCACCTTATTTTAAAAAATTACGAAGCACTGCTCGTCCTACGGAACTATCTGCGCCGCTTTCAGCATTCAAGCAGTAAAACTTGGTAAATGTTTGCCTGCTGGACCAAGTTGCCACTCCGCAGATGTGATGGAGAGGCACACCAGCGAAAAGGGCTGTTGAAGAGGAGACCGCTCTCGTAGAATGTGCCCTCGGCAACGATTCCAGAGGTCTTCCCACTTGCTGATGACATAGACTGATTGCTGAGGACACCCAGTGGGCTATAGTCTGTTTAGATACAGCGTATCCTTGACGTAGCCTTCCGTATGCTATGAATAACAGATCTGTCTTACGCAATGTTGTGTTTGAGGATCAGGAAAGAATGTCCTTAGAATCACTGGCTCATTAAGATGAAAGTCGGATGGAACTTTAGGCATGTAGCTTGGATTGGTACGAAGCACCACTGAATTTGAAGTGAATTGTAAAAACAGAGACTTGGTGGTGAATGCCTGAATGTCACTGACCTTACGTGCCAATGTCAGTGCTAGAAGTAGAGAAACCTTCCATGAAAGGAATTTGAGATCCACTTTATGAATAGGTTCAAAGGGGTGACGCATGAGCTGGAAGAACACCACATTTAAGTACTAGTATGGAGGTGGACGTCGAAAAGGAGGAGACATCCGGAATAAACCTTTAAAGAATTGTTGGATTATTCCTGCAGAATAAAAAAGAGTTAGAGCCATCTTGACGAAATCTGGAAGTGGTTGCAAAAAACACCTTCCGTGTGGAATGAGATAAGTCTGATCTGGCCAAATGAAGAAAGAATGGCAAGATCTGTTCCCGTTTAGCATGAATTGGGTGTAAATTGGCAGAGTGACACCAGGTACAGAACCTTTTCCATTTAAGTTTGTATGCCTTAATAGTGGCAGGTGCTCTAGCATTAGCCAAAACCTCTTAACAATCCTCAGAGATATCTAGATGGGTGAATTCAAAATGTTGAGGAGCCAAGCTGCTAATGTCAAGGAAGCTGGGTCCGGGTGACAGATTTAACCCCCCTTGCATTGTCATAAGATTCGGTATTGATGGAAGCTGAATGGGATCGCTTTCCGAGAGGAGCAGAAGCTCTGTGAACCAATATTGGCGAGGCCACCTGGGCGCAATGAAAATGAGGTGACACGGCTGCCTCTTCATTTTCCAGATGACTCTGGGAACCAAAGGAAACGTAGGAAAGGTGTATGCATATATCTGAGACCAGTTCATCCCCTCATGAGTCCCTGTGAGGAATCCAGCTTTCAAATTGTGGGCATTTTCAGTTCTGAATTGTTGCAAACAAGTCTAGGTCAGGTTGACCCCACTCTCGAAAGACTCGGTCCTGAGTCAGTTGATGGATATTCCATTTTGGGTGCCGCTCGCAGCCGTTCCTGGGCTCATCTTTGACAGCACAGTGATTTGGCGACATGTGAACCCTTGGCCGGATCTACTAGAGACTCTCAACTCCTGAAGGGGGTCTGTCCTTACTTGCGAACTGAGGGAGCGGGACTGCGAGTCCCAGGCGGCAATGCGCGAAGGTGATCCAGCGCACCTGGGACTCTTCCCGTCCTCTTTACTCCCCTTATTACTATATAAGAAGTCCAACAACGTGCCTCGCGCGACGCGCCCGTGCAAAGCCCGGGCAAAGGGCGGGCCGTTGAGGCCGTTCGAGAACGGTCGAGACCGGGACCGGGCCACCCCCTTTGCTCCTGTCATTGACCCTGAGTTTTTTCATCCCGCTTTGATAACGAACTATGGCGACCAGAGAAACCAGGAGCAAGAGCACGCTGGCTGCTGGAGCAGCAAAAGGTACTTTGGATAATTACTTTGCCAAAGCAGGGTCACTCTTGATTGACGAGATAACGTTATTGGAAAGGAGCATATCACAGGAAATAGAATGGGTTCGGAGATCTTCCATAGGGCCCATAGCGCATGCAAAGACGCCGGAGAATAGACTCAATTGTGTTGTCCCAGAGAATGGGGAAAACGTGACTGGTGGGATGTTAGCCCTATCTAACCTAAATCATTCTACCCTGTACAATACTGATAACGATATGAGTGCTCCGGATGATCTTAGCCTCTTACCCCTACCCCCACCACATCATATTGAAGTACAGCAGACCCTTCCCTCTCCCATTGATACCACACCTAATATAGATGTGATCACTGATACCACAGACTGCCTTACGCAGGGGGAAAGGGAAGGTGCTATACCAAAAAGGAAAAGAGGGGCGCAAAATAATGGAGGGCGCAAAGCGAAAATCCCTAAACACAACGAAAAAGTAGAGGGTAGTAAACTAGGACCAAGCAAAAAGGGGCCCACTCCAACAGATAAAACCACACCCCCTATTACTATTGTCTCACCGCCACCGCAAACACCAAGTGTGGCAATCCTACCCCCGTCTGTAACCACAGACGTTCATGATTTGACTCTAGCCAGGATGGAAGTACTCCTTAAGACACTTTTAAGCCTTTTAGTTACACGCCTATCAAAGATTGAAGCCAGGCTAGCGTCTATAGAACAAACAACCTCACAGCTTGCTGACACCAACAAGACAAATAATACTATAGCGAAAGGAGGGATCGAGCCTAGGAGCAAGAAGGTTATACCCAAGCCCCCCCCTAAGGACCCTGGGCTAGCTCCAGAAACAGTACAAATACCAACTCCCTTAGCACACATTGCTACTACATCAGCTATCGATCCCACTCCACAAACATTACCTCTGTCAGCATATACTGCCTCTTCCTAGGTGACTGATGGTAATCTAAGACCTAACCGCTCACATAAAGAAGTTGCCACCAACAAGATGCACACGCCACCACAAAAAAACATAGGCCTGTGAATCTGCCGCCAGAGGCTAGCCCTTACACAGTCATTTTGGCTGGTGTTCCAGAGTTGAAGCCGGATTCCAAAGAATCCATATTCGCTCTTAAGAACAAGGTTACCAATTGGCTTTCTATGAATAGACCATTACCACATGGAATTACTAGCGGGGTTCTCACGGTCAGGAGAGTCCCATGGTTGGGCCACACAGATAAATCGATTGAAGGAGGTTGTGTTATAATTAATTTTAGAGACCCTAGGACAGTCTCCCATATCTGCAGTTGGCCACACCTTGAACAGGGGACATCCATCCAGTCGCTACCCCTATCCTTCTTCTATCCACCTGTGCATAACCCATATGAGGAAGAGGGATGGCATACTATTCCCAGGAGAGGGAGAGGTTGGGTCGATAGAGCTAGGCGTGACTTCCACTACCCCAGACAATACCAGCTACACCAGCCAGACCACTTTTTGACATTCAATAGATACAGTTGTCTGGACATGGTGGATTGACTCAATCAGGGTAGGAGAGGGGAGATGGGTGACTTCCAGGGTAAACACACTGAAGGAAACATCGTCCTCCCGATTATAAGCTCTGTCAGTACTTTGAAGATCAATTACTGTGGTGAGGCTCATAAGAAAACCATAGGAACTTTCTCAAATAATATGGGGCCACCACCTATCCTAGAGGATTCTAGAACTGAGGTATGGGAACAACCCTTTAGTGTTTTACCGCAGGTTAGCAGAGGGGATATAGCGACATCTAATGCACCAACTTCGAATTTTAGATCATCCTCACTTAACATACTGTCCTGGAACGTGGCTGGTCTGGGGAACAAATTGAACTGTCCTGACTGGAGTTTATTCATTGAGGGTAAGGACATATGCCTATTTCAGGAAACCTGGTCCAGAGAAGCAGTCTCTCGAACAGGCTTCGCTGCTTTCTCGACCCGGGCGAAATGGGGAGGGAAGTGGCGCCCCTCGGGAGGCCTTGCAACCTGGGTGGCTGTTGACCTGGGATGTAAGGCTTCACCTATCCCCTCAGTTTCCAATGACATCCTTAGGGTCTTGTTGGAGTGGCCAAACTCGAGTAGGCTGATTGTGGTAAACATTTCCTCTAGACCTGTAAATATTACAAATGAGTCAGACACTATTGTACAACTCTCAGCTTTCTTAAATGACATCCCACGGGGTACACCATTCCTGGTGGGTGGCGATTTTAACTGCCACTTTGAGCCCCTCCCAGGCCTATTGGATGGACTATCACAGGAGGAGGATGCAGTCTGGCTAGTACCTCCTTCGGTAGCCCCCCACCTAGAGCCTGGACACCTCTAGCCCTTCAAATTGCAGCCCTAACCTTGAGGTGGGGAATCCGGGCTTGTAACGGACATACGGGCTCAGATATTCCACCAAAATGTACTTACCATAGAGAGGGCAGGGAGGCTAGATTGGACTACATCCTGGTTCATCTCTCCATGTGGCCGCATATTATTGATTTCCAGGTAATATCTAGGGAAGATAGCGACCACAACGCCCTAGAACTGGTATATGCGGTTCACGACTTAGAGGACAGAGGGGGCAAATTAGATGACGTTGCCTCAGGGCTGACACTGACAAATAACAGACGGCGAGTGAGGTGGGAGAAGTTAGCCTCTAACTCGGAGAAGGTCTGCGAACTCTACTCCCGGCTTATACCGACCCTTGAAAAGGTGTGCACGATAATGGAGCTCCCCACGCCCCAGGACATACACAAGGAGCTAGGGAGGGCACACGAGAACCTCATTGAGTCCGTGGCTGAGGTCCTTTTCACTTCAGGTAAGAGGCGGCATTATGATAACCCAACTGGTATAATCAGGCTTGCCGGAAGGCCAAACTGGATCTTCTGACATCCATTACGGATGGTGCAGATAGGCCAGTTATCCAGGCAAGAAGAAGGGACTATAAGTACCTGATCACCAATGCCAAAAGCGAATGGGAGCATGAAAAATGGGAAAATCTTGCTAGAACACTAGCCACTAGGGACTCCCGCAAATTTTGGCGCATTGTTAATACGGGGTCCGAGGAGCTAGCTCCGGCAATCAAACCCAATATCTCAGCTAAGACATGGCAGGACCATTTCCACTCGCTAAACAAGGCCCCCGACGACGCTACTAATGACACCCCACTGAACATTGATACAGCAATCGAGGGAGAACCTTTCACAGAGACGGAAGTCGGTGCAGCCATTACAAGGCTGGCAACAGGCAAAGCGCCCGGACTGGATGGCCTGCCGGGCGACCTATTCAAGCACGAGCCAGATGTATGGGCACCCTACTTGGTCTTGATATTTAACGCCGTCCTTAGGGGTATGGAGGTTCCCTGTACTAGGCTGGGCGCAGAGATTGTCCCCATATTCAAAAAAGGGTCACCTCTGCTCCCAGCCAACTACAGGCTTATCAGCCTCATAGACGTTTCCCAGAAGTTATTTGGTAGGCTGATATTAGATCGCCCCCAAAACTGGATAGAGGAATTCTCCATTCTTAGTCCCTATCAGGAAAGGATTCAGAAGAGGGGTCTCCACCATGGACCAGATATTTCTCCTGAACCTCCTGTATTGGAAGACTGCGGTACTCGAGGGTGGCAGCCTGTACACGGTATTCGTGGACTTGCGAGCCGCCTTTGACTTAGTACCCAGAGATAGACTCTGGACTGTATTGTTCGAGCTGGGCATCCCGGTGGACATCCTGACTATCCTGATAAGGTTGCACCAGGAAAATTCGCACGTGTCAGGTGCGGTAGAAATGGGGCACTCTCCGACAGGTTCTCCGTTGACAGAGGGGTGAGACAGTGTTGTGTGCCTGCTCCGACCCTGTTCTGCCTCTTTGTCAACGGGGTAATTGACCACCTGACCAGGATCAATGACATCGATGCTCCCAAGTTGGACGGCAGCAGGGTGCCCGCAATTATGTTTGCTGACAACACCCTGCTGCTGTCCAAATCCCCAATGGGAATACAAAGAGTCTTGGATGGGTTTTCAGCGTTCTGTGTGGAGCGGGGGCTTGAGATCAATGAGTTAAAAACCAAATTCATGATTATCAACCCCCCACCCCTTTAACACGCCCCAACCCTACTATAGGTTCAACAAGATTAGAGAGGGTCTTTACAGTTAAATACCTGGGCGTAATCATTAACCAGGATATGACGTGGGACACGCACCGGGCAAAGGCCCACATGAAATTGGTCCAACTAACGGGAGGTATTTCCAGGATGATAAGCAGGTCGACCTACAAACCTTTTAACGCTGCCCTTGAAATTTACAAAACGCAGGCTAGAGGGGCAATTTCATACGGAGGCGAATTGTGGGGTCATTGTCCTACTCAAAACCTACAGATCATTGAAAACAATTTTATTAGGCAGATGGCGGCATTACCCGCCATCTGCCTAATAAAATCCTCCCGCTGAGACTTGACTTAGGTCTGAGACCTATTGTGGAGGAACTGGAATTAAGACCAATCACCTTCTGGCGCCGCATCTGGAGCACGCCAGAACTTATGAGCTATAGGAGTGAGCTCCAAGAGATTCTTTGTCTACCCAAATCAAGACAAATCCCATGGTTAAGCTACATCAAACAAACATGTGAGAAATTAGGTAGACCAGAATTATGGCTAGACCCAGTTAACACATGCACTAGGATCCCACGTAAACTCCTAGTGAGAGACTTTCGCGAGATGAAGCTCACAGCCACAAGGGGGAAATTACGGGAGGGGTCCCTGACAGAATTGTTTTTTAAGTTCAAAGAAGCGTACCTACTTGAACGTGTGCTAGATGACATTTCCCCGGTCCTCACAAGGATTTTTTTTTTTTTTTTTGCAATGGCGATATGGCATACTTCCCACAAGGGCTTTTACCAAACACTGGGCCCAGTCCTCATCAAGAGAGCGTTGCCCGTCTGGCTCACACCATCTGGAAGACGACCTGCACATTATATTTTTCTGTAAGGCCTACCGAAGACCCAGGAAATACTGGCTTGTCCCCCTCCTTAAAAAATTGGGCTTTACCCAATACCTCCCAGCTTACAGGATTCTAAAAACGGACCTTTCACCTATCATTGTATTTGGGGTAGCAACATTTTTAACTGCGATGTGGCATATCTGTAATCGTTTTCTAAAACATGAGCAAGACCCGGCATAAATGAAATGTTTTGATTACATGTAACTCTGTAATATCTAGCAAATGCTTTTTACACTATTTTTAAATGTGTTTTAATGATGTTTGGATACCATTGCTATTTTAAAATGAACATGTTTTTGTACATCTTTTATGATCTAAAATTGATCGAAATAAAGATTGAAAATTAATGATTTGATATTGCAGATCTGCTGAGAGAATCCGCTAGCACCATGGACATCCCTGGACCGTGGACTGCTGAAAGATATATCTTGAGATCCAGAGTCCAAACCCAAATCTCCTGGGCTTGCTGAGACAGAAGGGCTTATCTTGTACCCCCTTGCTTGTTTAAGTAATGCATACTTGTTGTTTTGTCTGTCCTGATTAGAACTCTGGAACCCTGTAATACTGTTCGAAAGGACTTCAAGGCCAGAAAAATAGCTCTCAGCTCTAGCAGATTTATGTGCCAATTCTTTTGCTGTGTATTTCACTTTCCATTGACGGTCATTCCCTGAAGGTGTGCCCCCCATCCTTTGAGGGAAGCATCCGTGGTGATTGTATACCTTGGCACTTCTGTCAGGAATGTACATCCTTGTTGTAAATTTTTCTTTTGAGTCCACCAGAGAAAGGCTTCTCTCATACGGTAAGTTATGCTGATCCTGTCGTCGAACGATCCCGAAACCTGCACCCATCGGAGGCCGAGTTCCTCCTGCAAAGGTCTCATTCGGAGATGACAGTTAGGTACCAGAGGGATGCAGGATGAAATCATCCCTAGAAAAGACTTGAATGCCCGAACTGAAACACACTCTCCTTGTTGTAAAAGGAGAGCCATCTTGCAAATCTTGAGCTGCCTTTCTTATGAAGCGAAAGCCTGAGTGAGCGAGTATCTAGTGTGGCTCCCAGAAACGACTTTTTTTGTGACGGAGTTAGATGAGATTTTTTTAGACTGATTGAGAAACCCAGAGATTGGAATAGCATCAGGCATCTTTGAACATGCGCTCTTGCTGCTTCTAAAGAGTTGGCCTTGATAAGGCAATCGTCCAAATATGGAAAAACTTGAATGCCTTAAGTGAAGATGCGCCGCTACTGGAGCTAACATTTTTGTGAATACACGGGGCGCTGAACGATATCCAAATGGGAGAACCTTGAATTGAAAATCCCTGCCAGCCACTATGAATCTTAAGAACTTCCTGTGCCTGGGAAGGATTGGTACATGAAAATAAGCATCCTGAAGGTCGAGGGTGGCCATGCGATTCCCCTTTGGAAAGAAGCTGGAGGATTTCTTTCACTATTAACATCCGGAAGGATAATTTCTTGAGGCATTTGTTGAGGGCACGCAGGTCGAGGATAGGGCACCATTCTCCTGACTTCTTGCATATGAGGAAGAACCTCGAATAGAACCTTTTTTCACTTTGCAATTGAGGAACTTTCTGGATTGCTCCTTTCCGAATCATTACATTGATCTGGGAGAACAGCTCTTTGAGGTGGGCTGGTGATGGACCTTTTGGAGGTGAATTTGGAGGGGTTTTGACGAATTCTAAAGTAAGGCCCCTGGCCACTACATCTAGGACCCAACTGTCCATAGTAATTTTGGACCAATTCAAGAAGAAGTGGAATATTCTTCCTCCAACATTTGAACTTGGGGTGGGCAGAGGTGGTGGCATTGCTTTCTGGAGGTATCTTGCCTCGGTAAGCAGGCTTCTTTTTTCCCTGCGAGTAGTTGTTACCTCGCAGCCCGTATGTTTGTTGTTTATACACTTGGTATTGCTGGTTACCTTGTGAAGACTGGTACGAGCGCTGCTGAGAGTAGCCCCCTCTATTGCAATAGGACCCACAACTTTTGGCACCTCGAAAGGACGATTTACGAAACTGTAGGTTCCCCAGCGACCTCGCAGTTTCTTTATCCTTCTTTATGGCCTGCAGGGCCTCATCAATATGCTGGCCAAAGAGAAACTCCCCCATCATAAGGCATATCGATGATCTTAGCCTGAACCTCCTGGCAGAATGATGCTGACTTTAACCAACCTTGCCTTCCCAGCACTGCTGCACCTGCCAATTGCCGGACGCCTGTAGATGCCACATTCAATGCTGGGTCAATGATCTCTGCAGAAGTACACTCTCCTTCAAGCAATATTTTTCTAGATTTTGATCTTTCTGGCTCTGGAAGCTTTTCAATATATGGTGTTATATCCAACCACCATTGTCTGTTATATCTCCCCAATATTGCTAGGGAGTTTGCAGCACGGACAGTAGTTGCAGCTATCGTTTACACTTTCTTGCCAATGGAGTCCAGGCGTCTGCCAACCCTGTCAGGTGGAGCGGTACTTGTGAAGATGGGTTTCAGGCCCGTCTCTCAGACGCTTGGGTGACAACTGACTCCGTCTTTGACTGCTCTATAAGGCATGCAGGCGATGTGAGGAGCGCCTTATAATTTTTGTCCACACGAGGCAAGACTGCCGGTAACGAATTTGGAGTTGATATGACTTTAAGTCTCTCCTTCCTGATGAAGTCTATTATTGGAAATGTCTTTGAGGCTGATCCTTAAAGTTATATAAGAAACAGTCATCCTGTGTAGTTTCCATAGAAATTAGGAACCTCTTTGTTGCTCTTTCCATTACAAGATGAAAACCTCCAATGTCTACAGGCGGAGAAACCGCGGTATGAGGAGCAGTAGGTGATGGGGTTTGCGTATGGTAATCATCCCACTCCGACAATACAGAGTTATCATCCACCTCATCTTCTTCTATGTCGTCATCTGAGGTTACAGCCTCCTGAGTTTGGTGGCATTGACTTAGGGTTCTCCACGTTGATGCAGGTGCTCAAGGCATGGGTGTTGAAGGCAGCGACTCTGCCCATTCTGATGGAGGAAATCGGCAATAGTAGTCAGTCAACATTTACTGTAAGTTGTTGAGGAGATCTAACGGCATCTGTGCTGTTGGCACCGCGGCCGGAGCCTGATCCGTAGGCTTAAGAAACTGGTCTTCCTCTTGATCCTCGTCTTGAAATTGTATAAGCAGCTCAGAAGGACTTCTGGCTGCACGGAACCATCACGCCATCACATTGATGTAGTGGAAAAACAGTTTACGACTAATAAATAGGCTACAAGAGCACTGTGCATATGGCCAACTGTCAACTGGATTAACCGTCGACGAATCTAACTGTTGACTCAGTCAACCGTCAACGAGGCCATCTGCGTCAACACAGCTAACTGTCGACGACTCCAACCCTCGACGACAAAGTTATTGTTGAAGTTTAATGTCTACGGAGCTGACCGTCGACGAGGCCACAGTTGACGCGCCCACCATCGACGCAGCTCTCCATCGTCAACGAAGCCAATCGTTGACTAGGCCAATGATCAACGAAGTTTACCGTCTACGAGCTACCTCCGACGAGCTACCGTCGACGAGAACCACCGTCGACGGGCCAACCGTCGACGAGGTTTACCGTCGATGAGCCAGCAGTCAACGAGAGGGAACTGTCCTCACTGTCGTTGACGGGGCCACCGTCGACGACGAGGCCACCGTGGTCGACGAGGCAGTCGACGAGGCTGGCGACAACGGCAACTTAAAAGTTGAAAAAGGTCCTTAGTCTTCAACTTCGTTGACACACTCAACATCGTCGTCGACGAAGTGACGACGATGACGGAGTCTTTCATCGTCGACGGACTGGCACCTTTAAGTGTAAAGGCGGCTGTAAGACTCTGAAACGTTAGAGACCAGGTCCCGTAGGCGTGGAGGTCCGCAGACTCCGTGGGGGAACAATATCCAGAGGATCCTACTTCATCCTTTGAGGACAAGGAGAAGGAATCCCAGTCACACACCCACGCTTAGAGAGGACTTAGCCAGTCCAAGACAAACACTCTCCATGCCAGAGACAGGGGTGTCTGAAGTCTACAACCTCTGTAGTCACAGAAGGAGACGGGCCTCTCCGTTCTCAAAGGCCCTTTGAGAAAAAGGTTCCACAGAACCTGCAACTTCTCACCTCAAGTTCTGGAAAAAAGACAGTACTATCGTGAGGGTCCTTAGAAAAAAGGCAAAGCTTTCAACAGGTGAAGCAGGGTTGAAAATAAAGACTTCTTTGAAGAAATGTAAAAATATTTGCAGAATGTAAAAATTTTGAAGAAAAAACTTAGCAGAGCTCAGGGAGACTCCCTTCACACGACGTGTGGTAGAAAATCTGAGAGCCTGAGCCTCTGGGGAGAACATTCTGGTGGGTGCTGTCGCCTGATTGGCTGCAGTTTGGTCTATACAAAATGACAAGGATAGTCATGAGTGTGGACGTTTTTTGCACTGTAGCTTAGTTACTTTACTTCCTGGTTGGTTATTACTAAGGATTTTGGTTTCTTATATGCAATTATTGCTTTTTTATGTACTGTGGAACTCCCACTCCGATGACGGGGAATGATTCAGGCATGTGAATCTATGAAAGACATCCAATACTGGAGAAGGAAGTCCTTCCATTCCTGCTCGTGGAACCCCGGGGAGAAGGGCAGCATTTATGGTGAGTTTGGCGCTATTGCACTTCACTATATGTTTTAACGGGCAGCCGCCACTATCAAGAAAGGCTGTCTTCTATTCTCTATATGTGTATTAGACTGAGACAACAGAAGTTGATGAATTAGCTGATAAACAAGACCTCTCTGCTAAGTACTAAGCTGCTGACCAACTATAAGAGAAGAAGACACCTAAGAAAGAAACTGCTGCCAACTTTTTCTGTGTTTAGTTAACTTTTTTAGTTTTCCCGATACGTTACCATACGGCAATTTCCTCCCAGACATTGGAGTCACCTCATCAGTAGAGGCTTCTTGTGGGAGTGCTGCGGGCGGTGGGAGGGACTGGGGATGGTCAGGGTGGGGCGTAGTAAACTCCGGCTTACGGCGAACGGAGTTGAGGAAATAAATAAATATATAAAATGAAATAAAACGAATTACATTGCATGTGCTGCATCCCCGATGGCGATGCACTTAACTCCATTCGGCCGTAAACTGGAGTTTACTACCCCCCACCCTGGCCCTCCCCTGCACCATCTCACCGCCCTGCAGCACTCCACCAAGGAGCCGCTTCTGCTCCTCATAGTAGAGTAGAAAGAAAAGTAAAAATGTTAACTTGGAAAAAGTTAGCAAAATTATTATTTCAAGTACCTGCCTCCATTATTTTCTATGGGAAGATGTTGCAGTACCTGTGGTTGGCAATGTGTGGTGTTAGACTTACTCCTGCTGACTAGAGTAAATAACTTCTGTTTTGGGTCTCCTTTTCAGCTATAACTTAAAAAGTGCAGTTTGTGAATACCAATATTTTTACTCTTTTGTGGGTGGGCGAACTTGATGGGTGCACATCCCACCATAAATACCTCCTTACTTTTTCGTTCATCTTCTCCCCTTTAATTGCAAGAATTCCTCATTTTCAAAGCACTCCCCTCTGAGCCTCCCACATTTACTACTAAAGTGTGTGGAGGCTCGTCAGTCGGGCCAAGATGTCTGCACAGAATATAGGAGAGTACTTTTGTGAATACCATTTAATAGTATGTTTGCACTACTATTATAGAACTACAAAATGCTGTTTGTAAATAGACCTCTAAGGGCCCGATTTTGATGCGGTTTGGAAAGCTTCCAAACCAAATGGGTTTGGGAACGGTTTCCAACTGAATTGGATAGGGAGAGTCCAACCGACCAAGCACGAAGAATCTGGATACTTCCAGATACGATTGGGTTGGACTCCTATTGACTTCAATGGGAGCCTTTGTTCCGACCATATGCATAGGCTCCCGTTGAAGTAAGGGGTGCCTGGGGAAAATCGGGCACCCTGTGGCGGGTACCCCCTTGTGCCTACCACACTGTTAATGGCTGGAAAGGGAAGAATCATGTGCCCGAATGGGAAGGCCCCAGGTGCGGGTGGCTCACTAAGGGACCCCAAAACCTGATTCCAATTGTGATACGAGTTGGACGGCACGATTCAGAAAGGCTGTCCAAATCCAGCATCGTACTCGGTCGTTTGGAAACACGGCCTGTAAAGACGTATAAATCTACGCCGTATGGCTTGGTAATTTCAAATGCGGTCGGGTTTGGATTAGGATATTCCTAACACCTTACTCGCATCGTACTTGGTCGGTTGTAAACATTGCAGAGTCATTTGGAAAGACACATTCCCGCTCTGATTTGGACGGAGAAAATGCTGTTAGTAGGCCTTCCTAACCGCATCAGAATCAGACCCTTAGGGGCTCATTACGATAGCAGTGAATCCGCCACTGGCACCCTGCCGGTGGTGGATTCACCCCCAAATTGCAGCCATATTATGAAGGCAGGCGGTTTGCTTCCCGTCCGCCACAGGCCCGTCACAGGCAATCGTTCTGATTGCTTGGTGGACCCAGAAAGCATTCCCAGCATGGTGGCACTGCCTAGCAGGCACCGTCCGCCATATTAGGATGCTTCATCTCCGCCAGCGGTGGATGGAAGTCCAACCGCCATTCACAGGCTGGCGGAGATTGACTTTGGGGGCCCGTTGAGGGGCCCTGTTGTATTAGGGGGAGGTGTGGGTGCACTGGGGGGATACCATTTCCATGCACTAACTGCCTGCAACGTAGTGCAAGGAAATGCAAGACCTTCATGTTTATCATTGCGGCAGGTTCTGCCTGCAGCACCCGCCGCAATGCTAAACATACCCAATGCGATTGCCACCGTGGCGGTCGCATTGTAATTCCATGGTCGGGACGGCCTCCATATAGGCGGACGGTCCCAATTCCTGTGACTATGGCGGACAGACTCAAGTCCGCCCGTCATCGTAATGAGCCCCTTAGTGTCTTGATGATTGACAATGCCATTCCTAAGTTCTCTCTTTTAGCGCACCAGGATCTAACTTCATCAGCATAGTAGGAAAGTTTGAAGGCCCACTTTTCGTGGAAATAAATAGTCAACACATACCTTGTATTACTTCTATTCGAGGGGTGTTTATAATTGTACAACCATCACTAAACCGACCATTCAAAAAGCAACAGCTCTAAACGAAATTTGACAAAGCAAAGTATGCCCACAATATGCAAACTCCAGCATTGCAACGTCGTTTTCATGTCAGCATCATAATTCCCCATTTCATACTTCCTGATTCCTTGCCAGCAGCTCAGTGTGTTTCTGTTATGATATACTAAGCCTATTGAAATTAATTAACCTGTGCTCCACAACAGAAAAAGAGTTCCACTGGTTAAGCTGTATTCTTTTACACCAGTTGGCCGCAGCTAGTTACCGAAAATTCCAGCTGTGAAAACGATGCACGTTATTTATTCTAATTGAATTGTAGATGTAGCACCTTGGGAGGGAGCACGCTGAAAAAACGTTGTCGATATTATTGGCTGTTTTCATGGATTACAGTGTTACTGCTGTTAGTGCTACAAAGACGTGGGGACATTTTACTCACATACTTACACAATACCAGACAGAAACATCGCATTGCCCTGTTTTTGTGTCTTAATTTGACTAATTATGTATCATGGCATAGGTTGAATCGGGTAGAGTGCTAAGCTATCGAAATTGTTATGTTCCCTATTTATCATATGATTCTCTAAATCTAGCGTTACTCCTCACAGATCCTGTACAGTCCCTAGTGCAGGAAGTGTTGCCAAGCGTCCTGGTCATTGACCTGGGAAGATCCTGAACTGCAGGGTCCTTGTGTCCTCCTGATGATTTGACAACTATCGCATTAGGACATGTTTAGTAATTTTCATTTGTAACCAGTATTTTCCTTGATTAGTCCAGAATATGTAAACGACGGGTAATAGAGGAAATGGATTTCCATTTGCACTTTCTTTTGCCACACACACCTATGTCTTGACATCCCCAATGCATGCATTGTATCTAAAGATGCAGCCGATCATTTCAACAAGGCACTATTCCGGAATGCACTTCCACTTACAATGGGAACTTAGAAATGTGCTCAATATGTGTCTCTTCTAATTATTTGTGCTTCCCAAACAACTGCATTGAAGCCTTATGCAGTACACGTGATTTATCTTGAGGCGTGCCCTATAAAACAGGGACATTTTTTCAAAAAACAATGAGGCATAATTATGTTTAAATGGAACAGGTACCAATGTAAATAGTATTCCGATTGATATGCTCCATTCTCTAGTTTCTAAGCTAAGATGCACTATCTTCAGGTACACGTTGCCCAACAAAGCCACATTTAATCCCTGATTCAAAAGCACACATACATTAATAATGGCCATCAGGCCTAAGCAGAATTAAAATATGCCAGCATAATTTGCGTAACTTCGTGTTACGCTTGTCATGCAAAACTCCTCAAATTCCGCCATTGCCCTACTTAATATAGCTATGTGCCATTCGCCATGCAAATTTACCACGAATGGCGCAATTTGTGACAAAAGTTTACAGGGAAGGCAAAGGAACAACAGAACACACGCAGCTACTGTTTATGGTGCTTTTGTTTAAATGCATCATTGGAGCAGAAATTGATGTAAAGATATGTTTTGCACTAAAGTATGGCGCAAAATAACCAATCTGTATTTCACATAAAGACACATAACTTTGCCACAATTTCACATAATAAATAGAAGGAAAATTATGCAAATTTCGCCTAGCCATAATGTCCACCTGTATAGTGGTGGCTAGGTCACCATAGCTTTTACAAAATTGGCAAGCTTTGCACTTTTTGAAGACTGCAAAGCTTGTCAACCATGCAAAATGAGCCCTGCAGTCGTACCTTCCCACCAAAATGTTTTCATTCAGGCGAGGAGGAACCTGGTGTCATTTGAGTCATCAGTCGAAAGTCCAGACAATAGTTCACCTTTCATTCAGAAGAATGCACGGAACCTGCCAATCCCAATGCTTTGATGTAGCCTCACGGTTCTGTACAAGGCATTGTGGTTTTGTTTGTTCTTGAAAGATGGCTATAAAAGCAAACTTACCAGTATCTAGCTGGTAAGGTCACTGGGTTGTAGAAAGTAAATGGTGCAACAGTCTTGCATCTCTTTTGGAATAACTCACTAAACACCAGCATTTTTCCAGAATCTTGGAAACATGCGATGCTCCAACCCCTTCTAAAAACAAGCATTTGCAATGCAATAGGTTTCGCATTAGGAAAGTTTGAGATATTGGTCTTGTTATTGACTTTTTTAATTAATGTGTTGGTTTTGAAAATTGCTAAATTAATAGCTTTGTCATTTACAATGCCAATAGTGATAACTTTCGCAAATGTGACACCTATAGCATTTGTAATGCAACATGTTTTGTATTTATTGACTTGGATGTATTGATATTACAAATAACAATGGATTTTAATTTTTTTAAATAATTAATACTTAAATAAAAGTGATTGTAATTTATAATGGCAATAGCTTAATGGCACTACCTGTAATCGTTCTGAACAGTTAGCACCATGATGCCACCATTGGTAGATGCACACTACACAAATGCTAGGTTACATGACATAACTTGACAAGCGTCACTTGAGTCCTATACATAGAAAGTTAGAACAAAACACATACACTTTATGTTAAGGCAAAGCTGGGGCAAATCTACATGTCCTCTATCTATGTTGACAATTTGGCCCACTACAGGTTTGCTGCTTTTGAGTGCCATCTACTTTTTATAGGCCTCTGCTGAACAATAGTACTTCTATTAGAAAGGTAATTTACTATCCACTTAATGTGCTTTTGGTAAGGAACGCTCTCAGAGAGAAACACTATCCATTTGTACATGTATTTAAACTGTAACATCAAAAAGGCATTGCAATTTGGGGGGTCGGGAGGAGAGGCAACAATGAAATAAAATTACAATGAAGATATTTTATTACACAGACATAAATTTTGTAAAAGCAATACACTGCTAAATGAATATATTGCACTATTTACCCCAAATCATGTATCAGGCCTAATTGTCCTTTCACAGAAAACTGATAACCAGTTTGTAGTTTATTGGCCATAGTCGTTATTCCACAACAGATTATTTACCCAATTATTGGTTAGTGCTCTTATGAGTCATAATTAATCTAATAACATTAGAGAAGAAAAGAACAGGCTACATAACTAATGAAAAAGCAACCTACACGTGTTTCACGTGGTTTGATGCACTGACACTTCATGGCTATCTTTTCTATTCAGAAAGACTCAAAATGTTTGCCATATTAATTTAAAATGTATCAATATTATAGAAATAGCCATCTTTTCCATCGAGTTGCCAAGGGATCCCAAGACATGCTAAGTGCTCCTCTTACCCAATGTACAGGTACCTTTCTATTTCCAAATGCGACAGTATTCAATGTAAAGGATTAGAGGGTTTGTTACCTTGTCAGAGAGGTGAGAGGTGTACAGGACAGGGTAGAAAGTGAGAAAAGGGTCTCTAAAGTCACCCTCTTCAAAATACAGAGCTTAAGACAATCTAAGAAAAAAGCTCTATAAAATGTTCCATTGCAAAAAAAAGTGCGACAAACAACATCAGCTCGGTATAATAAATGCACGTGAAAAAATAAGAATTGTACATGCGCTTACTTTGAAAAGGCTCTGGAGCAAAAGCAGACAAAATCACTGTCCTCACAGGGATCATCTATATGCAGCACGATCTCTGCCACCATGCTCCACCTTTCGCACAACATGCCGGTTCCCGCGGAGAACAGCAACCAGATGCCTTCTCTGTACGCGCGGGCGCCACACAAATGCCCCAGGGCCTCTTTACGACAAGCATTGAACGTGCAAGTCCTACCAAGTTTACGCTTTATCAATGGTAAACACTGTATTCACTGCGCACGAGGACCGAACCAGCGGCTCCAACCATAAACACTCAATCAGGTGTAAGAAAACATAACCTGTTTAGATAGGGCAGTACTGTGACAATCAGAGATTGGTTTGCTGAACTTTTGTCATGTGACTGGCTGGGAAGCTATTGTCAACTGTTCATTGGACAACAGTGCTCTTAAACTACACGGTTGTTGTGGATTGGCTGAGAGAGGTCTGCCAATGTATTATTGGTTGAGGGATCCCGGAAGACGACACACAGCCGTACGATTGGATGGCGGCATGGCCGTTAACTTCTGTGCGGGCAGTGTGCTGGTTTGCAGCCCACCCGGCCTGTACTGGCGTCACAGGCATGTCATTTTTGCCTTCCTTTCCTACTGCAGCTACCGGCCTCTTAAGAGCATCTTTCCGTCGCACCCGCTTTGTGTGCTGCGGCCCTCCACCCCGCAGCTTTTCACTTAGAATATTCCCTGCAGGATACCGGCGTCCCGACCGGTTCAGGTGAGACTGCTGCAGCGACTAGTATCACCTCCTTAAAGGGCGCGCCAGCCATGGTACGGGATGCCCGCGCATGCGTGCATTTCTAACTTTCATTCTGAGAGCCCCGGCCCCGGTTAGAAATGCCGCGCATGCGCAGGGAGCCCCCGCTCTACTAGGTCCGACAGCTCCCGTCGTGAAGGAACATCGGCGGGCAGCCCCCACACTACCAGGTCCGGCAGCTCCTGTCGTGAAGAACATCGGAAAGAGGTGAACATGCGTATGGGGAGAGAAGCCCGGTGAGTGGGGGTGAGGGTGGGGTGTACGCGCGTGTGTCTGTTTGAGTGTGTCTGTGCGTGCGTCTGTCTGTCTGTGTGCGCGTGTGTCTGTTTAAGGAGGGGTGCGTGTGTGTATGCAGTGTGTGTATGGCTGTGTATGTGCGCATGCGTGAGTGCGGCTTTGTTTGCGCATGGGTAAATGAGGCACGGCGACGTGCGCGCTCACGAGGTACAATCTCGGCCAGAAAAAGCACGTGGCACTTTGCTGTCCACATTCCCCCAAAAGTAACAACATAAGTTGTCTCGCCCTAGACAGCAAAAGCTTCGCTTTTGCTTTCGTCTAGGCGAGACCTAAAAACCTAGTGCTGAGCAGCCGTCGAGAATGGCCACTGCCTGAATCAGCTTCCATTTCCCCGACGCCTATCCTGCCCTATACTGTGCCATCCAAGGTAGTAGGCAATTCTAAAACGATCGTACCTCATCCCTGACCCCCTGGGAGAAATCTGGATACACCAGCGGAGTGTGGGATGGCTCATATCGTCTTGTCTGGTGCCTCGTCTCGAGCGGGGATGGCGGCTCCTTAGCACGGACTGGAAGATGGAGCAGCCTACGAGACGGGAAGAAGATCGGACCTGCTGCACTCCAGTGTGAGTCGGTGGAGGCCCCCTGCGCCAGGGGTGGATCGGTGTTGCCTCCGGTAGCGACTGCGGAGGGCAGCGACCTGCATTGAGGCTGGTGGCAGAGAGCCCTGGTGAGTGGCGATACCAACGGAGGCCCCGGCTTCGGTCTTTGCGGCACAAAAGAGACAGAGGTGTGCTGGCCCCGACCTGTGTCCGATGCGGGTGCCGAAGAGTTCTGCTGACCCTGGCTGGGCGAATTGGATGCTTCTGGCTGCTGCGACGGAGGTTGGCGGCCCGCCGGTGGAGAAGAGCGCCGAGGCCCACCAGGCGCTGGAATAGGCGTAGCGGGCTAAATTGAGGCCTCAGCTTCGGGCCTACACAAAGTGCACACATAGTCTTGGGCGCTAAAGCAGGGGCGCTGAATATCGAGGCTACTGTCCTGCTGGTTGGTGCAGGACACCCAGAGTTGACTGCTGAATGGAACCTTGTGGTCTAGTACCGGCTGGCCACCCTGAGTGAGTACCGCCTGGCAACTCTGTTGAGCACAAGGCCCTGTGGACCTGCTGAAGTGATGAAGGGGAGCGTCCGAGGCTGAGTCCTAGGTCTGCATATACAGGGGTGGCTGTGACTGGGTGGCCCGCTGACCGTGCATTCTGGCTGGAGTCGGCTTCATAGCAGCAACAGGAAATATGTTTACAGGCCAACTCCGATACATAGAAGTGACTCTGGGACTTTCACTGGGCGTAGAGCCTTGATGAGAGGAGGCATTTGGTGGCAAAGAGGGGCGCTTGAAGCCAGAGGTGGTCGGACCTGATGACTCCCTACAACTGGACTGCACTGGCACAGTGAATCACTGATATCTCCTGCGGGGCCAAAGTCCGGGCAACACACATGACACGGTTGATCTCGAGAGGGGGTGCAGTGACTCTTGGTACCCTCACAAACGGATCACAGACAAGTTGGGGCTGCGCGGACTGAAGCTGGGGCCCTAGAGGTGTTCTGACCCCGGGCTGAACTGTCAAAGTGAGGTGCTAAAAGCTCCAGTCCCAAAGGGGATAACGTAGTAGGGTAACATGAACAGAGTGCGAGAACGCCTCTTGATGAGAGCTGGTGGAGGCTACTACACCATATTGACGAAAGTTGCGCCCAGTGCAGAGTCCAGCCTGGATGCGCTGTGTGTTGGGGCCGTGGTAGCCAGACGGCAACTCCAGCAGTGAAATACATGAACGTAGTCACTCTCGCCAACTCTTTGAGGCTGCTTTTCTGGTGCGGCCCGTGTTCTCACCTGGGGCCCAGCTACTAATATGCTTCCATGATGACAGGAGGAAAGGAACCTAAGGCAAATGCCCAAAAGCAGCTGTCCAAATTCGCTTGGTCCAAAGCGAGAGAGAAAGGTGATTCACCGCAGTCGGAGAAATTTGTCGGGGCGGCCGCCTATAAGCAGGGACCGGAGCCAACTCTACACGACGTCATGGCGGCTATTAACGGAGTGCGTGCTTCAGTGGACTCGGTCATGGTGGAGGTCTCTCTAATCAATGATGACTTTCGGAAGATTGTCGAGAAAGTCAAAGAGCTCAAGATAGTCACTAGCGCCCTACAGACAGACATGTTGGAACTTCAAACGCAAATGCTTGAAATGCAGAAGAAGCAGGAGAGGATGACACAGCAGCTCGATGATTATGACAGCCGGGCTCGCAGGAACAATATCCATATTTAGCGGTTCTGGAAAAAATGGAGGGGCCGGCAGCTGACTTGTATGTAGAAGAACTCATCACAAAGCACCTAAAGCCCAAGACTCTGTCCAGCTACTTTTCCATCGAAAGAGCACACAGTGTGCCAGGAGGTAGACCCGAGGCAATTATTGAGATAGGGACATTATCCTGCAGACAATGATATCCATCCCCCTGCTAATAATAAATAACTACGAGGTTGCTTTCTTTCCTGATTTCACGGCCAAGGTCCAGGCTCAAAGTCGCAGCTTCCCGGCGGTGAAGAGGGAGCTGCGAGACCGGGAGGTAAAGTACGCGATGCTCTTTCCTACAAGGCTGAGGGTAGAGTCGGATGGCAAATTGTATTTTTTTGACTCGCCGGATGTAGTCTGGGACTGGATGGAAGGCTGGAACATGGTGGGGAGCCAAAGACGAGATCGCTCCGGGAGGTCTCACCAATACAGAGGTAGCCGAGTGGACACTGGGAAAAATGGCCCAGCGGTGGAAGAAGGTAGCCGAAGGAGCAGGAGTGATGACCCTTGGCTATACTGATGGTCACTTGGAGACCAATCAGAACGTCTTCCAGAATATGAGCAGGTTAGAAAATGAGGCAATAAGAGAACTTTCCCAAAATAAGAAACTAACCATAAAACCAGCCGACAAAGGCGGGGCAGTGGTTATTCAAACCAGCACCGCCTATGACCAAGAGTGCAGGAGACTCTTATCAGATGAGAGGAATTATCAGGTCTTGCTCAATGACCCTACTGAATCTCTATGTACACAGGTAGGGGAGATGACTGAGGAGGCTCTGGCCCATGACTGGCTTACCAAGAAGGAAGCAGATTTTTTGACACAAAAAACCCTCGTACACCATACTTTTATAATATACCGAAGGTACACAAAAGTCTCACCAACCCACCGGGCCGTCCCATCGTATCTGGGATTTCATCAATACTAGAGCCTTTGTCTAAGTTCGCTGATGCCTTTCTAAGGCCTTTGGTACAAGCGACAGACACATACCTGAGAGATACTAAAGCTGTACTACAGTTACTACAAGATCTCCCATTTGACCAGAACTCACAGATGCTGTTGAGTTAGATGTAGAGAGCCTCTACACCAGCCTCCCCCATGACGAAACCCTCCTCATCAATGAGGAGGTACTACATTCTAAAACAAGGAAATATCAAACCCCACAAGGTGTGGTGATGGAGTGCATTTCAAAAGCACTCACAAAGAACTTTTTTGAATACGAAGGCACCCTATATTTGCAACAACATGGAACCAGGATGGGGAGCACTTTCGCGCCGAGCCTGGCGGGATTGTATGTGCACCACCTGGAGTCCACCAAGATCCTCCATCCCAACAATCCTTTCAGGGGCAGAATACGCACCTGGAAACGTTACATAGATGACGTCTTAGTCATCTGGGAAGGTGACGAACAATCAATCATGGATTTCATGACATGGCTAAATACACAAAATGGTGAACAAACTGAGAGGTCCCACAGTTGACCCTGATTTGGGTGGTATAATCTCGTAGGTGCCCAAACTTATGTTTTTACAAATACCAATCACACATTGTTGTGGGCAAAACTTAATGCTATTGGCTTGTGAAGCGACCAACACCTAAGTACAAACAGTTCAGGAAATTATTAACACTCTTACTTTCCCTTAAATTTTAACAAGTTCTAAAAAAGACAGGACGTTTAGGTTTTTAGAAAAATATAACAAAGCAAAGTCAAAAAGTCATTCGCAAAGCATAAAGAATTAAAAACAATTTATACAGTAGCTAGTTTAAAAACATGATAAAAAATTTCGTAATTTATGAATTAAACAAATAGTTCATACATAAGCAAATTCAAACATGACAATTTCATACAAAGACATTGCACAAGAACAGGGGTCGACGCGGCGTTTCGGTTTTTGGAGAAACGATAAAAAACCTTCTTCAGGACCAAGTTCTAAAAAGAAACATACAGTTACTTTTTTGCGTGTGACACATTTTAAATACATATACATAGCCTTTTTTTCCCCTAAAGCATCTCCTGACAGCTATAGAGACAGAACATCTTATTTCTGTTCATGGTTGGCCATAGTTTGTTCACAAAATTGAGTCAAGATATTGGTAT
This sequence comes from Lissotriton vulgaris, assembly GCF_964263255.1. Lineage (NCBI taxonomy): Eukaryota > Metazoa > Chordata > Amphibia > Caudata > Salamandridae > Lissotriton > Lissotriton vulgaris. The sequence goes on along the minus strand of NC_141687.1, from coordinate 1,887,600,950 downwards.
TTGCAAAGAACATGTGGGCTCTAAAACGGGGTTTGTCGTGGGTATCAGAGAGTAGTATATAATGTCTCTCCGATAATGTTGGCAAAAATTGCCTTTTGATCATAGAAAAGGGGTAGCTAATGATAATATCCCTTGCTGATCTTAACAATGGTTACTGATTAATAACCGAATGATGGGGGGGTCATATCTCCGTCCCAAAAAGAATGGATATTTAATGGGGCTGGTTACCTTAATTGTATAATGCTCTCATCCCGATTAATCCGGGGAGGATGTGTGCCCAATTATACTATTGGGTTTCACCAGGGCTGCGTATTGCCAGGTCTGCAGGTATTTATAGATCCTGTTAGGAAAATAGTGTATTGAAAAGGCCTGTATTAGTTATCAACTAGGCATGCTGTCTGAAATAAAGGGCTGGGCAATGGATTACCACTACCTTGTAATTTCTTTGCGGATGTTCACCCGTTAGTAGTAGGAGCCACCGATATAGGTAATTTCACAGGCTGAAACATAAATTAATAGGAGAATGCACCAAGACTCTATTTTTTCTGGCTTGTCATGGTGTTCTGAACAGGAGAGGGACTATTCAACTTACCCAGATTTTAAATTACTGGTCCCTCATATCAACTCAACCTTTTCATCTGCTGTCGTGTTGATAAGCGCTGCCTTGTAATGAAGCGCTGCTCCTTGCACTGTAGATCAATGAAATAGAGGGGGTGTTTGTAAATATGCTGGTAAGGAACTGCTTCAATACTATAGCTAGTTCATTTAATGCTGTATAGATAGCATGTTTAGCTATTGTCACTGTTTGTGCTATAGCTCCTCCAATCTGTACGCTATCTTTGGGACTATTGTAAGTCGGGACAGTTTTTGTAAAGCTCCAAATTTATATGAGGCAGTTTGGTTTGATTAAGCTTTATATGTGTTTAGTGCGTTTATTGAAACTAGTGGTCTTGTGAAAAAGCGTACTACTTATATGTGTTTAGTGCGTTTATTTAAACTAATAGTCTTGTGACTAAACGTACTATTTATATTGCTTTAAGGCGCTTTGCGTGTTGCTAGGGGTCTGTTTAATAGAATCCTTGTCGAACTTGACCAAACTCCTTTGTATGCCTCCAGCGCGTTTTACATAGTTATTTAATGACCGCTATTCGCGTTAGCTATTAAATAATGATATGGTTTCGTAGCGTAGGGAATGCAGCGGTTCTTACTCAGTTTAAAGGTGCGGAATAGCCGATAGCAACTCGCTTACCTTAGTATTGTGGTTCGGCCTCCCTGCTCCTACTGCTACGGTTCTTCCGGGATACGTGTTGGATAGTTATGTGGAGGTGAGGGCCGTCCATGTCGATTTTATGCACCGGTGCTAGCAATAGGGCGCCAGGTAGCTGCATTTTGATTGGCTCTCTCGAAGTCACGTGTAAGCGGGCTGTGTTTACAATCTGCTATTTTTTTATTTTTTTAAAAGCGGACTACTGTGTTGCATACAGAGTATCGGGTTGTTAGTTGGTGGGTGCTAAAATTAAAAAAGTTTATCGGGTTGCTAGTTGGTGGGTGCTAAAATTAAAAAAGTTTGCCTCATTGATATAGATTAAAGTGTACAGCGAGCTATGTTTACAATCTGCTATTTCTTAGTGGACTGCTGTATTGTATACAAAGTGTCGGACAGTTCGTCGGTGGATACTAATATTAAGCACCTATTTTATTCGTTGTGATAAACCACAGTGTATATTGTTTGCACTTGGGTTATCCACCAAAAGGATAGTGCATAGTGTGATCTTTTGCGGTCTGCGCTCCGTAGTCATTTAACAGAGGGGTGAGGTAGTCAAAAAAAAATTTTAACAAAAAAATTTTATGAAATGAATGAATGTGCAGGATAATAACAGTGTGCTAATGGGATGTAGGTATCTATAAGTGTCTATAGGGGGAAGCTACCAATTCATCTGGCTTCAGTATCTATCTATCCTTACATTATCAGTGTTTCATCATACTATTCTCTCCCAGTCTTCCCTGCTGTTCAAACCAATGCGGACACTGTTGCATCTGGACATGTAGAATTGTTCACGTCTTTTTCTTTTTTGTGTCAGATTACCACCTCTGACATTGAGACTTACATGTTCAACACAGCACCAACGCAAATCGGTGAGCTTGTGTTTAGCAGTTTTCCAGTGTTCAGTAAGAGGAGCACCTATTTTATTGGTTCGTAGGGCCGACCTATGTTCATTCAGTCTAACCCGTACTTCTCTAGAGGTTTCTCCTATGTAAATCAAGTTACATGGACAGTTAATGAGATATATCACGCTTTTGGTGCGACAATTCATGAAGCTAGTGGGTTTGATAACAGAGTCTTTGATTGTGATGGTATCACCTCGGATAATGTCCTTACAATTGTTGCACCCTGAACAGGGGAATGTACCTGTAGGTAGGGGTGCGTTATTGATACAGGGCTGACTGGCAGATTTATTTTCCCTGTACGTGTGAACTAAACTGTTCCTGATCGTATGGTTCCTTCTATAGGAGAAGCGTGGTTTAGGTAGTGTGTTGTTTTGTTTGTCCGTAATGAGGTGCCAGTTCCTGTTTATAATGTTCTTCAATTTATACTTATTGCGTTGTAATTGGTAACAAAAGCAATAGGTTGAGGTGTACTCTCTTCAAGGTTCTTTGGCAAAAACAGACTTTCGCGGTTGTAATATTTGGCACGCTTGTATGACTGTCTTATTAGTCGTTTCGGGTACCCTCGCTCCAGAAACTTGGTCTTTAAAGTTTCCGCATGTTTTTCAAAGTCGTGCATTGTGGTACAGTTTCTCTTCAGTCTTAAAAATTGCCCGAACGGGATATTGTTTATTTGGCTGGGGGGTGGTTGCTTTTGTGATGCAGCATGGTGTTCCTGTCCGTTGGTTTTGTAAAGAGTTCCACCGTAAGTATACCATCAGTATGTTTGATGATGATATCTAAAAATTCGGTACTCTGGTTGTCAATATGGGAAGTGAATTTTAAATTTTGGTCGCCCAGATTTAACCAAGCAATGAATTCTCTCAATGTCTCTACGGGTCCCGTCCAGATAAAGAAGACATCATCTATGTAGCGTGACCACATAGATATGTTCTCGTAGAAGGGTGACACCGGATTGTATATGTGATGTTCTTCAAAGTTTGACACGTACAAACAGGCCAGACTGGGGGCACAGGTGGCCCCCATGCTGGTCCCCTTGATCTGTCTGTAAAATTGTTTATTAAACAAAAACAGATTGTTTCTTAATACTACAGATATGCAGTCCATGATGAAGGTTTCGTGTGTATCAAGATCTCGGTCTTCATTATTGAGCATAGAAGTAATTACTTCTATTGTTGCATTCTGTGGGATATTAGTATAAAGTGCTTCTATGTCAAGTGTGACAAGAAGCTGGGACATAAGTTTGGGCACCTACGAGATTATACCACCCAAATCAGGGTCAACTGTGGGACCTCTCAGTTTGTTCACCTACTCTCCCCTGTCCCAGGACTGACAGTTAAGGGGGCCTCCTTTATTTTTATTTGTAAATACACAAAATGCCTTCTTAAAATTCACTCATTCAATGTCAAAAGAGTCAATGGTGTTCCTGGACCTAAATATCTATCATGAGTCGGGTTCCTTAAAGACTGAAACTCATTTCAAACCGCCGGCGAGGAACTGTCTCCCACGGTTTGATAGTTTTCACCCACATCATTTGAGAGAGAACCTACCATACGGACAGTTCCTCCGCCTACGCCGCAATTGTAGCGACGTAGCAAGGTACAAATCCCAAGCCCAGGAACTAAGCGTAAAACTAAAACGAAGATTATACCCCGAGAAGGTAATAATGAAGGCTATGAAAAGGGCTTGTAATAACAATCGAGAGTCACTCCTGGAAGACAAGGTTCCAAAAGACGATACTCTGAACAGACCAGTGTGTGTCACCACATACAGTACCCTCTTCAACCAGGTAACCAAACTGGTGAACAGACACTGGCGCATACTCACGAGTGGTACGTTAAACTTGGAGAAACCTCTCTTTGCCCACAGAAGAGGAAGGAACCTCAAAGACATTCTCGTGCACACAAGACCACAGAACACAGTGACCAGACCGCAGTTACGTGGAGTGCAGGGACATCACCCATGCGGGAATTGCAATAGTTGCCACTTAACTAAGAAAAGCAACACTCTAACCTTCAAAAATGGCACGAAATGGGAGCAACGAGTGTTCACCAATTGCAATAGCAAGAATGTCATTGATCTTATCACCTGCCCTTGTAACTTGGAATATGTGGGTATGACCACTCGGGCAGTTAAGACCAGAATAAATGAACATACAAGTAACGTGAGGTGCAAAAAATCAACCACAAAAATGGCAGCACTTTTTTGGGAGGCACACCATTGTGTCAATGAACTGCACTGGACTGTAATTGAACAGCTCCCCACTGATGTCGGCCTATTTGAGAAGGAACAGAGGTGGGTCTTCCATTTGGGCACCGACACCAACGGACTCAATGACTCTATCCCTTGGGGCCAACTACGTTGACTTATGGGCTCATAAGTCTCACCCACAACCCAGTCCCTGACCCCCTACATATCAACAAAAGTTAGGGCTTTGTTGAGGAGCATGTACGTAATGGATTGATATATGCAGGGGTTATCCATACTATCCCAGCATAACTAGATCTGAGTGGACAACAACCTTTTTTTGTTCATGTCCCCTTTTTAATTTAGCGATCCTTTGCATGCGAAAGAGGTTTATAAGCTCATCTAGGAAGTTGGTGCTATGTTTTCAACAATCAAACTAACATCAGATTCGTTTCACAAACGCGCAGGGCTTCAGCACGATATGACACATGCGCATTAGATCCTGACAATTAAGAGGGCCACAGCGCGATATGACACTAACGCATTAGACCCATACTGGGTCTTACACCACTCCTCTACACATGCGCCCTGATCAGTAACACGCCCTCTCTCCACCGTGAAGAGGGGCTGTCGCTACTCCCGCGCGCATGCGTGTCTTACCAGCAAAACGCCCATCTCTTCCGCGCACAACCGGAAAATCCATTAGGGTTCCTCTCCTTCTATGGGATTGATCCGCTTCCAATTAAGCTACATTTAAGAGCACTCCGGGTAGTATATAAGGTACGAGGCTTCGTACACACGGCATATCGTCGGAGCCACGTTGAGGGGATGACAGCCCATCTAAGCATGCTGTAACCGTGAGTTTGTTGTGTAGGGAACCTAGCCCATTTTTCCCTCGAGTAACATCTACGAATCCTTACTCGAGCTTCCTATGTCCTTTAGGTAGCCGCACTGAGCCGGAAGACTACCCCCAATTCCACGCAGGGCTCATGAGGCCACCGTGCCTTGTTATATAAGTATCTATGGCATACGATTTTATACAACTTGATATTTATAACAAGCTCAATGGCAATGAAAACATTGGAGGGAGGGTGGCAGAAAAAAGAGAGACGCACAACTGTACCATGAAGAATATTTCCTTATATTTAAGAATTGATAATGAAAAATGCATATGATTCAATTGCGACATACAAATATTGTACAAAGTGCAGTGTATCCCAAGTGAATAGTGAACGAAACAAAAAACGTGTATAACAAGGTGAACTATACAGGTTTCGGCTGTGAATATTTACAAAGACAGGAAACTAGACTCTAAACCAGTTATATCAACAAATGATTAGCCAGCTGCTATAAAATTATAGAAACTGTGTTGGTCTGATTTGTTTCCCAGGGCGTCGACGGCGTTTCGACCATTAGAATAAAGGTCTCATCAGGACTGGGCAGTGAGGGACATCTTGCACCAGGGTGTAAATGGCCCATGCGTGAAAAAGTAAACTGAATTTACTCACAGTGAACCCGGCCGGGCACACTGTAGGCACAGCTGGTAGCGTGTCTTTATTTTAAGTATTCGCGGTCAATGCCGTTCCACCGCCAAGTATCACAGATTTGCTTAGCGCTTTTGACTCGTGCTGCTCAATGGCTGGCTCCGATCAGTCGTCTGGTACTTCCCCGTACCAGAATAAAGACACGCTACCAGCTGTGCCTACAGTGTGCCCGGCCGGGTTCACTGTCAGTAAATTCAGTTTACTTTTTCACGCATGGGCCATTTTTCTGCCACCCTCCCTCCAATGTTTTCATTGCCATTGAGCTTGTTATAAATATCAAGTTGTATAAAATCGTATGCCATAGGAACCACTGTTTTTCTATATAAACGTACTGCCCTGGTTCCGCTGTGAGTAGGGTTTCCCTTGTTTTTCCATTTCGCATTGTTATATAAGTAAGCATTGAACAAACCAACCTTTCTCCTACAATATAACAACTTAGGAGAAGCTTATGACTTACTATTTGTAAATGTGTGTGTATTAGTCTACATGTGTGTCCTTGTCTTTTTCATTTCAGGGTTCTAGACCACACCAGGTCACAGACTACCCTTTATTTTTGAACAGACATTTTTTTCTGATGAGAATCTATCTCCTACTGTGATGTTTTGATTTATCATGCTCTTTATCTTCACAGGTCTTGTTCTATTGGAGAAGTGTGGCTCAGTGGTTAGAGGCGGCAGACCCGGATGCTGGGATCGACGTGGACCAGGGTTCGATTCCCCGCCTCAGCGGGTCTCGGGCTCAAAATTCCACAGCCTCGACAATTCTCGCTCCGGTGCCTACTCGACTCACGGGGTCTCACTCTGCAACTCTGGGCAATAGCTTGCTTAATCTCCACAACGGCCCCTCGCAGCGGGATGCCTGGCTTTCACCTTGTGGACACCCTGCCGGGGCCTCTCACAGGGGAATACCAGGACGGGTTCCCTAAGCAAGCGCCAGGATGCCCTTTGGGTGACAGGTTGCGCTATATAAGTATACCTACATTTACATTTATTACCGCCAATTGGGCGCAACAGACTTCTGGATTATAAAACATAATTAGGAACATTACACCAAATTTTTTGTAGATTATATTTTTGTAACTAACACTTTAACATCTACACTACATGTGAGTAAGGTGAGGAGGTTTGTGCACTCCCTCGTCCTGAAGAAGGAGTTTCAACACTCCGAAACATGTCATGTCGACGCACTTTCTGAGTTTGATGTACCTTAAAATACAGTAACAACCTCACCCTGCACCCTTTTAACAATACCAGCTGGGGGCTTTGAAAAAATTTATTTTTACCCTACGAGGCAGGTATTTTTTAACTTTCACCTCTCACCACTTCACTACTCACACTTAAAAAAAAAACACACTCACCAACACATAGTTCACTTCAAGTGCTCCTACGTAGTCGTAAGTCGTAGCACGCCGCATCCCGTAGAGGGGTGCGAAGACCCCGATGATGAAGCATAACACCAAGGGGCCTGTTGGTGTGTGAGGGGTATTTTACACAACACTGTGTGCTCCCCACCATTGTAGGGACCACTACCACCACTAGAGTGGATTCTACTTTGTTTATGTAAATTGCTAGGGGAGATCGAATCCACTTTTCCTCTCCCTCCCTCCTTTGTTAAAAACTTATACTGATGGAGAGCCAGTGCCCAACTGAAAGCGCAAGTAGGGGGGGATTAGGTGAGGGGTTGCTATACCCATCAGTGCGAGACTTACAAGTGGGAACCTACAGCAAAAGTTCAGTTTCGATGAGTTCAAATGATGTGAGCTGAATGAGACCAAATCATTCGAATTGTGGATGGCTAAAGTATAAGTTAATTGTGATGTGTGTAGGCAGGGATAGGAGTTGAGCACCCCGTGCATTTTCAGCATTTTGTATTAGGGAGAGAGGCACTCTGTCATGTTCAGGAGTGGGTTGTTCTAAATCCACGGGCAGGGAGGGAGGCGGAAGTTGAGGGATGGGGGGACGGGGGTGTTTGTCGGTACATTGTTCTATGGACAAGGGGGCGGGGAGGGGGAGGGCACCGATGGGTTTGGAAATTGGGGATGTTTCTTTCTTGATTGTTTTATTGGTAAGCACTGTGAAACTATGATTCGGAAGCGTGAAGTAACCATATTGAACACTGGATGGCATACACGTTGGTAAAATGAGAGCTGGCTAGAGGATGGGGGGGAGCGAACCCACCACTCGTCACCATGTGGGCTAAAGAGATGAATAGATGCATGATGCTAGAGACCGAGATTTTTAAGACTCAGGGATGCCCCAAGAAATGGGATAGGAAGTGGTCACATTCGAATACATATCGAGCAGTTGCCTGTGTGTCGCCTACTGTTGAAATGGAGATGCATAGACAAGCGGGACGTGAATAAAATGTTTAATATGTAATGAGAAATAATGTCTGCTCAGTTATTATGTTGACTATCCTGCACATGTCGTCCAATCATGTATATATGGCTGTTATTGAAACCAATAAAAAAATGTAAAAAACCAAAAAATCTAGTGCTGATGTGATGGATTAAAAAAATGATCGCCCTATCTCTCTCCTCCCAGCCCCGGCAAAGATGTTGGAAAAACTGGTATAACATCAACTCAGCAGCTTCATGGCTTATAACGATGTACTGCATGAAACACAGTCCGGCATCCGGGCTGGTTTCAGTGCTGAGACAGCGTTATTGGAGGTGGTTGAGTCAATAAGAATGGAAGTGGATGGTGGAGCCTCAGCTATGCTGGAGCTGCTGGACATGTCCGCCGCCTTTGACACAGTGAACCACCCAATATTGCTGGCTAGATTGAGGAGGGCAGGAGTGAAATGGATGGCACTTGCTTGGATCAAGTCCTATCTTAGCTATTGCACAAAAAGAGTGATATTACACTCCCATACATCAGAAACCATGCCCCTCTGGTGTGGGGTACCGCAGGGCTCAGCGCTGAGTCTGCTACTTTTTAATATCTACCTAGCCCCCTTGTGTGGGCTCTCCACCCTGTCTGTCCTCTACGGTAAAAAACCTGGGTGTAAAATGGGACGCAGAGATGACATTTGATTCCTAAATATGTTCCCTTTCATCCACTTGTTTTGGAATTCTGAAGAGATTGAGGACATTTCTCTTTCTTCTGCCAGAGAGTTGTCGAAAGTTAGTCGTTCATGCTATGGTGACTTCAAGGTTTGACTATGCCAACAGATTGTTCCTTGGTCTTCCAGCATATTTGATAAAAAGTCTGCAGATGGTGCAAAATGCAGCAGTGAGACTGAATAGAAGAGTGCCATTCAGACAACACATGTCTCCACATGTTAAACAGCTCCATTGGTTGCCAGTTGCACAGCATATAGAATTCAAGGCCTTGACAATTGCTTTCAAGCCCAGAATGGGAGCCATCCCAATTACATCAAAAAACATATCCTCCCTTATCAGCAAAGGCGGCTGTTACGTTCAAATTCACAGAATCTCCTGTGTGTTCCCCAATTTGAAAAGGCTTGCATTGGAGGAAGGGCTTTCTCAGTTAGAGCTACCAGACTATGGAACTCACTTCTGGTAAGACTTTGGCGTATACCGGATGAAGGGGAGTTCAGGAAAGCACTAAAAGCATGGCTCTTTAGCCGGGACTAGTGAACTCTTTCAGTTTTGGAGACCCAATACCTTTGTTGCAGGATCACGCTAGCGCTGGTACACCTCTGTTTAAGGTAGCTGTTGCACTTTACAAATGGTGTTGTATTGTATTGTATTGTATTGTATCTTGCTGGATTTGAATGGTGCTTCATGTGGCAATCGTCCGTTGACATGGAGGCCCACTGCAGACTTTCTCCTGCAAGGCCAGGTTGTAGCTTTGAGGTCAGCTCTCTCCCCAGGTTAGTGTGACATGGGGTTGCTATATTCAGAGTCAGATCAACAAAGTCTGGTAAAAGGAACGGAGTGGCTCCGTATTCGACAGACACATTGAGGGCATTGGTCTTGTCCATAGACAACCTATACAAGATATATTGTCATCTTACATAACAACTACCGTAAAGGGATTTTCCTCCTTACAGGCAACAATCTCTTCAATAAATATAGTCCTGGCAGCTGAATAAAGAAGGCAAGGTATCTATTTAGGGCAGTCTATTTAAAAACAACCAAGGGCTAGTAGGTAAGGATTGTGTGTTAAGGACTTCCAAATATACGTGAACAAAGAAAATGGGGTGGTACAGCAGAGGAATCCAATAGGTATACAAAAATACTTTTTTAAGTAAGGGTAAATTATTAAAACTGACAAACTCAGTGAATAAAACATTAGATGGTATAGCAGGGAGCCTTATCCAGCCAAGTATTCCTAGATATTTAACTAAAAAGAAACATCGCCAGAATTCACCTTGCGTTGAAGCCACAGCTAATAATTGTGATGACTCCTCTCCAGGTTTGGCTACACCAAAACCAAAAGCTGCCTTATCTACAAAGGGAATTCTGCTAAACAAACACAGAATAGTGGGCATTGGGAAAAAAGGTAAGTCAAGCAGTGATATTTCAAGGAATAGGAAGCCTCCCACTACAACAATCTGTGTGAAAGAAGTAGATGAACTGAAGAATACAACTGACTACAAACTAACTGTTAGCTAATTTTGGAGAGGGTACGAGCTTAGCCAAATAGTACAAAATTGACTTCTGCAGCCCCTCGTAATCTATTAGTTAACACAATTCTCACATTAACCGTAGCCTAATGTTGAAATAACTCACAACAACTGCTGTAATGGGTGCTGTGCAGCTGCTGACAACAGAGGTTCATCTGGCAGAGACTAGTTCTATGTTCAACCCATTTAGTGAGATCCTAGGAAGGCCTAGTAGTAGAAGCTTTTAACATAAGCTAATTACGTATTTAGAAGACCTCTAACAAATGTACATTTTTTGATACATTTGATGAAGAACAGAGAGAATAAAAGCAGTACAAATTAGGCCTGAACGAGATCCGAACTACATAATGGAGTCAGTTTAGGGGTGAATAAAGATATGTATACATTGCAGGCATGTTGTCTGCTTTAAACAGAGAAAAAAGTAACTGTGTTGGTGTTTCAGAGTTGACTCAGGAGATATATAATGCCAGCTCTTCTTGTGAAAGTAAACTGGACAAATTAGTTACTAGAACTAAAACATCAGAAGAAATCATGGATATATCCAAACAACTATGTGAAATAATTCCTTGGAAATTATAGGGTTAGCGAAATGGTGACCTTGGGGAACTTATAAAGAGCTAAGCTAAATCCAATAATTTACTGATATTAAATATCCCAGAAGCAGCTGAAGGGAACACTATAAAATCATATGCAAATAAATTACTCCAACAGGCTAATCTGAAAACCTCTGATATGATAGAATTGGCAAGAGAGATTAAGCATGTGCACGGCGACCTCTTTAAATTGAATCCAAACAGGGAAAGTCCTCATAAAATGCTGGTAAATTTACTTTCATTTGCTGTATAATATTATGCCTTTCTGGAAGCCCTTAAAGCAAAATCCATACAAAAGGCAGATTTTACTTTTCTAATTTGAAGAGATATTTGTAAGGCAATGAAGGACAGGCAATGAGTACTGAAAATGAGAACTGTATCTCCAAGAGGATTAAGGGCTGTATTCAGAAAAGATCCCAGCGACACTCAATAATATGCCAAAAATTAGATGTATACCTTGAGACATGTGGAGGAGGTTAGCAATGTAATTGAACAACTGAATCAGAAAAATGAAGCTGACAAGAGTGGTTAAAAATTTAAACAAATGTGCATAAATTGAACTAATATCAATGTAAGAAATTCCTTGGAGTAACCATGTACATGGGTCCTGTGTATAGACCAGTAGTACGTAACTAAAGGGGTTCTTATTCTGATAATTTCAAATAAGGGGTCTGTGAACTTATAAGAAAGAACATATATCCCAGGCCGATGTAATGTAAAAAAGATACAATTCCATTGTCATGGGTTCCCGGATGCCTCGTTTTATGATTCCAATTAAGATTATATGCTTCCTCTGTAGAGTTCTGTTACAAACTAATAGATTTCCCTGCACTGTACACATTGAGGGGAGACTTTAATATGCTGCTGGATTGTACCTTTGATAGATCAAAAGATAAACCTATGACTAACACTCTCAGGATATGTAGGACATTGTAAGATCTGATCCAAAATGTTAGCTTGATTGACACTCAAAGAGACAAAATGGGTTTAAGAAGACGTTATACTTTTCTTTTAAAAAAGTATGGACCCCTGCCAAGATTAGATATTTTCTTAGAGAGTAGATCACTACCAGAGAGGGTAGAAGAAATAACTCTTTGGGCTAACATGCAGCAGTAAAGTCAATATTAATGACAACCTCTACATAATAAAAGTCTTGTTGGACCTTGGATAGAAAACCTGTGTTGGTTGTTGAAGTTCTACAGGAGATAATAACTAACCCTGGGCGAAGAACTACGCTCCGTTTGCGGAGTTTTGGCAACTCCGCGTTCCGCGGAGTTCGCGTAGCTGCCGATAACTCCGCTATCCGGTGCGGAGCGTAGTTGTCGCGCGCTAAATAACATTGTCGCGCGCTAAATAACATTATCGCGTGCGCGGCAATGGCTTACCTTGGTTCTGCGTTCGCTTTTTCCCGGTCGCGTCTGCCACCATGTTTGTAAACCCTTCCGTGCAGCTGTGCGAACGCGATAACGTCATTGGAAGCGCGATAAAGCCATAAGGACGCGCGAGTATGTTTGTTGGTAAGATCGAGTTGCCGAACACGCAGAACCTGCAATTTTGCACAGAATAACTCGCGAGCATGTTAAAAGTTAAACCATAATAATAAATTACCATTTTGGTTAGCAAACAAGTGAAAAACCCCTCAAAGTTGTACCTTTGGATGTATTTTTTGGGGGGAAGGAGTCCTCTTTCTGTTTCTACTCTATTTTTGAATATTAAGGAGGAAGGGCTCTGGAGTTTACAACTTCCTGTCCACCAGGCTCCTCCCAGTGCTTTGTCCATGAGGTGGTCACTTTCATTTGGATTTTGAGCTGGCAGGATCACTTTCTGTGTGTGTTGGCTGCATTACTGCTTTTTTTGAATCTTACTGAGGACTTTTGGATTTTGAATTCTCTTTTTCAAGTAAGTTCAGTAATGTATGAGTGAGTATGATGTTGTAGACTTGTGTTTGTTTGATTTAAAAAATTTTAACTACAGTATTCATTCCTTGATTTAAATTATTGATGGGTGCCTACTTTTATGAGGTCCCAACTTGTATTTCTTTTTAAATTTCATCCAGGTTACATAGAGGGGTACCCATGGGTAAAATCATAATTCTGTGTTTAAATTTTTATTCAAGTTTGTAAACAAACATCATGGCTGGCATTGGATTATGGTTATCATTATGCAATAGCAATGTCTGCTGTGGAATTTCTGTTTGTGTAATGAAAAAGTTTTTTATTTTTTTAAGCCAATAGCTGACCCTAGTACTCCATGTAGTTAGTGTGTAGGCATGTTTGAGTTCATTGTAATAACTTTCTGTGGTTGGCCTGGCCATGTGTTGTTGGCGGCCATTTTATGTTTCCCAGCCACTTTGGTCTTGCCATAGGCCTCCAAACTTGTGGCCTACTCTTCCAGTAGGCCAGAGGTACTAGTCATAGGGTCATGAAAGGTAATCAACTGTTTTTCTGGTGTACCTCTAATTAGGAAATCATGGATGGACTGGTTTGATTTAGAAAATTTTATGTTTATGTGTGGGGTATGTCAGGTTTCGGGTGTCTGTCAATTTCTGCCATTAGGTAACCCTAGGAATACAGCTCGGGTAGTTTTGGTAACGTCGCACCGTGTGAGAACGCGACCTTACCTTTTTTGTCTTGTTCGCGCGCTCAATGTACTGGCTCGGGAACGCGATAACGACTTTTTACTCGATTCGCGTTGCCAAACACGCCGATTTTGCATTCTCGCGAACAATATGTCCCGAGTTGCATAAAAGTTCCTCGAAAATGTTTAATGTGTCCCCTGTGCTACCAAAAAGTCCTCATTTTTGTTATTTGGTTGTAGTTTTGTCTTCCTGGAGCATGGGCCACTCCCAGTTCCTTTCTGTCCTCTATGTAATGATTTCTTGTTTATGGTTGGGGTGACCAATTTGGGGGGTGGTGTCTGGTGTGTCCATTTTGTGAAGCTAAGCATTGTCCCTTTGGCATAGGCATTTATTGTCTGTCCTCTCTTTCTTTTCATGTAGTGGTGAGGGCCATTTTGTGTGTACTTACTTCCTTTGTGATGATTCTGCTATGTTGTTGTTGGTGGGCAGGCCATGTGGTGGCGGCCATTTTGTGTATGCTTCCTTTGTGACTGATTTTGCCATGTGGTGGAGGCCATTTTGGGTGCATCCCCTTTCCATGTTGTTTTTGGGTGTCCCTGTCCTCCTGGCCCTATGGAGGCGGCCATTTTCTGTGTCCTTCCCTGGTTCTCTTCTTTTGCCATAGCCATCCAAGGCTTTTGTAGGAACTACCACTCACAGCCATAGGTGCATTCAAGTTAATCAACTATTTTTGTGGAGTAACTTTAATTACACCGTGTATGGCTTTGGATTGCTTCACATTTTTTGTAATGGTGGTACTTTTAGTTTTTGGTTGCTTGTGTGTAGCTAATATGGCACTCCCTGCCAGTAGGTAACCCTAGGAATACTGTTCGCGTACTTTTGGTAACGTCGCACCATGTGAGAACGCGACCTCACCTTTTTTGTCTTGTTCGCGCGCTCAATGTACTTGCTCGGGAACGCGATAACGACTTTTTACTCGATTCGCGTTGCCGAACACGTCGATTTTGCATTCTCGCGAACAATATGTCCCGAGTTGCATAAAAGTTCCTCGAAAATGTTTAATGTGTCCCCTGTGCTACCAAAAAGTCCTCATTTTTGTTATTTGGTTGTAGTTTTGTCTTCCTGGAGCATGGGCCACTCCCAGTTCCTTTCTGTCCTCTATGTAATGATTTCTTGTTTATGGTTGGGGTGACCAATTTGGGGGGTGGTGTCTGGTGTGTCCATTTTGTGAAGCTAAGCATTGTCCCTTTGGCATAGGCATTTATTGTCTGTGCTCTCTTTCTTTTCATGTAGTGGTGAGGGCCATTTTGTGTGTACTTACTTCCTTTGTGATGATTCTGCTATGTTGTTGTTGGTGGGCAGGCCATGTGGTGGCGGCCATTTTGTGTATGCTTCCTTTGTGACTGATTTTGCCATGTGGTGGAGGCCATTTTGGGTGCATCCCCTTTCCATGTTGTTTTTGGGTGTCCCTGTCCTCCTGGCCCTATGGAGGCGGCCATTTTCTGTGTCCTTCCCTGGTTCTCTTCTTTTGCCATAGCCATCCAAGGCTTTTGTAGGTACTACCACTCACAGCCATAGGTGCATTCAAGTTAATCAACTATTTTTGTGGAGTAACTTTAATTACACAGTGTATGGCTTTGGATTGCTTCACATTTTTTGTAATGGTGGTACTTTTAGTTTTTGGTTGCTTGTGTGTAGCTAATATGGCACTCCCTGCCAGTAGGTAACCCTAGGAATACTGTTCGCGTACTTTTGGTAACGTCGCACCGTGTGAGAACGCGACCTCACCTTTTTTGTCTTGTTCGCGCGCTCAATGTACTTGCTCGGGAACGCGATAACGACTTTTTACTCGATTCGCGTTGCCGAACACGCCGATTTTGCATTCTCGCGAACAATATGTCCTGAGTTGCGTAAAAGTTCCTCGAAAATGTTTAATGTGTCCCCTGTGCTACCAAAAAGTCCTCATTTTTGTTATTTGGTTGTAGTTTTGTCTTCCTGGAGCATGGGCCACTCCCAGTTCCTTTCTGTCCTCTATGTAATGATTTCTTGTTTATGGTTGGGGTGACCAATTTGGGGGGTGGTGTCTGGTGTGTCCATTTTGTGAAGCTAAGCATTGTCCCTTTGGCATAGGCATTTAGTGTCTGTCCTCTCTTTCTTTTCATGTAGTGGTGAGGGCCATTTTGTGTGTACTTACTTCCTTTGTGATGATTCTGCTATGTTGTTGTTGGTGGGCAGGCCATGTGGTGGCGGCCATTTTGTGTATGCTTCCTTTGTGACTGATTTTGCCATGTGGTGGAGGCCATTTTGGGTGCATCCCCTTTCCATGTTGTTTTTGGGTGTCCCTGTCCTCCTGGCCCTATGGAGGCGGCCATTTTCTGTGTCCTTCCCTGGTTCTCTTCTTTTGCCATAGCCATCTAAGGCTTTTGTAGGTACTACCACTCACAGCCATAGGTGCATTCAAGTTAATCAACTATTTTTGTGGAGTAACTTTAATTACACCGTGTATGGCTTTGGATTGCTTCACATTTTTTGTAATGGTGGTACTTTTAGTTTTTGGTTGCTTGTGTGTAGCTAATATGGCACTCCCTGCCAGTAGGTAACCCTAGGAATACTGTTCGCGTACTTTTGGTAACGTCGCACCGTGTGAGAACGCGACCTCACCTTTTTTGTCTTGTTTGCGCGCTCAATGTACTTGCTCGGGAACGCGATAACGACTTTTTACTCGATTCGCGTTGCCGAACACGCCGATTTTGCATTCTCGCGAACAATATGTCCCGAGTTGCATAAAAGTTCCTCGAAAATGTTTAATGTGTCCCCTGTGCTACCAAAAAGTCCTCATTTTTGTTATTTGGTTGTAGTTTTGTCTTCCTGGAGCATGGGCCACTCCCAGTTCCTTTCTGTCCTCTATGTAATGATTTCTTGTTTATGGTTGGGGTGACCAATTTGGGGGGTGGTGTCTGGTGTGTCCATTTTGTGAAGCTAAGCATTGTCCCTTTGGCATAGGCATTTATTGTCTGTCCTCTCTTTCTTTTCATGTAGTGGTGAGGGCCATTTTGTGTGTACTTACTTCCTTTGTGATGATTCTGCTATGTTGTTGTTGGTGGGCAGGCCATGTGGTGGCGGCCATTTTGTGTATGCTTCCTTTGTGACTGATTTTGCCATGTGGTGGAGGCCATTTTGGGTGCATCCCCTTTCCATGTTGTTTTGGGGTGTCCCTGTCCTCCTGGCCCTATGGAGGCGGCCATTTTCTGTGTCCTTCCCTGGTTCTCTTCTTTTGCCATAGCCATCCAAGGCTTTTGTAGGTACTACCACTCACAGCCATAGGTGCATTCAAGTTAATCAACTATTTTTGTGGAGTAACTTTAATTACACCGTGTATGGCTTTGGATTGCTTCACATTTTTTGTAATGGTGGTACTTTTAGTTTTTGGTTGCTTGTGTGTAGCTAATATGGCACTCCCTGCCAGTAGGTAACCCTAGGAATACTGTTCGCGTACTTTTGGTAACGTCGCACCGTGTGAGAACGCGACCTCACCTTTTTTGTCTTGTTCGCGCGCCCAATGTACTTGCTCGGGAACGCGATAACGACTTTTTACTCGATTCACGTTGCCGAACACGCCGATTTTGCATTCTCGCGAACAATATGTCCCGAGTTGCATAAAAGTTCCTCGAAAATGTTTAATGTGTCCCCTGTGCTACCAAAAAGTCCTCATTTTTGTTATTTGGTTGTAGTTTTGTCTTCCTGGAGCATGGGCCACTCCCAGTTCCTTTCTGTCCTCTATGTAATGATTTCTTGTTTATGGTTGGGGTGACCAATTTGGGGGGTGGTGTCTGGTGTGTCCATTTTGTGAAGCTAAGCATTGTCCCTTTGGCATAGGCATTTATTGTCTGTCCTCTCTTTCTTTTCATGTAGTGGTGAGGGCCATTTTGTGTGTACTTACTTCCTTTGTGATGATTCTGCTATGTTGTTGTTGGTGGGCAGGCCATGTGGTGGCGGCCATTTTGTGTATGCTTCCTTTGTGACTGATTTTGCCATGTGGTGGAGGCCATTTTGGGTGCATCCCCTTTCCATGTTGTTTTTGGGTGTCCCTGTCCTCCTGGCCCTATGGAGGCGGCCATTTTCTGTGTCCTTCCCTGGTTCTCTTCTTTTGCCATAGCCATCCAAGGCTTTTGTAGGTACTACCACTCACAGCCATAGGTGCATTCAAGTTAATCAACTATTTTTGTGGAGTAACTTTAATTACACCGTGTATGGCTTTGGATTGCTTCACATTTTTTGTAATGGTGGTACTTTTAGTTTTTGGTTGCTTGTGTGTAGCTAATATGGCACTCCCTGCCAGTAGGTAACCCTAGGAATACTGTTCGCGTACTTTTGGTAACGTCGCACCGTGTGAGAACGCGACCTCACCTTTTTTGTCTTGTTCGCGCGCTCAATGTACTTGCTCGGGAACGCGATAACGACTTTTTACTCGATTCGCGTTGCCGAACACGCCGATTTTGCATTTTCACGAACAATATGTCCCGAGTTGCATAAAAGTTCCTCGAAAATGTTTAATGTGTCTCCTGTGGTACCAAAAAGTCCTCATTTTTGTTATTTGGTTGTAGTTTTGTCTTCCTGGAGCATGGGCCACTCCCAGTTCCTTTCTGTCCTCTATGTAATGATTTCTTGTTTATGGTTGGGGTGACCAATTTGGGGGGTGGTGTCTGGTGTGTCCATTTTGTGAAGCTAAGCATTGTCCCTTTGGCATAGGCATTTATTGTCTGTGCTCTCTTTCTTTTCATGTAGTGGTGAGGGCCATTTTGTGTGTACTTACTTCCTTTGTGATGATTCTGCTATGTTGTTGTTGGTGGGCAGGCCATGTGGTGGCGGCCATTTTGTGTATGCTTCCTTTGTGACTGATTTTGCCATGTGGTGGAGGCCATTTTGGGTGCATCCCCTTTCCATGTTGTTTTTGGGTGTCCCTGTCCTCCTGGCCCTATGGAGGCGGCCATTTTCTGTGTCCTTCCCTGGTTCTCTTCTTTTGCCATAGCCATCCAAGGCTTTTGTAGGTACTACCACTCACAGCCATAGGTGCATTCAAGTTAATCAACTATTTTTGTGGAGTAACTTTAATTACACCGTGTATGGCTTTGGATTGCTTCACATTTTTTGTAATGGTGGTACTTTTAGTTTTTGGTTGCTTGTGTGTAGCTAATATGGCACTCCCTGCCAGTAGGTAACCCTAGGAATACTGTTCGCGTACTTTTGGTAACGTCGCACCGTGTGAGAACGCGACCTCACCTTTTTTGTCTTGTTCGCGCGCTCAATGTACTTGCTCGGGAACGCGATAACGACTTTTTACTCGATTCGCGTTGCCGAACACGCCGATTTTGCATTCTCGCGAACAATATGTCCCGAGTTGCATAAAAGTTCCTCGAAAATGTTTAATGTGTCCCCTGTGCTACCAAAAAGTCCTCATTTTTGTTATTTGGTTGTAGTTTTGTCTTCCTGGAGCATGGGCCACTCCCAGTTCCTTTCTGTCCTCTATGTAATGATTTCTTGTTTATGGTTGGGGTGACCAATTTGGGGGGTGGTGTCTGGTGTGTCCATTTTGTGAAGCTAAGCATTGTCCCTTTGGCATAGGCATTTATTGTCTGTCCTCTCTTTCTTTTCATGTAGTGGTGAGGGCCATTTTGTGTGTACTTACTTCCTTTGTGATGATTCTGCTATGTTGTTGTTGGTGGGCAGGCCATGTGGTGGCGGCCATTTTGTGTATGCTTCCTTTGTGACTGATTTTGCCATGTGGTGGAGGCCATTTTGGGTGCATCCCCTTTCCATGTTGTTTTTGGGTGTCCCTGTCCTCCTGGCCCTATGGAGGCGGCCATTTTCTGTGTCCTTCCCTGGTTCTCTTCTTTTGCCATAGCCATCCAAGGCTTTTGTAGGTACTACCACTCACAGCCATAGGTGCATTCAAGTTAATCAACTATTTTTGTGGAGTAACTTTAATTACACCGTGTATGGCTTTGGATTGCTTCACATTTTTTGTAATGGTGGTACTTTTAGTTTTTGGTTGCTTGTGTGTAGCTAATATGGCACTCCCTGCCAGTAGGTAACCCTAGGAATACTGTTCGCGTACTTTTGGTAACGTCGCACCGTGTGAGAACGCGACCTCACCTTTTTTGTCTTGTTTGCGCGCTCAATGTACTTGCTCGGGAACGCGATAACGACTTTTTACTCGATTCGCGTTGCCGAACACGCCGATTTTGCATTCTCGCGAACAATATGTCCCGAGTTGCATAAAAGTTCCTCGAAAATGTTTAATGTGTCCCCTGTGCTACCAAAAAGTCCTCATTTTTGTTATTTGGTTGTAGTTTTGTCTTCCTGGAGCATGGGCCACTCCCAGTTCCTTTCTGTCCTCTATGTAATGATTTCTTGTTTATGGTTGGGGTGACCAATTTGGGGGGTGGTGTCTGGTGTGTCCATTTTGTGAAGCTAAGCATTGTCCCTTTGGCATAGGCATTTATTGTCTGTCCTCTCTTTCTTTTCATGGAGTGGTGAGGGCCATTTTGTGTGTACTTACTTCCTTTGTGATGATTCTGCTATGTTGTCGTTGGTGGGCAGGCCATGTGGTGGCGGCCATTTTGTGTATGCTTCCTTTGTGACTGATTTTGCCATGTGGTGGAGGCCATTTTGGGTGCATCCCCTTTCCATGTTGTTTTTGGGTGTCCCTGTCCTCCTGGCCCTATGGAGGCGGCCATTTTCTGTGTCCTTCCCTGGTTCTCTTCTTTTGCCATAGCCATCCAAGGCTTTTGTAGGTACTACCACTCACAGCCATAGGTGCATTCAAGTTAATCAACTATTTTTGTGGAGTAACTTTAATTACACCGTGTATGGCTTTGGATTGCTTCACATTTTTTGTAATGGTGGTACTTTTAGTTTTTGGTTGCTTGTGTGTAGCTAATATGGCACTCCCTGCCAGTAGGTAACCCTAGGAATACTGTTCGCGTACTTTTGGTAACGTCGCACCGTGTGAGAACGCGACCTCACCTTTTTTGTCTTGTTCGCGCGCTCAATGTACTTGCTCGGGAACGCGATAACGACTTTTCACTCGATTCGCGTTGCCGAACACGCCGATTTTGCATTCTCGCGAACAATATGTCCCGAGTTGCATAAAAGTTCCTCGAAAATGTTTAATGTGTCCCCTGTGCTACCAAAAAGTCCTCATTTTTGTGTTATTTGGTTGTAGTTTTGTCTTCCTGGACAGGCCATGTGGTGGCGGCCATTTTGTAAGTACTTCCTTTGTGCATTTATCATTGGCCTCCCTGCTTTTGGTCTGATCTGATAGTAGGACAGAGTCCCAGAGGTGGTAGTTAGTTACTAGTTAGCGGGGCTGCTTTATGTAGCTGTTTCTATTTGGTCTATTTAATTACCATCATTACGGCATGTGTGTATGCCATTGCATTTCCAAGTTGGTTGTCTGGGCAGGGGGGTAGGTAACTTTTTTGTGTGTGTAATAATTTTATGACTTGTATGTGTTTTTGCAGTGAAGTTTTACAAACTCTTAGCCATGGGGTATTTTGATTTTCCTTGCATTAACCTGTCATGACTCATGTGTAGCAGGCATCCTCCTTTTTCTGTCCATATTGGTATGATAGGCCTGCTTGACTTTATTATTGGTTATTTCTGGACTTCATGTGGCTGGGAGCTGTGGTGCTCGTAGTATTAGTCTTCTTTTTTGTGTTTTATACATTGCCCTGTGTGTCTTTCAATTGTTCATGTGTTGGCTTACTGCTTGTTTGACTGACGTTTTCTGTCTTCTTTGCTTGTAGGTGCACAGAAAAAGACTGAGGAGGTGCTGGCTGTTTTCATCCATCGCCCGTTCAACTGCCAGACGGACGTCCTTCAATTGTACGCCACGTGTGGTGTGTGACTCATCTGACCACACATCTCTGCAATTTGTGCTACTGAGTGCTGCTGTGTGCTGCTGACATCAGAAGAAGATGGGTCCTAAGAGAGCAGGTACCAGGTCCTCCACCACCAAGAAAGTTGCTGAGAAGAAGGTACAGAAGAAGGAAGTGTCACTTAAGGCTGGTATGGACCCCCAAACCTTTTTTGGGCCCCCAAAACGTACGCCTGCAGCAGCGGTGTCCGTGGTGCAAGCTGGAGCCAGCACATCCGCATTAGCGGGGGCAAGCCACCAACCCAGGGCCAAGCACATGAGGGTCGAAGAGGTAGCCGGCCTAGTGTTACAAAGCAGTGATACTGAGCCTGAACTTAACTTATCGCTGTCTCAAAGTAGCACACAATCCACGTAAGATGAAAGTGCTGAACAACCGCCGCCAGCAGTAGATGTTCAACAACCACAACCACTTCCCGCAATAGTTGTTGAAAAACCACAACCACCGCCCGCAATAGTTGTTCAACAACAACAACCAAATCCCACAATAGTAGTTGTTGAAGAACCACAGCACGCTATAGTACTTCCTCAAGAACAACAACCACCGTCTCCGCACGCAATAGTGGAAGTTGTTCCTCCCGATGTCGGGGCAGTTCAGGAAGTAGAGCCTCATTCCGAGCAAGAAGAAGAGGAAGCCACTTCTGGAGGTGATCTACTGTCTTTAAATTTACGAAAGGAAAGGAGGGTTAGTGGCAGTGCATCGAGTTCTTCGCATAGCATCCCTTCAGATGACCTTGATAAGGATTGGCACCCACAACGAAGAACTGAGCATTCAAAGGAGAGGCATCAAAAGACCAGGCTGGGAAAAAGGAAGGATCCGTCAAGGCTTGAACTTCCGGAGTTCGATGTAGGTGAACAGGATACTGATGGTGATAAAGACGGGTCTGACACTGACAATGTCATCATCACAAGCGTTATTCCTGGTGCAGAGGATGTAGAGACCAGCATTTTCACCCTATCCAGAAGGGCTGCGATTAGTGATGAGAAGATAGCACGTGTAACTCCTACACACTCAGCGCCCAAAGTAACACCAGCTCCCATTTTTGCATCAGCGAAGGCCCGGCAGCGTGCGACATCCAGCGCAAGCGCCACCTCAACAGAAGGAGGTAGTGGCAGTACTAGTACTGAACTGTTACATAGGGAAATTCAACAAAAAGGCTCCAGTTCATCCGGGATTGGAAGTGGGTCCTCCTCTTCCTATGGCAGGAGACAAAAGTTTAGCTCCCCAGTCTGGGATTTTTTTACGGTTCACCCACATCAGGAGAACATTGCTATATGCACCATTTGTCACACCAATGTTAGTCGTGGTAAGATTGGTACAAACTATGGTACTGGAGGCCCAACGACCCATATGAAAAAAACACACACAATTGTATGGGAGAACCACCTTGCAAGCTTACAAAAAGATGTAAGCACTGGTGTTGGTGGGGAGGATACAGTACTACAAGGTCCACTCATGGAAGAGGGAGACGATGACCTTCTATCTGGGAGTGGTACACAAATGAGCCCTGTCGCCAGCACTGGAGTGGTGCAGTCCAAATCTTCAGCATCAGCAACTTCTCAGTGGCACCAGAGTCAGCCGGAGACACCAAGGGCAAGGAGTGAAAAGTCTGCGTTGAAAGGTGGTCCGTCTAGCAGAACAGACAGAATTACCAAGCAGCTTACCATTACTGGCATGTTTAGGCAGGAGGGAAAGTACGAGCGGAACCACCCAACAGCACGTTTGTACAATGCGAAACTTGCAAAAATGTTGGCACTGGACCTTCTCCCATTTTCATTTGTTGAGGCAGTGGGATTTCGGCAATTAGTGGCAACACTCGCCCCAAAATGGGACGTTCCCAGTCGCTACTATTTTGCAAGAGTTGCTATTCCAGCACTACACCACGACGTGCTGGGATTGATTGGGAAAGCCTTACAACAGAGTGTTGTCCATTGTATCCACCTGACAACCGACATGTGGAGCAGTCGTGAAGCCACAGCAGATTACATGTGCATCACCGCACACTGGATCTCTTTTGCAGGTGTGAAAGACAAGTTAACATCAGGCCTTCTTGACGTTGCTGGGATTTTCAATGACACTCGCAAACATGCAACTGTAGCCATGTTTGGTATGGAGAAAAATCATACTGCTGACAACATTTTGTCTGACTTTAACAGCAAGGTCTTTGAATGGCTGAAACCAAGAGGCCTTAAGATTGGTTTTGTTGCCACCGACAATGGCAGTAATGTAGTGAGGGCAATGAAAGATGGACAGTATTTCAGGGTACCCTGTTTGGCACACTGCATTAACTTAGTCGTGCAAGACTTTCTGAAAAATGAACTCCAAGTCAGCACCATACTGACCATCTGCAGAAGAATATGCACGCATTTTAACCATTCTTTCAAAGCGCGGAAGCTGCTACGCGTCATTCAGCGGGAGCATAATTTGCCAGTCAAAGCACTGATCCAGGAGGTCCCAACACGTTGGAACTCGACTTATTTCATGCTTGAGCGTCTCTTTGAGCAGTACATACCACTGAATGCTTATGTAATGTCAAGAAGATTAGTGGATCCTACTGTTAATCTTAAAAGCCTGACCGTTGAGATGTGGCAGTGGGACATCATTAAATGCTTGACAGAGATGCTACAACCTTTTGAGGTGTTCACACGTGCAGTTAGCAGGGAGGACTGTACTATGGGCCAAGCCATCCCATTGTTGTACATGCTCGAGCAACAGCTGAAGGAGGTCTGTGAAACATACGAAGGTGACGAAGAAAAAGTTGATGCATGTACCTTGGCCAAGGCCTTACGCAACCGCTTATCTGTAAATGCAAGGCTTAAAATGATTGTGTCAGATCCAAATTACATAACTGCAACAATCTTGGATCCACGGTACAAATTGTTTGTCAGCAGTAGCGCAGTCATTCCTTTTTCAGATGGGGATGTTGCCAATTACAAAAGTTCCATAGCTGTGGAAGCTAATGATTTCGAAACTGAACGGCTGTTACTTAAAGGCCTGACAGTGCCAGCCCAGGACAGTCAAAGTACTCCAGGCCATCCTCCTGAGGCAACTCAGGCAAGTTCATCACAGCATGAGAGCGGTGCGTCCGCTTCCCAGCAGGCACCAACAGTACCAAAAGCAGCACCTACACAATCTGATTCAGCAGACACAACCAAAAGCATAACTGCTTTTTTTCTACAGAAGGGGATGGGTAAGTCCGTTGCTGTTGCAAAGGGGAAAGAGGAGCAGCAAAGCCGAGCACCAATGAACACTGAGCGGATGGTTCAGGCCTATCTGGATGACACAACAGAGGTGTTCATGGAGCAAAGCCCATTGGTCTATTGGTATGAAAGAAGGAGACAGTGGCCAGTGCTGAGCAGGCTGGCGATAAAGTATTTGGCTTGTCCTGTAGCCAGTGTCGCCTCTGAGCGGGTTTTCAGTGCTGCTGGTGCCATTGTGACATCGAAAAGGACCAGTCTCTCCCCCAAAAGCGTCGAGAGGCTGACAATGATAAAAATGAATCAACACTTCATACCACCAGACTATACTGTACGTGAATCAGAGCAGGATGAAGAAAGCGAGCCCGAAGAATTCATCACTGCTGGGTTACATGACCTACTGCTGTCCGGACCCGCAGAGTTTGAGGACGAGCACCTCTTCCCTGACCAATAGGCTGTTAAATTGTGACTTTTTCCCTTCTTTTATTTGTGTTATTTATTTTCTTATTAAAAATGACTTTCTGGTGCAAAACTGCTAATCTTAAAATAAAAAGCTCAACCAAATCCATCCCCACCACTCATTCTTTTAATGTACCTACTGGAGTTGCACACCTGTGCATTTATTTTCGCTGTATCTTTTTTAGTTACCTCCTGGAGTTGCACGCCTGTGCATTTATGTTCCATGTTGACTGCACTCCTCAGAGTCTTGCTGCATCTTCTTGACTCCCACTCAAGTCAATACAATTCCATCTTGGCAGCCATACATTTGATGTTGTAGATGGAGTATAGTACAATAACAATAATGTAGCCTCTAACAGTCCCTCCATAATAAGTGAACCGTACATGACTACAGCCATCCTCTATTTCATTTGAAATCTGCAACTCATAATAACTGCCTTGCTGAGTCTTACTGTTAAGGCTACCACCTCTGTCTGCAGGCATTCAGAGACGACTCTTCTGTGTCAAAAGAAACTTGAGCAGGCATCCACAACTGAAGTCAACTTGTTGTGATGACTCGCATTACAAAGGCTCGGCAGCATCTGTGATCAATCTTCTGACAGTGAAAGAGAAGAAGAGCAAAACAGGTATAAAAATGAATGATGCCATGCATTGCATTGGATGTATTTTTTGGCTGACTCTGAGCTAATGTGCATGGAGTTGAAGTATACTAGTAACTTCAGTTCAGACTCACGTGATAGCCAATTCTTCCATGTTATTTACTAATAATAGAAATTATTTACGCACTTGTGTTCCTACTACTACAGATGCAGTCAGGACTTAATTTATCGTAGTCACTCACTACAGACTGAGTTGCTGATGATAATGATGGTGACCACCATATATTTGCTGTCAGGCAGTTGGATCTGAGCTGATTGATGCACAATGTTTCTTGGAGTGGAATACAAGGTAATAAATAAATACAAATAAGAGTCACAGCACAGTAGACCCAGGCTACTACATGTTTGTGCACAGTGCTGTGGTAGAGTACAATAGTGGTATGATTGATGACTGAGAATGACGCATTGATTTTGTTGATTAATTTTGTAAATGCTAGGTTGCTTTTTCAATTTCATTCACCTTTCTGTGGCTCTGAAATTTTTAGGGAAATGCAGTTTGTATAACTGCCAAACCTGTGTCGTCGTGGGCCTGTTGTTGTGTGCTGGCTCCTGTCTTTTTTTGTACTTCTACATTAAAAATGATATGCAACTAGTAGACTTATACAAATTGTATCCAAGCCGCCTCAGTCTGAAAGTCCTCTCATACGACTACTCCTCTTGTATTGTTTTTTTTATCTTCACTGTATTACAATTTGTTTAGGTCATTCACATTCTTTTGTATTTGCCTTTTCTTTTTCAGGCTGGACATCTTTCACGGTTCACCCACTGCTTTATAGTATGAGCATCAACTCTCATCCTTACCACAGATCCTCATCATCAAGCAATTGGATTGCGGGAAATCAAGAATCATATTCAGCGTGTCCTTTTCTTACGTCCATTGCTTACAATCATTAGCTAGCTGATCAACATCATAAATCATCGTCTTCATTGTTTTGCTTTTGTTGTCTCCAATCTCCATGCGTACTGTTTTTCTTTCTCAAACCTTTCCCAAAACCCCCGTACCCATCCATTAAACAATCCCTAACCCTCTTCCCCCGGGCTGCGTGGTTACATTGAGGTGTGATGTTTCTTACATTAAATATACACCAACAATTTGATCACCCGCTTGCTGGGGCAGATGTGGTCAAAGCAACAATAGTGAAATGTCAACAAGGCATGGCCAGGATCTTCTGCGGCTTCCCAACTCAAGCTCTGTGTATAACGCCAAATAATTTACCATTAACATCAAACAACGAATGCATCTAATGAATTGGCGTAATTTTTTGGGTAACAAAGCATTATGATTTAGAAAAGTTTGACGTTGCCGTGAGTACTACAAGTAAAGTTGAACTTCTTATCTTCTCTTGCACTTTGTTTCCAGTCCCCAAAACCATTGTTTTGTTTCAGTTTAGCAGTTGCAATATTGGGTCACCCATGCAATGTACTGTACTTACTTATACTACCCCCACATTGTCTGTCACGCAAATGACTGTCTCTTTCTTTTTGTCGCTACTGGCAGGGTCTGTCTACTACTATCACAGAAGTTCTGATTCTGAACCACAGATTCTTCGCCATTGTCTTGGAAATCAAATGCAGCCCTTGCAGTGCCACACTTCATGATAAATCATCATCATCTCATCAGCAATCACAGGTAAGATAAGTTTGCAGTGAGGTATAACGCAAGACAGACTGGTCGTTCTTCTAATACTACAAATATAACTCGGTGAGGGTTTACTGCATCTATCTGTTTGCATGTTAAAGATGTGGGCAATATATTTTATTATTAAAAAGCACTGTCCGCCGACCTGCATGGCCAAATTAAACCTTGCGAGGTTGCACAACGTACATTATTTGGTGAAACACTCCCCCCTCCAACCCCACAAGAAACGCAAATGAACTTCAAATGTTTTCTTTTTAACATAACTTTGTGTCTCGTTTATTTTAACATAATGTAATATATAACTAAAGATGATACAAAAATAAAATATATATAAATCCTACACCAAGCTGTCCCCCTACCCGCCTCCCCTAACCCCAACCAAATTCCCACGCTCAATGTCATGTAAAAAAAAATTAAAAACCCAACACCCAATTCCCACCCACCAACAAAAGGATTGAAAAAGGGGCAAACAGGGTCCATCTCATAGCCGGCGGGCTTTTAAGTGTTGATCCACCAGGATCTTTACACGCTCCTCTATCTGTTTTTTAGTCTGACTGCTTTGAGCCTCCAGCCTGGCTACCCGGAGGAGAATTTTTCGCTGGAACTGGCGGCACCTACATTGGCAGCCATGTTGTTGTGGGGGGGTGGACGATGCGGGGAAAATCTGGCGGCGGGCGGCTGCCTGAGCACGCCGACGTACTCCTGCAGGCTTGGGGGCCGGGGCATTGGAAGAGGCAGCAGCTGCTGCCGCCGCCTCCTCCTCCTCCTCCTCGGCCTGAGCCACCAGCCGGCGGTAGGCCTCAACGATGGCCTGCAGTTTCCGCTGACGGGCCCGGACTGCCAGCTCCTTCCTCGTTGGTTTAGAAGGAGTAACTATAAAGAAAGAGACAGAATTGTTGTAATCAAAAATCCCAGCAAATAAAGAACGCAAAATGGATCCAACACATAGTGGGCGGCACAGTACAGTAGCAATAGCAAGCAAGTTGAGTACCTAAAATGTTGTTTTATCTATCTTGAACATTCTACGCCTTATATACTTCATTCGTCTGCCTTTTTGGCACGGCATTATGCCTGCCCTAGTAACATAGCATGGGTGTACTTCAACGGTCACATACGAACACCTGTCTTTTTCATATCTCGTTTTTTTATATCATATACTCTGTGCTTCCGGGAAAAGTGACAGTCTCAAACTAACATTAAATTAACAGTGGCCAGCTAGTACTAGTAAATGTCTACTCTAGAGACTATCATTCTTTATATCGCCAACAAACGTTAGGTGGTTTGTGTTTCGCCAGCAACGACCCGGAATGCATCCAGTCATCCCCTCCTTCCCTTGCCTTTGTGTTTAACCAAAACACCGCTGCCAACACTAGTATCCACTATCCACTAACCACCAATATTGGATGTGTCTCCCACCCACGCAGGCAGCTGTGTTTTCCACTTTCTATGCTTCCACAACAACCCACGCATCCAACTGCTCTCAAACACCTGCATTGCTGATTCCAAAGTATCCTTCTATATTATATGATTAGAGCTTTTTCCTTGCACCTTTCATCATACTTAAAATCAATCTCATGTTAATCCATCGCGGTCATGTAATGTTGTGGATAAGACTTTTTTAGTCTGCCACCAACCTTTCACAGCTGAGTTGTAGTCACATAGAAGAGGCATGTATAACTAATGTTATCAATTCTGGCCAGTGGTAATGCTTTTGCTAAGCTTGGTAATGAGAACAGTGGCGTCATATATTGTCCAGTAGAACTTCAAGTTCATTATAAATATCAGAGTACAGTGAGGAAGTTTTCCCCACCCACCAAGTAATGCGGATCACTATTGAATGTAACTTACCATCGCCCACCGTTGTTGTCTCCTCCCCCGCTGCTGCCGGTGCTGCTGTAGGTGCCTCTGGTGGTCCTCCATTCCCCTCCGGGATCGCCTCTGCTGACGGCGTTGCAGCGCCGCTGCCCCCGTCGGCACTGGTGGATGGTACCGGTTCTGCAAAAATAAAAATAAGTCATTAAGTACACCTTTTTAGATGGATGCACAGCCCCCATTGTACTTGTTCACCAAGAACGGAGTTCTGCAAAACAGTTAAGTACAACGTAATCACTAGTAGTCCACATTGCCTAGTACAGCAGAGTAAGTAACACACTACACATATCAGCATTTATTTGGTATGGTATGGTACCCAAGCTCATCTCATCTATACTGCTACTCTAGTCCTTGGAAAGTTAGACTGAACCATGTAACCTAACCAGTTTACTTTGTACATCAATGACATGTCTACAGTTTTGCGCATGCTACCTCACAGCTTGTTGCGCAGTACGAGAAGACGCCTTTGAGGCCACATGATAGTTCAAAGCATACACCTGAAGAGTTTGGAAAATAGAGGCCCGTATTTACTTTTTGAATGTGGATTGTGGAATCCAGTTTCCTTACAGCCTCAGGTTACACCTTTTTTTTAGCATGACAGCTAAAAAGTTGAATAAATGTATGTAATGTTTTCATACTGTCTAACGTGCACCACTTTTGTCATTATCTTTCGGCAGAAGAGAAGATTTACTTCTACGAAGCAAAGATTTGCAGAGCTTACCAACAAGAGGCATATGCAACCAGTATACGTTCAATGGTGAGGGGTCTCCGACATTTCCCACATTTCCCTATCGTGCACTGGTAGCTGTACAAATGTAGAATACTTTTTATTGAGCCTTTTTTAACTCTGGATTTCTTCTGGTGGCCCTGCCCTTGACGTATTTGACAGAACAACTTAAAAACATTGATGTTACTTACTTAGTTACTTCTAACAAAATAAAGGTTTTGAAGTACCACATTGACTCGGAAGTATATTTTCAGTGTCTGTTGTCTTGTAGACTTACACGAGAGAGTGAGAAAAAGGGGGTTACTTAGGTTATGGATTGTGTAATAAAAGCATTTGGCATCTTCATATTGGGGTTCAGGAAAGGGGTAATTGAATAATTGACCAATGACTGAGCCCATATAGGTTGTCGTTCATTGAATTGTGGGTTCCTCTGAGTTCTGTGACTGAGGTGTAAGACTGTAAGTAAGTAAGGTCCAACCTGCCTATCAACAACAACATCCAATTTTGGGGTGCATACATAGTTATGTATGTCACTGCATAGAAGAATACCCGCAAGAGTAGTAGTGGTATTCATTACTAACGCTTACAAAATAGTAGACCAACATCTGCATGCATACTTGGTTGGTGTCAATTGCCAAAGAAGAGACATTACAGAGGAAAAAGCATAAGACAGGAGTGGACCCTGTGCCTTCCGCTATTCGATCACAGATTTTTTGAAAAGATTGATACCTTAACTAAACAGTTAGGTGAAATGTCATTAATCGGTTGGAAAAAAAGCTCCGTTTGAAAGTTAGGGAAATATCATTGTTCCAAAAGAAAACACTGTTGGACTTACTAGGGACAGCAGCAGGATCCTCAGTAGAGGAGCTCTGTGCCTGTGGTTCACAATCACGTTCACCCGCCGACTCGGTCCCAGCCTTCTGCTTGCCCCTGGGTTCTGTGGTTCATGTAAGAAATAATAAAGAAAGAGAAAACATTGAGTGCTGTGAAACAGAGACAGCAAGCATTTCAAAAACCACTGCTACAACATTAAAAGAAACAAACATTGGTCTACCAAATGACTACTGCCTTGCATGATTCACTGACTAGTGTACTTGGTGAAAACAAATCAAATGTTCCATAAACATTCTGATTGCAGATTACTAAGTAACACAGAGGCAGTAAGACCTGAACAACACCACAGATTCAAGAATGGGGTAATCAATCAATTATCTGTAAGTAGCACTTTCTTTTTCATTTTTTGCCAGCAAAATGCATAGATCGCAAGGAGGAGACATGCTTAACTTTGTGCATACTAACTAACACGGAATTGTACGTTCATGGCATCATATTTTGTTTTGCTACTGACTGAATGCTACTGCTGCCCTACCCACTCAATAAACAAACTACATCAGTTCTATGGAGGGCTGAGGCAGGGGCGGCTATAGGCTCATGGTGGTCCTGGACTCCTGGCCAGGGAGCGTAGGTGGGGGGCCCGGAAGAGGAGGTCGGGGCGGAGCACGGAGGCCAGTGAAGAGGGGGGAGTCAGGGTGTTTGGAAGTGGAACAGAGCCGGAGGCACCAAATCCCTGCCAGGGGCCGGCACGCAAATATGTATCCATCCTCTGAGGATTATTAAATTAAGGATATATATTGGTGGGGTGGCCCCTGGCGTTTGGTGGCCCTGTGCAGTTGCACAGCTTGAACATGCCTAAATCCGGCCCTGGCTGAGGTAAGAAGAACAAAGTAACTTTTGCATTCATTGCCAGAGGAGTATTATTCATGCAGAAGAGAAGGCCGTGAAAAAAAGATACAATATGCATTGCAAACACGTACAATTATCCATCAACGGCTATTTCACTGACGGACAAAGGAAGGACAAGACTCTATTAATAGCATTAACTAACTTCAGTTCTCTACAATAAAGAAAATCTCACACCAATAAACAGCAAAAGCTAGCGCCAAATTGAACACGCAAGAGTCAGTGAGGATGAAGAAGCGCAGCATAGACCAGTGTCATACAATTACAGTAGATATAATAACGGAATACATCGGAAATGTAACTAGGAGCACCAGTCATCGCGTTACTTATTCAGCCAAGATTTACAAAGATACAACAACAATACTTATACTACTATAGAGATATATTATACACACACTTTTTTTTTTGGGTAGCCACTCACCAAGACCCACGACCTCGACGCCAAGCAGGTCCAACAGGTCCTGCTCCCGGTCCAAAATGTCTGCCCAACGGTGGGTCAGCTGGTGGTGGGTACGCCGGATACCGGAGCAGCGGAAGACTGCCCGACGCACCTTCACCCACCGCCGGAGACGCTCCTCAATATGCTGGTAGCCGGAGCCGGGCCTGCCACCTGCTGCCAACATCAAGGGGAGGTAGCGCTGGATAAAGAAAACCAGGGCAGCCACCTCCTCCTCCCCAAAAAGTTGGCGGGGCCTCACCCCTTGGTGGCGCATTCTGCCGCAAGGCAGCCTAGTTTTTTGGGGCACTGGCGCCTTGCCCTTTGAGCCGCCGCTGCTGCTGGCGCCCTTGACCATGGTTCTGGGTGGAGGGTAGAAGAAAACTAAAAGTTCAAGACAAAAAGGTAGGGGAAAGAAGAAGCAAGGTAAAAGAACAAGAAGGAAGTAAAAAGCAATAGAAAAGTTGTAAAAGTAGAAATAAAATGAAAAATATAAACCTAGGCACAGAGAGAAATAGGTAATAACTAAAGAAAGTTAGAAAAAGTGGGTAAAAAGACAAGGATTAAAGAGATTTTAACAGGATGCAAAAGTAGGCCCAAAACCATAGCCAGAGTGTGTGATCCAAGATGGCTGCGCCCATCGCGACCGCATGGGTAGGTTCGCGCGATATTTAGCGCGATCACGCACTTTTGTAGTGCGAACGAGAAGATGAGTTCCCGAACATGTCTTGCACAACGCGACCACGTTAATTGTGACCCGGAACAGGAAATAAGGGAACGCAAGCAGGCGGGACAAACCTCTGGGGTAATTTAGCGCGCTAGCCATCCCGAGCATGCAGGCAACGCCCCGAACACGCGCACCGCGCTCCCGAAGACGAAAAACGGCGCGCGAACGGGCCCAGCAAGCAACTCCGCATGCTTGCGGAGCTACGCGTAGTTCGCGGAGTGCAACTACGTCTTCGCGTAGCTCCGCGGAGTCCGACTCCGCGAACTACGCCCAGGGTTAATAATAACCCAGGCCATTACTTTTAAAAATCTAAATGAAGTCTCAACTGTATTCCTACCAATAATACGGGATGCATATAAAGTCTTTCACAGAGGTGTGTTACCTCAAATATCAAACTGAAGTTAAGAGAGAGCTTTAAATGTTAAGCGAGAAGCTGCTAATGAAAGAGCAAGAACCAAACTTATTGTTCAATCAGCTAGACTTGGAAGAGAGACTACAACTTCTGGGGTAAGAACGGACAATATTATTTGGAAAAACAGGAAGTTAGGAACAAGGGTATCATATGAGCATAAACTGACATCAGAAATTAATAACTATATATTGACAATGTGCATGGTACAAAAAATATATATATATTTTTTTTTTGGTAATAGTCTTAAAAAGTGTTTTTTCTATTTTTATATATATATGATATATGATCTACAAATACATAATATTGTACACATTGGTTGTTTGGATTCAGTTGTGAATATTTTGGTATGCAATTTATGATTTGTTCCTTTTTAGATCACAGTACATTACCATTCATTATACAATAGAAAATTAATCCAAAAAGGTGCAAGAAAATATACAACAAATTGACTTAATCTTAATCTAAGAACATGGCTAAAGGTAATTGGTAATTGCTACGCGTGTTTCGGCTATTAGCCTTCATCAGGGAGCCATGATGTGTTTTCCAAATGTACCAAAAGACAACGGCTGCAGTATTCACTAGTATACTACTGGGGTTAATATTACAGCTCTTCTATAGATGCATGGAAGGGTTCTTCACTCTGTTTTAAGATTAGATGATTACAGACGAGTAGCAGTATTGTCAAAACGATAGCCAGCAATGGGAGGAACTGAAGGACGGAACACTGGATTCAATTAAGATGGGTTACAGGAGATTTATCAATTACTGTGCCCCAATGC
The DNA here is from genome assembly GCF_964263255.1 of Lissotriton vulgaris. Taxonomy (NCBI): domain Eukaryota; kingdom Metazoa; phylum Chordata; class Amphibia; order Caudata; family Salamandridae; genus Lissotriton; species Lissotriton vulgaris. The sequence goes on along the minus strand of NC_141687.1, from coordinate 1,887,566,705 downwards.
GGTGAAAGCTTGTTATTTTTGTTGGTTACATGAAGGGTCATCAATATCAATAATCCAAAGGGAAGGGATGCCGGTTATCTGTTTCAGGGTTCCATTGCGCCTCCGATAGTGGGATCTATTCGTCTAGAATTTAAGTGGAAGCCCCTGTGAGCTGTTGATATTTTTATATATAGGGGTCTAGCGCGTCCTCCAATGTTGGGGTCTATTCGTCTGGCGTTTCAGTCGGCGGACAGATTGAAGTTTTGACAATACCGCTACTCGTCTGTAATCATCTAATCTTAAGACAGAGTGAAGAACCCTTCCATGCATGTCTGATGTCAGTTTATGTTCATATGATACCCTTGTTCCTAACTTCCTGTTTTTCCAAATAATATAGACATCCCGAATTAGGAACTGTAGTCGGGGATACCCCCGTCTTTTCACACATATTGTAAGAACGGACAATTACATAATAAGAAGAACTGATGAGAAGGCAAATGTCAATATTGGAAAACTGGTGGGTTGCAAAATTATAAATACAAGGATTCTAGCATCCGTCTATTAGCCAGGAAAGCAAGGGTCAACAGATATAAGAACTTTATTACAGGAAATGCACCTTTTTCTAAAAAGGAGAACTTGAAGGAGTCTCTTAGTTCTCCTAAGTTATGCTCTAATGTATGAGCAGTGTCGGAGAATCTCTTATCTGCAGGTGTGATAAGAGGAGCCCCATCCCTGTATTACAAACAATAAGCACAAAGGTTGGTATTATACTACCATACAATTAATTGTTTTGCAGTATTAGTCTATAAATCGTGCGTGTCAGAATGATCACAATCATAACAAACAAATAAGCAGATAATATACAAATCAGGGCGAATGATATTCCATCAAGCACCCCTAACCTTTTAGTCTATTTTCTACCCAGAGTCCCCTAATATTGACGGCTATCCAACTCATATGGTTCCAGCAATTTTATGAAGTATCTATTACTAATATGCCAAACCATGTATAATTTTCACTCATACCTTTGGTCCACAGGACCGCAGTTGCAGCTCAGACCATCAGCAACTCCTCTCAGCAACCATTATATGCCCCTGTGTTACTTTATATGACGTTATCAGTAACAATGTCCTAAGGAACGAGGAAGGGGCATTTGTGCTCTGCTCCTCCTTTGTTATAAAACTGTTGCAAAATTGCCCCTTAGCAGAAGCATATAGAAACTAAAAAAGCTGATGCTACTTTTTGCTTTTTCCTCTAAAGATGGATCTGTGCTAGGACATCCTCCTTTGCAGCAGCAATTAGAACACATGAACCAGAGAAGTGGAAGGTTTTCCTTCTATGCCTTATTAGTTTGAATGGTGTCAGTCCCAATGGAATTCCTAAATTGAGAACATGGCGATTGAGCACACATTCATTATAATTACAGTTCAAACTTTGTGATATCCTGAGCCTCATGCCTGCTAATACATGCATCCTTGTTCACATGGAATCAGGCCTGTCTTTCATGTAACATGCATTCTTATCATACAGAAGCCCTGCCACACATGACAAGAGCCCAGCACTAAATGAGCCTTACAAAAGTTCTTCGAAAGATTGTGTATAATGAGGAGTAATTCATTGAAGAACAGGTTCATAGATGGATAGATTATATATGTGTGTCTGAATTAGAGCACCAAGCAATTCGGGCCATCCCCTAGAAAATCCATTCGCTCATGGAAACTAATAGGCTACTGAACCCATCCACCAGGCTTCCAGACCAGAGATGCCCAAAGTAATCTACCACATAAACCCTATGCTCTGTAAAGTTTCCTGCTCCCACTATCGCCATTTCTCTTCTTATGCCAGCAAAATGCTGGTCAACTTTCCAACCATGAAGAAACCCTAACACCCTTCAAACCATGCCATCATGCCTATTTCTTACTGAGACCTGGCTGAGTGACTGCTCTGCACCTGATTTAGCCAACGCCATCCCTCCGGAATACAACATCTTTAGGAGGGATAGAATATCAGGCAGAGGAGGAGGTGTAGCTCTTGTGGTAAATAAAAACATTCCCTGCTCAACCTTCCCGGTAGAGAATATTCAGGGATGTGAAGCCTTGGGTTTCACCCTTCAGCTCTCCCCCCTCCAGGCTTGTACCGGGATTCTCCTGTATAGAGCCCCGGGACTTGCAGGGCCGTTCTTTGATGAGCTACAAGTAGCTCTCTCAGTCCCTTGTCTCAGATCTGAGCATTGTATTCTTCTTGGGGATCTCAATGTTCACATGGATAATACAGTGGACCTCGATGCAATGAAACTCAGTGACATCACAGTTCCATTAGGATTGTCTCCGTTTCTGCAGAAACCGACGCACAATAAAGGCCATACTCTACACCAGATTTTCTCAACAAAATCTATTACGATAACGTCTATACAACCAGTATTATGGTCTGATCATTTTTTGATCTCCTTTTCTGTGCCTGCCACTGCTCTTACTCGGGTGAGAGAATCAATAGAGACCACGCGAACGTCGCGCCCTTTCCATCTGCTTTCGGTGGATATGTTATCTGAGGCCCTTACCACCTTTCCCTGTCCTCTTTTGGGCAATTTGGAAGAGAATCTTAGTCTCTTTCAGAATTGGCTGACAGCCAGACTTCAGACCTTAATCCCCGAAAAAAAGCTGAAATCAGGCGAACGTAAAGCGTCGGCCCCATGGTTCACTCCCCAGCTAAGGGAGCAGCGGCAGGGTTGTAAAAGGGCTGAGAGAGTTTGGAGACGGACCTATGATATGACTGAGAAATTGAAATTTCAAGCAATAACTAAAGCCTACCACCAGTCAATCTGGAATGAAAAAAGGGCCTATTTTGAGCGTCGAATTGATGAGGCTGAAAATGGCTGTAAAGAAATTTTTAAAGTTGTTCTGGATTTCACCTCTCCAGCTATCTGTACACCATCTCATACTCATTCAGAAGTATGGATAAAACAGCTTGCAACTTTCTTCACCAGTAAAATCACAACCATTCAATCCTCTCTTTTCCACCCTAGCTCTCAGTCAGCCGTGGGTTCCTCATCCCCCCTTCATTTAGGGAGGGTCTAGGCCCTTCTCTTTTACAATTTCCACATCTATGCCTTGACACTTCTCTCGAGCTTTTGTCAAGCTTGAAATCAGGTTCTCCACTTGATCCGTGCCCGGCTAAACATCTGGAGAAGGTGGCACCCGCTTTAAATGCCTTGCTGAACCCCCTTCTGAATTCTTCGCAGTCAGCGGGAGTGGTCCTGCAGGCATGGAAACATGCTCTGATCCTGCCATTGATCAAGAAGCCTACCTTGGACCCCCTCATCCATGCCAACTAAAGGCCTATCTCCCTTCTCCCTGCCCTGGCGAAAGTGGCCGAGAAATTTGCACATCGGACGATTTCCAATTTCATCGAAGGAAACGACCTGTTGCATGACACACAATCTGGGTTCCGTGCAAATTTCAGCACGGAGTCGGCTCTTCTCGAGGTCACGGATGCCATCAGGGAAGTACTCGACTCGGGAGGAAGGGCCATGTTGGTAATGTTAGATCTGTCGGCGGCCTTCGACACCGTCCCCCATGATCGCCTCCTTGTAAGACTCTGGGAGAGCGGCATTCGGGGAACGGTGTGGAACTGGCTTAAATCTTTTCTGGCCGGCCGCCGGCAAACGATCTGGGCGCCCCCTTTCTCCGCTGATATGGCTCCACTAGAGGTAGGGGTACCACAGGGTTCCATTCTTAGCCCCATGCTATTTAACATCTTTATGGCCCCTCTGGCGGTAGTCGCAGAGTCTTTTGGCGCCCAGATCGTATCTTGCGCCGATGACACCCAGCTCCTGTTCACTTGTGATAGGGGCGGGTCATTTGACAGCGTACAGATCAGGGATTGCCTTGGTGCGGTTTTTGAGTGGTTCAGGTGTAATGGATTAAAGTGCAATTCCGATAAGTCGGAGCTGCTCTTTTTTGGTTGCACCTGTGAACCAGACTGGAAAGCTTGGTGGCCACAAGATCTGTTTCCACCTGACAACGTGTCTCTCAAGGCTAAAAATTTGGGAGTGATTGTGGACAGTGAATTGTCCTTTGGGCCACATGTTTCGTGCCTCTCAGGCAAATGCTTTGGAATTTTACGGATGCTGAGGAAGTTTCTTCCTCTAGTGTCTTTCCAGCATAGGAAGATTATTGTTCAGGCCTTGATCGGATCTCGACTGGACTACGCAAACGCCCTTTTCTTGGGTCTACCAAAATATCTTTTGACCCGTTTGCAAGTGGTCCAGAACGCGGCAGCCTGTGCTATTTACGGGCTCCCGAGAAGAGCAGGTGCCTCGGCTTTACTGAATTCTTTACACTGGCTACCAATCGCTAAAAGAATTCTTTTTAAGTGACTGACTTTTGCCTTCAAAGCTTTACAAGGATCTGGCCCTAAGTACATAAGGAAACGTCTCTCCCGATGTGTACCCAGCAGGTCTTTGAGATCATCTTGTCTATCCAAAATGACAGTCCCGGCTATCAGGCGTGCAAGGATGGGAGGTCGATCTTTCCGCTACCTAGCCCCGAAGGAGTGGAATGAACTACCACTTTCTCTCAGACAGGCTCCCAGTCTCCTTGCTTTTAGAAAAGAGCTTAAAACGTGGCTTTTTACTAAATAAACTTGATCCTCTCTTCTGTCTGCTTTTTAGTTGTTATGTCTTGTTTTGCCTGCCGATATTCTTCATCAAAGCGCCGGGATGCTCCTTGGAGTAGCCGAGCGCTATAGAAGAAATAAATTAACATAACATAACATAACATAACCAGTGCAATGAAAGCCAGAATGGAGGGTACAGAGAGCACTAGACAAAACTGCCCACATCAACTGTAGACTCCAGCAAAAAAATAAACCTGATCCCTCTATCACAACTACAACATACCCTCCTCTCCACATGGCTCATTCAGACTCAACGCCATTTCCACTTCAGTACATAAGATTAGGCCTAAACTACAGCTGCTCTCTAGTCTTGGGGCCAATGCATGTGGGGGTTAGAGCAAGATACACAGAAGGGTCACATCCTTCCGATGTGAGAGCATCCTCCCAGCCTCAACCAGAAGGCAGACTTGAGAAAACCAGACGAGTAGGCTAAGACATGGTTCAGCACAATAATGTACACGGCTAAAACTCTACCCGTCTGAAGTCCTAACCAGGACCCCAACCATTCAACAAACATTTATAATTCCACTCCAAATCTGACCCTCTCTGCTCAAACTCATCACCCTACTCCTCTGCTAGTCCTGTGAGCACCCACTAGACCACCCGGGTCAACATCCCATCTGGTCTCCCTGGCCCAGTCGATGTGATAAGGGGGAGAGGAGCCTATCAAGAATTATAGATAGGTCCAGGTCATCCAGCCCGTTAGAAACAATTAGGTTGTTCATGCCTTTCAAAGCCCAAACCAGCCTTCCCCAGCCTATGCTATCATTAGTTAACAGGGCCTCCCCATGATGACCCACATTCATTGACTCCACATAACTTTTTGGCTAGAGTGTATATCTGGCCCCACGGTGCAGTATTCTGTGTCCCCCATCACTGAACTACATGGAAGGACAGGCATTAACAACACCAAAGACTGCACACCAGACCAACTTAATATCTGAACAATGGAAATTGCAGATCCACTAATAGTCAAGACCACCAACTGTACTGTGAACAATCAAAAACAGTACAACAGTAAAGGAAGCAATCATGGACAAATAAAAGGGGAACAGAATCAGCAGAAGGGAGAATTACAATCAGGACAGTGAGAGAGTAAGGAAACTATGGAACTATGGCTTCAATTTAAAATAAAAGGCCTCACAAATACAGGATAAAAGAGTGAAGAGAAAGTACAATTCTTGAACAGAAATGTGTAAATGTATTTGAGCTTATATAGCGCACAGCTACCCACAAAGGGTTTCCCGGCGCTTGCTTAGGGAACCCGTCCTGGTATTCCTCTGTGAGATAACCCCAGCAGGGTATCCACAAGGTGAAAGCCAGGCATCCCGCCGCGAGGGGCCATTGTGGAGATTAAGCAAGCTATTGCCCAGAGTCGCAGAGTGTGAACCCGTGAGTTGAGAAGGCACCGGAGCGAGAATTATCGAGTCCGTGGAATTTTTGAGCCCAAGACCCGCCGAGGCGAGGAATAGAACCCTGGTCCAGGGTCGATCTCAGCTTCCGGGTCTGCCGCCTCTAACCCCTGAGCCACACTTCTCCACAACAGAGAGGAGTCATTTCTCCTTACGAGGGATGAATACATTATATTGAATAGAAAAAACTCTACAATTTGGTGTAAGGCTATTGGGAAGGGCTGCAATTATATAATACAATTTAATCAGAGAGATGAGTACTAGGAGGTCATACAATTGGTGGACACTGCTGGATGTTAAAGAATGGAGCTCCTTCAACCTCACACGTTCCCCTTCCATTTTTAACCATGATCGGAGTCTGTGGAAATCTGTTCTATGATCGGAGTCTGTGGAAATCTGGTCAGTTTCAGCCACTTTCTATTGAATAGTTCCAACATCCATACGACGCACAACAGAAAAAACGGATTCTGGTGCTAGTGAAAACTCCTCCGACCACTCTAAATGTAGAAAGGTCTATTCAGCCTGGCTATGAGTCACCCAGGAAAGGCAGGACACACCTCAACCCCCCTTGTGACTGTCTAGAGTGAACACACATCCCCAGCTCCTGTCACTCCAAAACCAGACGGTGAACACACAAACAGGCAGATGCACACAGGATGGTGAAACAAGAAAATGCCCACTTTCTAAAAGTGGCATTTTCAAAACACAATTTTAAAAGCAACTTTAAATAAAAGGTGTGCTATTAATTCTGAATTCAGAGAGCCTAAGCTTCAGATCTCCATCTTGCCCCAATGGAAAGTTACACCTGTAAGATGTTACAAGGCATCTCCCATGTTGACCTTTGAGACAGACAGCCTTTCAATAGAGAAAAGCAAAATATACTGTATTTCACTGTCAGGACATGCAAAACACACCAGCACATGTCCTACCTTTCACACACACTGCACCCTGCCCATTGGGCACCTTGGGCCTACCTGAGGGGTACCTTGCATGTAAAAAAAGGGAAGATTAGGGCCTCGCAAGAGGGTGCACTTGCCAGGTCGACATGGCAGTTGAAAACTGTGCTCGTATACACTGCAGCAGCAGGTCTAAGACACATTTACAGGGCTACTCATGTGGGTGGCATAACTAGTGCTGCAGGCCCACAAGTAGAATTTGATTTACCTGCCCTGAGCACACACAGTGCACTTTACTAGGGAGTACAAGTAAATGAAATATGCCAATCATGGATAACCAATCAGAATCACAATTTACCCAAGAATCACTTGCACTTTGGCACTGATCAGCAGTGACAAAGTGGCCAGAGTTCCTAAAGCAGCAAAAACGAAATCCAGCACACAGTCTAAAAATACGGGTGGTAGAGGCAAAAAGACAGGGAAGGCCACGCCCTTGGATGCCAGGTCTAACACGTGTGCCCTCCAACTGAAAAAAGGAGAGCTACCCGTCCTCATGGGAGTTCTTGTCACTAAGGCTGTAGAATCTGGATAGACCATCAGCATTGGCATGTTCGGCACAAGAGCAGTGTTCCACCGAAAAATGTACATTCTCTTTAAGAATGTGGACCATCTCAACAATTTTGGGTTCTAAATCCTTATCTGGATCAACCATGTGAGCGGCTTGTGGTCTGTCTGAACTCATAAGTGAGACTAAAACAAGTAGAATCTTATCTTCTTCAGTGCCGACACCACAGCAAATTGTTCTTGCTCAATCACGCTCCCCATCTGTTCCCAGGGACGTAACTTCCTACTGATGAAGTCTAGAGGTTGGTCTAGGCCCACATCATTTAGCTGTGCCAGAACTGTCACCACACCATGCTTTGAATCATCTGTCTGCAAAACAAATTCCTGGAGAAGTCGGGCGCCTTCAGCATGGGCACATGGCAGCCTTCAGGGCATCAAATGCGGTCTGACAAGCCTCAGTCCAGATCACTTTCCTAGGCTGCCTCCTAGAAGTCAGATCAGTCAAAGGAGCAACAATGTTGCCACACCCCTTAACAAATCTCCTGTAATAACCCGGTGAGACCTAAAAAGGCTCTCACCTCGGTCTGTGTCTTGGCGGGCATCAAAGCCAGAATGGTGTCAATCTTGGGTTGTTGGGGCGCCACCTGGCCGCTTTCAACCTGGTGTCCCAAGTACACCACTGATCCCTGCCCTATTTGGCACTTACTAGCCTTAATAGTAAGGCCTGCCTTCTGCAGGGCCTTCAACACTTCCCAGAGGTGTTGCAGGTGTTCCTTCCAGCTGGAGATGAACACTGCAATGTCATCCAGGTAGTCGGCACTGAAATCCTCCAGCCCTGCCAACATCTGATTGACCAACATCTGAAAAGTGGCAGGGGCGTTCTTAAAAACCAAAGGGCCTCACCCGGAACTGGTAATACCCTCTGGCGCTGAAAACGCAGACCTCTCTTTGGCCCCTTAGGTCAAGGCAATCTGCCAGTACCCAGATGTTGAATCATACATGCTGAGGAACAGGGCAGCTCCCAACCGTTCCATGAGCTCATCATCTCTGAGGATGGGGTACACGTCAGTCCTGGTAACTGCTTTGAGCCCACGGTAGTCCACACAAAACTGAAGTTCTGGTGTGGCACCAGGTGCAGCATCCTTTAGGAACAAGAACACTTGGCTTGGTCCCAGTGCTGTTGGAGGGCTCTATCATCCCTAACACTAACATCTTGAAGACATTCTCCTTGATTTAGCTTTGACCTGGTCAGTCAGCCTGTAAACCTGTGTTTTACGGGTGGACTATCCACAGTATCCACATCGTGGGTGCACCAATGAGTGACTCCTGGGGTCAGGAGAACAGGGAGCCAAACAGCCAAAGTGTCACAGTATCTGATGACAGTCCCTCTTCTGTTCTGGGGTCAGTGTTAGGGAGAGGTTCACAACTTCCACTGTTCCATCCTGCTCCTGGGCAGACAGAAGGTCAAGGAGAGGCTAACTTTCCCCCTTCAATCTAGCATCTGGCGCCAGGAGCACGGTCATTTCAGACCTTAGAAGCTGTTCACATGCAGGGCCCTCAAAGGCTTCCTTGGAAACTTCAAGTTCACTAGATGTGTGAAATCACTCTTGCTCTCCACCACCTCAAAAGGCCCAGTCCTTGCATGTAAAAAAAGGGAAGATTAGGGCCTCGCAAGAGGGTGCACTTGCCAGGTCGACATGGCAGTTGAAAACTGTGCGCGTATACACTGCAGCAGCAGGTCTAAGACACATTTACAGGGCTACTCATGTGGGTGGCATAACTAGTGCTGCAGGCCCACAAGTAGAATTTGATTTACCTGCCCTGAGAACACACAGTGCACTTTACTAGGGAGTACAAGTAAATTAAATATGCCAATCATGGATAACCAATCAGAATCACAATTTACCCAAGAATCACTTGCACTTTGTACTGGAGAGAACAAGGCTCTCCTGGGCCATAATCCACGCTTTCTGGCCAGGTTGAAACTCAACCAGAGTAGCATTCTGCTCAAACCAACGTTTCATCTCTTCCTGGCTGGCTACCAGGTTCACCTGAGAGAGCCTTCTGAAGCACACAGTCTAGTTTCTCAGGGCCAACAGGTAGCTAAATACATCATAGGGGGCTTCCTGGGAGCTTTCTCCCAGCCTTCTTTCACCAGACTAAGAGGTCTTCCTACTGGGTGCCCAACCAGTAGCTCAAAGAGACTGAACCCCAAGGCGTTCTGCGGGACCTTCCGGCAAGCAAAGAGAAGGCATGTAAACGGACGTACCACTTACACCCCAGGGAGTCTGCCAATCATGTCCTTCAAGGTTCAGTTGAATCTCTCAAACAACCCATTGCATTTAGGGGGTAGGGTGTAGTGAACGTGTAGCTTACAGAACACTGCTCCCTCAGAGATGTCATATATAAAGATATGAAGTTGGCACCCTGGGCGGATACCACCTCTTTGGGGAAATCCATGTGGGAAAAGACCCCCATCAATGCACGGGCCGTGATTGTCCTTTGAGGTATAGCCTCCAGGTACCAGGTGGCATGGTCCACCAAGACCAGGAAAACCCTGTTGCCTAAGGCTGTCTTGGGGTCCAGAGGCCCCAGAATGTCAATACCTACTCTCTCAAAGGGGGTGCTGACAACAGGAAAAGGCTGGAGAGGAGCCTTACAACTCCATCCACTCTTGGCAAGTTCTGAAATAGAGTTGCAAATTCTCTGCTCATTTGGGGCCACCAGAATTGGGTGACATGCCGTTCATAGGTCTTGTACTGCCCTAAATGTCCTGCCAAATGCACATCATGAGCCAGACCCAGTAGGAAGGCTCTGAAGCACCCATGTACGACCACTACAGAAGCTGACCCAGGCTCAGCAACCTTAGGCTCACTATACTGGAGATCATTCTCCCAGTACATACAGTGTGATCCAGACTCAAGATCTGCTGCCTGGTCTGCGGCCTCCCCCGCTGACCCTCAAGGGAAGGGCACTCCTTCTCCCCACAGAACTACTCCCTGGTGGGAGCCCCTTCTTGCTGCCAATGGGTCAGCTCAGGTAAGTCCCCCAGTTCGGCCACTTGCTCCCCTGTAGGTTTCGGGACATACCCCTCAGGTCCTGCCTCCTCCTGGACTGTGGGAACTTCTGGGGCTTGTTTCCCACGGCTCCTGCCCCTCCTCTTTTTGGCAGGGATCTGGGCCACTATTTCAGGCTCCAGGTCCTTCAGATAACCTTGTATGGCTGCAGTTGAAAGGGTGGTCACACACGCCCACTCACGCTGACCCACCATTCTAAGTGTGCCTGGTGTTCCATCTCACGCCAATGGCAATCTTCTAGATCATTCAATATCAGACAATCAACAGGCATAGTTGGGCTCACAGCCACTCTCAAGGGACCTGAGTCACCCCCCACTCAAACAGAACCAGTATCACCTTGTACTAGTGCTCTGAGTTGTCCACAGCAACTACATTGTGAAACACATTGGGGACCACCTGCTCTTCAGACACCAGGTGACACTTTATCATAGTCACACTGGCTCCTGTGTCTCTCAGAGCCTTCACCCTCTGTCAATTGATGGTCACCCACTGCCCATACTTTTTAGTGTTCCCTCACAGGGGGGTTCTCTGGGCCACCTCACTGTCCCCTAGTGAGACAGGGTCATCTCAGATGGCTCCCACCCTTCCCCTGGGCCCAACTCCTCCCCAAGAACTATACTGGCCAACTCCTGTGACTGCACACCAGTGGGTGCTGGTGCCCATTAAGGACACTTGGGATTCCCCTTTATGTGGACCTCCTAACCATATTCTTAACATTTGCAGAAACTCCCCTCTGCAAGCTTCCCAGTAGATATCCATTGATTTCTCTCATTTGGGGTATGGGAATCTTTACCCTCTGTACTAGTTAGGGGCTCTTTAAAGCACTCCTTCTGGTTACCCTTGTCCAATCCCACCCTTCTGCAGGGGACTCTAACCTCTTTTGGGTGTTCCCCCATGCCTATTGTAGACCCTGTTTCAGGTCCAGCGGTCCGCCTTCTGAGCCAGCTTATTGGAGTCAGTCAGCTTCCTATCCATCAGATGCTGGTGCAACTCTGGTAAACAAAGCCTATAGAAGTGCTCCCATGCAATTAAATCATACAACCAGATAGTCAGTTATCTTGCTGCCCTTTATCCAACCATCCAGTGACCTGCAAAAAAGATTCACACATTCAACCCAAGTGTTAGACTCAACCTTACTAGAAGATCTGAACTTTTCCCTATACTATACTCCTCAGGGGTGAGCCAATACCTGAGACATAAAGCCCCCTTCCTATTTGGCTAAATGAGAGCACCCGCCTCCCTCAGTGGCATCAAGCTGCCCCTCCATTTATCTCAAAGTATTTCCACAAGGCTCCTCCGTATTGCTTCTCTGGAACCTCATTCATGCTGCGAGCTGCCTCATAAGCGGCAAACCAAGTATATATGTCCCCCTTCTTAAAATCCTGTATTGGATCTTTTTGCATGTGTACCTTCCCCACAGTCCGCACTAGCTGTACGCTACTACCATTTGAACTGGACTCTGCCTACTTTGCCTTGATGTCCAGTTCCCTCAAACTCAACTCATGTGACAAAAGCAATTTCATTTCCTCCAGGGCAAGGGTCCTCACTTCCAAACATAGGTCCTTCTCCTTTTCTTTTTCTTTTTGCTTTTGTTACATTTCCAACCTTTTAAATTCTTCAACAAAGCCGACGCTGTCATCGCACCCCACCTGCGGGACATCATCAACACCTCCTTCGACAACGCTGCCTTCCCGGAGAGCTGGAAGCACGCCAAACTCAGTGCTCTACTAAAGAAGCCATCGGCCGACCCCACCGACCTCAAGTACTACCGCCCCATCTCGCTGCTCCCGTTTCCTGCAAAAGACATCGAGAAGACTGTCAACAAGCAGCTGGCCGCCTTCCTCGAGACAAACGGATCCCTCGACCTCTCACAGTCTGGCTTCCGGGCAACCACAGCAGCGAGACCGCCCTGATCGCAGCCACCGATGACATCCGAGCACTGCTTGACAACGGAGAAACAGCAGCCCTCATCCTCCTAGACCTCTCCGCGGCCTTCGACACTGTCTGCCACCGTACAGTAGTGCAGCGACTCAGCAACGTCGGAATCCAGGAGAAGGCACTGGAGTGGATCATCTCCTTCCTCGCCGGAAGGACACAGAGAGTCCGCCTCCCCCCGTTCAGATCTGAAGCCACCAAAGTCATCTGCGGCGTTCCTCAAGGCTCCTCGCTCAGTCCAACCCTCTTCAACGTCTACATGAGCCCCCTCGCAGACATCGCACGCCAGCACAACCTCAACATCATCTCCTACGCCGACGACACCCAGCTGATTCTCTCCCTCACCAACAACCCCGCCACCGCCAGAGCCAACCTTCATGAAGGGATGAAAGAGGTAGCCGAATGGATGAAGAACAGCCGCCTGAAACTGAACTCCTCATCCTGGGATCCTCACCCTCCGCCTGGGACGACTCCTGGTGGCCCCCCGCCCTAGGCAGCGCACCCAAACCAACAGACCACGCAGGCAACCTGAGCTTCATCCTGGACTCCTCCCTCTCCATGACCAGACAAGTCAACGCCGTCTCCTCGTCGTGCTTCAACATCCTGCGCATGCTACGTAAGATCTTCCGGTGGATCCCCACCGAGACCAGGAAGACGGTCACCCAGGCCCTCGTCACCAGCCGTCTGGACTACGTTAACTCCCTCTACGCCGGAACCACCGCCAAACTCCAGAAGAGACTCCAGCGGATCCAGAACGCCTCAGCACGACTCATCCTGGACATCCCCCGTCGCAGCCACATCTCCGGACACCTGAGAGACTTGCACTGGCTCCCGGTCAACAAGAGAATCACCTTCCGACTCCTCACCCACGCACACAAAGCCCTACACAACCAAGGCCCAGGATACCTCAACAGCCGCCTCAACTTCTACGCTCCCAAACGCCAGCTTCGATCGACTGGCCACACCCTCGCCTCCGTCCCCCGCATCCGAAGAGCCACCACAGGGGGACGGTCCTTCTCCTACCTCGCCGCCAAGACATGGAACTCCCTCCCGACCCACCTCCGCCTGACCCAGGACCACCTCACCTTCAGGAAGCAACTCAAGACCTGGCTGTTCGAGCAGTAGCGGACCCCCCTCCCCTAGCGCCTGGAGACCCTCTGGGTGAGTAGTGCGCTATATAAATGCTTTGATTGATTGATTGATTGATTAAATCGGGAGCATTACAAGCTCCAACTCATGATCACAGGCTACTGTCTGTCCTCCATCTCCTCTGGGGAAAATGTTTTAGAAGGCACACTACTGCCAGGCCCGGAGGGCACCCTCCCCACAGGCAGATCCTGAGCTCCAAACTCCCATAGCTGGTTTGTGCTTCCAGAACCACATTCTTATTCTCAACCTCCTCAGCCTCTCTTGCTGCTCAATAGGCCCTCAGCGCCTTCTACAGCTCCCTCTTCATGGTGGAGCTTTTCATTGGGCATCCAAAATCTTTGCAAAACTGTTTAAGTTGATCCAATTTGTAAGACTGCAACTTCTCAATCTCAAACACACATTCTGCAACTTCATTTACTGGCTCATCGGACCGAGATATGGTATGCGGATACTTCAAGGGATATCACAAAAATAAGACAAAAAGTAAAAAAACAGTATGTGGTTGCGTAAAGTTCTGCACTCAACAGTAGTGTACACTAATCAGTGTATGTCAAGTGCAAAGGCAAGTCCAAATCCTCACTACTGACCACCGATGATAGAAATAGGGGGTCTCTAGTTGGCAGAGTTATGCACCATATCCAAGGTGGGACCCTTTCCTTCTAGTCTGGAGTTACACACTTTAGATAACCCCTGCTCACCCCGTTGGTAGCTTGGCACGAGCAGACAGGCTTATCCCAAAGGCAATGGGTAAAGTATTTTTACCAAGACACACCGTAACACAGTGAAAATACTACAAATGGACATTATACCAGTTTAGAAAATAAAGTATCTTTATCTAAGCCAAACAAGATCAAAACAAAAAAATCCAACATACACAATTCCAAATATGACTTTTAAAAGGTTTCAAGCAACTATGTCCAAAGAAATCTGTGGATGCATGATTTTACACCATGTACCTTTAGGTGCATCAAAATTCACAAGGCCAAACAGCTTTAGAGAAGGGAAGCGTGAAAAAACACAGCGATGCATCAGTTCCTGAATCCTTGGGGAGGTTATGCGAGTGTTCTGCTGCATGCATGAGTAGTGATGCGTCGAAACTGGACTGCAGGGGAAAGGGATGCATCGATTCCAGGACAATTCTGGTCTGCGGGCGATAGTTCAGAAATCCTGCCGCAATGGTGTGATGCGTGGAAATGTGGGGAACGCTGGAGGCCGATGCTGCAGCGGCAAACAGGTGTTTTGTCGATATTTTCAGCTGCAGTCTCACAATGTGTTTATTCTTTCAGCTGCACAGCAGGGTCTATGTTGGAGTCGGCTTGGATCTCGGACTTCGAAAGTCGGTGCGCTTGACTCAACGTGCAGTGGATTTTTCAGCCAATGACGGGCATTGCGTCGATTCTTTGACCACACGGCGCGGTGCGTGGAAATTCTTCCCAAACGGTGGTGCGGCATCCAAAAAAACAGGCGGTGGAAGGGCGATGTATAGATTTTCATGGTTTTTTTAAGCTTTTTCAGCTCCCAGTAACAGGAAAAACCTCCAGAGGCCCAGAACTGGAATAGGCACCTCGTGGCAGGTCAGAACACTCGAGTTCAAGGAAGCTGCTGGTGAAGTCTTTGTGTCCCTGAGATTTCAGAACAGGAGACAAGCACACACAAGCCCTTGGAGATTCTTCACATGCAGGTTCACAGCTAAGTTAAAGTCTTTGTCCTCTCCATGGAAGAAGTAGCAGCTGCAGGCCAGCCCAGTAAAGCATCACACGGCAAAGGGGCAATCTCCTCCTCACAGCTCTTCTTCCTTGGCAGAGGTTCCTCTTGATTCCAGAAGTAATCTAAAGTTTAGGGGTTTAGATCTAACATTTATACCCTACTTTCTCTTTGTAGTCTTTGTTGCAGGATTCTCTGAGCTCAGTAAAAACCAGTTCTGTCCTTCCTGGTCCAGCTTACTACAGGAGTTGGAGACGGTATTGTGCAGAGCAGACACAGACTATGCATGTGCTAGTGAAACCTCCTCCCACAACCATAAATGCAGAAAGCTCTATTCAGCCTGGTTATGGTTACCCAGGAAAGGCAGGACATAACTTAACCCCCCTTGTGACTGTCGAGATTGAATGCGCATCCCCAGATCCAGTCATCCCAAAACCAGATGGTGAATACACAAACAGGCAGAGGCACAAAGGATGGTTAACCAAGAAAATGCACACTGTCTAAAAGTAATATAACAGGTAAGGATGTCAAACAAGGGAATTATTCTAGCACTAATATGGGATATTTTCAATATGTCAAAGCTTAACATTACAATTTAATTGAAGGCGATTTACAAATAACATAAAAAGAAACAACATTTCAAAAAGCAGGTGCATATATATATTCAAACATTGTCTTTATACTGAAAAAGATAAATCGTCAGTGTTAGAACCGGCTGTCTCTAGTTGGCAGAGGTATGCACGTCTGACAAATAGGGACACACCTTTTCTAGTCAGGGCAAGGGGATCACACCCTTTGATAACCCCTGCTCACCCCCTTGGTAGCTTGGCAGAGCAGACAGGCTTATCTCAGATGCTGTGTGTTAAGCATTTATGAACACATACAGTAATAAAGTGAAAACACTATCATCTTTAATTTCGAGGCCTGTGGTAGGAACTTTAAACTGCTCGCAAAAGTGTTGCAGCTGCTTCTTCCTGTATTTCTTTATCTTTGCTCTATCAAATCCCTCCACAGCAACAACAGGGGTAGTGACTCTGGTGTCACTCATGGTCAAAACTGGCAGTGTTCAAAAAATCAAGCTTCAGAAAAGCGGAGAACCAAAAATAGGATCCTTCCAAATTAGATTGTGGCTGCGCTATGGTCTGCTTTCACTATGTAGCGCACACTAATCACTGCACATGGGTCATAAATGCAAGGTTCAAATCCTCACCGCTGCGTCCAATGTTAGAACCGGCTGTCTCTAGTTGGCAGAGGTATGCACTTCTGACAAAAACGGACACACCTTTTCTAGTCAGGGCAAGGGGATCACACCCTTTGATAACCCCTGCTCACCCCCTTGGTAGCTTGGCAGAGCAGACAGGCTTATCTCAGAGGCTGTGTGTTAAGCATTTATGACCACATACAGTAATAAAGTGAATACACTACAAATGGACACGACACAGTAGTATTATAAAAATAAGGATCTTTATATAAGGCTTAGCACAAGACCAAATAACGACAAAAATGTACACAATCTTAATAAATACTCTTGGAAGGGGAAAATAGTTCAAAGGAAGTTTCTTCTTTAGCACAAAGTCTTTCGTATCAAAGCAACTCTTCTTCCTGGAAACACAGTTCTTGGCAACAATGTAACCCACACGGGAGCTACACGACGTCGAGGTAAAGTTAATCCAAAGGTTCGGCTTCGACCGCGAGGAGCCCTACGTCGAGCCCGGAGTCACACGGACCCCCAACAACACAGTACCTTGGAAAATGAAGCACACGATGATCAGCGGCGTCGAGCAATCCGGCGTCGCGTCTTCGGTGTCGATCAGGCCTCAGCAGTCGTCGATGTCGATGATGATGTTGCAAAGAGTGAGCAGCGCTCACGGCGTTGAGAGGGCACGAAGTCGATGCGATCAGCAGCGGTGCAGACACGAGGTCCCTTGGAGCTGGAGCTGAACTCACTACTCACTGGCGTTGCTGCTGGCGTGGATCGGGCCCGGCGGCCGGCGTCGAGGAAGCGGGACACTGGAGCCGTTACTCACTATGTCGAGCTGGATTCGGCGACGTCCGTCGGCGTCGAGATTGCTGGATCTTTCAGAGGTGCTGGATTCACAGGTTCCAGCAAATAGCACTTTAAGCAGATGAAGTCCTTTAGCCCTGTGACTTCAGCAGGAGACTGGCACTCTTTCAGTCCTTGGAGATTTTCTTAGCAAGCGTGAGAGTACACACACAGTTCCTCTCTCCTGGTTCCTTGGCAAAAATAAAGAAGCACTGCAGGATTCCCCAAGCAAACAGCACACTGGCAGAAGGGGTAGGCAAGTCCTCAGATCAGCAGGCTTCTTGTCCTTGGTTTCTTGGTTCCTTGTCAGAAGTGATCTGATTTCTTGGTTCAGGGGTCCTTCTCTTATACCCCTTTTTGGCTTTGATCCCTTTGTCCATGCAGGGGAATTTCCCAACATCCTGGGTCTGTTGTGGGTGGAGCCAGGCAGAGGCACCTGGCCTATTCACTGAGCAGGGCTGGGTCCTCAGACGCCCAGCAGGAGGTGGAGCCAGCATTGTCACCGGCAGGAGCAGAGCTATCGGCCTCCTGGCAGGAGGTGGGGCTAGGATCGTCCATGGCAGGCACAGAGCCATCAGCCGCTTGGCAGGAGGTGGAGCCAGCATTGTATCAGGCAGGGCAGGCTATCAGCAACTACTCTCCCCCTACTCTCAACGCAAATGTCCCACTCATCCCACACTGACTCACTCAGACCTCTGGAGCACCCAGCTCCTGTCACACACACGCAAGACCAGCAGAAACCAGAAATGGTTAGACAAGAAAATAGACACTTTCTAAAAGTGCTATTTTCAAACCCAGAGTCCAAAAACCATCCACACCAAAGGATGCGTAATTAAACCCCGAGTTCAGGGATACCAAACTCGACATTGCACCATGCTCCCCGAGCCATCTAGGATTATAGCATTAATAATCCCGGCAGCCCATTCTAACTACCGGAGAGCAGGTTACCTCGCAATAGTGAAGAACGAAGATGGCTGTAGTTCACTATTAGGACATGCCAACTTGGTCAGGCGTGTCCTACCTTATACTTACAACGCACCCTGCCCGTGGGCCTACCATAGGGGTGACTAACATGAAGTTAAGGGAAGGTTGGAGGGACTGGCAAGTAGGTATACTCGCGCAGCCCGCGTGACAGTACCAGACTGCACGTAGGTCTCGCAATGACCGACCCGTAGACATTCTTTTACGAGGCCGCTCTTGTGGGTGGCACAACACGTGCTGCAAGCCCACGAGCGGCATTTGTATTTACAAGCCCCGGCACTCCTGGTGCACTAGACTAGGGACTGACAGTAAACCAAATAAGCCAAACATGGAATATAATCGATACATCAATTTAACATAGGGAGCACTTGCGCTGTGGCACTGATCAGCAGTGGCACAGCGCCCAAAGCATTATCCAGCAAAACATTGTAAAACAGTGGAGGCAAACGGAAAAAATGGAGGAGAGACTCAAGCCAATGATGTCAGGTCTAACACGTGTCCCCTCCAGCTGAAATGTGGGGAGAACTACACTTGACCTAGGGAGTCCTCTTCACTAAGGCGGAAAAATCTGGACAGACCATCAGCATTGGCGTGATCTGTACCAGGGCGGTGTTCCACCTGAAGTCCATCCCCTGTAGGGAAATGGACCACCTCAACAGTTTCGGATTCTCACCCCATATCTGCATCAACCATCTGAGGGGCCTGTGGTCTGTCTGAACCCGGAAGTGAGTCCCAAACAGGTAGGGTCTTAGCTTCTTCAGCGCCCAGACCACAGCAAATGCTTCTCTCTCTATCGCACTCCACCTCGTTTCCCTGGGAAGTAACCTCCGACTGATGAAGGCTACAGGCAAGTCTCGGCCCTCTTCATTCACCTGAGCTAGAACAGCCCCCACGCCATGCTCTGAAGCGTCCGTCTGGACAATAAATTCTTTCGAAAAGTCGGGTGCCTGGAGTATAGGTGCTGTGCACATTGCAGTTTTCAGGGTGTAGAAGGCCGTTTGACAGGCATCAGTCCAGATCACAATTCGTGGCTGCTTCCTGGAAGTCAGCGATGTCAAGGGGTGCACAATGTTACCGTAATCCTTGACAAACCTCCTGTAGTAACCCGTGAGACCTAAGAAGGCTCTCACCTGAGTTTGGGTTTTGGGCGGCGCCCAAGCCAGGATGGTATCAATCTTGGGTTGCAGGGGGGCAACCTTGCCGCTCCCTACTTGGTGCCCCAATTACACCACAGAACCCTGCCCAATCTGGCACTTACTGGCTTTGATTGTGAGGCCTGCTCTGCGCAGGGCCAACAACACTTCCTGGAGGTGGCGCAAGTGTTCCTCCCAGCTGGCGCTGAACACTGCGATGTTGTCCAGGTAGGCGGCACTGAAATCCTCCAGTCCAGCCAAGACCTAGTTGACCAACCTCTGGAAGGTGGCAGGGGCATTCTTCATCCCAAAGGGCATCACCCGGAACTGGTAGAGCCCATCTGGTGTGGAGAATGCTGACCTCTCTTTTGCCCCATCGGTCAAGGCGATCTGCCAGTACCCAGACGTCAGATCAAACGTGCTAAGGTACCGGGCAGCCCCCAACCGATCTATGAGCTCATCCGCTCCGGGGATGGGGTGCGCGTCAGTCTTCGTGACTGAATTGAGTCCTCGGTAATCCACGCAGAACCGAAGTTCGGGTGAAGCACCAGGCGCGGCAGCCTTCGGGACCAAGACCACTGGGCTGGCCCAAGGAGGTCTCAACCACCCCTAACGCAAACATTTTGGAGACCTCCTCCTTAATGTATGCTCGAACCTGGTCAGTCACCCTGTAAGCCTTGTGCTTCACAGGAGGGCTGTCTCCGGTGTCAACGTCATGGACACACCAATGAGTCACACCCGGAACCAAGGAAAACAGATCTGGGAATTGTCCCAACAGTTGGCGACAATCCTGTTTCTGCTCAAGGGTCGGTGTGTCAGAGAGGACAACACCATCCACTGACCCGTCTTCCTCTTTAGCACACAGGAGGTCAGGAAGAGGCTCACTCTCCTCCTCCATTCCAGGATCTGTAGCTAGGAGCATGCCCACTTCGGACCTTTCTAAGTGGGGCTTCAAACGGTTGACATGCAGGACCCGCAAGGGGTTCCGGGGAGATTTCAAGTCCACCAAGTAGGTGACATCGCTCTTCTTCTCCACAACCTTAAACGGTCCAGTCCACCTGTCCTTGAGCGCACAAGGTTCCACAGGGGACATGACCCACACTTCCTGACCAGGCTGAAGCTCTACCAGAGTGGCATTCCGGTCGTACCAACGCTTCATCTCCTCCAGGCTGGCCTCCAGATTTGCCTGAGCAAGTTCTATGAAGCGCCGAGTCTGGTTCCGAAAGGCCAGCATGTAACTGTATACATCCTGGGGAGGTTTCCTAGGAGATTGCTCCCAGCCTTGCTTGACCAGACTCAAAGGCCCTCTTACCGGGTGACCGTACAAAAGCTCAAAGGGGCTGAACTCTAGAGACTTCTGAGGCACCTCACGGTAAGCAAACAACAGGCATGGCAAGAGGACGTCCCATTTCCGCCTCATTGGTTCTTCAAGACCCATGATCATGCCTTTAAGGGTCCGGTTGAATCTCTCAACCAGCCCATTTCCTTGAGGGTGGTAAGGAGTGGTGAACTTGTAGGTTACCCCACACTCCTTCCACAGAGACTTCATATAGTTAGAAATGAAGTTAGTGCCCCGGTCTGACACCACCTCTCTGGGGAACCCCATCCGGGAGAAAACACCCATCAGTGCCCGTCCCACCACGGGGGCCGTCACTGTTCGGAGAGGGATGGCTTCCGGGTACCGTGTGACATGGTCCACCAAGACCAGGATAAACCTGTTGCCCACGGCTGTCTTGGGGTCCAGGGGCCCAGCAATGTCAATACCCACCCGGTCAAAGGGGGTACTGACCACTGGAAAAGGTTGGAGGGGAGCCTTCTGCTTCCTTCCGCTTTTCCCACTTGCCTGGCAAGTGTGACAAGTCTTACAATGGATATCTACATCCCTTCGCATCTGAGGCCAATAAAAATGGGTGACAAGCCTGTCATAGGTCTTGTCCTGCCCCAGATGTCCAGCTAACGGAACGTCGTGAGCCAAACCCAGTAGGAAGGCTCTAAAGCGCTGGGGTACCACCAGCACACGGGCTGACCCAGGCTCAGCAGCCTTAGGCTCGCTATACAGAAGGTCGTTCTCCCAGTACACAAAATGTGACCCTGACTGATCACCTGAGGATTGGGCGGAGGCCTGCTGCCTCATGCCCACAAGAGAAGGGCACACTTTCTGCTCGGCACGGAATTCCTCCCTGGAGGGACCACCATCCTGCTGTCAATGGGTTAGCTCGGGCAGGTCTCCCAGTTCGGCAATTTGTTCCCCTGTGGGCTCCAGGGCATCCCCCTCAGGGTCTACCTCCTCCTGGACCACGGGAACTACGGGGCCGGTTTCCCGCGCCTCCTGCCTCTTCTCTTCACAGCTGGGTCCTGGGCCGTATTTTCAGGCTCCGGGACCCCATCAACACCCTTACTCAGTGTCATCGATCGAGTAGTTACACACTCCCACACTGGCACACCCATCATTTTCAAATGTGTCTCCCTCTCCACCTTAGCCCAAGGGGAGTCTTCCAAATCATTGCCCAGGAGACAATCGACAGGCATTGCGGGCCTAACAGCGACCTGAAGAGTACCTGAAACTCCCCCCCATTCAAAGGAAAACTGAGCTACCTCACACTCTTTCTGGGAGTTGTCAGCAGCTATCACAGGGTAGAATGCGTGGGGAACCACCTGCTCTCTGGACACCAAGTGACACTTGACAGCTGTCACACTCGCTCCGGTGTCTCTGAGAGCTTCCACTCTATGGCCATTAATGGTCACCCACTGCCTATATTTACTAATGTTACTAGGCAGAGGGGGTGGAGGGACCATTTGCATGTCTCCTAGCGAGACCAGGGACATTTCTGCGGGACCCCTCCCACCAGGGACAACCATCTCCTCCCCTCCCAGGGCTACACTTGCCAACTGACGGGGGGGGGGGGTGCACGCGGCGGTGCATTCGAATTCTTCATGGGACACTGGGGGTCATAATACCGGTTTCCCACCTGCCCACAAACGTAGCAGGTTAGGGCCCCTATGAACAGGTTTATCCGTTGGGCCCCTAGCTTCTTCTCAGGGGGGGGCTGGGAACCTTTCCCTTGGTTACCTTGGGGATTACTTTGGGGCCCTTTCTGGGACTCCTTCCGTTTACCCTTGTCCCCCCCACTCTTCTGCTGGGGACCCTCCCCACCTTTGGCTGAGTCTCCCACTGGACCCTGGTACTGACCCAGTGGTCCGCCTCCTCAGCAAGTTTTCTAGGGTTAGATATCTTGCTATCAATAAGGTGCTGGCGCAGCTCTGGAAAACAGTTATTAGACAAATGCTCCCAAGCAAACAAATCATAAAGAGCTTCATAACTTTCCACTTTGCTGCCCTTTACCCAACCATCCATGGCTCTGCAAAAATAAGACACATTTTCAACCCACGTCGTACCAGGCAACTTCTTACATTCTCTAAAAGCTTGTCTGTACTTCTCGGGGGTTAGGCCATACCGTAATATTAAAGCATCTTTCATATGAGCATACGACATCCTATCCTCAACAGGCATGTCTAATAGGGTATCTCTCCCCTCATTCACAAAACGACCCCACAACCCCACTCCCCAATCCTTCTCAGGGACCCGGTGGCCAAAAATGCTAACTCATACGCTTTAAACCACTGACCAATATCTTCGTTCCTATGATAATCTTTTATCACATCTTTGGGAAAATAAAACCTACTTTCTGCAGGCCCAGATGGGATGCTGCCACCAGAGGGATTCAATTCTAACTTCTTAGCTTGGATGTCCAACTCCCTCAACTTGGTATCACGCTCCAAAGCTAACTTCTCTCTTTCAAAATCCAACCTTTTGGTCTCCAAATCAGCTTCTCTCCTACCTCTTGCATTTTCTAACTCCAACTGCCCATTTATCTTTAGCCTTGCCATTTCCATGTTGTATGCACGCTCCTTCGCCCTTTCTTCTCTTTCTTCAGGGGAAAGACCTTTGGAGGAAACACTGAATCCGGGAGAGGACTCAGGCCCATTCACTGGCGCCTCCTCATCCCCTTCCCCTGGCGGTACCACCACCACATCAGAGGGACCTCTGGACTCCAACCAGGCCTCCAAAGCTTTGCGAAAATCATCTTTAATTTCGAGGCCTGTGGTAGGAACTTTAAACTGCTTGCAAAAGTGTTGCAGCTGCTTCTTCCTGTATTTCTTTATCTTTGCTCTATCAAATCCCTCCACAGCAACAACAGGGGTAGTGACTCTGGTGTCACTCATGGTCAAAACTGGCAGTGTTCAAAAAATCAAGCTTCAGAAAAGCGGAGAACCAAAAATAGGATCCTTCCAAATTAGATTGTGGCTGCGCTATGGTCTGCTTTCACTATGTAGCGCACACTAATCACTGCACATGGGTCATAAATGCAAGGTTCAAATCCTCACCGCTGCGTCCAATGTTAGAACTGGCTGTCTCTAGTTGGCAGAGGTATGCACTTCTGACAAAAACGGACACACCTTTTCTAGTCAGGGCAAGGGGATCACACCCTTTGATAACCCCTGCTCACCCCCTTGGTAGCTTGGCAGAGCAGACAGGCTTATCTCAGAGGCTGTGTGTTAAGCATTTATGACCACATACAGTAATAAAGTGAATACACTACAAATGGACACGACACAGTAGTATTATAAAAATAAGGATCTTTATATAAGGCTTAGCACAAGACCAAATAACGACAAAAATGTACACAATCTTAATAAATACTCTTGGAAGGGGAAAATAGTTCAAAGGAAGTTTCTTCTTTAGCACAAAGTCTTTCGTATCAAAGCAACTCTTCTTCCTGGAAACACAGTTCTTGGCAACAATGTAACCCACACGGGAGCTACACGACGTCGAGGCAAAGTTAATCCAAAGGTTTGGCGTCGACCGCGAGGAGCGCTACGTCGAGCCCGGAGTCACACGGACCCCCAACAACACAGTACCTTGGAAAATGAAGCACACGATGATCAGCGGCGTCGAGCAATCCGGCGTCGTGTCTTCGGTGTCGATCAGGCCTCAGCAGTCGTCGATGTCGATGATGATGTTGCAAAGAGTGAGCAGCGCTCACGGCGTCGAGAGGGCACGAAGTCGATGCGATCAGCAGCGGTGCAGACACGAGGTCCCTTGGAGCTGGAGCCGAACTTACTACTCACTGGCGTTGCTGCTGGCGTCGATCGGGCCCGGCGTCGAGGAAGCGGGACACTGGAGCCGTTACTCACTATGTCGAGCTGGATTCGGCGATGTCCGTCGGCGTCGAGATTGCTGGATCTTTCAGAGGTGCTGGATTCACAGGTTCCAGCAAATAACACTTTAAGCAGATGAAGTCCTTTAGCCCTGTGACTTCAGCAGGAGACTGGCACTCTTCCAGTCCTTGGAGATTTTCTTAGCAAGCGTGAGAGTACACACACAGTTCCTCTCTCCTGGTTCCTTGGCAAAAATAAAGAAGCACTGCAGGATTCCCCCCAGCAAACAGCACACTGGCAGAAGGGGTAGGCAAGTCCTCAGATCAGCAGGCTTCTTGTCCTTGGTTTCAGGGTTCCTTGTCAGAAGTGATCTGATTTCTTGGTTCAGGGGTCCTTCTCTTATACCCCTTTTTGGCTTTGATCCCTTTGTCCATGCAGGGGAATTTCCCAACATCCTGGGTCTGTTGTGGGTGGAGCCAGGCAGAGGCACCTGGCCTATTCACTGAGCAGGGCTGGGTCCTCAGACGCCCAGCAGGAGGTGGAGCCAGCATTGTCACCGGCAGGAGCAGAGCTATCGGCCTCCTGGCAGGAGGTGGGGCTAGGATCGTCCATGGCAGGCACAGAGCCATCAGCCGCTTGGCAGGAGGTGGAGCTAGCATTGTATCAGGCAGGGCAGGCTATCAGCAACTACTCTCCCCCTACTCTCAACGCAAATGTCCCACGCATCCCACACTGACTCACTCAGACCTCTGGAGCCACCCAGCTCCTGTCACACACACGCAAGACCAGCAGAAACCAGAAATGGTTAGACAAGAAAATAGACACTTTCTAAAAGTGCTATTTTCAAACCCAGAGTCCAAAAACCATCCACACCAACGGATGCGTAATTAAACCCTGAGTTCAGGGATACCAAACTCGACATTGCACCATGCTCCCCGAGCCATCTAGGATCATAGCATTAATAATCCCGGCGGCCCATTCTAACTACCGGAGAGCAGGTTACCTCGCAATAGTGAAGAACGAAGATGGCTGTAGTTCACTATTAGGACATGCCAACTTGGTCAGGCTTGTCCTACCTTATACTTACAACGCACCCTGCCCGTGGGCCTACCATAGGGGTGACTAACATGAAGTTAAGAGAAGGTTGGAGGGACTGGCAAGTAGGTATACTCGCACAGCCCGCGTGACAGTACCAGACTGCACATAGGTCTCGCAATGACCGACCCGTAGACATTCTTTTACGAGGCCGCTCTTGTGGGTGGCACAACACGTGCTGCAAGCCCACGAGCGGCATTTGTATTTACAAGCCCCGGCACTCCTGGTGCACTAGGCTAGGGACTGACAGTAAACCAAATAAGCCAAACATGGAATATAATCGATGCATCAATTTAACATAGGGAGCACTTGCGCTGTGGCACTGATCAGCAGTGGCACAGCGCCCAAAGCATTATCCAGCAAAACATCGTAAAACAGTGGAGGCAAAAGGAAAAAATGGAGGAGAGACTCAAGCCAATGATGTCAGGTCTAACAGTCATATATACAATAATAGGGGTTCACGAAATTAAATCTTATGACACATTGATATTGGTCATTACTTAATCATATCTAACTTCATATGCCATATGGCAATGTACCAAACAACCACTTCCTATATACATGGGTTACACCCATAAAAAAGTATAGTAGGCTTTAACTGGCATAATTAACAATGACTATAAAGGAAGTTGCAATGCATGTCGACATCGGTCCAAATCAGTGACACCATCTTCAGGACTGAAGATATTTCAAGATGATAAGGTACCCCTCTTTGTGGGCCAATTGGAGTAAGTGTGTTAGAGATGACGTCAAGCAATTAGGGGCCATGGTGAAAGAATCAGTGCACTCGTATCAAGCAACCGTGTCTTGCACTAGATGGCAAAAACCCGTCAGAGCGTTCAACGTGAGTTTGACACGAGTCTGCTGCGCACTACCCCACCATTGGCTGTCAACTTTCTACTGGGTATGGTCTACGGCTGTGCGTAGCCGGGAATGGCCGCAGGTCTACACCAATGCCCCACTGTACACAGCCTTCAGCCATGCGAAGCATGAGGTTGGCCGGGAGGGTGCTCCCTTCCCGGCCCAAGACCGAGACAACCCCCCACTACACACAGCCTTGAGTGATGCACTACTGGGGGTTGCTCCTGCAGGACCTGGCCTCCTTTTTCACCAAACTTGAGCTTTCCCTTGCTTCTCTTTCTTGAAGGAATTAATGCGTGGATGCCTTTATAAAAAATACCTGTAAAATTGATTTCTTTAATGTGCACCCTTTTAAGAGGAATAACTGTGATTCATGGATTAGAATTCAATGAGTTTTGTTCTTTAGTTCATTTACACTACTGCATCAATACGATTATTTAATAATAACAACTTGATTTATGCGGTGCTTCAGACTGCGCTTCGGCCATTGTAGTGTGGTGTAAAAGTATATGTGTTGTTACTAGCAAATGTAATAGTAATCCATTTGCTGACCTTAGGAGGAAGGAAGGCTAAATATACCTTTCTGAGCTTCAAACATGTGTCATCCATATCACAGTAGACTCAGAAACAACATTTGTACTGGTTGGTTTACGGTTTTATAGTGGTCTTTACTGACCCTCAAAGCATTCCTTCCTCTCTCTTTATTAAGCTAGCAGCGACTCCTTATAGCTAGGTTGCTTCGTCCCTGCTGGCTCTGGTCTCTATCAAGTTAAGCATATGAGGCACAAGAAAGCAATGGGAGACACCACTGCTTTGTCACTGGACTCAAATCTACATTCACAAAGCTAGATCACTTAGAGGCGAGCAGGCGAGTTCTACTGCCAAAGCAACCATCTCAACATGTGTTCTACATACTAGCCCTGTATGTTTATTTTCACGGTCTCTCTCTCTTCCAGCCAAATTGTGTTTTTTTTTTTAAATAACCCATATGATAGCATACTGGAATATTACGTTTTAAATATTATGCTACAAAAATATGCTAGCAAAAAACATTGACAATCGATTTGTCATCAACGGAATTATTTACAGCTAAGTATTGTTTTACAATGCTCAACTCCACATACTTCTATATTGACAATATGTACTTACTGTAAAAGCGCCAGTTAAAAATTATTCTGGTTCATATGTTTAAAACCGCTAAAATTCGCGAGTTATGGATATGAACGCATACAATACACATCATAACTCACAGCATCCAATTTGCTATTGTTCTGTTGCCCGTTTTTGTGTATCTGTGCGACTGGCAAATAGGTGTGAGTTACGACGTGTTTTTTCATAAACATAACTCGAGAATTTCAGTGGTTAAACGCATTTGAACTAAAATCATAACTCAATTTTTGACGGTGTTTTTTTCAGAGAATTTTCTCTGCCCTAGTACTAGACACTGGACTGTCTAATACTTGGGCAAATACAGTATTTTCTAACCCCCGCTGGCTATGCTCAATGGAGTTTGTCCATAGAAACCTCACTGCGCACACGTCATCCAACAAAGCGAGACATCATTCTAATATACAACCCACATATCCTTTAGAAGCATATCCTTTCTAAAAAAAGTATGATATGCTAGAAATAGTCCAGAAGACTCATAAGTTATTACTGTATTCGCAGCATTTGTGGCAGGCAGTAAGTAAAATCTTTTTCTCAATAATTTTCAACACTATTGGCAACCGGTGTAATCATATTTTCGTTAATCATATTCTAATGGATATTAAAGGTGGAACGTAAAGGAATATTTATAGGTGTTTTTCCAGCTATACCGATAACTTTTTCGAACTGCGGTAGAATGTCATTCAAACAACCCCTGAAGTGCCATGAATTATGTACCTTAGCATCTGCAGGGTGTCGGTGTTGAACGTAAGGATGCCCCTGAGAATAACAAAGTCGAAAGACAGCTAAATAAACCTACCTATACTAGCCACACTTGATCATTAATTAAAAAATAGTAAATCGAAGAAGCCCCTCGGTGCCTATGGAAACAAATATTTGAAATCGTGGATGTCAAAGTGTTTGTGCTTTTTCCCTTCATCTCTTTAAAACACACCTATTTTTTTTTTTTAAACTGACGAACAAGCACAGAGAAATATCTGTGCCCACACGGACAAATTTCCACCCCTTAGCAAACACAAGTGTTATTTAACAGAACGCTGTGTTTGCCTAGCACTGCTTTGTGTTTTCACTAGGGCATCTGCAGTCTCCGACACAATGTCAATTAATTTTAAGCTACATTGTTCTATTATCAAAAATGGACAGGGGTTAACCATTGGACTATCTAGTGCTCGCGCAAATGCAGCAAGGGATGTTTTATATTGAGCTACTATAATTACAGAAAGAGCAGTGGACATCGTAAGACTGCGGCGATATGCGAGGACACAATGGCTTCAGCTAGGTTGTTTTGTAGTTGAATCGAAATTTGCCTAGCGTAGTAACGGTAAGTTTCAATTCTATTAAGGACACGGAGGCGAGGATTATGCTTTTCTCTCTTCGCTGTTTATTCACATAACACCACACAGCAGCCAGAAAAGCATCAAAACTTGAAAAAAAAATTGTATTCCAAACACAGGAATATCAGAAAACATCATAATAACACTTTTATAACTACAAGTCCCATGAGATCAACATTAGGCAGTCCTTTCTTAGTGTCCATAAATCCCAATATAAGGCGTCCATCTTGTGAACTCCTCCTCTTTCTTCGTCGCGAGTCAGGCCAAAGTCTCAACCATCTCGTTTCGCACCATCATTTCCTGGCGGAAAAAAGAACAACGTGAGCTAAGCCATACCCGCTAGGTTGAAGGCAAGAGAACAAAACATCGCTACAAGTCAATGACATGCAATCAAGAAAACAGTAATCCACATTGAAATCCGGAAAGAGATTACTTACACCAGTACGGGCTTGATCTCCGCAGGAGGTATGGGTGGGATAATCCTCGCCTCCGTGTCCTTAATAGAATTGAAACTTACCGTTACTACGCTAGGCAAATTTCGATTCTATGTCAGGACCGGAGGCTTCGGATTATGCTTGTTCAAAGCTTGTTCACCACCAAACTAGCAATATCCACCACCGGCTTGAAATAAAACCTTTTGAAGGTGGAATCCGAAGACCAGTCCGCAGCGCGCAACAGGTCTTCTAAACGTGCCCCAATGGCAAACGCTTTGGAGGCCATGGCCCCTCTTGCGGAGTGAGCTCCGAACTGCTTTGAATCAATACCAGCTTCCTGTAATACCCAACGCACCCACCGGGCTATAGTGGGGGAAGAGACAGCCTTGTGAGGTTTGCGCAATGCAATGAGTAATTGCCGCTCGCCCGGAGGGCGAAGTTCTGACGTGACATCCTCATATGTTTTTAAACACTGTACCACACACAACTTAGGGACATCTGCAAAAGCCGGATAAGAAATAGACCTCGTAGCCGATTTCGTGCGGCGGCCCACGGTAAAGGTCACCCCATCCGGGGAAAACGCTCTCGCCGTGATATCTAGGGCACGAACGTCGGACACTCTGCGACATGACACCAAACAGAGGAGCATCGCCAGTTTAGCTGACAGTTCCTTTAAGGAGAGATACTTGTTAGGCTGCCAAGAAAGAAAAAGGTTCAACACCACGTTAACATCCCACAGGACAGAATATCGTGGTTCCGGTGGTAAAGCCAGACGCACTCCTCTGAGGAGCCGACACACAAGGGGATGTTCCCCGACCGCCACTCCATCCAACTGCACATGAGCTGCCGATATGGCAGAGCGCATCGTGTTAATAGTCCGGTATGCTAAGCCGGCAGTAGAAAGTTCCGCCAGGAAATTCAGGATGGGATCGAGACCTGCGACCATGGGATCCAAATCCCGTCGAAGACACCAACGAACCCACCTGGTCCAAGCCGATCTATACCTCTTGGCAGCCGGCAGTAGAAAGTTCCGCCAGGAAATTCAGGATGGGATCGAGACCTGCGACCATGGGATCCAAATCCCGTCGAAGACACCAACGAACCCACCTGGTCCAAGCCGATCTATACCTCTTGGCAGTGCTGTCTGCCCAGGCTTTGGACAAAAGGAGATGAGCCGAGTTCGAAAGGCCAGGGAGCGACCAGAGTCTCCTGAAAGCCTCCATGCCATGAGGCGGAGAGAACCCTGGAGGAGATGGTGAGGGACCCCGTCTGGATTGAGGAGAAGACGAGGAAGCCGGGGGAGTAGGATTGGAGAATCCCAGGAAAGTTCCAGAAGAACTGGAAACCACACTTGCGACCTCCACACGGGCGTCACCATCACTACGTCCGCCATTTGACGGCGAATCTGGGCCGCGGCCCGCACTATCATGGAGAAAGGCGGGAAGGCATACGGTTGTTCCTGGCCCCAGTCCTGGAGGAACGCATCCGTCGCCTCCGCCAAGGGATCCGGTCTCCAGCTGAAGAACCTCGGTAGCTGGAAGTCCAGACGGGATGCAAACAGGTCTATGGAAAAAGGACCCCAGCATGTCGTCAGCCAGTGGAACACTTGAACATCCAGCTTCCACAGGCTGGAGTATCGCAGGTATCTAGAGTGCCAATCCGCCACTTGATTGTCCCGTCCCGGCAGGTACTCTGCCGTTACCGAGACCTGATGGGCGAGACAATAATCCCAAAAGTCTTTCGCCAGATCGGCTAGTGCCCGCGATCTCGGGCCCCCTAAATGGTTCACATACCGAACCGCCGAAACATTGTCCATCCGCAGAAGGACACATGACTTCACAGAATCTCTCGTCCAGCAACGGACGGCGAAGGAACCTGCTTGAAGCTCCAAGCAGTTGATGTGAAGTCACTGCTCGTCGGATGACCAAGCGCCGCCTGTGGAGAAATCCCCGCAGCGGGTGCCCCAACCGGACCTGCTGGCGTCGGACTCGATCACCAAGTCTGAAACGGACCCGAAAATCGCTCGGCCGTTCCACGCCTCCATGTGGGCGAGCCACCAGGACATTTCCTCCTTGACCTCTACCGACAGGGGAATCAAGCGGTCGTAAGAGAGCCCCCTGCGCAAATGATGCGCTTTCAGGCGCTGCAGGGCCCGATAATGAAGAGGGCCTGGAAATATCGCCTGAATTGACGACGAGAGAAGGCCTACCACTCTGGCAACCTGCCGAAGGGAGGTGTGCGACTTGAAAATAGTTTCCCGCAGCACGTGTTTGATTTTGGCCATCTTCCTGGACGGCAGACTGAGAGTCGAGTTCACCGAATCCACCACGAAGCCCAAGAACACCATTGTCTGGGCGGGCGTGATAACAGACTACTCCTTGTTGACGATAAACCCCAGACCCTGCAACAGGGAGACCGTCTGGGACAGATTAGCGGCCAACCTGCCCGGGTCCTGGCCCAGCAGCAAAATGTCGTCGAGATAGACGATCAACCGAATCCCCTGACTCCGCAGGGTTTCTATGGCCGGGTGCAGAATTTTGGTAAAGCACCAAGGGGCCGAGGAAAGACCGAATGGAAGGGCCTTGAACTCGAAAACCATGCCTTTCCAGCAAAACTGGAGGAAACGGCGATGCGGAGGGTAAATGGGAACCATCAAATACGCATCTTTGAGGTCCAGGCGGACCATCCAATCGTTCGGGAGCAAAACGTCTCTCAACAGATGGATGCCCTCCATCTTGAAGTGGTTGTACACTACCCAGCCATTGAACTCCTTGAGGTTGATGACTGGCCGTCTGCCCCCGTCCACCTTTTCCACAAGAAAAATATTGCTCAGGAAACCCCCGGGGTGACGCGTTGTTCGACAAATAGCCCCTTTGCGCAGCAGCGCCGAGACTTCTTCGTCGATCAACAGCACGTCCGGCTGAGAAAAAGTTATGGGCCGGGGAGGCTGTAACTGGCGCGGTTGGTCGTAAAACTCTATGCGGAACCCCCGCACGGTCTGAAGGACCAACGCGTCCGTCGTAATAGCCGCCCATGCCTGTGGGAAACATGCCACCCTCCCCCCAATAACAACTTGATCCGCAGGGATCACACTCACCATGGGAACTGTTGCCGCCGGAGTCATTCCGGAAGTTTCCGCGTCCTCGGAAACGCTGACCTCTTGTTGGATAGAAGTTGTTGTAGTTCGCAGAGGAGTTGTAGTTTCCTCTGCCGGAGCCATGCCCTTTATTGGGTTGTTGCTGACCACCACGGCCGGTCGCGAGGCCCCTGCCACGACCAGCCCCTCGGGAAAAACGCTGGTGGAAGACCCGCTTGATGGTTGACTGGGCCTTGTCCAGGGAAGTGAAGGTGGAGACAAACTTTCCCAGCTCCTTTATGAATGGCTCCCCAAAGAGACCCCCTTGCGCAACAGCGCCAGCCTCTGAGGAGGCCAAATCCCCCAACTTGGGGTCCAGTTTGATCAGAAGCGACCGACGCCGTTCGGTCGAGAGGGCGCAGTTAGCGTTCCCTAGGAATATAACGGCCCGCTGCGCCCAATTGGACAACACCTCCGGGCATATGGCGCTGCCCGACACCTTGGCTTCCTCGGCCATATCCAGGATCTTGGTGAGGGGGCCAATGGTGTCCAATAGCTTGTCCTGACAGGAGCGCCAAGAACGGTCGATCCCCTTACGGGGGTCCTTCACAAACTTCGCCATGAAGGTGGCCATCTTTCCATCCAGTTCCGGCGTCATAGCCACCTTTCCATCCAAAGTCGGGCAGGGGCATTCACCCCTCAAGCAACTGCGTGCCTCCTTCTCCAAGGGCTTGCGGAGGCAGCCCGCCACAAACTGCGCTACCTTGTCCCCAGGCGCCCAAGCAGCTGACCGTGGGTGCATGATTTCATCCGGGTCGAGCATGCCCGAAGTGTCCTTGGGCAACTCCGTCGAGTTAGATGCCGGTCGCCACGACCGCACGGAGTCCTCGTCGTCATCTGTATCCGCAGGGGAAATACCTCCCGGGGAGGCAGGGACAGCATCCGCCGGCGTCGGAGGGACCTGAGGCGGGGGCGCCGCGGGGACAGGCCCGGTCGCCTTAGCCAGGAAAGCGTCTCGTAGGCGCTCAAAGGCGTCCTTGTCCACGCCTTGCGCACCACTGGGACCCGCGTCCCTACATGGCTTCTTGGCCGCCGGTGGCTGGCTAGGATCGTTGGCGGGCATCCCCGCGAGGACCGGCGCCAACTTGGCGCACTCTTCAACAATGCGGGCAGATAGCCTGTCCTCCATAGGCCCTACGATTTCCTGCACGCAACGGTAAATCGACTGATCCACAGCCGCATAGAATTCGTCGTCTTGGAGGTACTGGTGTGACACCTCCTCCTCGACGTAGTACCCCTCAGCCATGGCGTCCACAACGCAGCAAAGAAAAATAGGTATCTGAGGGTTCCGATGGCGTAGACAACTGCCACGTATGGGCCAACCGGAGGTTAGCAATGTTTTGTAGGCCGGCGGAACCAGGCAGTCACGAAGGCAGCACCAGCCTTCTCAGCGCGCCGACCCTCTCTCCAGACACCGGGTCGCACCGCCTCCCAGCGCGCGGGTAACACCCCAGCGGAAGCTGATGTAGGAAAGGTGCTTAAAATCGCCCGCAGGCGTCAACGTGGTCACAACCACCAGTACAGACCCCAACGGGGCGTTCAAGCACAGGACAGTACAACCCAAGAGGGCGTCAGGGTTAGGCGGCAGCAGGGCTCCGGCGACGTCGTCTCCCCAGCGCGGCTCCAATCAGCGAGACGGAAGCAGCGCGTGGGCAGGCGAGATGCTACGGCGCCCTCTAGCGGTGATTACAACACCGCGGAACACACGGGGACATCGCGTAAGGGGCGAAGGCGTTCCCGCGATGGAAGGGGCTCTGGAAGGGAAAAAACCCCGCAGACCCCCAAAGCAATAGCAAGAATCTATGCAAATAGAATATCAGACATGCAAGAAAACAAAAAACCCCATCAGACACAAAATTGTGAAAGAGAGGGAGAATAGCACTTAACTGGCTGTGAAGCAGCGAAGAAAGAGGAGGAGTTCATAAGATGGACGCCTTATATTGGGATTTATGGACACTAAGAAAGGACTGCCTAATGTTGATCTCATGGGACTTGTAGTTATAAAAGTGTTATTATGATGTTTTCTGATATTCCTGTGTTTAGAATACAATTTTTTTTTCAAATTTTGATGCTTTTCTGGCTGCTGTGTGGTGTTATGTGAATAAACAGCAAAGAGAGAAAAGCATAATCCGAAGCCTCCGGTCCTGACATAGAATTCTATTTTGCCTGAGTGAAATATTTTGGTGGTTGTTACACACTTCCATTCCTTAGCTTCAAGAAGGGCCACCTGAATAATTAATGTCCATTGAACATTTTTTGATCAGATCGTTAGAAAAACTGCAAAGTCAAATGTATGTTCTTTCACCTTGCACCTTCCATTACACTAAACCCTTGCTGCTTTCACAGTGGATTGTTGTTGTTCTTACTGTTGTCCTTGCCTCTACAGCGACTGTTGGCACCTTCAAAGACATTTTAGCCACAATACTGAGCTAGATCCTACAGTCCCATTTATAGTTACAGAGCTGCGTGAAAATGCTAGCGCAGGTTGTATTCACTCGGGCACATTTATCAAGGCTTTTAACCTGTGCAAAGTCACAAAAAGTAATGCAAACCATTGCAAAGTCTTGATAAGCTATTTTCATGGCCAAAACCTAATTCAGGTTGTAAAGTTGTATAAAAATAACGCAATTAGCGATTTTTACTGCTTTTCACTACTTTGAGTCTAGGGATTATTCCAGTGCTAAAGTTTGAATGGAGTACTTGTTGGAATACAGGATTGAGTACAAAATAAAGGTGTGCATCTTTCCCCCATTTTAAGCTCGAGGCGAACAGGCTGACTGACAACATAATGCAAGTATACAGAGTATACAATGCAATATATACACGAATACACACAGTATAAAAGTTATATTTAAAAGCTAAAACCAAAGCAATTCCTAACAACAAACTGTAAGGCAAGAAAATGACATAGGAAAACAACAATGTCAACAATGTCAAACAATGAAAACGTTTTTGGTATATGTAGGTGGACAACGGGAGGAGGGTGGGTCAGTGAGGAATCCTCCGGCAGATACTGTATCTACCAGAAAAAGCGTTACCGAAGGTAAGTAACTTGTTCTTCTGATGGATACATCTGCCTGTGGATTCCTCACCTGTTGAATTGAATCCCACAGCAGTCCCACTCCCGGAGGAGCGTGTCCACCCATTTATACCAAAAAGTCCTGCAGCACAGACCGTGGAAAATGGCCACCCCTTCTCACCTCAGAATCCAAGCAATAATGCTTTGCTAAAATGTGGAGAGAGTCCCATGTTGCAGCCTTACAAATGTCCACCACAGGGACACCTCTAGCTAAAGCACATGTGGAAGACTTTGCTCTAGTAGAATGAGGTCTGATACCTTCAGGCGACTTCTTCTTTTCCAGGGCGTAGCATATCTTGATTCTCAAGATGATCCACATGGACAGCGTTCTCTTGTGGACAGCTTTGCCCTTCATCTTCCCCACATAGTCAATGAAGAATGCAAATGCTACTTACCAGTATGCATCTGTTCTTGGCATGTAGGGCTGCTGACATTCATATGTCAGGCAGCTGTTGGTCAGGCTGTTCTCAAAACACTTTTTCAGACTGCTGCAGCTGGCACGGGCGGCCGCCAATAATAGGAGGACTGCTATGTATTCTATGCACAGATATGAATTCAGCAGCCCACATGCCTCGAACTGCAAATGCTACTTACCAGTATGCATCTGTTCTTGGCATGTAGAGCTGCTGACATTCATATCGCCCACCCTCCTCCCCGGCGCCTGTAGCAGCTGCAGTATTCATATATATGCTCATAGCATGGGCATCACTCACATAGTTCACTCCATCTCAGCCAATGGCTAAAAACAATCTGGGGATGGAGGCGATGCCCATGCGCACTGTAGTCCAGGGGAGGAGCCACCTATCTCGTGATACTTCGAAGACTCTTCCAGGACAACAATGTGCAATCATCCGGACCCAACACTAGGCGGAGATCTATGCACAGATATGAATTCAGCAGCCCACATGCCTCGAACCTGGTCGTTCAACCTTGAGTCCCTGGTTCTGTCCAGAAAGAAGCTGAGGGTCCAGGTGGTGAAGTCTAGGGGGAGGATAGAAGGTAGACAATGTGACAGACTGTTCCAGGTGGAAAGAAGAAACCACCTTAGGCAGGAAAGCTGCCCTGGTCTTAAGAACCATCTTGTCTGCATGGATAGTAGTTTAAGGAGGCTTATAACTAGTAGCCTGCAGCTCACTCACCCTCCTGGCCGAAGTGATAGCCACCAGAAAAATAGTCTTAAAAGAAAGCAGCCTCAAAGGATAACTTTGAAGAGGCTCTAAAGGAGACCCCATCAGAAATGTAAGTACTAAATTCAAATCCCACTGGGGCATTATGAAGGGAGTGGGAGGAAACCTATTGGTGAGGCCTTTAATGTACCTCATGACAATGGGGGACTTACATAAAGACGGCTGGTCCGGCAAACAAAAGAAAGTCCGACAAAGTCAACAGGTAGCCCTTAACTGTCGCCACAGCACAACTTTGCTGGGCCAAGGAAAGTGAAAAACCAAGTCCATCTGATAAATGGGCCTTCAAAGGATCAATGGATCTCTCTACACACCACTTCACAAACCTGGCCCATCTAGAGAAATAAACAGATTTGGTAGAGTGTCTTCTGTACGATAAATTAACATCCACAATATCAGGCTGCCCGTTCAATCTCCAGGCATATAAGTGCAGACTCTGAAGGTGGGGGTTTATAACCTGCGCCTGCGAGAGGAGGTCTGCCCTGAGAGAGAGACGAAGCGGAGTGTGCGATGAGAGGTGAAGAAAATCCATGTACCACACCCCTCTTGGCCAATCCAGGGCAATCAATATCATTTGGGCTCGGTCTTGGAGAATCTTCCGCAGAATCAGAGGAATCAAGGGTATGGGAGGAAAGGTGTAAATGAACCGAAAGCTCCAATCCAGTTGAAAGGCATCCCCCAATGCTCCCTGAATCGGATACATGGAACTGCAGAATGACAGGCAGTGCGCGTTCTCGCGAGTCGCAAACAGGTAAACCTGAGGAGACCCCCACAACCTGAAGATGCGGCGAATCACCTCCGGATGAAGCCTCCACTCGTGGTCGGCTGAGTACTGCCGACTGAGACTGTCCGCACGCACGTTTAACACCCCAGCCAAATAATTTGCAAATATGCAAATCTGATGATCCTGAACCCAGGACCAGAGCTGCAGAGATGATACGACTCTATCCCTCCCTGCTTGTTGATATACCACATTGCGCTAACTGACCACAAAGGGAGGGAAGGGAGGCCTTGAGAGCCAAATGTATTGCCCACAATTTCAGGGTGATGTGGAGCAACCTTTCCTCTGGAGAGTAAAGACCCTTGACCTTCCCCCAAATTTGCTCTACACCCTAGAGTGGAGACAGCCATGATCACTGTGGCCACCAGTGGAGGAGGTTGAAAAAGCTTCCCTTGAGACAGGTTGTCCGAAACACTCCACCAAGTCAGCTCCACTGCAGTGTCTCTGGAGATTCTGACCATCTT
Source organism: Lissotriton vulgaris (assembly GCF_964263255.1). Taxonomy (NCBI): domain Eukaryota; kingdom Metazoa; phylum Chordata; class Amphibia; order Caudata; family Salamandridae; genus Lissotriton; species Lissotriton vulgaris. The sequence goes on along the minus strand of NC_141687.1, from coordinate 1,887,528,462 downwards.
CCCGAGATCTCCATTGTGCTGATACCACTGCCTGTAGAGGCACCACTGGAGTGCTCTCATGTGCCAGCGTGCATGGGTGACCAACAGTATGTAGGGAGCAAACATACCAAACAGGCGTAGGACCTTCAGGACTGGAACAACTGCTCCATCGTGAAACAAATGAATTAATTCCTGAATGTCGAGAATCCTCTGCGGAGGAGGGAAAGCTCCACACACAGTAGTGTCCAGTACTGCCCCTATTAACAGGTTGTGCTGAGAAGGTACCAGGTGCGATTTGTGTGCATTTATCATAAACCCAAGTCGAACAACAGCCACATTGTTACTTGCAGATGACACAGCACCAACCCTAGCATCTTTGCCATGAGAAGCCAGTTGTCCAGATAGGGGAAAACAGGAACCCGACCTTCTGAGATGAGCTACTACCACCGCCATCACCTTCGTGAAGACCTGTGGTGTGGACGTAAGTACGAACGGAAGGACCGCAAACCGGTAGTGTTGAGATACCACCATAAAACGGAGATACGTCCGATGCGACTTCAGGATGGGAAGATGAAAATACGCATCCTACATATCGATCATACCATCCAGTCTTCCTACTGCAGCTGCAGAAAAACCTGATCCAGGGTCAACATTTTCAACTTTTCCTGCCTGAGTTAAAAGTTCAAGATCCTGAGGTCTACGATCGGCCTCAAAGGACCATCCTTTTTGGGGACCAGGAAATACCGGGAGTTGCACCCTTGACCCTTCCTGCTCCAGAACCACCTCTATTGTACTTTTCTGCCGTAAGGCAAGAATCTCCTGCTGCAGAAGCAGCAGATGGTCCTCCGAACACCAGCCCTGGTGAGGAGGGTAAGGAGATGGAAACTCTTGGAAAGGTAGGGCGTACCCATTTTCTACAATATTCAAAACCCAAAGATCTGATGTAACAGATTTCCAATTGTGTAGAAAATATGACATTTGGCCCCCTACGGGACCAACAAGCTCCAAGAGGGGGGATCTAGAGCTGCTTTACTGTGGTACTGAGGTGGGGACAAGGGGAGGGGAGGAGGACTGTTGCCGGGAGGCCCCCCACAGACGGCTCTACTCTCTCCTCTGTATGACTTGTACAGCGGGTTCTGCTGCTGCTGTGGGTGTTGTCGGCCTCGAAAGGAAGCCGCCATCCCAAAACCTTGAAACCTCCTGAATCCATAGCCCCTAGGCTGGGTCTGCAGGCCCAAGGATCTTGCAGTAGCCCTCCTGTCCTTGAAATGTTGCAGAGCAGAATCCACTTTCGTACCAAAATGTCTGGATCCATCCTAAGGCAGATCAAGCAGAGTAGCCTGCACATCCGGAGAGAACCCAGAAGACCTGAGCCGGGCATGCCTCCTGGTAGCCACAGAGGAGCCCATCACACTGGCGACCAAGTCTGCCCTATCCAGCCCTCACTGAATTACCTGACGGGCTACAGCCTGCGTGTCTGCTAACACTTCCAAGAAGTGACCACCATCTTCCTCAGGCAGTTTAGGAGCCACCTTTTTAGCAGATTCCATTTAGGCATGGATATACCTTCTAGGCAGACTGCTGCAGTTTTTTTAGTCCCTATCCCCAGGAGTGGTGGCGAAAGATCCAGCAGACTGCTTAGTAGAACAAGAAGCCTAAACCACCAAGCTCTCCGGTGAAGGGTGGACAGTAAGAAAAGCCGGATCACCCGGAGCAGGCTTTTATCGTCTCGCCACTGTCCTTGATACAGCAGGGGCAGATAAGGACTTCTGCCACACCTCCAAAATTGGCTCTGTTAAAGAGTCGTTGAAACGCAGCAAAGGCTCACCAACAGAAGAGGAATGTAACATCTCAGTCAGGATATTTGACTTGACCTCAGCAGTGGGAAATTGTAGATCCAATAAGTCAGAAGCCTTCCTGATGATGACATGATATGGAGCAACATCCTGTGAAGACAAGGCTTTCAGAGAAGAAAGCTCCCCCATCCGGGGAAGTGTCCAAGACACTGACCTCCTAAAGGCCCTCAAAGTCATTCAAGGAGTCAAGGATTTCCATTTCTTCAGCCTGTTCCTGCTGTTACTCCTCCTCCTGCCGCCTCTGGGCCTCCCTCCTAGGGAGCAACTTCGGGATCGGCATCGGTACCAGGCGCGGCACGAGAGACATTAGCTCCAGCTTCGAAGGTGGACCCTCAAAAGCTGGCAGCGGCGCCGCTCAAAGCTGGGAAGGCATCGGCCCAACACTAGACGGCGCTGGAGACTGTGGTATAGGCTTTGAAAATCTCTGCGCCGAGAACTGCCACGACAGAGCCGTCGGCATGAAGGGCACAAAACGTGCCTGGTTATATTTCTGGGGGATGCCCAAATTATAAGCAAGCGGACTCACGGGGCCAGACAGCCCACCGGTAGGGAAAGCTGCCTTGGCAAACATGCCAAACACCGCATTCAGGAAATGCAACAGTTCCGCTCTTGGACCCGGAAAGGGTGGATAAGGATCCGAAACCGCCGGGTCTGGATCTGACCAAGGCCGGGTGGCGGGCTGTGGCCAGTACAGGTGATGCAGCAGGAGAAGGAGAAGACTCCCTGGGCGCCAGCAAATCCCTCAGCGTCAGAGAGTGGGCCGGAGTCACCTGCGGAGAAGGAGAAGGCGACGGCAAGATGTCATCTTTAGCATGATGCCACTGAACAGGAGAAGCCGACCTCGAAGCCTTGCCTTTTGAAGATCGATGCCAAGCACATGTCGGCACTTCTTCTGAAGCTTTCTATAATTCAAGGTGTGTGAGGGCAACAACTTCGACCTCTTGCGGTCCCTCTTCTCCTTTTTCACCCATGCCATGAAAAGCTTTGCCTCACGCTCCTTCAGCGCCTTTGGATTCATCTTCCAACAGGAGGAACATCCTTCGACATCGTGATCCGACGATAGGCACCAGAGACAATCGATGTGGGGTTCCGTGATGGACATATGACCCCCACACTCCCTGCAAGGTTTGAACCCTGACTTCTTCAGTGTAGCCATCGCACTGCTACACCAAGGGAGAAAGAAGAAACAAAGTAATACGAAGAAAATGGGGAGTTCCTAAAAAAACTTTAACCGTCGATGGCGCAGAAAAAAGGCAACTGACTTCAGCACGCCATCAGGGTCTTCTTATGGCTCCGGTGACGTCATACGGAGTTGCGAGGGAAGCCGTGCCATTGTGATGTCCTTGTCGACATGGGAGAGATGGGAAAAGGTTTAAGAGTTTAAACATATGGAAACATTTGGTAAGAGAATGTTTTTGTCAGTCAGCCTTGCCTTGATGTCGGTCAATGGATGCTACACCCATTCACTTTGGGACATGGCTGGTATGATCTTCCCGGCAGTCCCAGAAGTCGTACTGTAAACTCTTGTCCCCAAGCACACATTATTGTCAATATACAATAAGTACAATAGTATATGCTCAAAATTTCCACAGATTCCTTTATTCCTGTCTAGAAAGAGATCACTCACTCGTTGCGCACGGAGACACTGGACGCAGTACCGGAAAACGGTACAAAAGAAATGAAAGTCACGTCATGAGAAAACAGTGAAAAACTCCAATCAAGAGCACGTTTGAATCTGGACAGCAGGGATTCACACAGAGATTTCTTATGTCCAAGCCGGGACGGAAGTACAACCGGCTTTAAGACAGATAGTCCTTGACAAGTAAACAGATATGAGGAAGTTGCAGGTTTATTTCCCTTAAGCGACGAAATACATGTTGGCTAAGGACTAAAGACCGGAACAAAAAGATTGCAAGAATAAAGGAATCTGTGGAAATTTCAAACATATACTATTGTACTTATTGCATGTTGATAATAGCGTGAGCTGGAGGACAAGAGTTTCTGTATTGGTGACTTTGGCTCACATATTGGGGAGTGGGGTGTTCTCCCTCCCTCGTACACACTGCACTGCACCATAGGACAACACACTAACATGTAGGATTCTTTAGAGTGCCATATCCCTTCATCCAGTTCACCCATTAAGTTAATGAACCAGAAGACAAACTGGCTTCCTTGCCTAAACCATTCAGGATGCAATTAAGTTTGTAATTCGATCAGGCCTAGACATCACTGATTTTATAAATCAGGCTAATGAGAATATGTGTGGTGCTTTGTCACCACTCGTAGATGAGATCCACAGCCTTCTCCGGGGATGCTCTGGCAACAGTATTGGACATGCCACTTGACTGAGCCACAACACACTCCTTAGGTCTGTTGGCACCACTTTGGCAGTCTCCCCAACAGCTTGACCCATTTTTGGGATTAGCCGTGGAATTGGCTTATCGGCAGTGTCAGGCCAATAACCTGTACAACAGGCCTGTCAAGGTCGAGGTCACAATCCCAATTAACAGTGACCAGGCCATTAGGGGTAGTGTGCGTCTTAGTCGCATGTCCCTCCAGCAACAACTTCAAAGCCTATTTAGTAGACCTTTAGTCCCACACAACAACTCTGTAGAAGGCATGGTCAAGTTTCTCTTACAGATGTGACAGAGCATCATGTATGACAGATGGTCCGTCAAATCATCTATAGGGGCTATGCCTTGCTATTCCTTTTTTAAACAACACTCCTGTCCCGGCATTTGGCTGCTTTCAGAGCTTCATCTGTCCATTTTGCATCTGGAGGTGAAGGTTCATTTGGCCAAAAGAACCACAGAGAGGGTACCAGCCCAAGAAATGGGGACTGCATGTTGTTCCTATTACTTCATTGTGCCAAAGGACAGAGGCCTTCATTATATTTTGGATCTTCTCACACTCTTCGTTATATCACTAGGGTTCCCAATCAATCTGCAAGTCACACTTACTTCTTGTGTAGGCTTCCTTTTATCAGAACCTTCCTGAACACAGTGCATTTTCGGTCCCTACCTCCGGAACATGTCCACGAAATTCAGGCTATGATTCTAATGTTTCAGCCTCTGCCCTGTGTCTCAGTCAGGATGAATCCGAGGCTCCTTGGCCTGTTGAATTCCTGCATCCTGCTCTCCAACCATGCGAGGTGGCACATGCAAGCTCTGCAGTGGGATCACTAGTCCCAGGATTCCCTGTCAGATTCCGACCAGGTGTCACAGGAGATTGCAAAATATCTGCAATGGTGGCTGCTCGACCACAGTTGGTCTAGTGGCAGACCCCTTTCCCTACCCAATACAGAGAAGATGGTGGTGACCATCAACTCACTCCTCTCCTGGGCTGCAGAAGTCCTGGGAGAGTTAGAGATCAGAAGACTGTGGTCTGTGGCAAAGACTCACCTCATATTAATTTGCTGGAGTGGCACGCAATTTGATTGGCATTGAAGGCCTTCCAGCTAATCATCAAAGCGAGGCTGGTGTAGGTTCTTATGGACCACACCACCAGCATGTAGTACTGCAACACACAGGGTAGGGTGGGTTCCTATGTCCTGTGCCAAGAGGCCCGACACCTCTCGAACTGGCTGGGTCATCAAGGCGTCTTCCTAGTTGTGAACTACGTGACAGAATCTTTGAATGCTAGAGATGAGAAACTCAGCCAGCGATGACAAGCGGATCACAAATGGCAGTTACACCACAAGGTGGAGCAGGGCATCTTCCAGTAATGGAGAGAGCACTGGCTTGATCTATTCTCCACTGCAAAAATGTGCAGTGTCAAAATTGTTCTGTATTGGAGTTACCCAGAGGGCCCTCTCTGAGACACGCATACTGCCTCGAGAGGACGGGTTTATTGTATGTCTTCCTACCACTTTGGCCCTGAGTTCTGAAAAAGTTCAATAACAACCAGGCCCAAGTCATCTCAGAGGCCCCCAACTGGGCCATGAGACTGCGATACCCAGGACTTCTGGGCTTGAGCATCTGTCCTCTGATAAGTTTGCCAATTTGGGAGCACATTTTGGCACAGCATCAGGGCAGGGTTTAGCACCCAACTCTGCGCAACCTGCAGCTCCATTCATGGAGATTGTCCAGCGGCAGTTGATATTCTTTGATCCCCTTTCAGAAGTCATTGAAGTATCGTGGCAGTGAGATGCACATCCACTAAATCATTGTATGCAGTATGCTTGAAGAAGTATATGGCTTGGTGTGGCACCCACCAAAAGGACCAGTTGCAAGCCAGGCAGTTGGATGTCTTGATCTCTTTGAGGAAGATTCATTAAGGGCTATGTTGCCCTTGCATGACGCAAGACAAAGAAATTCCAATAGTGGGATTTACAAAGCCATGCAACGCCACATTGTGTGGCTCTGCGTGGTTTAGTAATTCCAAAGTAGTGCAAGGAAGAGCATAGTGCTATCTTGCATTACCTTGTGGAAGAGAGGCGTTCCATGGGTGGAGTATGGGCGTTCCCACATATCCACCCATGGTTTCTGAAACAATCCCAGATTTACTAAGGTCAGTATTCATGGAATCAAAATGGTGCACCTCCGAGACCTTGGCATAACAAGAAGAAATATCTTTGATTTTGCTTGTGACTTCCTACATTCACAGCACACATAGCTAGAGGAATATGCCTTTAAAGATTGTTTTTGTGATGGAAGGCATCCCTTCTGCCATAAAAACAATCCTGCTTGTAAAATAGGCACCCTTTGCCCTTGGCTCAAGGTTACCTGTACTGGTGCAAAGCAGCGCAAAGTGCACCAGTGCATGGCGAGAGCAGAAATGTGTTATATCTTAATTGATATGGTGAATTTCTGCTCTCTCCTTTCAATGCAATGCAGCAAAAGTAGTCTTGCTGCATTGTGTTGCATAAAATAATAGTAAATCTGCCCGTTTATCTTTATCCCAGCAAGGACTTGCAGTGGGCACTACTAAAGTTTACTTGATAGCCCTTTCGCCCTTTTTACATTTGCCGGACCAGCCGTACTTGTTCAAATTACCTGTAGTGTTGAGATTTCCTTGAGAAATTACATTCCACTCGTCCGGGAGCTGGATTTGTTCTCTGGATGACGCCCTTCTTGTCATCTTTCCAAAGGTTCCCAGGATTTAACTCCCGGCAGAACCTATGAGGATGTCTGGGCTCTCAATCCATCTCTATGACGCTCTGCCCATTCACGGGCTACTCAAATACGTTTGAAATACTCGGTCCACTCCCGGTTGGGGGGAGCCGGCCGCCATCTTGACAACGAGGATCACTGGGCTGAAGAAAGAGCATCACAGTGTTTACTGTCTTTCCTCTTGGCCAGCCTTTTCAACGTTACTCACTGGTTGGAGAGTGAGAGCTGTCCCTTATCCCCTTCGGTGCTCATGACGAGCTCAGCTCGTCTTGAGGCACAGTGCTCGTGTGCTCATGACGAGCTCAGCTCGTCATGACCACACCCATGAACATTATGACCCAGCATAGCAGGGGAATATCTTCAGCAACCAAGGTGTTAAAGAACAAGCGCATTGTTCACATTCTGTCTTGCACTGCATTGTGGTATCTATTTCGGCATCCTGCATTTATGCTGCCCACTTTTGTGTGTCATTTAGCTGGCACTCCCCCTCAGGGGAGCGTTTGTTACAAATTCCTAAAATGATGAGCGATCCGGCAACATTCTCTCCACATATTTGCCCCCGTACTTGAAGCAGCTTATGGTGAGGGCATCAAAACTAACAGAGGACTTCATTGTTGCACCACAGCGACCATCTTTAAAGGCTCTTTTGTATGATTATTTTTTTCAAGTGGGAACTGTATCCTCTATGGCAGCCAACTTGGCGTGGAGCTTTCCATGTGGCAACAAATGCTTTTGTGCTGGTGGTGACTTAATGACTACTAGAGCTTAACCTATAACTATATACTTTATGGATTCCAATTGAACCTGAAACGACCACTTTTTTTTGTTGAAGCACTCCTGCTCATGTTATTGCGCACTGTGAGGCAACTCCCTCATAGCACCCTGATCAGCCCGCAACTATCAGTTCATCCCTACATCTACTAATTTTGCTGGATTACCAGACTTCTTTGCACGGTCGGTTTACCCACCTCTGAAGCACTCCCACTAAACTGATTGCGCACTGTAAGGCAACTCCCTCATAGCACCCTGATCAGCCTGTAACCATCTGCACATCCTTACATCTACTAGCTCTGCTGGATGAGCAGACTTTCAGAATGTTTCTCTACCCATGTTACTCCCCTAATTCCTCGACACTGCACTTGAGAGATATGGCCCCAACTCATAGAGCATCAGGTATCCTAATAATCTATCTAACAGTGCAAAAAAGAAGTTCAAACACAGCCTTCTCAAACAACTTCTGGAAAAACTAATAGCCAATACCTACTACAGCATGAGCAAAGGAAAAAAGAAACCGACTTCATCTTCTACTCTTAACGCCCTGCAAAATGGAGAAACATCTTCCCTCTCCACCGAAAAGTCACCAATTCAATCAAAATTCCCTATGGTAGTAAACTCACCACATCCCCCTCCCTAACCTTTAGTTTTTATTTTCTTCAACCGTCTTTATTGCACTTTTCAAAGCATTACATTTTCCTCCCATCCTCCCATCCAAGCAAACATAAAACAACAGAAACATATAAGCAGATACAGTTTGCGTTAGTGGCCAGGAGATATAGTACACCTACTGATATAATTACAACATCATAACACATCAAAAATACCATAACAAAAATTAATTCCTGACCTAGCGATATAAGCCAATCCCTCAAAGATGCCAACATTTGAAGCCCCCGTTTCCGAGCTTAGATACCTTTATTGGCATAAACGGCCCCTTCAATATGATAAATTGAGATTAACCGTGTCAACCAGTGATTAAATGACAGAAGTGCAGGGTCAAGCCAAGCTCTTGCCAAGCTCAGTCTAAGTACCGCCATGGGTAAATATAAAAAAAAAGAAAGCGGAACCATGGGGAGAGCCAAGGGAAGAACCACCTGCTCTTGCTCCTGGACACCTAGCAAAATCAATTGGGGGGTAAATTTGATCCGCAGGTTTAATTGTACCTAAAAGAAATGAGGTATCTCTCTTCTCAGATTAGCTAGACCTGGACACTCCGCCAGCATATTCACCAGATCTGCCCCAGTTTCCTGACGCCAAGGACAGTTTGAACCAGAGATTCCCTCTAATTTACAAATTTTAGGCGGGTGATATATAGATTGAAATAAGTCTTATAATGTTGGATCTGTAGGTTGGCATATATAAGTATTGACCGCCCTTATACTAAGGAAGAGTGGGCATCCTACTCTATTGACAGTAGTGACCTCGCCCATCGAACAGCATGTTTCACAATATCATCCCCCATCCTATTGTTTAATAATTTGTATATGTCTCCGATCGAAGATGTGTCCTAGCTAGTAAGTCTGCAAGTTGACAACTGATGAACCCCTCCCCACCTCCACTTTTCTTCCCTATGAAATACCTAATTTGCAGGAATTTAAAGAATTCATTATTCCCTAAGAGGAATTTACTCCACAAATTTTCAAAAGTTGTGAAACTTGTCAATAAAGAAATCCCCAAAAATATATGGACCAAGATTTGCCCTCCATCGCTTAACATACAGAAAAGCGTATATAAGGGTCATGAACCTGACCTTTTTAAAATAGCCACATTCTAATTGCTGGAATAAGCATCAGGGAATCACAGCTCCAAGAGTTAATTCAAAACATGAGGGTACAATATTCCGACTGAGTTCCTTTTGAGGTGGATCAAACAACAGCGGTATAATTTGTTGTAGCGCCGAGGCCCAATAATACAGCCGGAAGTTTGGTATGGCCCATCCGCCCCGTTCCCTGGGTAGGGGGAGGAACTTCAGGGCCCTCCGAGGCCTGACATTTGCCCAAAGAAATTTCTCACTCATGCTGTCCAAAGCCTTGAGCCACGAATTATCCACCTCGAGGGGTATAGCCCTAAAGAAATACAAAATACTTGGAAGAAAGATTATATTAATTAAGTTCCACCTCCCAATCAGGGAGAGCCTAAGATTATTCCATATTGTTATGTTATGTTATGTTATGTTACGACTATTTATTGTGCGCACAGATACTCCAGCCAAGGAGCGTCCTGGCGCAGAGACAAGGTAGCACGTAACACAACAACAGGCTAAGAACAGAAACTAAGAAACAGCTAAAACAAGAAGGTTTTTATAGCCCTCCGAAAGGTCAGAAGGTCCTCCAGCAAGCGGATTTCAACAGGCAAGGAGTTCCATGCTGACGCAGCCATTACCCTAAACGAGCGGCCTCCCATACGGCTAAGCCTGAATCTGGGAACCACCGCAAGGGCCAAACCCTGAGAGCGGAGGCTACGGGCAGGGACATAAAAAGACAGACAACTCGACAGGATTTCCGGGCCTGTACCTCTCAAGATTTTAAAAGCAAGGCACAAAACCTTGAAAAGGATGCGCTTCCTAACCGGAAGCCAGTGTAGGGAGCGAAGGACATCTGTCACTGAGCAGAATCTGGGCAAACCAACAATCGCCCTCGCCGCAGCATTCTGAACCCGTTGTAAGCGGGTTAGTTCAGCCTGGTTAGCCCCAGCCAGGAGAGAGCTGGCGTAATCCAGGCGGGAGATGATAGTAGCCTGGATCACCAGCTGCCTGGTCGGGGCATCAAAGAACTTGAGAACAGGTCTCAAGCCCCTCAGGAGACCGAAACAACAGGCCGCGGTTCTTTTAGTATGGCCTACAAAAGAGAGGCCCGCATCCAGCCATACCCCCAGATTTTTCACTTCCGATACCGGGATCGGAGTAGGTCCCAACTCTGAGGGCCACCAGTGGTCACCCCACAGCTCCACTCCCTTCCCGACGACCATCACCTCTGTTTTAGTGGCGTTTAGCTGAAGGCAATTGCCTGTCAGCCAGCTAGCCACCGCCTTCAGTCCGGACTGAAACCTGGGGGCCTCAATCTCCGCATCCCCGCTGAGAGTAACCGCCAGCTGAGTGTCGTCAGCATATGAGACCAAAGTAAGGCCCCACTGCCTAGCGACATCAGCCAGCGGTCTCACGTAAAGATTGAACAACGTGGGACTCAGCGAGGACCCTTGCGGAACCCCCATGGCCAGTGGTTGGTAGTTGGACTTGAAGGGAGGGATGGCAACACAGCAGGAGCGGTCATCTAAAAAGGAGCGGAACCATTGCAACACCTGACCGCCAATGCCAGTCTCCTCGAGCCGGCGCAGGAGGATGCTGTGGTCTACCGTATCAAAGGCGGCGCTAAGATCTAACAAAATAAGCGCCGCCGTTTGACCAGCATCCAACTTTGCCCGGAGATGTTCCACCATCACAAGTAACGCAGTTTCCGTACTGTGCCCAGCACGGAATCCGTTTTGTGTGGGGTCGAGGGCATTGGTCCGAGTCAGATGTTCAGACAGGGCCAGGTTGACGGGGGCCTCCGTGATCTTGGCTGGCCAGGGTAACATCGAAATGGGGCGATAGCTTTCAGGCTTGGAAGGGTCCAGGGTGGGCTTTTTAATGATCGGGGACACCACAGCTTGTTTCCACTTAGATGGAACAGTTCCCGTTTCCAAGGAAAGGTTGACAAGGGAGCATACGGCTGTACGCCCCATAAAAGCTTGGTCTCGGAAGAGAGCAGGCCTTACTGGATCGGATGGGGACCCAGATTTGACTTGCAGCGCAAGTTTGTCAAAACCATCCAAGGTGAGGGGGGGGAAAACAAGCAGTGTAGTCTGATGGTGGACCCCATTAATATTTTCCTCAGTGAACCCTATGCTAGGGAATGTCCTATATATAGCTTGGACCTTCCCCAAGAAGTAAGATATTAGCAGCTTGACTTTGGTTTTATTAATTAATGGACCCAAATTACCTTTTACCACATGATCCGAGTCTGTGCTAAGATTGACTCCCAAATATATTACGTTGGGGACCACGCATGTATCCTCAAACTTATTTATAAGTATCTGAGTTTTATCCCTATTAAGTCTGTATCCCATGATGTATCGAAAAACGAACGGCCTCCTCTTCGAACTCTCTGACTGCTTCGCCAGGGATAGGGGTAACAATCGCAAGATCATCTGCGTAAGCTAGGATTTTAGTCTCCCAGCCCCTAGTTACCATTGGCGAGATTAAGGCATTATCTTGAATCCGGAGGATAAATGGGTCTATATAGAGGGCAGATAACAGGGGGGAACACGGAAAGCCCTGTCTTGGAACCCGCTAGATTTTAACCATCTCCGAGTCCCCCCATTAGAGAGTTTTAGCCATAAGTTTAATATACAGCATTTTAACCCACACTATAAAATCCGCACCTAGACCCTTCTTCTCTAATCTCTCCCACAAATAGGGCCATGAGACCCTATAGAAGTTTTCTCAGCATCTAATAACAACAACGCCATAGGGTCCCCTTGGATTTTGGCAACATCAAATAAAATGATTACCCGGCATATGTGGTCTGTGGTACACATTCCTGGAATAAAACCGTGTTGTACGGGTGAGACAATTTTTTTAATAACCTTAGATAGTCTTGAGGCTAAGATTTTAGAGAAAAGCTTGGTATCCGAATTGATTAACGTAATGGGCCGATAAGATCCTAACTGATTTACCGGTTTTCACTTTTTAGGGAATACTACCATCCTAGCTGAAGCCACGAGTCAGGAGGAGAATGGCCCTTCTGAATGGCCAAAAATACCTCTAACATAAAGTTATTAAGGGTGGAAGCAAAAACGTTATAAAATTTCCCCTGGATGAAATCTGTCCACACGGCTTTTCCATATGCTAATCCTGACACTGCTGCTTTGATTTCTTCTATTGATATGGTTAATTCTAAAAGCTCCCGATCCTCCCTGCCCAATCTATCCATAGACACCTGATCTAAATATATATCTATCCCCTCCGGATCTACCTTCTCCTTAGCATAAAACTTCTGATAGAATCTTTGGAAGGCGGAGCGTATCCCCCCTGCTTTCCGAAATGGGACCAAGCTTGGGTTATAAAATTTGTTAAAATTTGTTAAATGTTGCCGTACGTTGCCCTGCTGTCTAGCGCGCAGAGCTAATCAACATTGATCTAGTCCAACAGTGCTGAGTCATCAGTGTCAGGGCCATATATAGAACAGACTGTAAACACCCCATAATCATGAGTACATTTTACAATGGCCCATCTTCTGAGTTTATCCGCCCTAGACCTAGTGAATCGTACCTTGCCTTTACGCACAAGTATCACCACCCCACCGGTACGAGTACCTTGTAGCGTCCTAGAAATAACTTGATACCCTGTGAATTCCATTAAATGTTTTTGGAACCCCTCAATGTGGGTTTCCTGCATTCAGAGTATATCAGGTTTTAAATACTGCACATCTATAATAACCCTTTGTCTCTTACGTAAATTGTTTAGGCCACAAATATTAATTGAAGTTCTCCTTAAACTAGTTCTTTTTTAGTAACAGATCAAGTTGCCTGTAGGTTACCGACCACAAACTCAACCCCTAACCATGCTTGGATCCCCCCCACCCAAACACCATCCTCCCACCTCCCCAATCCCTCCCTCCCAACCCAAACCATGAGCAAAAGGGTCACTCCTGACCCTTATGATTGATGGCACTAACCCACATTCTGCTCCTGCTTCCACCGCCCCTGCCCCGAGCCACTTAGCCCCTTGTAAAGCCCCAAAAAAAAGAGTGAAGAGGTAAAGAGAAAAAAAAAGAAGAAAAAAAATACCCCACAAAGACGGAAAAGGCACCCGATACAGATAGTTATTAAACAAAAGGAATCCACTCAAGGAAGGGTTTCCCTACTTTGGTTGGGAACACCCTGTGTTGTAAAATACCCCTCACACACCAAAAGGACCCTTGGTGTCATGCTTCATCATCGGGGTCTTCGCACCCCTCTACGGGATGCAGCGTGCTGCGACCAGCAACTACGCGGGAGCACTAATAAGGACTATAAGTGGTGTATGTGAAGGTATATTATGTGAGTGGTGAGCTTTAGACGGCGAGTGAAGTTTAAAAAGGGCCTGGCTCGTGGGGTAAAGAAAATGTAATCTGCCCCCGGGCTGGCACTATTAAAAACGTGCAGTAAACGGAGGTGTAATGTGCAGGACTATGTGCACTACCTCCCTTGTGTGTGTGTCGACATGTTTCGGAGACTGAGCTCCTTCTTCAGGACAGGGTACACAAATCCCCACCTTACTCACGTACTTTTACTTAAAACATGAAGTTATTTACAAAAGTGAAAAATAAGTGCTGGACATGATATGTACCTACAGGCTGATATGAAGTCGCTGATTTCGACCTGTAAAGGAAGGGGACAAAGAATATGTAGGCATGACCACGAGAGCAGTAAAAACCCGGATCAGTGAACATGAGAGCAACATTCGATGCAAGAAGAGCACAACCAAGATGGCGACCCATTTTTTGTAAGCACAACATTGTGTCAATGATATCCTTTGGACAGTCATAGAACAATTACCATCAGAATCCGGCCTACTTGAAAAGGAACAATGGTTGGTGTTCCGTCTGGGGACCCACGTTAGGGTCTAAATGATGAAATCCCATGGGGACAACTGACATAAAAACATACAGATTACACCCCTGTTCCACGACTACCTTTCATGACTGAAGGATGTTTACATTGTAGATTCTACCGACTCTGATCGCAAGAACATACCACGAAAAGCTCCATGTAATGATGCTTGTAGCATGAGCATCCGAAAGGTCTATGATCTTCACGAAAACGAATCATGAACCGTTCACTAATATTAACCAGGACCACCATTCTGACCCTATACACATGGTTATAAAAAACAAATACAGCCATTCAGAACACTTATGTTGTGATGTATTGTACGTTTTATAATAAGCTCTTTTTCCTCCACTTTAATATCAGAGTGCCTCAAGACATAAGCACGCCAACTGTAAAACGTGCGCTCCACTCACATGCAAATGGACTGTTCGCCAGCACCTGGAATGAGCATATGCGATTAACGGTAGCATTCTACAGGAAGGGCCAAGATCGGCGATCATGGGCGCACCTGACTGCAAGAGACTGAACAACCCTTGTATGGGCGCATGCGCGAGTTAGCAGCATTCGCAGTGAATACATCGCAACACTAACAGGGCGCATGCGCACTATGCCGGTGTTCAGCGATGACACGTGACGGCAATCTTAACAATCTGCACCGGAAAACCTTTATATGGGCGCATCCGGCTTATTAGTAACTTTAATTAGCAATTAACTGCAGTATATAAACGACATTAGATCGCTAGCCAACGCACTCTCAGCGGAGCCGCTTATGGGGCAGTCAGGCAGCAGTGTCTCCTAGACTTTCGTGAGTATGTAATAAGAACTAAGGTGATACGCCGATACGAAGATGTAAGTACCAGTAAAGCAATGAATGTACATCTCTTTTCAGGTAGCGAATCTGCACACATTCCCCTACGTTCCAGAGGCTCATGAGGCATTGGAAGTGATTCATAACAGTATGCCATTTCATTTCCTTTTTCCTCCCCACTACCTCTCATTGGGCCTCATTTATGAGCCCTTGCGTCACTTTTACGCCGCCGGTGCGTCACTTTTTGTGACGCACCAGTGGCGTAAAAAATGCGCCTTGTTGCGCCATATTTACAAAGTGACGCATCTAGGTAGATGCGTCACTTTGTAAACCCCTGCGCCACATTATACCTGCGCCAGGTATAATGTATGCAAGGGGGGCGTATTGACGCAAGAAAGGTCGTAGAAGTGACGCAGTGAAATCTATGAGATTTCACTGCATCACTTCTAGGATGCCGTTGCGTCAAAATCTTGCGCCTTTCTTACAGCAGGCGTAAGACTGACGCATGCCCTTTCACATGGTGCTTGCCCCATGTGAAAGGACGCATTGCTGAAGTTGCGTCACTTTTGTGACACACTCCAGCAATGCGTCACTTTTGCTCTTACAGATACGTCAGAAATACTGACGTATCTGTAAGTCCTTGTGCAATGATGTGTCATATTGTAAATATGACGCATCATTGGGGTCGCAAGGAGGGCGCAATGAAAAGTGACGCATCTCTGTTTTCTCGCAGCGATGCGTCACTTTTCATAAATGAGGCCCATTGTATTTAAAACCCAGAGTATTATAACCACCATAGAAGAGAATGGACAAATAACTCGTTCTTAGAGAGTGTGTTTTATGTTAAGTGTATTGTATGTCTTGTACATTATTTTCTCCACAGGTCACTGCGCCTAGTGTTTTTGTTTTAAAGGAGTGGAGCACCAGAAAAAATTCTTTGTCCCCTTCCTTTACAGGTCGAAATCAGCGACTTCATATCAGCCTGTAGGTACATATCATGTCCAGCACTTATTTTTTACTTTTGCAAATAACTTCATGTTTTAAGTAAAAATACGTGAGTAAGGTGGGGATTTGTGTACCCTATCCTGAAGAAGGAGCTCAGTCTCCGAAACATGTCGACACGCACACAAGGGAGGTAGTGCACATAGTCCTGCACATTACACCTCCGTTTACTGCACGTTTTCAATAGTGCCAGCCCGGGGGCAGATTAAAAAAAAAATGTTTACCCCACGAGCCAGGCCCTTTTTAAACTTCACTCGCCGTCTAAACCTCACCACTCACATAATATACCTTCACATACACCACGCATAGTCCTTATTAGTGCTCCCGCATAGTCGCTGGTCGCAGCACGCCGCATCCGTAGAGGAGTGCAAAGACCCCGATGATGAAGCATGACACCAAGGGTCCTTTTGGTGTGTGAGGGGTATTTTAGAACACAGGGTGTTCCCAACCAAAGTAGGGAAACCCTTCCTTGAGTGGATTCCTTTTGTTTAATAACTACTGACCAGGGGGTACGAATACACCTGTGAACTCTCTCTCCCCTTCTTGTTAATTTTGTGTACCCGATACAGATAGCCTAGATAGACCTTCAAAGAATCCTAAAGATATATCTTCAAGGGAAAGAAAACCACCTAAAATCACCTCAAAGGAAGAATACACTATGACGTAACAAAATACTCATTTTTTGTGCCAGAGGTGAAGAAATACAGCAAAGGGATCTTTTATCAGCCCAGTCCAGTTTCTTTACAGATTTCTTTCAAATATTCTTGTGCCTTGACCTCCAAGAGAAAAGTGAGGGTATTTTGCTTGAAGATCACCTTGAGACGAGCCGGGTTTGGCAGAAATACTTGACATCCAATCTGTTGGAAGGGAGAAAATAACTGCCAGAGTCTCCATCTCCTCTCCACTGTCACATGGCAAACGTCCGGGCTGACAAAAAAGTTATGCCCATCATATGATTTCTTCGCTTCCAGTCTTGCCTTCTCAAAGATCGCTTGGCATAGAAGGAAATTACTGAAGTAAACCAGGATGGCTCATGGACGTTCTGGCTGGAGAGAGGGGTTCTCTTGGGAGTCGGGGGGAATTGGTGGACCCTTTGAACTTCGGACTTCCACTCCCATTGGGCAAGCTCAGGGAAGGCACCCTTACGAAGCTCGAGCATGAAGTGCCTGATGTCACTTCCCTCCACATTTTCTGCGATGCCAAGAAACCGTAAGTTGTGTCTATGCTGCCGGTTCCCAAAATCCTCCATCTTCCACATTACATAAACAAGCTGTGTCTCTTGTAGCTTTTGTTTTTTCACAACTATTGCCCCCACCGCTTCTGCTGCCACCGGCGGCTCCTCCACTAAGGTGACCCGCTCTGCCATCTCATAACAAATTTTGGTGACTTTCTGCACTGCGCCTTGCATTGTTTTGTGGCTAAATGCCCTCACTTGTGTTCAACCCTTGCCTCAGACTGCATCTGTTTCAACATAGTGAAGATTGTGTCCATTGTGGGTGCAGGATTCGTAACTGGTGGTGGGACGCCCCCCTGTGGTGTACCAGACCTCTCTCCCACCACAGCGCTATAAACCTGGCGAGTTGCAGAATAATCCCACTTCAGTTGTCTGGCGGTGTTTAACTCTGGTCCAGAATCCTTCTCACTCCTTCTTGCTCTCTCACTACGTCGTTTTGAGAGGGAGAGACACTTTTACATTGAAGGTTTCACCTTTCCTCCACTCTGGCTATCCCCCGATGAATATGGAGCTGAGTCATCATCAGTTATTTTCTCACTGAGGCCTGAGAGGTCTGACTCATCCGTTAAGAAAAGTAATATTTCTGCTGTTTCGGGGGACACTCCTACTGCCCCTAGATCCTGATCCATCCCGGGGAACAGCACTTGTCACCTCCATTCAAACCACCAACAGATGATGCAAACGTACTGGGTACTAGCCCCTGAGCCCCAGTCCCAGCCCCCGCCCGCCGTCGCAATAGAAAGCTCTCTCCTTTCTCAAACCTTTTCTCCCATATCCATGAGCTTTCCCTTTTCAATTACCATTTGGTACACAAAATCAGTCCCCACAGTCTCTGCCAAAATGTTATTTTCATCAATCACAGGCATAGCTGGGGCAAGGGGGTGCAGCGGGGAGTACAAGGGGAGAGGACTTACCCTGCTCCTTTAGTTGTAGCCCGCACATTTACCAGAACATTTTTCTGGAATTGAGAGTTGTCTTTTTCTCTCTGTGGCAACCAAGGTTCCTTGGGTTCTCATTGTATCTTCTTTCAGTCCCTCATCGCCACTAAGGGGCTTCCCAGATGTGAAAGCAGCTCCTGCTACTTCCTCCGTCTTCCGAGCTGTCAGCCTCTTGCTGTCTAGAGCTGCGCATACAGGCAGAGCAGGCGGGCCCCCAAAAGCTCCACACACTCCTTGAAAGGTTTAGCAGTCTTCGGCGGCATCATAGGGCTCCACGGCAGTTGAGGCTGAGAGAAGCCTGCACTGTCATTTCCAGAGCGAAACACTGCTCTTCAGGCGATCCTGTCCGAAGCCAGCAGCCTAAAGACGTGGTCGAGATGTCGTTAGACCTGCACATCGGCACGCTCAAAGAATGCAGTATGTATCAGCATCGGCGCTGCCGGTCCAGAGTGGAGTGGGAAGCAAATACTGCAGTGAGTTAGGGGGCAGCCATCTTGCTCCGCTCCTTCCCTCCTTAACCTTTAGAGGGGAATTCTCCATTTCTATCTTCAGAACAGGGAAGATAGTTATACAAGTTACAGAGTATCTTTGACTGGCACTTCCCGTCCCTTCTAGCTAGCTAATCATAACATGGCCTTGCGCACTAATCTCCCCTCTCCCTTCTACCTCCTGTTGCCAAACATGAACCCTCGCGCCCCGCTAACTCCACTGACTTGTTAAGCACCATTGTTGAACCCTCTGACACACCAAGCAAAGGTGCTGCCCCCATGACACGCGCATTCACCAAGTAAATACTATATTGACTTCAACGGCACCCAGCCCA
Source organism: Lissotriton vulgaris (assembly GCF_964263255.1). Lineage (NCBI taxonomy): Eukaryota > Metazoa > Chordata > Amphibia > Caudata > Salamandridae > Lissotriton > Lissotriton vulgaris. The sequence goes on along the minus strand of NC_141687.1, from coordinate 1,887,509,304 downwards.
ACCAACGAATTAACAGACCCAACTCTAGACCACTCGCCATGGGCTCACCCTTCTCTACTAATGCTGACCCTTCTAAGTTCTCACAAAATGTCTGCATCTCCAACCTCAATGACACAGGCCCTCCCTATTGTGAAGCTCACTCTCCCTCCTTTGCCATGAGACCGTATGCATATACACCCTCTTTTAGAGATGGAAACTTCACTGAAAAACTTTCTCAGCTCCTGAAGCCAATAGAGCTAAAACATGATTCACTAGCTTCAGACCTCTCACATGTAAAAAAAGGACCTTCTGATCCAGGCCAAGGTAATCCACTATCATACTCCTAGTGGGGAGAAGTTATCTCCATTTATGGGTTCTCGAACTAACAACCAACATCCCTACTGGACCACTATTCCCTTGAGTCATGCATCCTACAGACCCCACCGAGCTTGCAGCCATGTATCTGATTTGGAAGCCAAAGCTCTCTTAGAATCCAATATCACTATGACCCAGAATATGGTCCACACTCCTCTGTCCACTATTCCAGTAATCATGGGCACAAATAGAATCCCTAGAACGTGCACCTCGCTTAGACCGCCTGCTCAATATACCACTATTCAGACACTTCATACCACAAACAATAGTTCTAGCCTGCTCACATGCATGCTCCAAAACTGTAGATCAGCAGTTAAACACGCCACAGATATTGCAGAAGCTATACTGAATAATGAAATAGATACTGCATTCATCACTGGAACATAGCTCAAAGAACTGTCAACCGCCATTCTAGGCCTGCTCATTCCTTTAATCGACTGGACAGACCAAAGAGATTAGGTGGCAGTCTGGCAATCATAAACAAAGATGGAATTCAGCTTACTACCCTAACAACCTCAAAATACTCAACTTTCGAATACCTTGGAGTTGAACTTGCAACCAAAGACACCGTTGCTATCAAATTTCACAACCTCTACCACCCACCTGGTGATCGCACTCTCTTCTCAGAGGAACAAACTGACCTTGTAACATGGTACTCCCTAACTGACTCGAAGGACGTTTTCTTGGGCGATTTCAATATTTAATGGAATAACTCAGAAGATACCACTGTCCGCCTCCTAACTAACCTTCTTGAATTAAATGACCTCAAACAACTCTGCAATGAACCAACCCATTGTAAAGGCTCCACTCTAGATGCTATCATCAGTAAAAATGATCTGATCTCACTTCGATCTATCAAACCTATCGACTGGTCTGAGCACCATTTCATACATTTTAATATCAAGACCCTCCTTAGAGCTCAGACAGCCCATACCAATAAATCTATGCACTGGGCTAGGAATATCAAACAAATCCATTTAACGGAATTTGAATCCATGGTACGGGTCAATCTACAGTATCATTCTCTCGCTCGCACTGCTGAGGACCTCACCACCCACTACAATAAGATGATTGATGTCCTTGACCAAGTAGCACCGCTCAAACAAAAACAATCTAGAAAAATACAACTGAAATCCTGGTTCAACTCCGATCTGAACAATGAGAGGAGACAACTTAGACAAGCAGAAAGGACTTGGAGACAGTTCCCCTCTACAGTGCACCTCTCACTTCTAAGATCTGCAAGACTTTCATACAAAAAAGTACACATCTTTAGTGAAAAAGCCACCGTCTTTCGGAACCAACTTGACCACGCTAAGAACAGACCTAGGGAGCTCTTCAACATCATCAAAAGACAAACTACCCTTACCTCCCCTCACAACATAACAGCCTCCAATGAATACTGTAAAGAAATTGCCAAGTTCTTCAGAGATAAAGTAGCAACAATTGAGCAAACCATCATCCAAGTGGATACTCCATCTTCTATTCCAGCCCATCCCACTGTCTCACTTTCCTCCACGATTGCCCACACTCTAAATTTAACTAATGACCGATTGGTCCCAAGAATAACAAATGTCGACTATGATCTTCCTCAAACAAAAAATTATGCTAATTTGTCCGACTTCAAACCCATGACAGAGAGTGAAGTCTTCAATTTAATTGCAAACCTGAAGCCCACATTCCACACCTATGATCCCCTCCCATCCTCATTAGTGCAAAACCTCAACCATATCATCGCCCCATTTTTGACAAAAATCATCAACACATCTCTCTCCTCAGGATATGTAATGACCTCCCTCCAATTAGGCTAAATTACTCCCATACATAAAAACCAAATGACCTCAATAACAAAAGACCTATCACCAAGCTCCCGATCCTAGCCAAAACAATGCAGAAATGCGTTGTTCTACAACTCAACTAACATCTAGGGGAATTCCACCTCCTGGACACCTTCCAGTCTGGATTCAGGAAAGGTTGTTGCACAGAAACTGCTTTGCTCAATGTCTCAGATGATATTCGCAGATCCCCGGATGAAGGTGACGCATGCCTCTTAATCCTACTTGACTTATTGCTAGCGTTTGATAATGTAAATCACCCAGAATTAATCAAGACAATAAAGAACCACAGTGGTATCAATGGCACATCCTTAGCTGGTTCTCATTGTACCTTCAACATCGCCTACAACAAATAAAAATCAATAACTGTTTCTCAAAACCAACACTAGTGCCTCTGAGTGGACCCCAAGGCTTAATTCTCTCCCCATCCCTTTTCAATGTCTTCATGGAGCCCCTTACTGTTATCTTGAACCAAGCAGGGGTCAAATATCACCTATATGCTGATGACCCTCAACTTTACTACAATATTAAATCAGTGGATGGCATCATACATCTGAACAAAATACTAATCAGAATACAAACTTGGCTTAACAACAACCACCTAAAGTTGAACCCCAACAAAACTGAACTACTACTTTACATCCCGAAAAACAACCCTCTATCAATACAAGATTGACCTACCAACCTGGACAACCTAAACTGTTCTCTTACACTATCAATCTCCGTAAAGTCCTTGGGAATCACTCTGGACAAAAAACTGTCTTTGAAGGACAACATCAACAACTCTGCCAAAGTAGCGCTGTACACTCTTAAAACACCTCAAGAAAATCAAACCATTTATTCTGCCTGATGATTTAAAGTTGGTAGTGCAGTCTCTAGTCTTCTTGAAACTGGATTATTGCAACGTCATCCTCATAGGAACTCCGAAATCCCACCTTTACCCCCGTACAATTATGCTCAACACGGCAGCATGGTTACTAACAGTTGTTAAACAATTTGAGCGCATCAACCGGCCCTCAAGAGCCGAAAATTGGCTTCCCATCGAATCACGATGGATCTACAAAACTGCTTGCATTACACATAAAGCCCTGCACCCTCACAACGCAATCTACCTTGGTCCCAAACTTTCCAAAGCAGGAACAGCCAGAGCTCTGAGAAGCTCCAACTCACTTCTTGTCATTCCTCCCAAACTGAAAAAGAAATATTTGCAGACTCGCTCTTTCCCTGGAAATGCTTCCAGGATCTGGAACTTACTGCAACCCATCCTTTTCCTGCTTCAAACGGGACCTTAAACACCTACTGCTGAACAAATTCTTTAATTCCCAAACAATATGAGTTATGTTCCCAAAGATCCCTCCCAATCCTTCCAGACCCTTTTAGGAGGTCATTTGATTGTTGATCTTCTCTATGTCATTCTCACCTTTATCTTGTGCTGCGCTAATTGTCCTCATAGTGTTATTTTTGTTTTTTGCAATGCCAATAGCTTAAAATCGTATAAATGCGAGACCCAGTGCATATTCTTTCAGCCACACCTGCCTAGATAAGTCAGTTTTCCCTGAAAAGATTCACCCTTTATTGGATTTAGGCACAACTCCTTTTGAGACAACCTGTTCGACTAATGTACAATGCTGCAGATGTCCCTTTTGATGTGAGAGCATTAAACAAAGCAAGAACCTTATGCAACCCAACCCAATACCAACATTTAACAGAGCTTTGTCGTTTGTATAAAAAAGACAGAAGGATATTTAGTAATTTCCATAAAACGTGCCTAAAGCACCCAAACTCGTCAACAGTTTTTCAAAGGAACAGAAGTTCCTAAGATAGGCTAACACAAAGGAAAGTGTTTGCACCACACCATGGACTTTACTCCAATCTATCCATACTGCGCCACTCTACACTAATCCACTCCACTCTATGCCTCTCCACTCTTACACTCTATGCTACTCTACTCTGTGCCACTTGACTGCACAACACTCTACGCATCCCACTCTCCTACAATACTCAACTCTATGCTACATTACTCTACAACAACCTGCTTCACTCATTGTCACTCTACAACACTCTATTCCTCTTTATGCCCTTCAACTTTAACACTCTACTCACTCAATGACACTCCATACCATTCCACACCATTCCACACCATTCAACTCTACTCTGCACCACTCTACGACTTACTATGCCACTCTATAACACTCCACTCCACTCAATCTTTATGATTTACCACTCCTCTCTCCTTTACCTCACTAACTTTTAGCCATGCTGAACAGCAGCCAGCCATTTATTTTTACAAGCATTGGGGGATTAAGTAACTTGTTTAGTAAATTGTTACATCCCACTACATACGAGTGCATCTGCATGCCGGCACCTATCCAACCGGAGCTTTTCTCACATCGTCGCTTTGAAATACTCATCTGTCAAGAACTGGCACTAATCTAGAGCGCCTTAATACACTGCACCTCTCCTCTTGAAAAGAGTAGCAGGCGCGCTGACATTTTGTGGTCACTTGTCATCTTGTGGCCATGCCGCCGTGCTGGTATCCAACGAAAGATACAGGTTTGGTTTCTCTTGGCATCAGCTTGCTAAGTTCAATAAAAACCACCAACAAAGTACTAATTCGCCCATGCATATTGTGCATGTGGCTCTCAGTGAGAAGGGATGAATCCGAGTGTTTGTGCAAAACAACAGCATTTTTAAACAAGCATTGGAAATGCAATAGGTCTCGCAGCATTAGAGTTAGTGCTTTTAGAATTGTTTATGGGTTTTTTTTGTAAATCTTTAGCATTTTTGTTTCCTGTAGCCAATGCTAAAGAATTACAAAAAAAAAGCCATAAACATTTCTAAAAGCTCTAACTCAAATGCTCCGAGACCTATTGCACTGTGTGAGGGTGAGGGGTTGAGGGTGAGTGAGGGTGAGGGTGGATGAGGGTGAGTGAGGGTGAGTGAGGGGTTGAGGGTGATTGAGGGGTTGAGGGTGAGTGAGAGTGAGGGTGAGTGAGGGTGAGGGTGAGTGAGGGTGAGGGTGAGTGAGGGTGAGGGTGAGTGAGGGTGAGGGGTTGATGTTGAGGGTGAGGGGTTGTGGGTGATTGAGGGTGAGTGAGGGGTTGAGGGTGAGTGAGGGTGAGGGTGAGTTAGACTGAGGGGTTGAGGGTGAGTTAGGGTGAGGGGTTGAGGGTGAGTGAGGGTGAGGGTGAGGGGTTGAGGGTGAGTGAGGATGAGTGAGAGTGCAAGAAAGTTGCAGTTTGGCTTTGAAACGGATCTGAGAGGTGTCTGCGTGATAAATGAATGATGCATAGGAATGGACAGAATGGAAATGTGTTTCGAGGACGTGCTCGGGGTGTGCATACTGGAAGCAGGGTGATGGATTCGAGGCTATGAGCGAGGGTGATGCCGAGCTCACCTCAAGGAGAGGGGGAGGGGCCAGGGCAGAAAGTAGGGAGGGGAGGTGTAAGTCGACAAAGTCACACGGATCGAACAAACGATGAGTAAGGGAAGAATTGTTAAATAGGTTTAAAATGGAACAGGAAAAAAGAAACAAACTGGGGAAGGAAAGAAACGGAATCTGAAAGGAAAGAGAAAAAGAATAAAGGAAAGAGCAGAGGGAAAATAAAGAGCGAGGAAGAGAAATGGACGGAAAGGAAAGAAGGCAGAGAAGGGGAGGGGGGAGGAGAAATGCAGAATAAAGGAAAGAGCAGAGGGAAAAAAAAGAGCGAGGAAGCGAAATGGACGGAAAGGAAAGAAGGCTGAAACAGGCAGAGAAGGGGAGGGGGGAGGAGAAATGTGACACGGCGGGCAGGGGAGGGGGCGGAGCGGGGAGAGGGTGTGAAAGCAGCAGGGTCCCAACAGCTGCTGCTTCACCTGACCCTGGGCAAACCGCTGAGTGCACTTGGCGGAAAAGCATGTCGGCATCAGCAGTTTCTATGGAAGTGGCGAGTGCTCAAGCCTGTTAAGCAGGTGCGACCGGGCTTTTACAGTCCCAGATAAGACACCTTTCTGAAGGCCAAGAAACTCGTTTTTTGGGGAGATTCTCAAATCAAATAAATAAGTCAAGGCAGGGACTGACCTCCTGAACACAGGCTATTTGTAAGCGCGTATTGTCTTCGCCTGAGGTGTGCAAACAATGATGTATATCAGTGTTTTGAACCTCCCCTTTTCTAATGTGTTCATATCTCGTACTGATTGGTATATAACTGTGGTGGATTTAAATAGGCTTACTACAGAAGATGGAAGCCGAAGCATAAACTTGTAAAAGTGTCCGATTGAAGAACATTGTGGACTCTGAGGAGGGTCTGAACTGGCAATGGGTCCACAGTGCTCTTTATTAGTGGGGTTTCCTTTCATCAGAAACGGCCGTCGCCACAATCAGTGACGAATGGGTGCTTGGTAACTTGGGGAGCACATACGTGGACTGCTAAGCAGACAAAGCAGAGATCCTCTCACATGTTGAGCCCAAACCATGTCCACGCTCTCCATCCCCGAAGCCAGTAAGAAACACACCCAGACACAATTTCAACTGGCGACTTTCACCCTGGTCATCGGGAACCTCAGAACGAGGGGAGGAGAGTAGGAGGAGGAGAGTAGGGGAGCTGTGGGGAGGGGGGAGGAGAAATGCGACGCGACATGGCAGGCAGGGAAGGGGAGGGGAGCGGGGGTGTGGGAGGAGTGCGGGAACAGACGGCGAGGGGAGGAGAGTAGGAGGAGGAGAGTAGGGGAGCTGTGGGGAGGGGGGAGGAGAAATGCGACGCGACATGGCAGGCAGGGGAGGGGGCGGAGCAGGGGTGTGGGAGGAGTGCGGGAACAGACGGCGAGGGGAGGAGAGTAGGAGGAGGAGAGTAGGGGAGGCACGGCCTAGCGGCCGTGCAATCAAGAAGTGAGGGGGCGGGAGAGTAGGCAAGGCAGGCGGCTGGGGGCATGTGCACACGCTTTTAAGCTCAATGCGCATGCGCATTGAGCTTAAAAGTCACGGGCACTGCAAGGAATCGCCACGATTCCTTGCAAGTTGGATAAAGAGTGGATAAGCCCCCATCGTCTCGCTTGCTCGATGCGCATGCGCATCGACAGGCGAGACCTAAAAAGGGAGTGCTCAGCGGCAAAATAATTTCTCTGAAGCGCAGGAATTGCTTGCACTTTTCCCATAGGAGATATTCTGCAAAGGAGTTATAAACCTTTTTCTTCTTCAGAATCCTCTAGCCACCTCCTGTAGCACATATCCATTTCCTTCTGCCCTCTTCAGTTTCCTTAATCCATAGGTGTATTGCTTCAATATCCCGATTCCAGTCATGCAATATTTTACCCAAAACTTTTACAATGTCCTGTGGAAATAGATTGTTCTCCTTCAAACATTTCTTATTGAGCAAGTGTATTAAGGTTGAAGACATAGTGTCAAAATGGGAAGGGAAACAGGTTCGGGAAAAACCCAAAAAAAACCTGACCCACATTTGCGAATTGTCACCTTTTGCTCACATCTAGCTATCAGTCAGTGGTTCTGATGCTCAGTAGAGGCTGACAAGAGAATGATTATGATTGTCAGATACTGCGATGTATCATCCATGGGCCTTGCCTGACGCAGCTTGTGTTTTGATGGGGCACATTATCATGTGACAGATGTTTGTTGCTTGTAGGCTTGCAGCTGCTCACACAGTTTGTTCCTCTTCCAAATGTTTTCCTTCGTCCTCTCTGTTTGTTCCCTCCAATATTATCCATCTCTTTTTCTATCACTTTCTAAAATATGCTCCTTGTTCAGGCACTGGCTCCGATACAAGAACTCCCCTCCCCCCAAATCGCAATTGTATGAAAACATGTTTGTCATTTTTATTCAAGTGTCAAATCCACTCTGCCTAACTCTACTTTTCACAATATTTTCAACATTGCTGAGGTTTTTAATACCGACAACACCACCCGAATTTTTTAAAATGTTTCCCTTTACCACCAGTTACATTACACTTTACAGAAGAGCACCAAATCACCAATTCTACACATAGCTGCCTGTATTTATTATACGCTGCACGTCTAACTCCCGTATAAATATATATATATATTTATGGGTATATACAGGAAGGGCAAGGACATTGCATTGATAGGTGGCCAGGAAGCTATAAAATGTCTTTATAAACCAGTGCATTAACTGTATTACAGAAATAGAGATTTAGAACTTGGAACCCTCAAACTCCTATGTCAAATGTGTAACAACAAACTATGAATGAATAATGGCGAGCATGTATTGACAATTAGCAGCCCACACTCTTCTGTGCTTTCCAAAGTATTACCTATTTGAGTAAGGAAAACTAGTCTTCGCTAAATTCCTTTGCTGCTGCGCAGCAGACGGCTCCTTTTTCCCAGACGGTGCAGGCAAATTCAAAACAATGGAAATGCAGAGTTCACTATGAAAACTAAAAGATTAATACACATTTTTGACCCGATGGAAGATGCTTTCAAATGTTGGGCATATTTCTAGTTGCAAGTTTAAGAGGGTACAATGGTTCCCATAAAAATCCAACAGTTATATACAGTAAAGTTTCGGGAAAAGGTCATCAATTGCGATAATTTTCCATCATAAGCATAATCAACAACCACCTAACAAATGATAACGTAAACCCAGTATCGACATAGCAACAGAGAATAAAAAACAAGTTAGGTATTGAAAAAAAACTCACCACCGCAGCCCGGCTTGAACAGGAAGCCAGGCAAACTGTGTTGGGATGGGGGCGGGGCTGCAAAAATACAGGAAGCAGACGGGGGCCTACCCCGCGCTCCTGTGCCCGTCAGCCGGAAGATGTGCCTGTTAGCTAGCGGGCTCCCGTGCCCGTGGAGAGCCCCGCCTGTTGCTGAGAATGACCCGCTGCCTGCCGAGGGAGAGAGGGACACGCGAAAAGAAGCCGGTGAGTGGGGTGTGATGGGGGGGATGTGTGTCTGTGTGTGCTCGTGTGTGTATGCGTGTGTGCGAGTGTGTCTGTGTGTGTGTGCGCGCGTGTGTGTGTGTGCGCGCACGCGCACGTGTGTGTGTGTGTGTGTGTATGTATGTATGTATGCGTACGTGCTTGTGTAAAAATAGCCCGATGACTGGTGGGGGGAGGGAAAGTGAAAGTAAGCAGCAGGCTTGCAGTGGAGACAGGAGATGGGTGTGCACAAGTGTGTTTCAGGCATGCTGGCTGCGCACGGCCCGCGCCGATCTGATTCCAGAGCTTGCACGTGCCCATCTCCTGTCTCCTGGGAAGCAGAGGCAGTGGCAATAGGTCTCTGGCGAGACCGCGCTTTCGTGCGGTAAACGCCACAAGACCTAAAAATTAGGTCCTACATCATGGGTACTCACAAACTTTCTCTCGGGGGCCAAATTTACAGTGTGGTTTATGTCCGAGGGCCGCACCGGTGGGGGCGGGGTCAGTTGGGGAAGGGGCGGGGCTAGAGCAACAACAACAAAAAATGTGACCATGAGGTTGATCACAGGTCCCTGCAGCGGACGCCTTCGTCCACTGAGCCACCAGACCCGGCATACACACATCTCTCTCTCTCTCTCTCTCTCTCTCGTTCTTTCTCTCTCTCCCTCAATCTCTGTCCCTCCCTCTCTCTCCCTCCCTCTCTCTCCCTCTGTCTCTCTGTCTCCATCTGCCTGCCTCACTCTGACTGTCTCACTCCCTCTCTCCCTCTGTCTCACTCCCTCTCTCTCACTCCCTCTCCCTCTGTCTCACTCCCTCTCTTCCCTCTCTCCCTCTGTCTCACTCACTCCGACTGTCTCACTCCCTCTCTCCCTCTGTCTCACTCTCTATGCCTCCCTCTCCATCTCTGTCTCCCTCTTCCTCACTGTTTCCCTCTCCCTCAGTTTCCCTCTCCCTCACTCCGTTTCCCTCTCCCTCCCTCCCTCTGTCTCCCTCTCTCCTTCCTTCCCTCCCTCTTTCTTCTTCACTATCCCTCCTTCACTCTCCCTCCTTCACTCACCCTCCTTCACTCTCCCTCCCTCACTTTCCCTCCCTCACTCTCCTTCCCTCGCTCTCTCCCTCACTCTACCTCTCTCACTCTACCTCCCTCACTCTACCTCCCTCACTCTCCTTCCCTCGCTCTCTCCTTCCCTCTCCCTCCCTCACTCTCCCTCCCTCTCTCCCTCCCTCTCTCCTTCCCTCACTCTCCCTCCCTCTCTCCTTCCCTCTCTCCCTCCCTCACTCTCCTTCCCTCACTCTCCTTCCCTCACTCTCCTTCCCTCTCCCTCACTCTCTCCTTCCCTCACTCTCTCCTTCCCTCACTCTCTCCTTCACTCACTCTCTCCTTCCCTCACTCTCTCCTTCCCTCTCTCTGTCCCTCCCTCGCTCTGTCCCTCCCTCGCTCTCTCCCTCCCTCCCTCGCTCTCTCCCTCCCTCGCTCCCTCCCTCACTCTATCCTTCCCTCACGCGCTCCTTCCCTCACTCACTCTCTCCTTCCCTCGCCCTCCCTCTCCTTTGCCCTCTCCTCGCCCTCACTCTCTCCCCCTTCCCTCGACCTCTCCTCGCCCTCACTCTCTCCCCTTTCCCTCACTCTCTCCTCCTTCACTCTACCTCGCTCTCTCCTTCCCTCGCTCTCTCCTTCCTCCCCCTCCTTCACTCTCCTTCCTCCCCCTCCTTCACTCTCCCTCCCTCTCTCCCTCCCTCCTTCCCTCACTCTCCCTTCCTCTCTCCCTTCCTCTCTCCCTTCCTCTCTCCTTCCCTCTCCCTCCCTCACTCTCCCTCACCCTCACTCTCCTCGCCCTACCTCGCTCTCACTCTCCTGCCCTCACTCTCCTGCCCTCACTCTCCCTCGCCCTCACTCTCCTTCCCTCCCTCTCCCTCCCTGTCTCTCGCCCTCCCTTTCCCTCCCTGTCTCCCTCCCTCCACCTTGCCCGTGTGTGCCCGGGCCGAGACAGCTTCTGGGCACACACGCAGCCTCACCGAAGCGCTTCACGGGTCTTCAAAAGACCATTCGTTTGTTAATGAGGCTTTGTCACCTCTTAGCCCCCCTGCAGCCCCACTCTGACTACGAAGGGAATCGCCCGCACAGAGCAGCAGTCTGAGTCGCGCTGCCGCAGGGGTGTTTGCTGACACTGTAAAAAAATATTTTTTTAAACACGGCTACATGTCTGCAAGGTCCGCGGGCCGCCAGGGAAGGCTTGCCGGGCCGCTGACGGCCCGCGGGCCGTACTATGAGTACCCATGTCCTACATCATCAATCATGTACCTCTGCTAAAAAAGAGGAGAGACCAACATAAGATTTTACTCCAATAGGAAACATTTTGGAATGATAGATTAAATACACTGAGTCCAAAGGGAATCAATAAACATACAGACACTGTGTTATCTTTGAAATATTTTTGTTTCTTCATTACAAAATCACTTGAATACAGCACCTACTTAGGAGAGGTCAGTAGTAAAATACGCAACAACTGAATATAACTCAGGGCCAAGATCTGTCAAGATTTACAATGGTGACACGTCTTGAAATATGATTGAATGTCACTTGTGTTGAGAAGCTTGATATTTACTTTCGTGTCTTACAAGTGATATTATAAATTACATTAAAGAACAACAAAAGACTTTGTAGTCACAAAACAGATGGAAGATGATGGAAATTTTTCGAGCACAGTGGTGCAGCGTCGGATGAGAAGGCACTGGAAGGGCAAAGCATTGATTTTGATGTCTTCAAGCAGTTTGTTGCAGCAGGAACAAACTCCAAGGGCCAAGAACTGGATTTGGGACCACAGGTAGGTCAGAACTCCCAGCAGTGTAGTTCAGGGATGCTGCAGATGAAGTCTTTGTGTCTGTGAGACTTCTTAATAGGAGGCAAGCTCTACATCAAGCTCTTGGAGAATCTTCTCAAGCAGAATACAGCTAAGTAAAAGCCCAGTCCTTTTGACTGCCCACAGACAGAAGCAGCAACTGCAAGCCAACGCAGCAAAGCAACACACAGAAAAGGGGCAGTAATACCCCAGACAGCTCTTTAGCTCTCCTTCTTGGCAGGGTGTCTTCCTCTTGATCCGGAAGTGTTCTAAAAGGCAGAGGTTTTCAGGGCCAATACGTATTCCTCTGTTGGCCTTTGAAGTTTACAGGTTCCTGCCCTGCCTGGTTTTGGCTCCAGACACACTCCAGGGGGGCAGAGACGGCATTGTGAAAGGCCAGGCACAACCCTATTCAGGTGCATGTGACAGCACCTCCCAATACCCTAGATCAGGAAAGACAATCAGCAGGTAATGGGCCATGAGCATATGCAGGGCACACCTCAACTCCCTTTGTGTGACTGTTTAGAATGAATGCACAAACAGGCCCCTGTCAGTCTAAACCACACGTTGATTCCATGGACAAGCAGAGGCACAAGGATGGTTAAACAAGAAAATGCCCACTTTCTAAAAGTGGCATTTTCAAACACAAAATTTAAAAACCACCTTTACTAAAATATGATTTTTTTAAAATTTTTAACTCCTAAGCTCAGGGAGCCCAAACTTTAAATCTCTAGCTGCTCTCAATTGGAAGTTACATTTGTAAAATGTTACAAGACAGCTCCATTGATAGTCTATGAGAGCGCTAGTCCTTGCAATAGTGAAAAACAAAATTGGCAGTATTTCAATATCAGGACATGTAAAACACATCTGTACATGTCCTACCTTTACCTTTCATGTACACTGCACCCTGCTGAAGGACTGGGTTCTGTAGGACCCAGCGGTGCCAGGGCACAACACCTGAAACCTTCGTGGGTAACCTGCTCCGGCGTACGAATCACAGAGACACGGGACACTTCCTTCGACGTCAAAGATTCAAGGTTTATTTGCTGCAGGGAACACAGAGATCACGACAAGTACACAGCGTGCAACTTGGGGAGACTGCTTCAAATTGGTTCTGTGGATCGCTCCTTTTATACAGTTTTTACCCATAGGATAACATTGAACACAAAAGTTTACAACCCGGTTCTCACAATTATCCCCCAGAGGGGTCGCTTTGGTCACTTTGAAACACATACGATCCGAAACATAAGTGCGGAAACATTTGGCGGTTCCCAACTGTGAAAACCCATCTTCCCACCATTAGCAAATTCCAATCAGCAGTAAAACAGATCGAAATAGGAACAAAGACAGGTGTAGAGGAAGACGGGGACAGTGGGGAGATCGGAAAGGGTGTAAAAGGGGAGGTAACAGGAAACACGAGATGCAGGCATCAAAGGGACGTGCCTAATGAGATGCACGGCTGAGACAATAAGCCTGTGCGGCAAGATGAGCCTCAAGCGGCGTCATCTGCTTTACAGTAGCATCCCCCTCGTCATAAAGACACTTACAAAGAACATGTGTCTTCCGCAAATATCTTGGGAGTCCCAGGGTCGCGAAACGGACAACGTCCGTTCGCTGGCTACTTGAGGGCAAGAGACAAAATGGATGCCGTATCTAAGATGGAACCCGTGGGTACAGATGAAAAACCCACCTAACAAACGAACGGTTTAAGTTAGCACCGTGAAACTGCGCACACTTACTAAACTCCTCATTTGCGGTTCATAGATACCAGATTCGACTATATTCGTGCGAGTCGAATGCACCACTTACAATTGTCACGGAACCTCAGACGCTCCTTTTGCCCTCATGTAGGCAAGCACTAGTCGGAATCATATTCGATATTCATCAGACCATCGAGATGTTGCTGTAGCATAGCTCTGTCCAACTGAGTCCCCTTGGTAGCAGATGGTTGTCTCATACACGTTGTAGCACAAAGGCCACATAAGGCAGGACCACACTGCACACAAAGGCAACACGTGAACAGGAACACTACCACAACTCCGATGATCATCAGAATTTTCCAACCCCAAGTCGACATCAGGCCCCAAAACCATCCTAGCAGCGTCCAATCCCCTACATCCACGTGTATGGATTCGGAGATCTTATGCAACCTCGAGATGGCTTGATAGACAGTTGGAGCATTATCTGGAATGAAAATGCAGCAGCTCGAATGGATCACCTTACATACCCCACCGCGATCTGCTAAGATGACATCTAAAACCATACGGTTTTGTAACGTCATAAGTCTCTCCGCCTGAAGTTCTGTGGTGATATTACCAAGGGCACTGGCAGTAATATTAGCTGTCGATTCTACCACTCGAGTCAACTGTCTCAGGTTCCTACTGTTAACCATAGGTCCCCAAAACGGGAGGAAACCCTTGAAAAAGTCTCCTGCCTCTTGACCGGCAGTATCCTCTTCGCTAATTACGCCTCGCACAACTCTAGTCTTGTGATAATCGGCATCTACAGTGAACGTCGGAGGCAACAAATTTGCAATGAAGCATGAGCCCATGAAGTCAGCGGGCAACCATGCATATGCACGATCATAGCAAATAAAGTATGTACCCTTGGCAGCCAGAAACACAGGGGATGAGGACATCGGCAGAATGTAATTTTCAGTGCAAGCACTTGCTCCAAGTCGGGCTTGCGATCTTCGGCCACGACCCATAAGACAAAAATTACCAGTGTGGGGTACGACCCATATTGGAGGCGAGCTTTTAAGCTGCTTTTCACTAGTGAACACACTATATTCGCCTCTACTTAGGACTCTATAGGCTTGTACCTCTTCTTCAGGAATAAGCGAGGGATCATAGATATCGCTATCTAAATCCTCTATGGCTATCGACAAAGGCTTCTGATACGAGGTAGGACCAGAGTAGGGGGAACGTGGTTCTCGAATGGGGTGGAAACCCAGTGCGCTTCGAAACATTGTTTGGAATGCTCGAGCTGACCCTTGGGAACTATACGGTAACACCAGATATGGAATTCCCTTATCCGTAGTATGTGGCATCAACCCACACACCCAACAATTAGTAGTATTAATCACTAACTGATGCTGATGGAGGAGCTGAATAAAGGAATTGTTGCGAAATTCTACACGTCTAGCCTGCTCGTGTTCCGGTAACATGTGAAAGGAATGGGGAGAAGCAGTAGAGGTAAGATTAGGGTAGGGAGTAGGAGTAGGTGTAGCAGGTAAGAAGTAAGACATCGTATAGTACACCCCACCCGCCAATAATGCAGAAGCAGTCAAAAATAACACAAACAGTTGGAATATAAAACATTTGGTACGACTGAGTTGCTGCAGCTTGAGTCTGTGCGCCTTAGCTCCCTCAAAATCATTCAGCTTCGAGAATGCCATTCCCTACGACCGTCCGCAACGTTTCTTGACGCACTTCGTTCTGTGTAGCAATAGTCAATCCC
Organism: Lissotriton vulgaris; assembly: GCF_964263255.1. NCBI lineage: Eukaryota > Metazoa > Chordata > Amphibia > Caudata > Salamandridae > Lissotriton > Lissotriton vulgaris. The sequence continues at coordinate 1,887,493,947 of NC_141687.1, read as the reverse complement.
TAGGAGTTCCTAGGAACCGACGGCCTTTAACCTAGCGTCAAGACCTACTATCCAGAAGGAAGTACGCGCGCGGCCCTACGGCCTTCAATACACAATATGTATATACAAGCACAAAGTCTCTCGGCTGTGGAAGTAAAAAGATACAAGGGAGGAAGCTCAATATATATATATATATATATAAAAATTATAGTGATACGTATGCTCAAAACTGATCACGGGAAACGGGGATAATGCAGTCGTTAATTCAGCAAAACAAAAAATATTTTTATTTGTCCTTAGTGCGAGATCGCAAAGAATATCGGTGTTTCCCGGGACGTGTCTGCTCGTCGAACAAAGGATCCGTTGAAGAGACAGCGTCCTGCTGATCAGTCGATTGTTCTGGTCTTGAGTCTTTTGCTGACAATTGTTCGACAGTGTCTTTCTGCTGCGCTGAGGATTCGTCAACAAGCTGTGCGTCGCTAAAAGGCACAAACGCCGGCAATGTTTCTGTTTCTGTTGACGCAATGCCTTTCCTTACCCACGGGTCTGCCGGTAAAGGGATAGGGACTCGCTTCGTATGGGTGGCATGCACCCAATTTTTACGCCCCTCAAGACGAACGGCAGTCCTCGTGGCCAGGAGCACCTGGTAAGGTCCGGTGAACCTCGGGTCCAGATTATTCTTGCGTGAAAAGTTGCGTGTCACCACCCAGTCTCCAGGCTGGAGCTGGTGGCCTGGACCCTCCGTCTGCGTCGGCAATGCGTCGTAAACCTGTTGGTGAATTAACCTCAGTTTAGCAGTCAAGTCATGTAAATAGTCAATCAACATTGGATACTCAAGATCAGAAAACATTCCTGGCCTAGGAACCCCCCACACATTCGCAGGACGGCCGAACACTATTTCGTAGGGACTAAGCCCTATTCGGGAGTGTACAGTCGCCCTAGTTGACAGTAATGCTAAGGGCAAAGCATCAGGCCACGAAAGACCAGTCGTAGCCTGAATCTTCGCTAGCTTTAATTTAAGGGTGCCGTTGTACCCTTCAACCAATCCAGCTGACTGGGGATGGTTGGCGCTGTGGAATTTTTGATTTATTCCAAGGCCCTTACACACACTCTTCATCACACTTCCAACAAACTCACTTCCGTTATCTGACCACACGATTCTAGGCATTCCATACCGAGGAAAATATTCCTTCAATAGGATTTTCGCAGTAGACAAAGCAGTATTGTCTTTGAGAGGATAGGCCTCGATCCATCGGGAAAATGCGCAAACCACAACTAAAACGTATTTCAGGTTATTGCATCGCTCCATATGGATGAAGTCCAATTGAATCACCTCAAAGGGATACGAAGGGGGAGCAAAACTGCCAGGAGGAGTTGGGGTTCCTTTGCCAGGATTGTACATCATACACACCATACAATTCTTCACCAACCGTTCAGCACATTTCGTAATTCCATCATTCTTCCACACAGGCGACAACACTTTACAAATGCCTTTCACGCTAATATGTGCTAACCCATGTGCCATTGTCACAACGGCCAGTACATACGCATCAGGCAACAACCATCTTTTCTGATCCGACAAATCAATCCAACAACCACTCGCATCCAACTTTCCCGTACTTTCTTTCCACTTCGCCTTTTCAGTCTCGGTGGCCTCATTCTGAATTTCTTTCACACTTTCAATGGTGTCTTCACACATACTCGATTCCGTAGGCCACCTAACCGAACTCGTCACATACATTCGAGTGCTAAGGTTCCGGGCAGTCTCCTTAGCAATCTCATCCGCAAACGCATTACCACGACCAACATCATCCGTCACTTTACGATGCGCACTACATTTAACAACCGCTACTTGCGTAGGCAAAGTCAATGCATCCAGAAGATCATTCACAAGCTGGCCATGCTGAATCTTCGTACCGTGCGACGTCAAGAAACCTCTCTCTCGCCACAATCGTCCAAAACTGTGCGCGACGCCAAAAGCGTATTGGCTGTCGGTGAACACATTCACACGTTTACCTTTCGCTAACACACATGCTCTAGTAAGAGCAATCAATTCCGCAGCTTGGGCAGAATTCTGATTCAATCTTGCAGTCTCAACAACAGTATTCAACGTTACCACAGCATAAGCAGTAGTCACATCACCATTCGGCAACTTAAAACATGACCCATCCACATACAAAGTACCATCCGGGTCTTCCAATGGGGTGTTTTTAAGGTCCACTCGACCTTTCGTTTCCTCTTCAGTCCTCAAGTAGCAGTCATGCTCTACTACTTCATCTGACTCTGCACTAATTGGTAACAAAGTTGCCGGATTTAAGACATTACAACGTTTTATCTGAATATGGCTTGCCAATAACGTCAACTCGTACCCAGACAACCTCGCACTCGTCAAGTGCTGAGTTTTCGTACGATTTAAAAGAGTATCGACTGCATGCGGAACCATCACCGTAAGCATATTATCCATGACCAATCCTGCTGATTGTCGGATGGAGACCGCAGCTGCCGCAGTTGCTCTCAAACAACTCGGCAATGCTCTAGCTACTGGGTCCAAGGTCGAGGAAAAATATGCACATGGACGTTGCTTACCACCAAAAGGTTGCGTTAAGACACTCAAAGCACAACCTTCCCTCTCGTGAACATATAGCGTAAACGGCTTGCTGTAGTCAGGAGTACCCAACACAGGAGCCGAACACAATGAATCACGTAATTCAGAAAAACTTTTCTGACATTCTTCCGTCCATGGTAAAGGGGTTGAAACATCCTTGCACGTAAGAGCCACCAATGGTTTCGCTAGCAATGAAAAATTAGGAATCCATTGCCTGCAGTATGACGTGATACCTAGAAAGGCACGCACATCTCTTTGGGATTTTGGCACAGCCATTCGCGCAATCGCTGCAATTCTCTCTGGGGTCAATCTCCTTCCCTCCTTTGACAATAAGTGACCTAGATAGGTTACTTCTTGACAACAATATTGGAGTTTAGAAGGGGACACCTTGTGATTCAACTCACAGAGATGTTGCAGCAACGACACCGTAGCAATTTTGCAAATGTCCTGAGTATCGGCAGCCACCAATAGGTCGTCGACGTATTGGATCAAGGCCGCACCAACCGGCAACCGAAACGCATCCAGTTGACCTTTCAAGGCTTGACTGTAAATCGAAGGACTTTCACAGTAGCCCTGAGGAGCGCGTTTGAACCGGAAGCTTCGTCCACCGAGAGAGAAACCGAAAAGGTCCCTGCTCTCTTCGGCAATCGGGATGCTGAAAAACGCATTTTTCAAATCTATCACCGAAAACCATGATGCAGTAGCTGGAATCAGAGTCAGGAGCGCCGTGATGTCAGGCACAACAGGGAATTGAGGAACCACAATTTTATTCACCTCCCGTAAATCGATAACAAAACGATAAACAGGCGGTTTTGTAGGATCCAGGCGTTTAAGAATAGGCAGTACAGGGCTATTGCACACGTTTCCCCGAGTCTCTTCAATGACATCTTTCTCGATCAAATCATAGATGATCGCCAACAGCGCTCGTTCACCATCAAGGGAGATACGATACTGGGGAATACGTGGCAATCGCCCATTAGATTTCAACTGAACAACATAAGGAGAGATATCAAGTAGGCCCACGTCATTTGGACCCGTCGCCCACAAAGACGCAGGAAGAGAACTCAATTCCGGTGGAAGCTTATCAAGAGACAAGTACATAGGAGTGACAACCCTCTCTCCTAACGTAAGCTTTACACCCGCAGGAGAACAATACAAAGTTGCGTACAAACGTTTAAGCAAATCCAGGCCCAAAAGATTTTCGCCACATCCCGTGGTTAAAATCAACGGAGCTTCTAGCTCACGTGGCCCAATTTGAAGGGGCAAAGGGCGCGAAACTGGATTGCTAACGGGGGCGCCAGAGAATCCAACAGAAACATTTGTTAAGCCAGACAAAGGTGCGCCAGGGAGTTTTGAATGCATGATAGAACTTTTCGCTGCACCAGTGTCCAACAGAAAAGGCTCAACGACGCCCGATGTAGCAACTGCGACGTAAGGCCCTCTCTGATCAACCGGAACTGATACCACTCCCTCTCCTTGTCTTTGGCTGTCCTAGTAATTACTGTCGTCAGTTCCCTGATCGACGTAATAATCATCTACATTGTACTGCGCAGATCGTCCTTGCGACGATCCACGTTGATCGAAACAATTATTAGAATTAGATGAGTTGTCTGAGCGATCATTCTGAGCACCACGACCTCTACCACGTGACGCCTGTTGCGAACCACCACGACCTCCTTTAGATGAGTTACCACTATTACGTTCATTCAAAACAGGGCAGTTAAATTTAATGTGTCCCTCCTGTCTACAATAAGCACATTGATTGTACCCTAACGATGATCTTTGGGAGGAGGAATCATTACGCGGCTGTGACCGATTCGATTGCGACTGCGATCGATTCTGTTGTGAATTGTTCTGATTTGACCGCGGAGGATACGCTTGTTGCAACAACACTTTAGTTTTCAGCTCTTTCGTCTTTTTGTCAGCACGGTCATTCTCTTCTTTCTCTCTGTTTTCATAGTATTGTGCCGTAGCCAATATCTGAGCTGAGGTGGAAACGGCCCATGCACTTTCCGAATTCTTCAATTTATTGCTCAAATCGGGCAATAAATTCGAAACAAATTTATCCACAAACAACCTTTGGCCACCCTCAGTACCCATATCCTGTCCACTATGGTCGATGAATGCTTCCTCAAACCTCGTAAAGAAGTTGGAAACACTCTCATCTTTCTTTTGCTTACAGGCTGACAATTTGTCCCAGTTTACCCTCATAGCCGGCATGAGAGTTTTCATTAATGTTATAATTCTTTGGGGAAGGGCAGTTATCAACTGATCGGGTTTGGCACCACCAACTTGTCCAGCATCTGCCGCTAAAATGGCAGCCCAATCACCGCCCAATTCATTTGCGTGATCTTGCTGGCGAATCTTAGCCCATACCGGTTGCGGTACGACATTTCCGAACAACATATCGATATCGGATAGATTCATTACCGTAGCATCTACGAGCTGCGACAATTCTTTGTAATACCCAGTAGGATTTTTGCGTGGATCAGGCAAGGATTGCTTCACCTGTAACACTTCCGAACGTTTCCACGGGAGGTGTATCCACACTCTCTCGAAATGGCCCACTGTTGTCGGAGGAGCGGCATTAGGATTAGGCGGTATCCAAACCGGCGGAACTTCACGCATGGGATATTGGCCAGACTCATCTGGTTGTTTTTCAATATCCTCGACAAACAATGCATGAGGTATCGGAGCGGGGCGAAAAGATAGCAACCGCTCGATAGCACGTCGAACATTAGTATCAACTATCAGCCCAGTTGCGAACTGGAGCCGAAGTTCAGACAGGGCGGTCAGCACCTCGTCAGGCGCATCGGCCGCTATCTGATCGTAAAGGAACTTACACATTTCATCAAACACGTATCTCTGGGTTGGTATATTGAATTGACAAAACGTTTCGAGGACAACACGTGGTGGATTTCTCTGCGGATTTACCATCCAACCCATCGCCATATTATATAGCGCAGCGCGTTCTCTGTTTCCAGGAAGCTGGCTTCGTCTCTGAGGACCATCGGAACCAGCGGACCCATGAACAGGTCCGAGCGAATGAAAGAAGCTAGCCGCAAGAGGAGAATTGCGGCTACGGGTAGAGGGAGAAAAATAAGACACAGGGCTAACAAGAGAAGGAGTAGAAACAGTAGCAGCAACAGGGGTTAACAAAACAGTAGCGGGAGCAGGAGTATGTGGAAGCGGAGGAGCAGTAGGAATAGAAACAGACAAAGGAGCGGGAACAGTCGGAAGAACGGGTGCAGGTTGAGGAACAGGTGGAGGAACAGGTACGGCAGGGACCACAGGAGCTGCGGTACCCTGTACGTACGGAGGTGGCGACTTCATAAGATAAGACATTAAAGGATCCTCAACTACCTCTTCCTTCTTATCCGACTCCGTAGGCAAAGCAGGATAGCATTTATCTATGGTCATACGCTGTAGTCTTTCAAACACTTCCTTATCCTTATCCTCCTTATCACGCTGGAACTGCTCAGCTTTCTTCACTATGGTAGCAACATTATCTCGCTGACTACGTTTATTCTGTCTGATTTCTTTCTGTCGGGCTTCTTTGCGCCACAACCGAAAGGCATCAAACATGGCCGGCCTTTATTTTCGTTCGAACAACTTCATTTCCAGATTATCTAAGATTGACGCCTCGAAGCTACCGTGAGGTGGCCAACGAAGATCGCCGTCCTTCTTTGTATATTTAATCCAATAATCGTTAAAGGTAATTGGGCCTAGCCCATGTTTGCTATATAGATCATAAGTAGGAGTTCCAACCGGAGGTATCGGACACGAGTCCTCCAGTCGGGAATCCGCACCACAAGGTCTAAAACAACTAAACAAAGAACTGCGACCAGGCATCTTGCACACTAGCCGAGTTTCACAAACTTCAAGGGTTACGGGATTTACCAAGTCCCAGCAAAGAACAAAAACCCTCGGTCTTTGGCGGCTGCAGTCGTCAAACAACACAACAAAGTACGCTAGCAAAGTGTCACCGACAAAAACACTCACACAGCGTGTACAACAAAAACACTCGCTAAAGTGTCAACAACCAAAAGCTATGGGAGCGACCCACAAATACTTAACTCAAAAATCGATGGCGTCACCGGGAAGGCCCGTCAATCGTCTCGCTATACCAAGGTCTACGCCAGGCGCCAAAACAGGTCTACAGTCAGGGCAGCAGTCCGTCGCAGCCGTCCGGAGGCGGGAATCTTCGCGGGAAAAGTCTTCGGGCCACTTATTTCGACAACAGGATCGATGAAGCGGAGTGCACCTTCCCTCGGAGATTTCACACGAAGTTCCTCACGATCGTCGGGCTTGGACCGGTACCACTGATGCAGCCCCACGTTGGGCGCCAACTGAAGGACTGGGTTCTGTAGGACCCAGCGGTGCCAGGGCACAACACCTGAAACCTTCGTGGGTAACCTGCTCCGGCGTACGAATCACAGAGACACGGGACACTTCCTTCGACGTCAAAGATTCAAGGTTTATTTGCTGCAGGGAACACAGAGATCACGACAAGTACACAGCGTGCAACTTGGGGAGACTGCTTCAAATTGGTTCTGTGGATCGCTCCTTTTATACAGTTTTTACCCATAGGATAACATTGAACACAAAAGTTTACAACCCGGTTCTCACAATTATCCCCCAGAGGGGTCGCTTTGGTCACTTTGAAACACATACGATCCGAAACATAAGTGCGGAAACATTTGGCGGTTCCCAACTGTGAAAACCCATCTTCCCACCATTAGCAAATTCCAATCAGCAGTAAAACAGATCGAAATAGGAACAAAGACAGGTGTAGAGGAAGACGGGGACAGTGGGGAGATCGGAAAGGGTGTAAAAGGGGAGGTAACAGGAAACACGAGATGCAGGCATCAAAGGGACGTGCCTAATGAGATGCACGGCTGAGACAATAAGCCCGTGCGGCAAGATGAGCCTCAAGCGGCGTCATCTGCTTTACAGTAGCATCCCCCTCGTCATAAAGACACTTACAAAGAACATGTGTCTTCCGCAAATATCTTGGGAGTCCCAGGGTCGCGAAACGGACAACGTCCGTTCGCTGGCTACTTGAGGGCAAGAGACAAAATGGATGCCGTATCTAAGATGGAACCCGTGGGTACAGATGAAAAACCCACCTAACAAACGAACGGTTTAAGTTAGCACCGTGAAACTGCGCACACTTACTAAACTCGTCATTTGCGGTTCATAGATACCAGATTCGACTATATTCGTGCGAGTCGAATGCACCACTTACAATTGTCACGGAACCTCACTGCCCATGGGGGTACCTCGGGCCTACTTTAGGGATGCTGTACATGTAGTAAAGGGGAAGGTTAGGGCCTGGCAAGTGGTTGCACTTGCCAAGTCGACATGCTGTCCTCACATACACTGCTATGGCAGGCCTGAGACAAGTTTACAGGCCTACTCGTGTGGTGGCACATTCAGTGATGCAGTCCCAATTGTAGCATTTGATGTACATGCCCTGGACACACATAGTGCCCTTAACTAGGGATTTACCAGTAAATCAAATATGCAAATCATGGATAACCAATCAGAATCACAATTTACACAGGGAGCACTTGCACTTAAGCACTGATCAGTACTGGTAAAGTGCCTAGACTATCTAAACCAGCAAAATCAAAGTCCAACATAACAGTAACAAATACAGGAGGTAGAAGAAAAAAGATAGGGGAAACCAAGTCAAGGATGCCCGGTCTAACAGGACAACTGACCTGAGGTATGTGATTTACACAAATCATATTTGTTAACTTGGTACAGTGACACAGGAGGCAAGTAAGATGTTACACTTTTGCATAGTAGTCATCCTATGAAGTATCTGATTTCCCTGTAAATTCAGATTGACAAATATGTTTAAAATAAACAGACTTGTGTTTCAATGACTGGATAAATTATTTCTGAAATGCACTGAAGTTAACATGACACTTCACACCAATGAAAACTATTTGCAGTGGCAATGAAAAGTTTGTTTCACAAGTGGAAAAAGCATATTCACAATAGTAAAGGGTTTTTGCAACCACGTCCGGCAGCATCCTACTTTACCTCCCAGAATATTTTTAGGGGACATACCTGTTCGCTTACAACTTATGTGGACTAGTTCAAAACGCCTGTGCTTTTCCCGATCTGATTTCGGATGCTTTAGTATCTGGATGGTTGTACCTGCTATCAAATAATGATCTTTTAGCATGCTACTTCTAGTGAAATACATCTCTCCCCCATATTTTCGTTTTCTTTTTGCTTTTTACATTGGGAGTTTTTAACTTTGGCTATAGCTTCCTAGAAAAGCCTGGCTAGATGGGCTCCTTTTAAAAGAACAACCATTCATTATTCCAATGTTGCCATAACTGTTACTCTGGCACAACAGCTGAATGGGTACACAGGTCTTGCACAGTTGTATAGAGTTCACATAAGGGGTAAGAAGTGAAGTAAAAATATTTACAACTGTTAACTTAAAATGTATCAAGCTGCTCTGACGAATGCATCATTTCTGCAGTCAGGCTGCAATGGATTTTACCAATGTGTAAACCGATGTACACAATATTTCAGTCACATTTGATAGAAATATGTTCCTGCTTCTTCTACAAACAGAGCACATATTTCACTTGATTGCTAAATCTATTTTCTGTGTAATATTGCTGGATATTTCTTTAGAAAAGGTTTGCTCAATTTTAGTATTTGGTGTAAATATCGCAGACTGTGTTGTGAAAAGTTGAAATCATTTCGAGGAGTAAATGTTGGCAATTGTGCTGTTTGAAAGCCAAACCAGTCTGGAAAAAGCTCTCCCTTCTAAAGAAAGTGAAACAGTTTTTTTCCAGAAAGCAACTTCAGGACTCATGTTAAAGCGCTCTTACGCTTGGCATTTGGATGGTAGCAGTGCCCTTGCTCCATGCTCTATGATACTCCACACTGGCATCCCCTGAAAGGCATTCTATATGCCACAGCACATCTCATCTATAGCCATAAGAAATATGGTCTCATTATCCGCAACCTGATCGAACAAGGTTATCTTGCCGTCCCTGCCTGCACTACCTTCAACAGTCGCTGCATTATTTACAAAGACATCACTATCAGCACCCCTGCTTTTCTTGCAGACAGGCTCACCATCTGTGGTGGTTCTCAGCACACTCATAGCCAAGACACAATCGGACTGCTGAATAAAAAGGTAAAAAGAAAAAAAAAGACAGCAGACCTTTTCCATCTTTGCACGCAGGATCTGGAACAAAATCACTTCATTCATCAGGGCCATGGCAGCGCTATTCCAACTTAGACGTGGGCTTGGCACACAAAACTCTACCTTTACAACCTTCAATCTCTACGACATTCTCCTACAGTTATCCTTACCTATTCCAGTCCAAAAGCAGAATGCACGCAATTAATTTGGATTACAATGTAGTATGTAATAAGTATTCTACTTTGGCATAACTGTACCCCTAGAGTTTGGGCTCCTACCAATCCTGAATTAACTCCATAAAAAGATTTACTGTTGGTTTAACTGTGCCTCCATAGGTCAGGATGTGCCACTCCTGGGTGGAATACATTTAAGCGCACTTGAGAAATGCAAACCACTGCTCGCTCTGCCCAGCCCCACCCCGCCCGACCTGGCTCCAGTCCTGCACAGAAAAATCAATGATAATAACGTCTTGTTATTATCATTTTCATTTTTGCACTGCTCAAATAGCAGTGAGGCAACACACCTATGCCTTAGTGTAGGAGCCGTCACTGCCCACAAACGATACATGAAACACGGCTGCTCTTCATCAAAAAAATCACAAAATACATTCAACAAAGGAAACTCTGCTCTAGACTGGCACCTCGCCTCAAAATCCCACCATTCAAGAAAAAAGCCATTGGTGGAACATCTGTATCTATCTGTTCATGCAGCCAAACTATGGAACTCTTTACCCTCAAACATAATATCTACGGATTACTACCTTATCTTCAGAAGACTGCTCAACAGTTGGCTATTCCCTTCTATACCACCATATTCAAACATGAATATACATCCTAACCTTGTGCATTTAAGCAGTTATTTGGATTATTTATGTGTACCTAGATATGTGTATTCCTTTGTTTGAGGGGTTTCTTATTATCTTGTTTATAAATGTATAGATTTTATTAGTTCTGCTTAACAAATGTACATATTACTTATGGTTATATTTTTCGATGTTTAACATTTAAATAGGTCACTGCATAAATAAGTAAATTTTTATAATAACTATTCATATATATATATATATATATATATATATATATATATATATATATCAGCCACGGCCCGTGGAGGGAGTTCCGGTGGGGCAGAAAGGCGGGTCGGGGAGGGGCAGGGTGGGGAGTGCTAAAAACCGGAATATGGTTAATTGGAGGTAAGTAAACAATTTAATTAATAAAACGAATTTCGTAGTGCGCGCTGCATCGCATTTTGCGATGCAGGGCACGCTCCGAAATTTGTTTTATTTATTAAATTGTTTACTTACCTCAAATTATCCATATTCCGGTTTTTAGCACCACCCCCACACTGCTCCTCCCCTGTCCCACCTTTCTGCCTTACCGGAACTACCTCCACGGGCCGCGGCTGAAATACATGTGTGTGTTTGTGAGGTGTGTGTAAATAAAAACAAATAAATTAGCTCAAAGTACAGCAACACTTGAAGGTCTGAGCTTTCTGTCTTTGTAGGTAATTTAGCTCTACTTCAAAGCATAAGGAAAAGACCCATACCCCCTGCCGCACGGCACAATAAGTTTTTCTATGATGAAAGAAAAAATCTAAGGCACCTGGAGAAGAAATGGAGAATATCACCCTCTACTATTAATATTTCTAATCTCCGATACGCTACACAAACACATTTTCTGTGAAAAATCGAAATACTTCAGAACCCTCCTTGACTCTGCCAAGAACAGACCAAAGAAACATTTTGACTTAATCAGAACTACCACTAATACCCCACCTCTTTTAACATCACATTTGTTGACCCTCCCACGAAAGCAAAATTTCTTCAATTCTTCGATACAAAAGTTAATTTACTCCTTGACCATTCTTTACATCCCAACCCACATGACTAATTCAGATCCAAAAGCTCCTGGCACTGCTTTGACGTCATCACCTCTGACACCCTCATCATGAACATTTTAAAAACAAAACCTCTCAAAATACCTTTACACCCACATGCTCCCCTTTTGGTTTGATCTGATTAACCTCTCTCCGCCCAAGTGCCTTTCCTGATGTGCTTAAAACGGGTTAGGTGACCCCACTATTAAATAACCATCCGCGGAGGTGATCGACTTTAATAACTTCTACCCTATCACCAACCTCCCTTTCGTTGCAAAAATCACAGAAAGATGTGTAGCAGAGCAACTCACCCAACACATCAAGGACAATAACCTTCCTGATGAATTTCAATCTGGCTTCAACCAAGGCTGCAGTCCAGAAAGAGTGCTGATACATGTTATTGACTATGCCTTCCGTGTACTAGCCTCTTGCCTCGAGATCTTGCTTGATCTCTCTTCAGCCTTTAAAACTGTAAACCATTACACCCTTCTCGACATTCTAGAACATCAAATGGGTTTTGAAGGCTTCGTTCTTAAATGGTTTGAATCATACCTCATGGGCCGATCTCAGATGATCAAAGTACGAAACTATCTCTCAATATCTGAGGTTGTTGATCAAGGCTCTATCCTTGTTCCCACCCAATTCATTCTCTACATGGAACCTCTAGGAGAACTACTACAAAAGATTGGGATCCCTTATCACCTCTATGCTGACAACAACAAACTCTACCTAAAGTTGTCCTCTGCACAAGACATTTCATTCCTCGTCACCAACCTCAACTCTATCCAAGAATGGATGACATCTCACCACCTAATTCTAAATCCTTCAACAACTGAGTTCTTCTTATCTCAAACTTTCCAAGTCCTATGCAATCTTGGATGGATAATCTGAACATTCTCAACAGCAAACCTAACATAGTCATAGTGCTAAATCCCTAGGACTCATCCTGGACAAGAGACTTAACATTCATTCCCAAAAATGCACACTACCAACTTCGCCTTCTCAGGTGCATCTGACGTTTCATTCCTGTACAGGACTTGAAAAACATTGTTCAATTGTTGGTACTCTCCAGACTCGACAATTGCAACTCACTCTTTGCAGGAGTAATCAAGATCCACCTTTTTCCTTTGAAATCTATCATTCATTCAGTGGCGCGCTTCGTCTACACGGCCAAAAGAAACAACCACATCATGCCTAAGCTGATCACTCTTCACTGGCTTCCTACTGAAGCCAGGTCAATATATAAGACTGCTTGTATCACCCATATAGCCATTCATACTTCCACCCCTAACAATCTAGCTAACAAACTCAAAATTTCAAGGGGATCAAGACCCTCACATAATGCTTAAAACGTACTGCTCGATACTCGAAATTTCAAAAGGGAAAGACTTATGATGCATTTTTTTCCGGTTGTGCGATCAGAATTTGGAATTCACTTTATCCATACCACCGCACTACCACCTCTATCTGCATCTTCAACAATAACCATAAAACCCTTCAATTCCAAGGACACTGTTACCAATAATTCTCTGATTGCTTCATGTTCCTCTCTAGAGAACTAGTTTGTCCTTCTAGTTCAACTGTGGAATTTGTACTTTTGAAACCCTAATCGCTCCAATTTTAATTTGCAATGTACATTTTTTGTGAATCTATATTTTGTAAATGTGTAACCATCACTCTGCTTAACTGTAGTAGTTATACGTCCTTGCATAAGTTGTATACGCCCTTGCATTAGTTATGTCTCCAATGTTAATTTACAATGTGTAATTTTTAGTGAATCTATATTTTGTGAATATGTAATCTTCACTCTGCAAAACACTAGTAGTTATACGTCTTGTCACCTCTACCATGTTACCTGTAATGTCTGATCTAATGTACTTCGCTCTCTATTTTAAAGCGCTTCGACACCTCTGGGTAAATTATGCTCTATATGAAATTATGGACAATAATAAATGAATAAGAACTCCACAGCTGACAACTGAAGAGAGACAGGTTGAGCAAGATGACCAGTAGAAGAAGGCTGGCATGTCCAGTTGTGGGATGAGCTAGGGCAGCCCTGTTGTGAAACTTGAGGATGAGTGCAGATGGAAGGCATGTCAGACATGTCAGGCATGTCAGAAGACAGAGAAGGAACACCTCAGCAGCACGCACAGGAACACAACCAAGCTGAGCAAAGTGATACAGAGAAAAGAACCGGAGTATCGAAGTTGTGACAAATATCACAGAAGCCAGAAGGCCAAGCACGACGTAGCCTGTATGCTGAAAGCATCCCAGAAGGCAGGGAAGAACTTCAGCCTTACAGCAGACACAGCAATGACTACCTTTTGAGTCGCCTGCAGAAAGGAGTGTACTGTGGGAGGAGCGTGATTAGAGCTCCACCAATGGCATCACTCGCAAATACTGAGACTAGACAACAATGACACCAAGTAAACCTATCGCTGAGACTTGATAAGAACTCAGCCTGCCTCATCCTTTCCCTATCAAGAGGCAGGAAGGTAGCACAAGTAGGAGGCAGGAATACAGAGGCCCGGAGTATGGGCACAACACCTGAAGCGGTGTATGCAGCCATGCTAGAGGACCTGGCGAGATTAAGGGCCAATGCTAATTAATAGTTGAATTGCAGAAGCACAAGCTCAATCTGAATCGCCCGCCCATTGTTATTGACTGTGGCGTGTTGGCGGAAAAAGGTTTCGTTTTAAACAAAGTTGTTGAAGACAAATAGGGTTTGTTAATAAGTAAGGAAATCTGCGCATTCTCTATTGACAGGAAGTGGTTGGTGACACATTGGTCAAAAACAGAAAATGGTGGGGAGCACGGAGACATGAGCTCTGAAGAAGCTGAGGACTTGGAACATTTGATTGTGCTGGCAAAGGAGGAGAGTAGTAAGCTCAGCAACGAGTGCTTTCTCCAGAGGTTGTTTGGTGAAGGACTGAGCCATCAGAGGGACACAAATGTAAACAAGGACACAAGTAAATTTGCAAAATGACCCAACACCAGATATATGCAGGAGGAGAAGGAGAACCCCCAAAAAGAGCAAGGCAAAGAGAAAAAGACAAGCAAAGGAGAAGGACTGAGGGAAAGGTTATGATGGCTCTAACTAGCAAGATTATAGCAGAAACCAGCTCTGCATCACTGCTTGCTTCTAAATAGTGAGCCAATAGGTGTCACAGTAATGGAATGTATGAAGTTATTAGCCAGTGCTTGGTTAGGTGGCATGAAAGAAAGTACCAGTGGGTGTACACCACTTAGTCAAGGTCCACATAAGCAGCACAACCCACGAAACATATGGGAGGCTTACACAATGCCAGCCACAACACAGAGGTTGCAATTGGGTCAAACCTACTTCAAAAGGGAGGTCTAGCCAGCACCATTACAGCAGGCATGGCTAGAGGCATGCACTCCTAACAACAGCAAATTAACATGCAAACAGAGGAACAGCAGGAGACAGCACAGATCAGACAGCCTGCAGTGAACCCTCCAACAACATGGCTGGGAGGGTCGTGGGACCACCAATTTCCACAGCAGCAGCGATGACATCTTGGATAGCAAACACAGGTTTGCCAGATGGCTCAAGGGCACACACAGCGTTAGGCGCAACCTGCACACCTTTACAGAACACTCAATATATGAGGAGGGTCACTGGGGCATCCACCCATGGCATTAAAGTGTACAGGGTTAGCAAACTTGATACCTATATCAGTAAAAGAGAGGATATGGCAAAAGAAATCCATGGATATATTTTCACTTTTGGAAGCGCAACTGGAGAATTGCAACTTGCTGAATTCTGATGAAAAGGTGAAGCAAAAAAAAATAATTAAAAAGGGGTAGAAAAAGAATAGAAGCACTATAAAACTGTGTGCATGGATTTCGCATAATGGTATTCATAATTGTTAAGAATATCCCTCAATGCACCACTGATTTAAGGTTATGTCAATTCTAAATCCATGAGGCACAAAGAATATATTGGGGTTGATGTATGACTGTAATACAACCAGGAGCTTTGTTTAAAGATGCAGGCTTAAGCTAATAGTCCAAGGACCCAGGCATACCACAGGCAACACATTGGATCTGATTATTACTAATTCTCCCTCCGTGTCCTGTGAGCCGCCTTGCACCCTCTTTTGGACCGATCATTCGTTAGTTGGGTTTCGGGTTTTCTCAACATATGCACCTGAACACCCTAAAAAACCTAAGCAAAATTTGTTGAGACCATGGCACAAGGTCACCCCAGACTCTTTCACTAGGGAATTCAATATTCCGGTGATAATGGAGGTTGGGGATGTGAACAAAGCACTATCAGACTATCACAAGTCTTTAAAAACGTTGCTAGACAACCTGGCCCCTGTGGAAAATCATCATGTAGTTAAAAATGGTGCACATGCTCCATGGTATACACCAGAATTGCGCAGGGAGAAAGCCCTGTGTAAAAAACTAGAGAGATGATGGGAGCAAGCCCATAACCCCAGTGTTAGAGATGCATATAAAAAACATTAGTGCTTTACCATCGCAACATCAAAAAAGAGCACAAGTCACACATTGCACTACAACATAGGCAGGCTGGGAACTGCTCTAACGAGTTATATAAAGTCCTCAAATCTTTCTTAAACCTGCATGCCTGCTCAGCTGATACCCTACCCTCACAAGTTCTATGTGGTTCTATTGCAAATCACTTTGAAGAGTAAGTTAATTTGATTTACAACTTTCTGAGACCAGTGGAGGAAATGGGATTAAGATCCAATTCTACCCTCTCTAATGCTGTCAGTACTTGTACCCTAATTAATTTGTTACCTCTTAGGCCAGATTCCATTTGTAAAGCTCTGAGAGCAGCCAAATCAGGGTCTCCTCTAGAATTCACTCCAGCCAAGATCTAAGCAGCCCTGTCTAAGCAGCTCACCATAATCATCTGCTTTTTACTAAACCTCTCAATTAGTTCGGGAAGGATCCATTAGACTGTAAAGCTGCCTGCGTTATTCCTATCCGCTAGAAGGTGAATCTCACAGCCTCTGACCTGTCCAATTATTGTCCTATCTCGCTTCTCCCCCTCCTGAGTAAATTACTGGAAGGGCATATCAACAGACAACTTATGGAGTTTCAAGAATATAATAGGATTCTGGGCCTTTCCCAGTCTGGGTTTAGACCCATGCATAATAGTGAAACCACGCTTATTGCGGGTACGGACTACGTCAGATGCTCTCTGGATAAAAATCAGCCATCACTGTTAGTGCTGCTTGACTTGTCGGTAGCATTTGACACAGTGTCTCATCACAGATTGCTCCAGAGGCTAGGGATGATAGGTACACGTGGCATGGCTCCGCAATGGTTAACAAGATTTCTATCACACAGAACCCGGACCATCAACCTAGGCCTGTTTAGATCCCGCCCCATACAGTTCGACAATGGGGTGCCTCAGGGCTCCTAAATTAGCCTCACACTATTTACCTTCTATGTGACCTCCCCTCTGAAACCATCAGAGTTTATGGGTTCAGACCTTTTTCATATGCGGATGATACCCAACTTCTTATCTCTTTTGATAAAGACCCGCACAATATGAAAGCACGTTTTGCGGATGGGATGAAAGCTATCTCTGCTTAGATGACAGAGAACTTTCTCCAGTTGAATTACAGAAAAACTGAGATCATGCTCTTCGGCAGAGCCCAACTGCTCCGTGTCGCCGGACTGGTGGCCGGCAGAATTAGGTGCACCAAATATTCCCAAAGCAACAGTAATAAACCTGGGAGGTCGCCTAAATCACACTCAAACTATAAAAGATCAGGTAGTGGCTACCACTGACACCTGCTTTCATATGATGAGTCTGTTGCCCAATGCCTTTCCTCAACTTCCAAGCTCAGTTCACAAAACTTTGGTACAAGCACTGGTGATTAGCTAACTCGACTACTAAAATGCCCTCCTAGCCGCCACAAATGTGTCTCTACTAGCCAAACTTCAAGAGGTCCAAAATTCAGTGGCCTGCCTCATCCAAAATCTGCCTGCCAGGGTGTAAGAAAATAGGATCTGCTTCTATGATTACCCCCACTTTTTTAGCTGGTGATAAGCTGAATTTGACTAGACTGACTGGGATCCTGCTAATCAGGACCCCAGTCTATCGGCTTTCTCCTACAAGTGCTATGTTCAGTACTTAGGTACACCCCAGATTGGATACTGGGGTACCCTTTTAAGTCCCTAGTATATGGTACCCATGTACCCAGGGCATAGGTACCCCAGAGGTCACCCATGGGAAGAAGCATGCATTATGCCACCCATGGGAGACCATTCAAAATGGAACTACATTGCAGCCTGTTTACACAGGCTTGAATCACTTACTAAAGCTATAGGTTTTTCTATATCTAGGGTCACTACACTTAAAACCTATAAGTCACCACTCTAGTAGGCCTTTTCAATCCTGAAAGCAGGGTGCTTGGTTCTAAGTGAGAGGGTGCCCCTGCATGAGCAGCACACCCCGGACAGCCTGTCCTTTCTCCCGGGTTGTCAGTGAAGCAGTCATATACTATAAAGAGGGGCACCGCGTAATTCCGCGATGACCATCTCGAAAAAGGATGCAACAAATCCTATCATGTTTGTTATCAAACATGTTGGAATCATACCTCCACACCGTAGACAGTGTGGAGGTGTGATTCCAAGCACTGGAAGAGCCCTACGTTAAGCTCTCAGTGTTCCCGGTACCAACCGTCTTGACTTGAACAGCACAAAATAGTTGCTGCCGACCAGAGACACAATTCTGCCCTCCTGCTGCTGAAAATATGAATGTAGAAGGAGCACTCCAATGTAAATCTCTAGATTATCAATATGCAGGCGGTTAATTAATTGGTGCTATGGTACTTCATCCGCTGTCAAGCCGGATGACTGAGTAATAGAGACAATGAATGTAGCAGGAGGACCTGCTGGTACCATGCACTGTTCACTGTTTTTTTTAAATCCCAAAACCTTATTTGTAAATAGAAATAAACGAGGCTAAACGAATATACGTACTGTCATTATATTCAATTTGTTCAAAAATTAATCAGTAAATGTCAAATGATAACATTCATAATACTAAAACAATATTTCTGTGCTTAGTAGTGCATAACATTAATCACTCTTAATGATGCAAGAACACAATACACAGTTTCAAAATAATTCAAGAACGCGAAAGCGGAAGGAACGACCTGCAGGCTCCCGACTTTGGATCTTAGGGATTTCCCTTTACAAATTTACACTTTGAAAAATCAGATGATTGTTGGAAACTAGCACAATAATGAGGATGAATTGCAATGAGCAAACTTATATGTAAATAGCCTTGAAAAAGCACTGGCGCGAATCGCCAAAGGGGGCGAAACACGTGTCGGCTGTTTATGTTTTTACTTGAATTAATAAAGATCTCCTCTCTATACAAAAAAATGGACTTTTGACTCAATCTATATGAGTAAGGATTCAGCCTGATGATATGAAAAACTGTTGTAAGCACACTCACTACCCCCTTAAAGACCACTTAGAGCTATCTAAGGTTGTCTAAGACCTCTTAAATCACCATGAGGGTTGTCTGGACTGATGCAAGGTGCCCACTTACATAAGTGGACTTCATATACCAGGCCAGCTTCTTGCATTGGTGAGCAGCAGTTGGGATTCAAGCCTGTATTGTTACTCTAGATAAATCTTTGTGTTGATTAATTGAAAATCCATCACAAATACTAGGCACATATAATACAAGCTTAGAATAGTAATTTCAACTGAACCTAGGGTAGGGTAAGTCAAGGGTCTAGCACACCCTTTCTCCAACCTCAGAGAGTTTAGTTCCCACTAGGTTAGGTAGGTGCAACACCACACCTCACTTAGTATGTCTTCTAAAGTATATGCCGGTGGCTCTCTGCCTACTAGATACAGTGATCTTTCGTTCCAAGAACTGAAAACACTGTGTGCCTCTCGAAAGCTGAAGGCGGGGAAAAGTGCCACCACTCAACGCCTCCTATAGGTTTTACTGTTAGCTGATCTAAGGAAAGCCAGTGGGTCAGATGAACAGGAAAGAGTGGGTGGGCAGTGGAGTGAAGATAGGCCAGGTCCTCTTCGACCTAGAATCTAACCCTGACCAGGTAAAGCCTGATAACTCCCAACGGGACAACTCAGAAATCCCAGAGGATACTGCAGGTAGCCTTGAGGAGGCCCCCTTTGTTCCTCCTGGGAGAGTGCAGAGTACACCAAGGAGGTCTAGATCCACCTCTGCAGAATCCCATACCTCAGGACAGTCAGCAGGGACATCGATATCTAGAAAGAAGGAGAACTCCTAGGATACGGAATGCCAAAATGTTGAACTTGAGAACGCTAGGCTTAGACTCAGGCAAGAGCAGTTGGCCCTTGACAAAGAGTCCCTGGAAGACAAGATGGCTAGGAAGAATTTGGGACCAGAGTCCCATGGTGGCAGCAACAAGGTCCCTAGAGTTACAGATACTTCTTTTGACCATATGAACCTGAACAAGATAGTCCCTCCTTACTATGTTGGGGATGACATCCACAAATGGATAACTGCTTTGGAAAAGGCCTGTAAAGTTCAGAGGGTCCCCCAAGTGCAGTGGGCAGCTATTTTGTGGCTCTCCTTTGCTTTTGAAGAGTGCTCTCAGTGATGGGTTGGGCTTAACCACTGAGCAATTCAGGATTAGGTTCAGAGACACCCAGAAAGCACAGGCAGAGGATTGGGTAGATTTTGTGGTTAGTGCCGCAAAGGCACTGGAAGGTTGGCTACATGGCAGAAAAGTGCATGGCTACCAAGGATTGTACCATTTGATTATGAGGGAGCAGATCCTCAATAATTATCAAAAACAGCTTTCACACTAGTACCTGGTGGACTCCGATCTGACTTCTCCTCAAGAATTGGGAAAGAAGGCAGATAAATGGGTCAGAACCAGGGTAGAGCAGGAGAACCAGGGTGGTGGTGACCAGAAGAAAGGTGGGGATAAGTCTAAAAAGAAGTCCTCTGAAGGTCCCCAAAAGTCCTCCTCTGGGTGTGGGATATAAACTCCAGCTTTTCCCAGAAAGAAACCGTATTGCTTTGTTTGTAAAAAGAAAGCCCTCAAGAAATATGATTCTGACTGCCCCAAAGCCAACAATAAGTAAAATATTCCTCCTACTACTACAGCACCCCCTAGTGCTCCTGGTAGTACTCCCCCGGGTAGTAGTAGCACACTCAAACCTTTAGTTAGGCTCTCATGGGGTACTGAGGTGGATACTGGCTAGCCAGGTCTCCCACACATGCCACGTTGGTCTGTGATGGTGGCATGGTGTTTGCTACTTTTACTGTAAGTCCAAATACCTTGGGCAAGTACAGACAGGAGCCTCTGATCAGTTGTCAGAAAACTGTAGCCTATAGGTACACAGGTGCTAGTGTCACTATGGTGAAAGGAAATCTGGTGTCCCCACTTCAGCTTTTACCTGGATACATGTACCAGGTGACCAACACTGATGGTGTTAGAACAGATCATCCCATGGCCATAGTCAATCTCAGCTGGGGAGGGATTACTGGTCCTAAAAGGGTTGCAGTGTACCTAAACTTGCCGGTAGACTGAATCTTGGGCAATGATTTGGAAACTTCAGCCTGGGCTGAAGTAGAATTTAAGGTCCATCTAGAGATGTTTGGCCTCCCTGAAAAAGCTGGTGTGACCCTTAGGGCCCCGGCCCCAGCCTCACCCCATGGTGGAAAATCAGGAGCATTGAAGCCTGAAAGAATGGCCCACTCTGCTCCACCAGAGAGTACAGGGGAGGAATACAAGTCTTCCCCCCCAGACATTAGATGAGGGCCAGCATTCTCTGGGAACTGACCCTATCCCTTGTGAAGAAACTGCCCCAGAGGCGGTCAGGCCTGTCCTGGCAAAGCCACTGAATGCAGGGGAACCTTCCAAGGAGATACCAAGTCTGGAACAGGTATCCTGCCCATCTCTACCCAGCCTCAGTCAGCCTAGGGCTGCAGAGGTCAGGGGTGTCAGTGGACCCCACATGGCTCACTGCTAAGAGGAATCCACTAATCCACAGATTAGGGACCCCCAGCCTAGTAGTACTAGCCCTATGGATAGATACAGAACAGTCATGGAAAGAAAGGCCTTAATGGTGCCCAGTGCTAAGAGGAAGATGAAACTAACCCTGTTAGGGCCTCACTTCCCTAATCAGACACCCACCAGCCTCTTTCTTGGCTCAAACAAAGGACAGCTAGACACCCCAAGCTTTTGAGAGATTTTAAGACCCTACAGGGGAGGGACTTCTCAGTGGACCATAGGATAGGGAGTATCCCTGCAAATAGCCACTTAGGAAACTATCGGGCACATGCATCATAGTCAATTGCATTCGCAAACGGTGCGAATCGCAATTTTCGGCCGTTTGCGAATGCAATTGACAAAATTGAGATGCATCATGTTTTTCGCAATTTTAGAAATCACAATCATGTTGCGATTTCTAAAATTGCGATTGCATTTAAGAAATCGCAATTTGACATTTCTTAAATGCAATGCATGAACATTTAAAATTTTCGAATTTGCAAATAGGTAGAGGTAAATTACCATGAAGTTGACCTTCATGGCAATTTGCGAAAACTTTCAAAAATGCACAAAAGTGCATTTTTGAAAGTTTCATTTTCCACACACACATGCCCTTGGGGCATGCGTGTGTGAAAAATGCACTTAAAGTTATATTTCAGGGGTGCAGGGGGGTCCTTTGCGCAAATTGTGAATCGCAATTAAGGAGTTTTTAGAAATCGCAAAAAAATTGCGATTTCTTGATGCATAGCCTTTTGCAATTTCTTAATTGCGATTCCTTAATTTTCGCAATTAAGAAATCGCAAACGGCAACAATGATGCATGTGGCCGAAAGTCTCAACTGGGCAAGGTTAGCCTTATCTCCTTACGTTGTGGGGTGGGATTGTGGAGGAAAGTAGGATCTGCTTCTATGGTTACCCCCACTTCTTGCCTGTTGCAAAGCTGCATTTCACTAGTCTGACTGGGATCCTGCTAATCAGGACCCCAGTCTATCTGCTTTCACCCTAAATTGTTACGTTCAGTACTTAGGTACACCTTAGATTGGATACTAGGATACCCTTATAAGTCCCTAGTATATGGTACCCATATACCCAGGGCACAGTCCCACAGAGGTCCCCCATGGGCTAAAGCATGCATCATGCCACCTATGGGAGACCATTCAAAATGGAACTACAGGCCTGTCATTGCAGCAGTGTAAGCTGGTGCTTGCACCACTGAATAAAGATATAGGTTTCCTATATCTAGGGTCACTGCACTTAAAACCTATAAGTCAGGTGCGTGGTTTGTTGCCTGGCAAGATGGCCGCAACCTAAAGAAGCTCCGAGGGTGAGGTTGTGTTCCCTGAAATCCGTACATAAATCCGGGAAGCAAATTGTACCCAAAGGCCATCAGCGCGTGGCCAAGGAAGAGCGGCAAAGACTGCTCCAACTCCGGTGTTTCCCTGTAGCCCAGAACGCCGTGAAGACCGTGCCGTGTGGAGAAGCCTATACCGGCGGTCGAGACCGGGGACTAAATTTTGCTGAACGGCCCGGGCGTGTGGAGCGCCGGAGATAGCGAGTTACGGAGGTGAGGGCGCCAGGCTGTCGAAGCCACACCCACGCTCCATCTGCGGCCCTGAGCTGGTGACAGCAAAGTACATTGAGCGGCCGGCACCAGGACCTGACGGACGCCGACGAGGAGCGGCGGAGGGCTGCTCCGACATTGCAGTGCCGGCCCGATCGGTGCCTCCTGAGGTTGCGCCCTGATGCGCATGAGGGGCCCCTGGTGAAGCGCCTGGGAAACTTTCTCAAGGAACGAACCTGCTGGCCGGACACCCATTGGAACACCTGTGGCGAGGGGACCTGGCGGGGCAGCAACTGGCGGCATTAATAAACGGCGGTACACTTGGCATTTGTCACCGGAACCCCGCGATGCTCCACTGAGGCTGTAGAGCCCGATAGCGGAGGAACGCGCAGGAAAGAGCTGCGAAGAGTGGGAGTGTGGAGCTGTGGCTGACCCTGTGCTAACCTAGAGGGGTGATTCCTGCTAAGAAAAGGTGGTAACAAAAGGGGATTGGTACGCGTGGTCAGTGGAGGCCCCCCAGGCAGTGGACAGGGGTGCTACGAGGAGAGGACGCTGGTCAGAGAGATTGGGCGGCAAGCCGGAAATTTCTCTCCAGTGATCCCTGATCCACCTTTCGGCCCACGGTGTGGAGAGGTAGCAAAGAAGTGCACTTATCTGCCCAAAGATGAGTGGGAAATGGAACTGCGCCAACCAGTAGGGAAAGCTGGATAAATTTGCATACAGTAAGGGCTTTCCCCCACTGCCGGAGAGGTCTGGGCGCACAGATAAGGTTTCGGAGGAAGCGGGAACGCCCAAAGTGACGCTGGAAGATATAATGGCCGCCCTTAATAATGTGCAGACGATAGTGGGGTCTATCTCCGCAGATGTGACCTTCCTCAGGGTGGACTTCCAGAAAATGTCGGCTAGGGTCAAGGAGGTGGAGCAAACGACTGCAACTTTGACTACCTTGCTAATCCAAAAAGTGGCACAGTCAGAGGCTGAAAACAAGCGCATAGCGACGAAACTGGATGACCAGGAAAGGCGCTACCGTCGCAACAACGTCTGAATTACGGGAATTCCTGAGATTGAAGGGGGCCCTGTCATGGACTTTTATGTAGGGGAACTGATAAAAAACAGACTGCAGCCGAGAGGGCTTTCCACTTTCTTCTCTGCGGAGCCCGCACACAGGGTGCCTGGAGGCAGGCCTTAGGTCGGGGCACCCCCAGTCCGGTCCTGGCTCGCATCTTCAATTTCCGTGACAGAGATGCCATTCTTCAAACAGCCCGAGTGGCGCCGCCCCTGCGAGTGCAGAATTCAGTGGTATCCTTTTTCCTTGACTATACGGCGGCAGTCTGGGCGCGTCGGAGGAGTTTCCTAGAGGTCAAGAAGAAGTTAAGAGCTCAAGAACTACCTTATTCCATGCTTTATCCAGCAAGGCTGCGGGTGGTAGCGGATGGAAAGACATGGTTCTTCGAGACGCCAGAGGAGGCCCACGACTGGCTCGAGGGGTGGCAACAGGTGAAGAGCTCCGGACGCTCAGACAGGCGGAGACGAGATCCTGGAATGGAGGAGGACTTCGATGGACATGACCGAAGGGCGGAGGAGGCTGGACAGTCACAGGAGGATGCCGGACAGTGAGATACTGCGTGTTTATCCTGTCATGAAGATGCACAGTATGACTGGACGCCCACTGGGGCTAGCATTAACTGCTCTGTTACACTGAAATTATTTATATATTTGGTCTTTGGGGCAGGGGTTGTAAGCGGTCTTCCTCGGACTTCCCGCTCCCATACACGCAAGTAATGTTTTGGGGTTTGGGTTCTGAGCACTCTGCTGAGTTGGAGTGGCAGGCAGTTTTGAGTCCGTATAGCAGGGAGGCAGGGAGGGGGTGGGGGGTATGGGACTGTTTGAACGTTCTTCTCAAAAGTCTAAGTTTATTTTGGAAATAGTATCTAGATATGCAGTACAGGCAAACACCACAGAGCACTCGACTCACACCGATCAATCAGCAATGCCATTTACAAACCCCACCAGACATTGTAATGACTGACGCAGCGCATGGGGCATCTACCGTAGGTCCTTTGACTCCAGCACAGCCTCTTTCCCTGCTCATGTGGAATGTGCGTGGCCAGGGAGACAAAATAAAACTGGGTCTGGTCCTGCACTGTATCAAGAGGAGCGCCCCGGCGGTGGTTTTACTGCAGGAGACCCACCTTGCCGGTACCACTAGCAAGGTAATGGCTATATGGGGGTACAAGATGGTGGCACATTCGGAGTTTTCTTCAGGATCTAAGGGGGTGGGTATAATGGTGCAGAAGCAGTCCCCTTTAATAGTACACAAAGCCAAAACTGATGGATCTGGGCGGTTCACAGCAATAGTCACTCAATGGGAAGGTCGGCCTCTAAATATAGTTTCCGTCTACTTTCCTCCTGCACTGCACGCGGTGGCTCTGCTGGAACTCAGTGGGTTTTTGCTTGACCTGCCGGAGGGGGAGCAGCTCCTTGGCGGGGATTTCAACGCCACTATAGACTAAACTGTTGATAGATACCCTGCGTGAGCAGGTGGCACGGGAGTGTTCAGACTTGGGAGTTTTATAGACCCACTTGGGCTCGCGGGAGAGGTGTGGCGCCGCGGCCAGGGCGACTGACACTGGACACTGGGGATCACGGTTCAATCCCCGGCTCCGGCGGCAGGTTAGCCCAGCACCATGTAACTCTGGGCAATAGCTTGCTTAATCTTCTCAACGGCCCCCAGCGCCTAGAGACCCTTATGGGGGATTGTTTGCGCTTTATAAATGTGGATTATTATTATTATTATTATTATTAATATTATCTGTGGAGGCGACATCACCCGACAACGCAACAGTTCACATACAACTCTGGGGTACACAATAGCTTAACAAGAATAGATTACTTCCTGTGGTCGGCGGGTAGTCTTAAGAATATAGACAGCATATAGATCAAACCTAGGGGCATCTCTGATCATTCTCCGATACTCCTACAGTACACACACTACCACATAACAAGACGCCGCATCTACCCGCTATATCCCGGCTATCTCCAAGCCCCCAAAATTAGGAAGGTAATTACAAAAACTATAAGCCTTTATTTACAGGAAAAGGATTCGTCAGTTGACTCCCATACTGTCCTATGGGAGGCATATAAAACAGTCATCAGGGAGCAGGCCATCGCCTCAATTGCATGAAAAGCAATTAGAACTGTACTCGCTAGAACTGGAGCTGCACACTGCAGAGGCCCATCATGCCAAAGACCCAACCCCTGAGACATCTCATAACCTACAGGTCACGCAGAGAAGGTATAGAGAGCACCTTATGGAACACACCAAACAGCAGTTGGAAGCCACATGGCACAAGATATACGACATTGGTGATAAAACTGGGAAATTGCTGGCATGGCTAGATAGGAGGGATAAAGGTGCCAGATGGATAACGCAGCTTAGCTCCGGGGAGGGACAGGTAACAACTGATCCACAAGCGATAGTACAAACACTGGCGCGCCACTTTCAAACAGTCTATTCTTCAGCCTCCTGCATGACAGTGGAAGAGGCGATGACCTATGTGAAAGATCTTAATATGCCCAAACTCACCCCTGAAGCAGTGAGCACACTTGAGGGAGATCTTACAGTAGAAGAGTTACAGGCGGCAATCGGGACACTACAGTCAGGTAAAGAGGTGGGGCCGAATGGCATACCTGTCGAACTCTATAAGAGGACGGCTGGGACTATTGCCCCTCATTTGCTCAATATGTTTACCGAAAGTTTGCAAGTGGGCAAACTCCCGCCAGATCAATGCACGGCCACCATAGTGGCTATACAGAAGCAGGGTAAACCTGCTGATAGGTGTACCTCCTACCTTCCCATATCATTACTTAATGAGGAGGCTAAGGTCCTCGTGAAACTACTGGCGACTAGGCTAACACTGCACTTTCCACAAATCATACATCCAGATGAGTCTGGTTTCATGCCGGGCAGAAACACGGACCTCAATTTGAGGCGTTTGGACGGCGTGCTGGCTCGGACGGAGTGTCTACAGATACCGGCGGTGGTGCTATCATTGGATGCGCAAATGGCGTTCGACATGGTCGAGTGGCCCTTTTTATTCACGGTGCTCCAGCATCTGGGTTTTGGGCCAAAATTCTGTGCCTGGGTCAGGCTCCTATATACCAAACCAATGGCTCACATCACTGCTAATGGTCATATGTCTGTCCCACAATCAAAGAACACTGGACGCGAGTGATGAGGACAATGTCACAGTCTGGGGGGGGTGTCACTAGTGCCGGAGCCTAGACGGTGCCTGCTGAATATATGGGAACCTAATGACCTCACTCGTCAGGCTCAGAGCTGGGCTACACTTGGGATAATGGTAGCTAAACGGAACATAGCCCAAAAATGGGGGACGGCGGAGGCGCCAACGCTTGTTGCATGGGGTAGGGACATGGATGCTGCCATGCTAGCTGAAAGAACGGTGTTTACTAGGCGGGGTGCCCTCGTAAATGGAGTAAAATATGGGGGGCATGGAATAAATTCAGGGGAGACATATGTGATCCACCACAAGAACAGGAGGATGGAAACTCGGACACAGAATGATATGAGAGACCAGGGGAGGGCATGTGGGGCTTTGCTGTCAGAGATGTTATAGGTGTGATTTTAAGATGTTGCTTATGATATCGTGTGTTGTACTGTTCTATTCTGATGGAAAAATGTATACACAACTTTTATTTTGTGCTGCTGCAGATAAAATAAAAAATCTTTTTTTAAAAACACACAAAAAAACTAGGAAGTCACCCATCTAGCAGGTCTTTGCAATGCTGAAGGCAGGGTGCTTGGTTCTAAGTGAGAGGGTGCCCCTGCATGAGTAGGATACCCCTACAGCCAACGGAGTCCATTCTTCCAGGTTATCAGTGACGAAGTCATATACTATATAGAGGGGCACCACATAATTACGCGATGACCATCTCGAAATCAGCTGCAACAAATCCTATCATGTTTGGTATCAAACATGTTGGAATCATACCCCCACACCATAAACGGAGTGGGACGTGTGATTCCAAGCACTGGAAGAGCCCTCCGTAAAGCTCTCAGTATTCCCGGTTCTAGCCTTCTTGACTCAGGCAGCACAAAATAGTTGTTGCGACCAGAGAGACGATTCTACCCTCCTGCCACTGAGCCAAGCTCCGGCAAGGGAAGGCAGACCAATAAGCATCCTGTCACAGGATTAAGTGTATTGGAGTAGGGTGTGTGTGCTTGCCAGCACCACTCAGTCTGCATGAGGGGCACATTTGGTGTCCCTGTGCATAGTCCAGTTCAAACCATTCCTGGGAGCCGTTGGCTCCCGCTCTGGCGCAAAACTGGACAAAGGACATAGGAGTAACCCTCCCCCCTATCAAGACCCTGCGCTGGTAGGTTCCCCTGAATTGTTCCATGCCTTTCCCTAGAGTACTTAAGGGGTTACCTGGGTGTAGATTCCATGTGGGATAAGATTGACATCAGACATCACTTCTTCTTCTACCGTCTGGGGACTCTGGACTTCGTTGGGGCCTGACTTCGACTCCCTCCCAGTCTGCTGCATTGTCTGTGCCTGTGCATCATACAGGAACCTTCGAAGGCCTGTGAAGCATCGAAGACACTTGAAGGAATCTTCCTTGGATTGAAGAAGTCACTCCCCTGCATTTGCAGGCACAGCAACTAAGTATACCGGTCTGCTGATCCTGATCTCCTCTGGACTCTGAAAGGTTCTGCAACACAGGTGGTGGTTTTCCAAAGCTCATGAGGCCTGTTTGAGGCCAGTATCCCTCGTGGGGGCTGCAATAACCAAACCCCTGTGCACCGCGTCAACCTGTAGTTGTAAAGGCTTGTTGACTTCCTTCTAAGAAGATCTTCGGGCTCCAAGTAGCCCCAACCTCGAGCACCTCCAGTGACCAGAATCTTGGGCCACATTGCATCAAGTGCATCGTGGCCTGCATCTTTTGGTGACCTGCTTGAGGTCTTCTCGTGACTCCAGTGTCTCTGGCCTGTGGGTCCATTTGAGGGTCACCATTGTTTCTCTTGGGCTCCGCTGATTGCTCGGGGTCTGCCCTGACTCCCCTGCTTGTGGTGTCTCCCCTGGACCTTGCTGGTCCTGACGTTGTTCCTTCTTCAATTCCTGTATTGGTTACATTTGCCACGGCTTGTTGGTGCTCCCACCAGACACAGACCCCTCACCACTCGACATCTACATTGTGGGACAGCTCATGCATGGCTCCTTGTCCTCCTCAGCAATGCCTGGTCCTCACAGCTGCAGAGTCAAGGTCAACATCACTAAATCCTGCAACATCCGACATCGGAGGGCATTCGTCTTCCAAGTATCCTGGTCACCCCTGAGTGACACAGACTGTGTCCCTCTGCTTGCAGATACCTCTCATCTAGAATCCACCTTGGGATTCCACCTGATACTTTCTCCTTCATCAGCAGAGGCACTTTCATGACGTCCTCTATTGGGTATGACTGGGGTTTCCGACACCACTTCACACATATGCACCTGGCTTCCCTGGTGTAGGTAACGTGGGTTCTAGGGTATCCACGGGTGGGTGGCTCTCCAACCTTCGGTCTTCCATGAGGTTTCTTCAGAGTCCACTGGGAAGGGTCCTTAATATTTTAAAATCGAACCGCGAATTACACGTAGAGATGTAAGGAGCACGCGTTTGTGTTCCCACGCTGCACATGCTCTCCGTAGGGTCCCTATCTACTCACCTTGGGTGTTTCCTTGGGTTCCCAGCACTTCAACATCCTCTCAACATTATCTTGACCCGAGTTGTGGTTCTTATACCACTTTCTTAGTATATGGTCTGGTCCTCCCCATGTATTCTGTGCTATTTACTGTATTTCTTTCCTAAAGAATTGTGTGCATTGTGTTTATCTCCGTGTAGGGGATATATGAACCTACTAGAGAGTAGTATATTATGAATACCTATTTTTAAAAATACTTGGTGTGGTTCTTTTTCACTAAATCTATACTATAAGATTGCATTCTGGTAAAACAAGATGCTTTACACTCCTTCTGGACTAAACCTGAAGGCTGCTTTTCACAGCTACCACTTAGAGAGCTTTTTAAGGTTATCTAAGACCTCTTAAATTACCAGAAGGGTTGTCTGGACTGGTGCAAGGTGCCCACTTACATAAGTGGACATTATATACCAGGACAGCTTCTTGCACAGGGTGGCCTCTACTCCCCTTTTACGCTCGCTCCATTAGCTTCCCATGCACAAAGAATAATTTTCATGATCAGCTGCATAGCGCATAAATCACTGAGTTGCACAGGACCTAATTACCTGGCAGAGAAGCTTATCCCTTACCAGTCATCCAGACCATTAAGATTCCCGGTCAATGCTTTTCCTACTATTCCCCAAAGTTAGAAAACACGCTCTGGGGGGTATATCTTTCTCCTACTTGGCTCCCTATTGCTGGAATAAACTACCCACTCACATACGAAAGTGCAAATCACCTTCAATTTAGAAAGCTTCTTAAGACTGCGCTGTTTATAAACTTGAGCGGCCTTCTTCGCTGGAGGTCACTGCGAGGTTGAGATACCCTTCCCGGTGTGATTCATACGCACTATAAGTTAAATTAACATAACATAACATGGCCCACATTGGAACAGAACCATGAGCATGTGTCAGGTAATATGCAATGGAGGAGGCTATAGAAGGGATTAGCAGGTCAGACCAATCCTTACAGCCACAGCACAAAAGCAAGCAAGAAACATTTAGAAGGTACACCTAGTGAAGACACCAATAGAGACAGAAAAGAGACAGAAGTGTTACTGTAGCGCATATGCTGGAGGTATAACAAAGGGGGAATGTTCAAGGGGACAACTCTATAAATTCAGACAAACATGCAGCACATGCAAGAGGGACACCCAGCGGCAGAATGTAACAAGAAAGCACAGGAAAGAAAGAGCATATTAAGAAGTAAGATACCAAACCCTCCCTCGCATCATGACAGATAAGCTGATGAACAATTACATTTGCTTTAGCTCGCACCCCAATGAACAAACACAGGCTCAGGCAAAATCTAAATGGCTATCAGAGAGCAAAAGAAGCTATCACAATGGCAGGATTTGATTGTTTCATTATCGCATATGAAGTTCCAGCAAAGAGTAGGCATAGAAGGGACCTTCATACAGGACGGGAAAACCAGAAGTGATAAAAGATAGGATCAGGAAGGACCTGCCTTTGAGCAGGATAGAGGTCAATTTGCATACCACTGTGGCCAAACTGTATAGTGACCCCCTTGGGGGTGGTCCCCAAAAAGGAACCTGGCTGTTTCAAGCTGAGGGAGGATCAGTGAATCATTGACCAAACCAGGACCAGTGCTCAATTCTATACAGCTCATTTGACAAAGCAGTAGTCTTAGTGAGGGCAACAGGGGAGGAGGCTCTGAAGGCAAAAGCTGCTGTAGAATATTGCTGGTACAAAAACCTCAGCCTGCTAGGTGTCACATTTGAGGACAATTACTACTTCGGATGTGCCTTTTTCAAGATGTTTAGTAGCTTCTGGGAATATGCACCCAGAAGGGGGTATTCTGTACTGCCTAGGTGACTTCTTAATAGTAGGTAAGCCAGGCATACAGGATTGTGGTAGCCTTACGAATGCATTAATTCAAATAACAAAGGAAATGGGAGTGCCTTTAGCTAAAGAGAAAGCTTCAACAAAGTGGGGTTTTCCAAGGTATAGAAATTGACTCAAAGGCTGGGTTATGCAGGTTATCACATGAGAACGTGTAGTCACTGAGGCAGTGTATTGGGATCGAGTTCAGGAAAGGGAAGCCTACACTAGGAACATGCAAGAGCAACTGGAAAAAATGTATTTTTCAACTAAGGTTATTCTGGTTGGGAGAATATTCTAAAGGCGCCTGGCTGGGTTAATTAACTAAGGGGATATAAAAGAGTCCCTACCACATGAGACTGGTGTTAGACATGAGGCAGGACATAAAGCATGGAGGCCTCTTCAGGGCATGTTTAATGGTTCCCTGATATGAAGGCAGTAATGTATGACATTATACCAAATGGGCTTTACAAGGATTCTGCAGGGAGCAAGGGTTACAGACAAATCCTGGGCGCAACGTGGTGTGCGCATGAGAGTTCAGATATAAGGAAGACAAGAAGGCTAAATAGAAACATAATCATGCTAGGGCCGGTCCAATAGTGTTATAACTTTTTATCCGAAGAGAGAGGCTGCCCGTGGTTATTGTAATTCATGAGGAATGTAATAGGGGCACACTTGTGGTCTCATATATAACAGAGACCTAGATACATTCAGGGCATCACTAACACTAAGGTGATAATCGCTCATGATCTTGTTGCTTGAAAATGAAATACCATGAAAAAACAAGAGACAAACAGGAACATTTTTTTCATTAAACAATGCAGCTGGGAGCACATGTTTAGGGTCTGAGGACTGTCTCAATTTCCAATCGATTTGAAATGGGATTTAAAACAATTCATTGAATGCCATAAACTGTTCCAGGAAACCTTTTTTGGTAAGGAATATCAACCGCTGTCTTTGGAGTCGTAAATTAATGTATCTGATAGGGAATCCAGGTAGACTTCAACCCTGCATGGACACAATGCAGCCAGTGGGTAACGTGTCCAGATGTACGGCATGGGGAGCGCATGATCACTGCGTCTACTGTTTGTGCTGTGTCGTGATTGGCTAAGTGTTCCTAACTTCATGTGGCATCTGACTTTGCAGTGTTTTGGGAACGCATGCACCTTTTCGGTCATGTGTGCTTTCTGGGATTTCATGTTTGAGTGTTTGTATGCTGGCTACGTGCTACCCCACCTGTGATCTGTCAATCAGTAACCTCTGGCCTAGGTCTTCCTGGACTGCCTAACCGCGCATTTCTAAGTCTGGGTTGATGTGGAGTTCACAACCGGCGAATTTGTCAATAAAGATGCAATTTCATTTTTATACATGAATGTAGTGTTATTCATATTAACATCGACATTCTCAATATTAACATTCCCCCTCTAGTTTAATTTTCAACTACACTATCTAACCTATAATTCATGAGAGTTACTTTATTGGGTGACTGTTGTTCTTTGGTTGTGACAATTATTACTTTCATATTTACTTGCATTTTACCCAATTTGAGGACTAAGTTTTTACAGCAGGAAATCCCCTATTGCATGGAACCACATACAAACAAGAACACAATGAAAAGAGATAGCAATGACGTGCACAATCCGGTAGTCCACTGGGGGAGGCGGAAGAACCAATTCGAATACCACTCCTGCTCAGGTGCACCTCCCTCCTCATGCATGTCTCTTTGTAAACTGTGCAGGGCCTGGATGGCCAGAGTCAATGTTCCATTATCCAGCCCATTCCCAGGGATAAACGTGCAGGATACATCAATCTTGGCACACACCCCTCCGTCCAGTGCGGTCATTAAGTCTTACACATACCGATGCTGCATCACCATGAGGCGGTAGGTTCTCAGTTCATCTTTGATCGATTTAATGGAGAGCTCAGTGCTCTTCATTATTTTAAGCATTCCCCATCTGATTTTCTGAAGCCAGCGGGCATAGGCTTTCATCTGCACCGTGAAAAACCATATGGATCCCCCCTCCGGTACTTGTGCATCTGAGGACAGTCTAAATTTTTCTGGAATGTCCTTGTACTGAGCTCAGCCAAAATAATCCACAGTTTCTTCTTCACAAGCCTGATGCAGCAGGGTTGTCTTTTTCCTTAGCAGGTGCTCGTACAAGTCCGATCAT
This sequence comes from Lissotriton vulgaris, assembly GCF_964263255.1. Classification (NCBI taxonomy): domain Eukaryota; kingdom Metazoa; phylum Chordata; class Amphibia; order Caudata; family Salamandridae; genus Lissotriton; species Lissotriton vulgaris. The sequence goes on along the minus strand of NC_141687.1, from coordinate 1,887,459,981 downwards.
CAGGAATGACCAGTGTGGGGGGATGGGTATGGTGATGAGGGAGCAAATTCTGTGCCATCTGGAGATGAGCTGAGTGTAGGCAAACTCACTGCACTGCCAGTGATCATCAGCGTGGAGGTGCCCCATTCTATATCCATAATATCCAGTATCGTGCCACAGTTTTCATTTGTACCCAGTAGTAGCGTTCCTTTACCTATGAACCATAAGGAATATAGCGTACGTTTCTGTACAATTAGGGCCTGCCCCTTCCCTTCTCGCCAAGTGCATTCCCTGACTTTGGTGTCCCAGATTTCCTGACATGGGTTGTCTATGCTTTTGTTCAACGCTCCCCTATAAGACCCTTTTCCATTCATATTTCATTCACCTGGATGGCCCTGCACAGAAACTCCATGTCGGAAGTCCACCAGGTATTAAAGAAGACTGCCCCGGGTACGCTATGGCCACCCTTGGACCGCAGATGAAGGCAGGAGTGAATGTGTTTGTGCATTGAGTTAGGGCGTTTTGCTACCTCCAAGAATATCTTCTCTGGAAAGTTTCCTCTTCTATGGTACCCTTCCTACGCATCCTGTCTAGATCATTTTGAATGTCGCTAAGCTCGGTGAAAAGGTAGAGAGCCGTCGGACTGGTCTTATAACTGGTCAGATTCACTACTACTCTTTGGGGTTCTACCTTGTTGGGCTGACCTTTGGCCCTGATTCTGCAAAGGTACAAGTGGAGAAGACATATTGCTTATTCAGGGGGTACCCCTTGGCACATGTAAAGTCTATCTGCACCAACTGCATGCAGTATCAGCAAAGGGTCGTAACACAACCTGGCTGATGTCTTAGAGCCCATGGTGGTCATGATACTATGTGTTGTGTTGAAGGGCGCTGTGAGGTGAATGTAGAATGCTAGTGTTTGGTTCGGTGTAGTTAGAAGTGATAAGGGAGAGATCCCTGCGGAAGCCCTGTGATAGTTTCCGAACAGACTCCATTTGGCCAGGCGGCTCTTTGGCAAACCAATAGGTGTGGTAGCAACCAAACTAGACAGCAGGTACATAAAAATGGAAAAGTACATAACTTGCGATTGAACATTGCAGTTCTCGGATATGGACCCAAGGGAAGATGTCTTTGGTCCTCTGGTTATCAGGTGTTTTAGTTCAACAGTTTGATCAAAAAGTTCAAAATACAGTTCTCAAGTTTTGATTCACTTTCTTTTGATCCACGTTGGGGTGATGACGTGGCAGCTGAAAGGTGGTGCACATGGTGGTTTGATTGCAGACTTGTTGGGTAAGACCTTGGTTTGTTTGTTAATTCAGAAAAAACATTGCATGTGTGACCATGGTTAAAGACTGTTTTCTTCGGGGTTCCTGTATTTTTGTCAGGGGTGTCTTCTCCACACTCCATTTATGCAATTTTTTTGTAATGGACTGGAAGGTGGCCCCGGTCATGGTATCTTTTTGATGGTTAAAAGCAAAAAGATGGTTTATCTGTAATCAGGCAGAATAATCAAATGTATAAGTACTTGACTGGATGTCAGGATTAATATTTTATGGAGGGTTCTTGTGATTAATGGGATGGATCTATTAGTTTTTATCTAAGGTGTTTTGGGCTTCGCCAGTTTCCTGAGACCCTGTCTCTCCTGATGTGTGCCTTGAGGAACCATTGGTGCGGTTTGTTTTCAATCTTTACACGTGGCCAGCACTGAATGAGTTGGGGACGTATCCTTGTTGATGTTGTGTGGTGGCTGCAACATGCCCCAAGATCACGGGTCTCTCGGCATGCAGAATGCAACGTACTTCTCCCTTATGGCACCAGATATCTTCGTTCCACCTTTGTTCTAAGGGCTTCTCTTTTAGAGCTAACTTTAGGCTATTTTTGTTGGGTTTTGGGCACTTCCCTAATCCTGCGTGATCTGCTACTTCACTTATCACAAGGCAAAAGGGGTCTACTCCTGATCGCCATCTTGTGATGTCCCAGGTTAGGGCAGTCTGCTTTCTACTCTCGCCTGGAGCTGTGTGAACTTTACAACCTCCCCTCTCCCAAGCACCCCACTCTCCCTCGGACCACATCTTCTCAATCGTGTTTGGACTTGCGATTTCTGGCTTGTGAATAGGGACTTGCAACTAGCGAGCGTGCAAGAGGTATGGCATGGTGACCGAACTTCATATCTTCAAAAAACTTGAAGAAAATAACAAAAAACATTGCCAAAGTCATACGAACATGGTGTAGATCCCGCCACTTGAGGACAGCTTCACTTTAGAACTGAAAGAGGGCCTCCTTCTTGAGGGTGGCTTCTAGTTTTTGTGGGCACTACATGACATGATGAAAACACGGGTCCCAGGCTGAGTACCCACAAATGGGGACCTTTCGACTTGGTAATTAGAACCCGCCCCATTTAACTTTGGGTGTGGGAACCTGGGTCCCTGCTTTTTAAAGGACTTGGTCTGGGAGCCACGCAGCCCCCCCATCAAACTGCCATACCCCTGGGGTGTGGCCAGCGAACTCCACCCTGGGGATCAGCAGCAGAGTAAGGCTTTGGGACTGCAGGCAGCTTAAAATCGCGAACTTTGGTAATGATACCCAATCGGCAGAGCACATGTAGCAGCCATGAATCCCAGATGAAAGTACAAATTTGTATTTCCAAAACTGTCTCATTGGTCCCTCTTTTGGCTTTTGGTACAGTTAATTCTTGGGATGTGGGCAAAGGAGGGGTATTTTACTCTGGAGCTTTAGCTTAGTGAGCATTTGGATTCTGTGTTTGTGTGAAGGCATTACCTCCCCAGACATTTACTCCTCCCTGCCAAGGCTGTAGCTCAGTCCCTCCTAGACTGGGTTACCTGTCTGTGGTTTCTTTTAAAACATGTTTATCCAACTACCTGATCCCTGTTGCGAGGGTTCAGTGGCTGACTAGCCTACCTGCTGCTGAATGTAGGGTGCATAGGGTTTTCCCTGAGCTTCGATTCTAGGGATTAGGATATTGAGATGGCTGACCCTGGTCCATCAATCTCTGTTCATGGTATGCTTTTGACCGGCATCGGAGTGCCAGGTGGCCCATCCTGTGGCAATAGTAACATACCCTTAAGGCCTGGTTGCGACCAACGTCCCTGGCCTCTTCGGCTATTGCTAGGTTGAAACATTCTGGTTTTGCAGCAGAGCCCCCTTTAAGACTGATGCCATCTGCACGTTTGCAGCCAACGCGGCCTCCTCAAGGGCAGTCTTTTTCAATTTGTGTTAGACCAATTTAGCAGTGTCTCTCTGGGCTTGCTCTTATTTCTCGCTATCCTTCTCTTGTTTCTTTTTGTTGTAATGCAATATATGGGATTGGGCTTGGTGTCTAACCCAACTATGCTGTCCAATCCGCTTTGTATCTCAGTGGGCAGCCCCTTTTTAAGAAGAATATTGTAAAATAATGCAACTTGAGGGCTTGTGTCAGTCCATAGCTGTACTGGCTCTTGTCCCCATCATTTCCTAATCTTATCCAGAGAATCAGTTGTAGCTTCCCTTGGCTTCATAGCCTCTACCATTACCCCTCCTACTTCAGGGCGGTCAAGTAATATTTCCTTCAGGGCCCTCGATATTCAATGCCGGTATGAATAGAATGCAGCCCTGTCATGTTCAGTGTATGTCAGCGTAATTGTTGAGAGGCAATCTCGGGTGAACACCGTCTTGGTCTGCTCTCCAACAAGACTACTTAGCAGACTTTTGATTTTGCCTGTCGCTAGGTTTATTCCCCTGGTGTTCTTTCTTTCTAAAGCGTGATTAGATCAATTTTCCCACTCCATCAGCAATGGCGGCAACTTTGTCCTTAGGCCCTCTTTATCCAATTGAGCCCACAGTACATGGTTCCTGACGTGGTCTTCCGTAGTAGGCGGGACATCTTTGCTTTGGGGGCCTCTACTGTAGTGTTTTTATCTAGAAACCAGAATCAATATCACCATTTTATGCCCTTAAACGGCTATAATCAATAAATATCCCTATAATGGCATAAGAAACAGATCCATATTTCAGTAAATCGCCCTTGCAGCCCAAGGCATGGCAAAAGCTACTTCCTTAGATTCCTAGAAAGCACAACAAGTTCTTTCAACACACCAAACCTCCAGCAACCTGGGAAATCCCCGCTTGCTTTGTTTTGATTTGTAATAGAACTCCTGCGAGCCAGTTCTTAGTGACATCTTTATTGACGAATTATGTCCAAACCTTACGTCAAACTCGGCACCTTTCAGGTATAAATATATCAACGTTGCCTTAAGCAAACACACGGTGGTGGTTCTGGAGCAGAGCAGCTAATCTACTTGCCGAGAGCCCAGAAGACGCGGAGAGCCCACAGAAGCTGCCCCTCCTCTTTGACGCGCTGAGAAAGACGCTGTCTTTTCTCCTGCCGATAAAATCCAGCTCCGGCGTTTCCAGCCTACCCTTGCGGGTGACTGGGATATCGAGTCCTGAGAGAGAGATACCAGACCTCCTACATTCTATTCCCAAGGTACAGTGCTGACTAAACCCTTAGAGAGAATTCTTGAGTCAGATTCTTGGCAAAAAACCTACTTAACTTAAACTGCTACTTACTTACTCCTTCCCACGTATTAGGCTTAGGTCAGGTAAACCGGGGTAGGCGTATTTTAGAAGCACCAGTTGAGCATGTTAGCCAATGTATATATGTATATATATTTTATCCATTTTAAAGTGTCTTATGGCTAAGAAACCATATCAATGCTTTTACAGTATTATTTCATAATACTCCTTTTACTGTACGTACTTTACTTTACATTAAGTATTGCAATTGTGGCAATTCATTTCTCTTGCATGAGAAGGAAGACTGCTCAATAAATAATATCTTTTATTGAAAACGCCCGTCTCTCTATTCTCTGCTCTCTGGGGAAACTAAGAATGCACATCTGACTGAGTGAAATAGCTGTCTATTGTTTCACATGACTCTAGAGATTGACTCTTATTCTGAGGGAGCAAAGTTGTCATGTTTATGCGGTTGTCGGAAGCTGAATCCCTTCTTGTCTGAGCCAGGGAAGCTGATCCTTTCCTATTAGTCAAGAAAGTTTCCAGTGACCTCTGAGCTAGCTGGCGCAAACCTAAATTAAGTCTAACATAGTCAGTAGAGACCTAGATGACCTCAGTCCTACGTCTACACTGCTGTTTATGTTATTCCAATGCGCAGGGCCTATAGGGAAAATAGGAACTACACTACATGGCGCCCAACGTTTGGTAAGGCAATAAAACTAACGCAAGACGTTAGAGTAACTCAGTCGTGCTTTTTCACGCAGACCCTTTTTCCCGTAAATACTCCAATAGACGTCTGGAGTGGGTGAAAGGTTAAAATCCGCCGGAACTTAGTAGGAAGAGATTCCTATGTAGAGTTTTTGGTATAGTCAATGTTGAAGGATACAGTGTTCCAAAATATTGTGCACCTAATCTTTGTCTCCTTGAAACCTGATCTGCAAAAAAAAAAATAATTCTGCCAGTAAAAATGCCAGATAGTGAAGACGAAAGGGAAGCAGCTAGATTAGCAGCCCAACTAATGGAGGATGACACGAGTCTCCTACAGAATGACCAGAATGCTATCCTCATTCCGGTAAACATAAGAAAAACTATAACTTTAAAACTTATAGAAAACGGACTGACATCACGAGGTGGTACAGTCATTTTCGTGATAGAGGCGCACGAATATCGGCAGACAGAGGTATTCTATTCATGGATAAACTTTCCAGTCCAGAGGAAGGTCTCCTCAGCGGAGAGAAAGAGTTTCGAACCGACAACACCAGTCTCCCTCAGAAAAAAGATACAACTTTAGAAATAGGGATAATTTGAAAAAACCTGATAGATATCAAGAAATTGATAGACGTCCCTCTCGATCTTTTTCGCAGAAATCGGAAAGAAGAGGACGGTCAGAACACAGGGAAGAGCACGTCAAGTCCAAAGACAAGGAACCTGCTCAAAGTAAAAAATTACAATTTCCAAGAAAGAAGGTAGCCAGTATTAAAATAATCGAACATGCCGAGGATACTGAGGACACAGCTGAAAAACGGAGAGTGGGCACAGACAATGCTAGACAGCGCAGCAGAAATCACCATAGCTCGCAAGATCCTGACGAATCATCTGGAGACAGTGGACACGAATGAATACATTCAAGTGGAAACTGCAGACACTAGAGTTAGCGAACCTCATAAATTATACGAAATAACATTGCGTATAGAGGGAGATAAGACTAGGAAGGTAAGGGGTCTGTTTTGGGATAACCTCTCAAAAGGCTATGACATCCTATTAGCTGAGAAAGACTGGCCACCGGAGTTTGTCAGGGAGTGCCCTCATGGCGAAGAAATGATTATGCCTGCCTTCTCAAATCATATTCCAATACATAGAAAATACATATATGCCAGAAAATGGGCAGTAGCTCAAGCACCTGCATTATATAAGAATCATGTAGGATGGGATGAGGACTCTCCTCCTCACAAAATCCAGTTGAAAAGTCAACCAACTGCACAAAGGCAGTACCCAATTAAGCAAGAAGCTAAAAAACAGGTCAGGGAGATCTTAGATCAACTTGACTACCAAGGGGTGATTGAAACATGCACCTCTCAAATGAACAATCCTTTGTTTTCTGTCTCCAAACCAGACGATTCATATCGTCTAGTCTTGGACTACAGACACTTAAACACATGTTGCACAACATTTGCGGTACAAAATTCGCACAGTGCGGCACTAATGAATAACATAGTTCGCAAAAAATACAAAACAACATTAGACATCTCTAATGGATTCTTTTGTCAAAATATCGCACCAGAAAGCAGGTATTTAACCGCTTTCTCAATAATGGGGTCACAGAGAATTTCTGTCGACTCCCACAGGGATTCAAGAATAGCCCAGGATTGTTCTCAGCCAGAGTAACAGAGTTACTACAAATGTATGATGATGAGGCATTATCTTATGTCGATGACATCTATCTCACAGATGACGACTTGGATACTCACTTGAAAAGAGTGAACACCATAATACTTGGGTTTGCAGCAGAGGGTTCCAAATTCAACTTTAAAAAGTCACGAATTGCCCATCCAACTGTCCTATTTTTAGGATATGAATTATCAAGTGAAGGCAAAAGCCTAGCAGACAACTTCTTAGAGCAGTGCGCTGCACTCCAAGCACCAAAAACGCTGAAGAACTTACAATCGATACTAGGCTTCCTGAATTTCGGAAGAACTTACATTCTAAATTATGCAGAGAGGGTTAAACCTCTCTACGAATTAATAAAACCTGATTTCAAACCAATAAATTGTACTCAGAAACACATAGAAATTTTGAGATCACTGCAAACAGACATGTTAGCTAAAACAAAATTAGAAACACGCGACAATACACGCAATCTTGTAATCCGAGTCATCCCAGGAAGATGCGGATTCACGTACCTGACCTCTAATGAGGGAGAAACTGTACCAATAGCTTACAAATCACACTTGTACACAAAAGCAGAAAAAACATTCAGTCTTACAGAAAATACTGTGAAGGCGGTTCAGACGGCTATAGCAAAAGAAAGAGCCCTAGCCCAAGGCAAAAGAATAACTGTTTTTACAGCGGAATCAGCCTTTGAGGCGTTATTCAGCCCAGTTAATCTAAAAACGGTGGCACTGGATCCAAAATGGATACAGTGGGAAAATTCTCTTGCTGCAGAAGACGTGACATACTATTTTGTCCCGAACATGAAAAAACTGAATGATTTGAAATATGAAGAATACCCTCTGCCAATCGAAATTCTGCCTCTCCAACAGTACTCTAGTATAATCTATACGGACAGATTTGTACAGCATTACAATGTAGATGATAAATCCTACAATGCAGCCTGCGCGATTGTTAAAGGTCGCTGGCTCTGCGGTAAATTCAGACCGAAAATAACAAAAACTGAATCACTGAGAAACTGTTCGGCTCAGAGAGCTGAAATCAGATCTTTAAGGATGGCGCTTGAAAATGCCGATCGTGAATTCCCGACAATAATAGTGTGCGATTCGCATTTCTGCATCAAATCTTACAATAAAGATTTGCAGAACTGGGTTCAAAACGATTACAAAGATGACACAGGTGCCACAATCAAGCATAAAATGCTTTGGAAACAGGTAGTTCTTTTACAGAAAGAACTACAAAAAACTCATGTGATACACACGCTGAGTCATCAACGTGATGGCGTTCACGCTGCAGGAAATTAATTGGCTAATACAGCCACAGCGGAAGCTACTAAACCGGCTTCCGTAGCCACAAAAACGCGTTCAGAAAAATACATAGACGGGGAAACCATGCTGGCGGTAAAAACGTCTTCAAAAGGCAACTGTGCAGCACTACCCGTGAATTATCCACTCAATTATACATACGTAATAGACGCAAACTCTGTTCCTTTTGCTCAAATCCCTGGAGTGGGGGATAGGGTAATTCCAAACATGAACAGGAGAATCTTATTAATAGCAGACGCACACATGGGTGAAGGTCCGAGGCACAAACAGATGAAGGAATCTCTGACAGAATTACAATCAGAATACTGGAGGCAGGGGATGAGCCTGCAACATTATAAATTTGCAAAAAGCTGCCCAGACTGCAACAGAGATCGCAGTAACGAGCCAACCGGAGTATTGCCATGGTCATTCTTGTAGTTAGCATAAGGCTATCTATAAGTAAAATCCAGCGTTCCATTAATTTCTTTTTAAGACTAGATTCACTTAAAGATGTGGCCCCAGCGCTCGGATGACGCCAGAACTGTTTTAAAAAGATTTGCCAGTCTTTATCGGCACATACGCAATTGTCATGCCTCATTCTGACCAGGGTCCTGCTTTTAGCTCTCGAGCTTATAAGGAGGCCATGACCAGCATGGGCATTAGGTTGCGGTACTCTTGTCCCTTCCATCCTGAGGGAAACGGGATTGTGGAAAGAAAAAACCGAGACATAAAGCAATCTATAACGGCAAAGGTACTAGGTTTGGGTGATGGGTGGGTCCAGCATTTAACAAGTGTCCAAAGTAGTTTAACAATCTGCCAAGAAATTCTCTAAAAGGTTTCAGCCCCTACGAACTATTGTTTTGAACTAGAATGTATATTCAGGATTTAGATAGTCTAACTTCAGTGGTAGAAGATAAGAAAAAATGCTTTGACATCAAAGATCGTTTGGCTGTTTTACAGGACTTAAATGAAACAAGAAAAGCCCTGAGCAACATAAAGTTAAAACAGCAGCAAACAACCACTGAAGACACACCACCTGTCCCAGCAAGACCTGTCTGGATGCCAAAGATTGGGGATCTGGTCAGAGAGAAAATAGCGGTGAAGAAGGAATTTGGGCCTTCTTACAGAAAAGCAGTACCTGTCTTAGCTGTCAGTGGAACAAGATGAACAATTGTTCCTTACCTGTAAACAGGTGGTTCTCCAGTATTGGTGTCTTTCATAGATTCACATGCTTGAATATTCCCCGTCGTCGAAGGGGGAGTCCCACGGTAAATAAAATAGCAATAATGCTAAATATAAATATAGAAATATATATATACATAATACCAGAAAAGAAGGAAATACATAGAAAACCTCTGTTAGACCTGACACCCTTGGCGTGGTTTTTCCCCCATCTTTTTGCCTCTGACTCATGTATTTTTGATGCTGTGCTGGATTTCGTTTTTGCTGGTTTAGATGCTTTGGACCCTCTGCCACTGCTGATCAGTGTCAGAGGGTAAGTGTTCCCTCTGTAAATTGTCATATTGATTGGGTATACCTGATTGGCATATTTGTATCACCATGAAGTCCCTAGTAAAGTGCACTGTGTGTGCCAGGGCTGGTGATGACAGATGCTACTAGTGGGCCTGCAGCGCAGATTGCGCCACCCACATGAGTAGCCCTAAAATGATGTCTCAGGCCTGCCAGCGCAATGGACTGCCATGTCCGCCTGGCCAGTGTCCCCACTGGCTGGGCCTAACCCTTCCCTGTCTGTGCACACCAGTCACCCCTATGGAAGGCTCAAGGTACCCCCTGGGCAGGGTGCAGTGCATGGATAAGGTAGAGCATGTACTAGTGCAGGTAACATGCTCTGCTAGTGAGCAGCAGCCATTTTGTGTGCTCACTGCTGTAAGGCTATCTTGCTCCATAGAGTAACATGGGGGAGGCTGGTCCCATTGGATCCCAGCCTATCTTCCCATAGGAACAAGATGGGACATAAGTGAATGATATCCCTGAACTCCGAATTTAATAACACATATTTTAGTAAAGGTTGTTTTTAAATTCTGTGTTTGAGAATAGTACTTTTAGAAAGTGGCTGTTCTCTTGTCCAAACCTTTCTGTGTTCCTGGGACTGTTTGTGGATTGACTGTCTGGGTTGAGGATGACAGGGTCTGCAGAGCCCCCAGGGGGTTATCTGAGCCAGCCCGTGGATGAAAGGCAGCATCTGCTGCCAGGGAAGTGGGAGGAGATAGCATCTGATAGTGAAGGGCTGTGCCTGCCTAACCACAAAGCTGGCTCCACCTCCTGCTGGGCGACTGTCACCTCTATCCCTGATACTGAGAGGAAGAAGGAAGCCAGGAAACCCCCAGACCCCCAGCAACACCCAGAACTGGGTTGGACCGGGCTCAGGGCCCCCTTTGCACAAAGACTTCAAAAGACTTCAAAGGACTTCAAAGACTTTTTGGGGTATAAGAGAAGGACCCCTGACAACAGATTTTCAGATTCTACAATCAAGAGGAACCTCTGCCAGAAGAAGGACTGCTGAAGGAGCTGATGGAAGATTGCCTTGCTGTGTGCTTTAAGGGCTGACCTATCCTGCTATCCAACTGAAGGAGAGGAGAAGAAAGGGACTTTGCTGTGTGCTGTGACCCTGCCTGCTTGAAACTGCCAAGACTTTGCTATGTGCTGTGTCTTTACTGAATCTCCAAGGGCCTGAGAAGAGCTGGCCTCCTGTTCCTGGAACCCAGGGTTAAAAGGTTCCTAAAGTGACTCTTAGACGCTGGGAGGTCTTTATTTCCAGCCTGCGCTCTGCAAATCATCCGCCAGCCATGGGAGAGAATCGGTGTGTTTATCGACACACAACTGACGCTGGCCGTGGGGCTGCTTTGCTTCCCCCGTGAGTTGCTGGGGGTGTAAGCTGAAAGCATTGAGGGCGGCCTCCCTACTTCGTGTGCCTGTGGTGGGGACTGCTGTGCCCCGAAGCGCCAGATCCGCGCATTACCGCCGCAACCCGGGACTCAGAACCGCTAAGAAAACACACCGCCAGCGGCCCGGGACCCGTGAGCAGCATCGGAGCGGCCGCGCTGGGATTGGCTCACTCAGGGAGGCTCGCCTGAGAAGGACGCGCTGCCATTGGTCCACCGCCAGGGTCTACACGAAGGAGCCGCGCTCCTATTGGCCGAGGACCGGAGAGGCGTGCGGCGTCATCAGGGGCTCGTCCCAAGAGCCGCGCACGGATTGGACGAGAGCCTGTGCCCCTGGAGAAGAGGCGCTGCTGCCTGGGAAGTCCTCCTGCCAGCCCCTGGGCCCTCGCGTGACTGCTGCCTACCCCGCGTGTGGCGAACTCGTTACCAGAAACCCCCGACTGTTGTGGGGGCATAACGAGGAGCACGGGGAAGGTGACCGGAAGCGCTGAGAGCGCAGGAGAGACCGGAAACTCGCTGATCAGAGCGGGTAAGACAGCCTGAGAGGAGCGGTGAAGGGCACTAGAGCCAGAGCGATCATAGAGTCAATTTGACCGTATTTACAAACACCAACACGTTCTAGAGACTTGAGACTGATTTGATAAAGAACTTCCTATTAACAAGTGCAACCATTAAGAATTAAGTGCAACCTTTACCTGAAGAAGTGATTATCGTGTATTACTGCTTTTTACTGCCTGCAACTAGATAAAGATATATATATTTTTATAAAATATACTTACCTGTGTGGTCTCAGTTTGTGGTGGATTGGGGATTATTGTTGTGTTAAGTGCAAATATTATACACATTGCCTTGGGGATAAGCCTGCCTGCTCGCGCCAAGCTACCTAGAGGGAGAGCGGAGGTTATCTACTGTGTGTATTCCTTCACCCTGACTAGAAGCAAGGGTCCCTACTTGGTCTAAGGTACTTACCTCTGCCAACTAGAGACCCCCAGATCTAACATTGTTCGACAGCGGTGCGGATTCTGAACTAATAATTGCACTTGACCTGCAGTGATCTCTTGTACATCACTAGTCTAGTTTAGCAGCACAGGTTGCGCAATATTTTTTTCTTTTTGGTGAAACCTTTTTGTTGAAAAGGTTAGGAAGCTTCATGTCTTTGAAAGCGGCAAGCGTGAGAGTAGAATTGGAAGTGGAATTCGAAATTCAGGAGTTGTACAACTACAGAAAGGATCTCCTGAAGCAATTCTGCAAACAGCTTGGATGCCCAGTGAAGGGCAGCGCAAACAAGGAAGAGCTACAGAAATCTCTGAGGGCCTGGTGGGAGGCCAAACATATCTCAGAAGAAGCTACCGAAGTGGAAGGCACACAGGAGAATGCTTTTTTGCCCAGTGATTTGCCAGTGCGGTCAGCATCTAAGGTTGGCAGCAACCACTCCAGTAGGGTTATTTCTCCAGAGGAGCTGGAGGATAATCAGAGAGCTAGGGCTCATGAGATTGAGCTTTTTAAACTCAAGGCCCAAGCAGAGGAGAGGAGACTACGCCTTGAAACTGAGAAGGCGGCGGAAGAGAGAAGACATGCTCTCGCTTTGGAGGAGAAGAAACTCCAATTGGCTCATGAGAGGAACATGAGGGAGCTGGACATCAAAGAAAAACAAGGGGGGTCCAGCTCTAATGGTGGCAGCGTACAACCAGTACAGGCGGGTAAGGTATACATACCAAAGGATCTGGTACAGAATTATCAGAGGAGTGAGGATATTTATGCGTGGTTTAAAGCGTATGAACTAGCCCTAAAGATGAATGAAGTGCCTGAGGGAAGTTGGGGGGCAGGTTTATGGAAGCACATTGAGGCCTCTGGGAGGGATGTCTTGGCACCCTTAGAATTTACTTAAGACAAGGGAACCCAAGGCGCAATAAGCTAAGGACCATGGGTGAATGTTAATTTTCAGAGACAACGGTCCTTAGACAGTCAAGGAATATTTCGACACAATAAATATAGGCCAAATGGAGCTATATTGTTATAAGAAATGCCCAGCCGGGCACTTTAATTAAATTGATAGAAAATTGTCATAGAACAATATAACACGAAGTGCAATGGAAGCAGAACACCTGCCGATGTCTGGCTAACACACTTAGAGAACAACAAACAAAGGAACAAATTTTTAGCAGGCAAATCACAAGTAGTCTGATTATTGTAAATCATATAACAGACAATCAAAAACAATACACATATGCATGTATATATTTTATCAGCTATGCATTTAGTGCATTTCTAGTCGACGACGTTTCGAACCACAGTTAATGACGGTTCATCCTCAGGACAGAAGTTATTTGCCTAAAGAGTTCATATTCAGAGAATTATTTACTGCATGGGAAACAATGTACCATACTGGAATAGAAAATATTTGGGGGAGAAAAAGGGAACATAAAAGAATAAGCATGTCAGTACACAGGACCTTTGTATCAACTGCGTTAAAATCGCATGAACCATAACATGCCAAAGTGTCATATGCAGCCGGGTGTAAACCATGCTTAAGAACGGCAGTGTTTTATGAACGAGGTGATTCAGAAGGCAACGTCCACACGGTGTATAAACCTTGCTCATGCTATAAACAACATGCGTATTCGCATTTCACCTCCCCGCATTAGGTTCTTCTCGTATCTCCATTTTTGAGATTTCCCAGATTCCTTGATGATATTGACATTCACGCATGTTGTTTATAGCATGAGCAAGGTTTATACACCGTGTGGACGTTGCCTTCTGAATCACCTCGTTCATAAAACACTGCCGTTCTTAAGCATGGTTTACACCCGGCTGCATATGACACTTTGGCATGTTATGGTTCATGCGATTTTAACGCAGTTGATACAAAGGTCCTGTGTACTGACATGCTTATTCTTTTATGTTCCCTTTTTCTCCCCCAAATATTTTCTATTCCAGTATGGTACATTGTTTCCCATGCAGTAAATAATTCTCTGAATATGAACTCTTTAGGCAAATAATTTCTGTCCTGAGGATGAACCGTCATTAACTGTGGTTCGAAACGTCGTCGACTAGAAATGCACTAAATGCATAGCTGATAAAATATATACATGCATATGTGTATTGTTTTTGATTGTCTGTTATATGATTTACAATAATCAGACTACTTGTGATTTGCCTGCTAAAAATTTGTTCCTTTGTTTGTTGTTCTCTAAGTGTGTTAGCCAGACATCGGCAGGTGTTCTGCTTCCATTGCACTTCGTGTTATATTGTTCAATGACAATTTTCTATCAATTTAATTAAAGTGCCCGGCTGGGCATTTCTTATAACAATATAGCTCCATTTGGCCGATATTTATTGAGTCCAAATATTCCTTGACTGTCTAAGGACCGTTGTCTCTGAAAATTAACATTCACCCATGGTCCTTAGCTTATTGCGCCTTGGGTTCCCTTGTCTTAAGTAAATAGTATGTAGCGCAACCACTTGGTTGCAAGGGTTCGCACCCCTACCCCCTTGGTTGAAGTGGGTCTCCTCCCCTGTCTGTCTTCTCACTTCTTAAATCCCTTCCCCTATTCACCCCTTTTTGGCATGTCTGACCACACGCCCCTTTACAATGAGGATTACTTCAAAAAACTCTTAGAAGGGCCGTCCCTACTCACAGATAATCCTGAAAGTCCTAGTAGTCTCAATGTTCCTTTAGGTGACCAACTGGAGAAAATAAAGAAAAAAGCTGTTAGATTAGAATTAATGATACTGCTCCTCACCCAATATCTCAAGGCAAATATCATTCCACTTGGACTGCAAGTGCGGAATATACTGGGAGTTTTTACCGATAACCCGAAATACATCACAGGTTTCAGTTATATTAGCACTGGTTGTTCCAGGCAGTGGATGGCATTGGGCGTTGATATAGCCTCAGAAGAACTTAAAAAGTTGGAATTGGAAATCCAAGATATAGAAAAACAAATCAACGATAAGTGTCTGGTACCTGATTGTAAAAAACTCCTAGAAGATATAGCCAAAACTGTAGGAGATTTCCATAGAATTGAGTTAAATAAAAAAACAACAAAAGTCAGGAAAGATATCAAAAATTTCTCACAAGAAAGAGCATATCCCTATTTGGTAAAATATTTCTACACCAATAGGGCATATAGTGGTCCTCAGAATTACAACCAGAGACCTTGAGGCCGCTACAATAAACGCCAAACATTAGTGGGCTTCTCAGACACCTCGGCAGACTCATCTGATAGCTCTGACAAAGGTGGAGCACCTGGCCCCTCCAACAGACCTCCTTTTTTATCCAGAGGCCAAGCAGATCCTCCCAAGAGAGGGAAACTCAAGCCGATACAGCGGGCGCCTTACCCATCGGGCGAACGAAATACCAGACGACAGCATTACCAATGGTAGAACTTGAACCTTACATCCCTACTGATAACATGTCTACCCCTAATGTTTCAGCAAACTCCAATTTTTTACCCATTTTTAATCTAACACAATTTTCCCTTTCCAGCAATCAACTATCTCTGCTTAGTAAGGGTCTTTCCTTTGTCCCTACTATACGTCCCAATTATCTAGACATTCAAACTGAATTACTACGGTTTTTCCGTAAATTGAGATTACATGCCTTCTTTTTACTCCATCCCAAGCCTGCACCAATTTCCAATACTCCTTTTCGCCCACCCTCCACGTTCTCACCTGCTGGAAGTATGGTGCCTCCTGAAATCTTAACTTTTGAGAAACTTGTCCTACAGGACCTTTCTACTCTAGAGAAGCGGCATTCTTTTATCCCTTACAACATATCGTTGGATGAGAAAAGAGAGCTACTTAATCTGAAATCCAACTCTGACCTTATCATAAAATCAAGGAGAAACTTGGGGGAGGCTTGGGCCCTGTCACTGACCGGCCTAGGCCACTAGTAATTTGAACAACAAAACAATGACCGGACAGTATTCGTTTAGCGTCAAAGTACACAAACCTAGTGTAATGAATCACTGGGTTGGACAACCATTTGTATTGATTGACTTATTTTTTTATAAAATATTTTTGCAAAGAAATTTTTGGCATCAAAAGTTACACCACAACATTACATAAATTTACAAACAACAAATTCTGTGAACTCAGCAGAAGATCAAAACAGTACAAAAAACAAAGAAATTGTCATCATTAATAACAAAGACAACTGTGAAAAGGCCTCAAATTAATCACTTTACAGAGGCTCCAATCCTGAATTTCTAATGGACAAGGGGAATATTGTAAAAGTAAACCTCCTTGTTACAACCATCACGAGACACATAGAAAAGATACCACATCAGGTGCTTAGGCTAGGAAAAACATAGGAACAGTGAAACAATTCCAGAATGGTTTTTTGTTAAATCCTAGCATGCCCTAATAATTTCGTGTCTCGGAGGTGAAAACGTCGACGCGTTTCGAACCCAATGTCATTCAACGGGTTCTCCTCAGGACAGGGACTGGGGGGTCGTTGTCACTGTGAAACAATTAAGACATTGTATAAGCGAGGGATTTTTAAAGAGGAAGCTCATCGCGTGGACTCATCCACTTTTAAATCAAAGAAAGTACCTTATTTGTGAAACGGGGAATCACTCCCTGCAGGAAGAATAAAAAATTGGATTTACATTAGATACAGTCTCCCTCTGTTTGAGATGTGCTCTAAAACCGTTGTGACAAAGAATCAAAGCGTACCTTGACAGTGGGCGGATTCGCCGCTAAACAAGAACGTTGTGCCGGCCGTGGGCTGAATCTCTCCGTGTTAATCTAAAGACTGGGGAGAGTTTGGACTTAGTGTTTGTATTATTACCAAATTGCTGCATTTTAAACGCGTAGGGTAGTTGAAAGTAATCCTACCTTTTAGCGTAGCAGATAGTTCAAGTTAGGCGCGTGGGGGGCGGCGGCCGCCGCACGGGCTGGCGTGCTGTCAAAAAAGAGTGGCACGCGTTTAGATTTGGTATATAAACGAGCGTTCAACAAGGGGATACGTGTCCCAGGCGGGTGACTTACTTTCCAGCGCTGAATACTGGCTGCAGCGGTCCGGCACACAATGACTTCTAAGAGACTGCTTGTTTGTTAAAGGGGGCGTGTCTCCTTGTATTTAAACGACCCGTGGTCCCGGTGCATTATGGGGTTTGAAGTTTTTTAGGAAAACTGTCACAAACGGTATACAGCACATCGGTAGTAGATATTCTACAAGGGATTTGTAAATCACACGATTTCACTACTATGGTACAGAGCGGTCACTTCAGAAGTAACGGCTTGAGCAGACTTACAGAGCGGGCAGACAAAAAATTCATAGATTGCCAAGTTCGTTCAAATCGTTCAGACCTGACACTGCAGTGTTGAATTTCAGTATGAGGTACGCCTCTTTCTGTGCCAGTCTTACATCAGGGTCCCCTCCGGAACCAGGAACATTCTTTATGCATGCCAAAATGGTCCATTTAAGATCATTCACGGTGTGATCTTTTTTCAGGAAATGCGAAACAAGTGGCGCAGTGAGCACTTTGTTGTTGATGCGGGATTTGTGTTGGATTATCCGCTGTCGTACTTCTTGTGTCGTCTTCCCTATGTAGATTTTCCCGCATGGACAGGTTATGGCGTACACTGCATATTTCGTTTTGCAATTTGTGAAATCCTCATGGCGCCAGTGTTTAGTTCCATCGGTGAAATGAGTACCTTCAATCGTCAGGCCACAAACTGAACAAGTTCCACATTTATGGTGTCCCTTCACTGGGCCCATATTGAACAGTGTGCTTTGTGTCACTTTCTTAATTGCACCCCTGGTTGATGAAATTTGCTGTCCAATACTTCGGTTTTTTTTCAATGCAAACAGAGGCTTGCCTATGTCTGGGATAATTTCCTCCACCAGGTGCCAGTTGTTACGAATGATTTTCTGGACTGGGTTCGTGTGTGGTCCAAACGTAGACACGCATACCATCCGATCTGTTTGTGGCTTCACCCTTTTCTCGAGTAGGTGTTCTCGAGGTGTCCACCTCGCCCTCTTCATAGAGTGTTTGACGAGTTTCTCCGGGTACCCTCTATCTCTCAGTTTGTTCATGAGGGCTTCGCCATGGATACTGAAATCTTCGGTTTTAGAACAATTCCTTCTCACCCTAAGGAACTGTCCATAGGGGAGGTTGTTCTTCAGGGTCTTTGGATGGTAGCTTCTATAATGAAGCGAATTGTTCTTATCCGTTTTTTTCTGGTATAGAGTCGACTGGAGCCCATCAGGTGTAGCTTTAATCTCGACATCTAGAAATGGCATCACTTGGCAGTTATATGTCAGGCTGAACTTTATATCTGGACTCCTGTTGTTCAACCAGTTATGGAACTCTTCAAGAGTTTGTGGTGTACCATTCCAGATACACCACACGTCGTCTATATACCTCATCCATTGCCCAATGTGGGCTTTGTACGGGTTGTTGTTATAAACGAACCTCTCCTCGTACTGGGCCATGTACAGTATTGCCATCTCGGGTGCAAATGGGCACCCCATTGCTGATCCTTTAATCTGTAGGAACATTTCCTCTTCAAACATAAAAAAATTCTTCTTTAGAGCAAGGGCCGCGAAATTGACGATCAGCTCCGTTGGTACTCTATGGGGACGTGGTCTGGTCTCCAGGTACATTTCAATCACATCTACTCCGTCTTGTTGCGGGATCTGTGTATATAAGGACGAAACGTCCATCGTGACCAGGAGTTGGGTATTTGGGTCAAAATCCATGCCTTCTACTTTGTTGATAAAGTCCGTAGTGTCACGGAGATATGATGGTACATTCGTGATGAATTCTTTTAGGAACACGTCCACAAATTTCGAAATCGGCTCGAGCACTGAATCGCATCCCGAAACTATCGGTCGGCCAGGTGGAGTCTTGGGGTCTTTATGTACTTTCGGAAGGAAGTACAGGTGTGGAGTTCTGGGATAGCGTTTCACCAAAAATTCAGCTTCCTTAGGACCGAGAATACCTTGTTCTTTTGCTTCCTTCACTAGTCGTGTTATTTCAAAGGTTATTTCTGCTGTGGGATCCTGTGTGATGCGGCGATACCAGTTCAGATTGTAGACATGACTTCTACCTTCTGCTTTGTAAAGTTCCTTCGACCACAGGACCACTGCCCCTCCCTTGTCAGCTGGTCTGATGACCACATCTTGTTGGTTTTTTAGGGTCATGATGGCTTGTCTTTGTTCTTTCGAGAGATTCGCTGGTGTGAATCGTTTCTTTTTCTCCAGCACATTCAGTGAGGACAGAACCTTTTGCTCGAAAGTGATGATGTTTTTGGCCATGTTATTGCTAGGAGGGCAGAAGGAAGACTTATTCCTGAGGCCCGAAACTTCCAATGGCTGTGGGTTTGTCGAGTCTCTGAAGAACCATTTCAGACGGATTTTTCTGAAGAATTCAATGATCTCGAGTTTTACTTTGGTGAAGTCCATGCGGGTATCAGGTACAAAAGAAAGGCCCAACTGTAGCAGTTCTTCCTCAGCTTTGGTCAGATTTTTGTCAGAGATGTTGATAATTGAGGAATCCTTTACGACTTGTAGTTCCGTTTGCGAGTGCTCATTTCCCATTGCGGTTTGAATTTGGTCCTCTGTTGTGGTTGGCCCTGCCCTAAAAAAGGCCTCTTTTGTTGGTTTTTATTGGATGGTCCTTCTCCTGAGTCTGATTCCACTGAAGCGTCTGAAGAAGTCTCAGAGAATGTGAGGAATCTTCTCTTGGATCTCCCCTGGTAGGTGTTTAGATATCTGGTGGATTCAGAACGAGTATAGAAGTCCTCTTTTAGGTACGGATACACTGTTTCCAAATTGAATGATTTTTTGTCTTTTTCAAACTTGGAAGTTTTGAAGTTTATGGTGTTGTCCTTGAATGTTGTTAGTTCTTTCTCAATTTTTTCAAGGAGAAGCTTGGCCTCTGTTTCCGTATGATTATCCTTGATGATTTTGAGTTGTTCTTCTATCTCTTGAATTTCCTTTTGACAGATTCTGTGTGCCGTTTCCACTGTGTGGACCATGAGATCCCTGCTGCACTTTGTGCTAATGCAGCTAAATCCCTTCTTATAGACGGGGTCGTCAGTGAAAATGACTGGAACGTTTTTGATTTGTAGGCCCCAGGGAATGGTTCCAGCTCTTAAGTTTGCCAATAAAAATTGGCCGTGTAGTTCCGTCCTGATGTGTTTTTTTTGCAATCTTAAAAGTTTATCTGCTACGTTCTGCTGCTTAGCCGTACCGCTCAAAGTGACCGTTGTGAAAAGTGTTGAGTCTGCGAGGAGCTTATCGATATGTTCCTCACTGAATGACAATGTATCTTTGTCTGCCATAATATAAACCAGGGAACCTGGATGCAAATGAATGCAAGGTGAAAAATAAATTACTTGTGACTTAAAGCCGTACGGGTAACGACCCGTTCTAGAACAAGGAGAAACTTGGGGGAGGCTTGGGCCCTGTCACTGACCGGCCTAGGCCACTAGTAATTTGAACAACAAAACAATGACCGGACAGTATTCGTTTAGCGTCAAAGTACACAAACCTAGTGTAATGAATCACTGGGTTGGACAACCATTTGTATTGATTGACTTATTTTTTTATAAAATATTTTTGCAAAGTCTTTAGATTAACACGGAGAGATTCAGCCCACGGCCGGCACAACGTTCTTGTTTAGCGGCGAATCCGCCCACTGTCAAGGTACGCTTTGATTCTTTGTCACAACGGTTTTAGAGCACATCTCAAACAGAGGGAGACTGTATCTAATGTAAATCCAATTTTTTATTCTTCCTGCAGGGAGTGATTCCCCGTTTCACAAATAAGGTACTTTCTTTGATTTAAAAGTGGATGAGTCCACGCGATGAGCTTCCTCTTTAAAAATCCCTCGCTTATACAATGTCTTAATTGTTTCACAGTGACAACGACCCCCCCGGCCCTGTCCTGAGGAGAACCCGTTGAATGACATTGGGTTCGAAACGCGTTGACGTTTTCACCTCCGAGACACGAAATTATTAGGGCATGCTAGGATTTAACAAAAAACCATTCTGGAATTGTTTCACTGTTCCTATGTTTTTCCTAGCCTAAGCACCTGATGTGGTATCTTTTCTATGTGTCTCGTGATGGTTGTAACAAGGAGGTTTACTTTTACAATATTCCCCTTGTCCATTAGAAATTCAGGATTGGAGCCTCTGTAAAGTGATTAATTTGAGGCCTTTTCACAGTTGTCTTTGTTATTAATGATGACAATTTCTTTGTTTTTTGTACTGTTTTGATCTTCTGCTGAGTTCACAGAATTTGTTGTTTGTAAATTTATGTAATGTTGTGGTGTAACTTTTGATGCCAAAAATTTCTTTGCAAAAATATTTTATAAAAAAATAAGTCAATCAATACAAATGGTTGTCCAACCCAGTGATTCATTACACTAGGTTTGTGTACTTTGACGCTAAACGAATACTGTCCAGTCATTGTTTTGTTGTTCTTATCATAAAATCAGCAGATAAAGGTGGAGGAATCGTTTTGCAACACATTGATGCATACAAGTCAGAAATTTTTCGACAGCTTAGTAATCAAGCACACTATGTGAAACTACCAAAAAATCCAATTGTTGAGATTCAGAACTTGATACAGCTGGTCACCAAGGAAGGCCTTGATCTTGGCTTCCTTAGCAAAAAAGAACACCTGTTCTTAAATTCTAAATCCCCCCGCACACCGGTAATTTACACGCTACCGAAGGTGCATAAGAACCCGGAGGACCCACCTGGTAGGCCCATTGTGTCAGGCTGCGGATCAGTCCTGGAACCTCTTGGTCTTTTTGTTGACTATTTCATTAGGGACTTTGTCCCTGCCACTCAATGTTACATACTTGACAGTATGCACATGATAAACCTAATAGAAGAGCTTCCTTTTGACTCCACGTCCAGTGTATTATGTACCCTGGACGTGGAGTCTCTGTATACCAACATACCACAGAACGAATTATTGTTGGTCATTCAAGACTGCTTGAACAGCCGCCCTAGACCACACCGGATCCCTACTATTTTTATTTTGCAACTTTTGGAAATTTGCCTTTCCAGGAATTACTTTTTGTTTGATGGTCAGTATTATGGCCAGATCAAAGGTACTTCTATGGGGGCCGTTTTTGCCCCCAACTTGGCCATACTGTATATGGACAGTCTTGAATGTGGACGTATCCTCATCCCGTCTAACCCCTTCCATAGTGGCATTGCCCTATGGAAGCGGTATATTGACAATATTTTCTTGATTTGGAATGATGCGGTTGATCTGTTACCCCAATTTCTACATTGGCTCAACAGCAATTGTAGTGGCCTCACCTACACTCTTACCACCAGCCAATCTAGCATTCCTTTCCTTGATCTTAACATTCACGAAAAAGATGGAGTACTAATCACCACTTTGTACAGAAAGCCTACGGAGCGTAATACCTTGCTAAGTTACAAGAGCAACCACCCCCGTGCATTGAGAGATTCCCTCCCCTACTCGCAGTTCTTAAGGTTGAGGAGAAATTGTTACCTTAAAGATGACTATTTTAGGGAAGCAAAAGCACTTATCATCAAATTAAGCGCTAGAGGCTATCCACGCAGACTAATCAAAACTTCACTAAAAAGAGCATGGTTTTGCCCTAGGGAGGTGTTATTGGAACCTAAACCGAAAAAGACACAGAACCGATTGGTCTGTGTGACCACCTTTTCACCAGCATCCAATTATCTAACCAAGAGCATTAAGAAACATTGGCAAGTAGTGAATGCAGGGCAGCTTCAGCTTGACAAACCAATGTTCGCCTTCAGGAAATCAAAGAATTTAAAAGACCACTTGGTACGTGCTGCACTACCAGCTCCTGAGCAAATATCCACAATAGACACACTTTGGGGCTTTCCCAAGCTCACTGGACATGTCAAATGTGGTAACTGTTGTATGTGTGACAGTACTGTAGAGGGCAAGGAATTCAAGCATAATGATATTAAGTATGTGCGTAAAGAATTTTCAAATTGTAACACTGTAAATGCCATCTATGCCATTATTTGTCCATGCTCCAAGATCTACATAGGTCAAACAACTCAGAGAGCAAGGACCAGAATGTGCCAACATAGGAGTAGAATACGATGCAACACTCCTAATGCTCCACTTGTAAAGCACTTCATTGACTGCTCCCACACTGAAATGGACTTTGAATGGACCATCATTACTCTGGTCAAGCTGCCCACCCGTGGCAGTAATCTACAACAGATGCTAAATAAAGAGGAACTACGTTGGATCCTAAAGACAAAGAGTCTACAAACAGGATTGAACCGCACTGAGGATTGGACCACCTTGATCTAAGATTGCACTTCTGTTCCTGTATGTTTAGAACATTTTGAGACAACTGGACTTAGGTTTTCTGATCAATTCCCCCTTGTTCTATTGATTGGAACAGTCCTCACCATGAGAATAGACGTTTGCTATACCTTTCTGTTGTGTTCATCTGCGCAGAATGTGACTGCGAACAAGTGCTTAAAATGCCCTAACCGTGTTAGTCCGCTCCATGTGAGATCTTTTTTGTCATTTCTCAATTGCGTTGAATATAATTGAAAAAGTGTTTAAAATTTCCTATCTGTTTTCTACATAATTCAACTGTGACAATTGGGTGTTATCAATACATTAGTTAACGAACAATTCATGGTTTAGTCCATCCACACCTAAGATGGCCGCCACATTTTTCCCGTGTTCCCAATGTAAAATGGCACTCGGCCCTTGTCCCTCCCCATTGGTCCAGGCGACCCACATGAGCGCGAACGTCACCCGTAACTTTCCTGACACTGCACACTCGGCTAGTGTCCACCCCGTACACAAGCAAGGAACCCCATTGCGGACCTGCTTCACTGATTTCAAGGTAAGACCTCACAGACACCACGAGGACCCCCTTAGGCCGCCCGCTATGATATGTTCCTACATGATTATGATCGGATCATTTTTCCACAGATATTCGAATGATCGCGTTCGTCTCAATGGTAAGCCCGGTAATTAATGTGGTCCTTTACCAATTACCTCGTTTTCTCCCCCCACTCCGGCTTTTTAATTTTAATTTCACGCTCATATTCTTTTTTAGACTCATTCTGTATAGAACTGGAACGATCGATCTGGTAAGATCTTCACTTAACTAGCCTCGTTATACTGGCCGTTAGACAACCCGGCTACATGCTCACACCATTTGGCACAGCACGGTCCGTATTCGCATTTCACCTCCCCGCATTAGGTTCTTCTCGTATCTCTATTTTTGAGATTTCCCAGATTCCTTGATGATATTCACATTCACGCATGTTGTTTATAGTATGAGCAAGGTTTATAGACCGTGTGGACGTTGCCTTCTGAATCACCTCGTTCATAAAACACTGCCGTTCTTAAGCATGGTTTACACCCGGCTGCATATGACACTTTGGCATGTTATGGTTCATGTGATTTTAACGCAGTTGATACAAAGGTCCTGTGTACTGACATGCTTATTCTTTTATGTTCCCCTTTTCTCCCCCAAATATTTTCTATTCCAGTATTGTACATTGTTTCCCATGCAGTAAATAATTCTCTGAATATGAACTCTTTAGGCAAATAATTTCTGTCCTGAGGATGAACCGTCATTAACTGTGGTTCGAAACGTCGTCGACTAGAAATGCACTAAATGCATAGCTGATAAAATATATACATGCATATGTGTATTGTTTTTGATTGTCTGTTATATGATTTACAATAATCAGACTACTTTTGATTTGCCTGCTAAAAATTTGTTCCTTTGTTTGTTGTTCTCTAAGTGTGTTAGCCAGACATCAGCAGGTGTTCTGCTTCCATTGCACTTCGTGTTATATTGTTCTATGACAATTTTCTATCAATTTAATTAAAGTGCCCGGCTGGGCATTTCTTATAACAATATAGCTCAATTTGGCCTATATTTATTGTATCCAAATATTCCTTGACTGTCTAAGGACCGTTGTCTCTGAAAATTGGCACCCTTAGAAGCAACAGGTACTTTATCCTACCCCTCCATGAAGGAGGCTTTGTGCCTCAGGTATGGGCTCACTGCAGAACAGTACCGCCAGAAGTTTAGGAACTTCAAGAAGCTTGATTCAAGTACTTGGGTGGAGTGTGTGAGTATGTACACGCGTGCACTGGAAGGTTGGATAAAGGGCAGCAAAGTTACTGATTATGTGGGGTTGTGTCACTTGATTAGTTGGGAGCACTTAAGTAGTTTATGTGTTCCAGAGCTGCGCCAGCATCTTTTAGACAGCAAGTTAACTGATCCCAGTGAGCTTGCTAAAGAGGCGGACCGCTGGACTAGCACCAGGGTCCACAAAGGGGTGGTAAGTACCCCAGCCAAGGGTGGACAGGGTCACCAGCAGAAGAGTGGGGGGGACACGGGTAATCAAAAGGAGTCTTCTAAAGGGCCCCAAAATAGTTCCCAGGAGAAAGAGTCTCAACCCCCCAAGTCTAAGAAGTCCTGGCCCCGTAAGGGCAAGCAGGACAACAGGCCCCCACCTACTTGCTATGCCTGTAGGGAGGTGGGGCACATTGCCCCCAAATGTCCAAAGAAACCTCCAGCACCCACTGGTGCTCCAACTCCGGCATTAGCTAGTGTAGCTTTGGGAGGGGATTTGATTTCTAGTGGGGAGGTGGGGTTAGCAGTGATGACCCTTGTCTCTTTAGGAGACCAAGAGATGGCCCAGGAAACCGTGCTGCCCTTAAACACTAAGAAATATGGGCAGAAGGTGACCATCAATGGAAAAGAGATAGAAGCTCTGAGAGACACAGGGGCCAGTGTGACATCTGTCAGGTGTCAATGGGTGTCTGAAGAGCAGATCATTCCCAATGTACTCCGTCCTGTGGTGGCAGCTTATAGTTCAGTGCGCCTCTGCAAGTTGGCACGTGTTCCATTTGAATGGTGAGGAGACTCCGGTATATTGGAAGTTGTTGTAAGTGATGCCTTGCCTGTAGATTGTCTATTAGGTAATGACCTGGAGAGCTCTCCATGGAAGGATGTAGAGCACAGGACTCACTTGGAAATGTTGGGCTTGCCTGCGTGGATCTGTGTGACTACACGTGCAATGGCAGCCAGTAAGGGTGGATTAGCAGAACTGGAGCCTGGAACAGTGGCCCAGGGACCTGTCAAGAGAGGAAGGGGCAGAGGGCACGGGAAAGCAGCCCCCACTGTTCCCACGGTCCAGGAGGAAGCAGAACCTGAGGGGGATGCCCTGGAACCTACCGGGGAACAGGTGGCCGAACTAGGGGAATTGCCTGAGCTGTCCCAGTGGCAGCAAGATGGTGGTCCCTCTAGGGAGGAATTCTGCCAAGCTCAAAAGGAGTGCCCTTCCCTCATTGGTGTGCGGCAGCAGGCTGCAGACCAGGCAGCAGGCCTGGGGTCCAAGGAACATTTGATCTACTGGGAGGATGACTTACTTTATAGTGAGCCTAAGTTCTCTGAGCCCGGTGCAGCCCGTGTGCTGGTGGTACCCGAGCGCTTCAGGAACTTCCTACTGGGTCTGGCTCATGACGTGCCTCTCGCAGGACATCTGGGGCAAGACAAGACCTATTACAGGCTTGTCACCCACTTCTACTGGCCCCAGATGAAGAAGCACGTCGCTGCCTTTTGTAAGTCTTGCCAAACTTGTCAGGCCAGTGGCAAGAGCGGAGGAAAGTGCGTGGCACCCCTCCAACCCTTTCCTGTGGTGAGCACCCCTTTTGAGAGGGTGGGCATTGACATCGTGGGGCCCCTGGACCCCAAGACAGCCTTAGGCAACAGGTTTATTCTGGTCTTGGTGGACCATGCCACCCGATACCCTGAAGCAGTCCCTCTCAGGACAGTCACAGCCCCTGTGGTGGGCCGTGCCTTAATGGGGATCTTTTCCCGTGTGGGGTTCCCCAGAGAGGTGGTTTCTGACAGGGGTACAAACTTCATCTCTAGGTATATGAAGTCCCTGTGGGAGGTGTGTGGAGTGACCTATAAGTTCACCACACCATACCATCCTCAAGGAAATGGGCTGGTTGAAAGATTCAACCGCACCCTGAAGGGCATGATTATGGGCCTAGAGGAGCCCATGAGGCGGAAGTGGGACGTCTTGATACCATGCCTGTTATTCGCATACAGAGAGGTGCCTCAGAAATCCTTAGGGTTCAGCCCCTTTGAGTTGCTGTATGGCCACCCTGTCAGAGGGCCTCTCACTCTGGTGAAGGAGGGGTGGGAGAAATCCCGTGGGAAAACCCCTCAGGATGTGTTCAGCTATGTGCTGGCCATCCGCAACCAGACCAAGCGCTTCAGGAAGCTCGCTCAAGAGAACCTGGAGGCTAGCCTGGAGGAAATGAAGAGATGGTATGATCAGAACACCTCTCTTGTGGAGTTCCAACCTGGGCAGAAAGTGTGGGTGATGGAGCCAGTGGAGCCTTGTGCGCTCCGTGACAAGTGGTCTGGGCCATATGAGGTGGTGGAGCGCAAGAGCAAGGTTACCTACTTGGTTAACCTGAAGACTCCCAGGCAGCCCCTGAGAGTGTTGCATGTAAACCGCCTCAAACCCCACTTTGAGAGGTCAGCAGTGACTTTGCTCATGGCTACAGATGCAGGAGGGGAGGAGGATAGTGATCCTCTCCCTGACCTCCTGGCAACCAAGGAGAAAGATGGGTCAGTGGATGGGGTGATACTCTCACCCACCCTGACCCCAGAGCAGCAGCAGGACTGTCGCCAAGTCTTGGGTCAGTTCGCCCCCCTATTCTCCCTGACCCCAGGTGTCACCAACTGGTGCGTCCACGATGTGGACATCGGTGACAACCTGCCTGTGAAACAGAAGTTTTACAGAGTGGCTGACAAGGTCAGGGCTAGCATCAAAGAAGAGGTTTCTAAGATGTTAGCGCTAGGGGTAATTGAGCCCTCCAGCAGCCCCTGGGCTAGCCCAGTGGTCTTAGTGCCTAAGAAAGCTGCTACACCTGGTGGCCCCCCAGAACTGCGTTTCTGCGTGGACTACCGTGGGCTGAATGCGGTCACAAAGACTGACGCGCACCCCATCCCCAGAGCTGATGAGCTGGTGGATCGGTTGGGAGCTGCCCGGTACCTGAGCACCTTTGATTTGACTTCAGGTTACTGGCAGATTGCCTTAACTGAGGGGGGCAAGGAAAGATCAGCATTTTCAACGCCAGAGGGGCACTTCCAGTTTCGTGTCATGCCCTTTGGGTTGAAAAATGCCCCTGCCACATTCCAGAGACTGGTCAACCAAGTATTAGCAGGGCTGGAGGAATTCAGCGCAGCATACCTGGATGACATTGCTGTGTTCAGCTCCACTTGGGAGGAACACTTGCAACACCTCTGCGCAGTGTTGAAGGCTCTGCAGAAGGCAGGCCTCACTATCAAGGCCAGTAAGTGCCAGATAGGGCAGGGATCTGTGGTGTACTTGGGACACCAGGTGGGGAGCGGCCAGGTGGCGCCCCTACAGGCGAAGTTTGATACCATTCTGGCTTGGGAACCCCCCAAGACCCAGACTGAGGTGAGAGCCTTTTTTGGTCTCACGGGGTATTACAGACGGTTTGTCAAAGGTTATGGCACCATTGTAGCCCCTTTGACAGAGCTGACACCTAGAAATCAGCCCAGGAAAGTGAATTGGACTGAGGCCTGTCAAACTGCTTTTGACACCCTCAAAACTGCCATGTGCACAGCACCGGTGCTTAAGGCACCTGACTTTTCAAGTGAGTTCATTGTGCAAACTGACGCTTCAGAGCAAGGCGTGGGAGCAGTACTCTCACAGATCAATGAGGAGGGCGAAGACCAACCAGTGGCTTTCATTAGTAGGAGGTTACTCCCCAGGGAACAGAGATGGAGTGCAATTGAAAGGGAAGCTTTCGCTGTGGTCTGGGCTCTGAAGAAGCTGAGGCCCTACCTGTTTGGGACTCACTTCCGTGTTCAGACCGACCACAGGCACCTCAGATGGTTAATGCATACGAGGGGTGAGAATCCAAAACTGTTGAGGTGGTCCATTTCCCTACAGGGGATGGACTTCACGGTGGAGCACCGCCCTGGTACAGAACACGCCAATGCTGATGGTCTGTCCAGATTCTTCCGCCTTAGTGATGAGGACTCCCAAGAGGTTGGGTAGTTCTCCCCACTTTCAGCTAGAGGGGACACGTGTTAGACCTGACACCCTTGGCGTGGTTTTTCCCCCATCTTTTTGCCTCTGACTCATGTATTTTTGATGCTGTGCTGGATTTCGTTTTTGCTGGTTTAGATGCTTTGGCTCCTCTGCCACTGCTGATCAGTGTCAGAGGGTAAGTGCTCCCTCTGTAAATTGTCATATTGATTGGGTATACCTGATTGGCATATTTGTATCACCATGAAGTCCCTAGTAAAGTGCACTGTGTGTGCCAGGGCTGGTGATGACAGATGCTACTAGTGGGCCTGCAGCGCAGATTGCACCACCCACATGAGTAGCCCTAAAATGATGTCTCAGGCCTGCCAGCGCAGGGCCTGTGTGCAGTCAATGGACTGCCATGTCCGCCTGGCCAGTGTCCCCACTGGCTGGGCCTAACCCTTCCCTGTCTGTGCACACCAGACACCCTTATGGAAGGCTCAAGGTACCCCCCTGGGCAGGGTGCAGTGCATGGATAAGGTAGAGCATGTACTAGTGCAGGTAACATGCTCTGGTAGTGAGCAGCAGCCATTTTGTGTGCTCACTGCTGTAAGGCTATCTTGCTTCATAGAGTAACATGGGGGAGGCTGGTCCCATTGGATCCCAGCCTATCTTCCCATAGGAACAAGATGGGACATAAGTGAATGATATCCCTGAACTCCGAATTTAATAACACATCCTTTAGTAAAGGTTGTTTTTAAATTCTGTGTTTGAGAATAGTACTTTTAGAAAGAGGCTGTTCTCTTGTCTAACCTTTCTGTGTGCCTGGGACTGTTTGTGGATTGACTGTCTGGGTTGAGGATGACAGGGTCTGCAGAGCCCTCAGGGGGTTATCTGAGCCAGCCCGTGGATGAAAGGCAGCATCTGCTGCCAGGGAAGTGGGAGGAGATAGCATCTGATAGTGAAGGGCTGTGCCTGCCTAACCACAAAGCTGGCTCCACCTCCTGCTGGGCGACTGTCACCTCTGTCCCTGATACTGAGAGGAAGAAGGAAGCCAGGAAACCCCCAGACCCCCAGCAACACCCTGAACTGGTTTGGACCGGGCTCAGGGCCCCCTTTGCACAAAGACTTCAAAAGACTTCAAAGGACTTCAAATACTTTTTGGGGTATAAGAGAAGGACCCCTGACAACAGATTTTCAGATTCTACAATCAAGAGGAACCTCTGCCAGAAGAAGGACTGCTGAAGGAGCTGATGAAAGATTGCCTTGCTGTGTGCTTTAAGGGCTGACCTATCCTGCTATCCAACTGAAGGAGAGGAGAAGAAAGGGACTTTGCTGTGTGCTGTGACCCTGCCTGCTTGAAACTGCCAAGACTTTGCTGTGTGCTGTGTCTTTACTGAATCTCCAAGGGCCTGAGAAGAGCTGGCCTCCTGTTCCTGGAACCCAGGTTTAAAAGGTTCCTAAAGTGACTCTTAGACGCTGGGAGATCGTCTTTATTTCCAGCCTGCGCTCTGCAAATCATCCGCCAGCCGTGGGAGAGAATCGGTGTGTTTATCGACACACAACCGACGCTGGCCGTGGGACTGCTTTGCTTCCCCCGTGAGTTGCTGGGGCGTAAGCTGAAAGCATTGAGGGCGGCCGCCCTACTTCGTGTGCCTGTGGTGGGGACTGCTGTGCCCCGAAGCGCCAGAGTCGCGCATCACCGCCGCGACCCGGGACTCAGAACCGCTAAGAAAACACACCGCCAGCGGCCCGGGACCCGTGAGCAGCATCCGAGCGGCCGCGCTGGGATTGGCTCGCTCAGGGAGGCTCGCCTGAGAAGGATGCACTGCCATTGGTTTACCGCCAGGGTCTACACGAAGGAGCCGCGAGAGGCGTGCGGCGTCATCAGGGGCTCGTCGCGAGAGCCGCGCACGGATTGGACGAGCGCCTGTGCCCCTCGAGAAGAGGTGCTGCTGCCGGGGAAGTCCTCCTGCCAGCCCCTGGGCCCTCGCGTAACTGCTGCCTACCCCGCGAGTGGCGAACTCGTCACCAAAAACCCCCGACTGTTGTGGGGGCATAACGAGGAGCACGGGGAAGGTGACCGGAAGCGCTGAGAGCGCAGGAGAGACCGGAAACTCGCTGATCAGAGCGGGTAAGACAGCCTGAGAGGAGCGGTGAAGGGCACCAGCGCCAGAGCGATCATAGAGTCAATTTGACCGTATTTACAAACACCAACACGTTCTAGACTTGAGATTGATTTGATAAAGAACTTCCTATTAACAAGTGCAACCATTAAGAATTAAGTGCAACCTTTACCTGAAGAAGTGATTATCGTGTATTACTGCTTTTTACTGCCTGCAACTAGATAAAGATATATATATTTTTATAAAATATACTTACCTGTGTGGTCTCAGTTTGTGGTGGATTGGGGATTATTGTTGTGTTAAGTGCAAATATTATACACATTGCCTTGGGGATAAGCCTGCCTGCTTGCGCCAAGTTACCTAGAGGGAGAGCGGAGGTTATCTATTGTGTGTATTCCTTCACCCTGACTAGAAGCAAGTGTCCCTACTTGGTCTAAGGTACTTACCTCTGCCAACTAGAGACCCCCAGATCTAACAACCTCTAAAAACAAATCCTACATAGGAATGCATGGTAGAGAGAAAAAACCATTTGTAACACCTTAGTGTCATTATGTTAGTCCAAACTGCGGCCAATCAGGCGCCAGCACCCTCTAGAACCTTCTCCTCAGAAGCTCAAGCCCTCAGATTTTCGTAGCACAAGTAATAAAGAGCGCATGAGGAGAAAAGAGCCTCTGAGGGGAGGAGGGTGGGTCGTATGTGAATCTATGAAAGACACCAATACTGGAGAAACACCTGTTTACAGGTAAGTAAAAATTGTTCTTCTCCAGTATTAGGGGTGTCTTTCATAGATTCACATGCTTGAATAGAATAGTAAGCAGTAACCTCCTAGAAAACTGAGATTGCTAGGCATAGAAGAAAAAATCAAGACAGTACTAGAATAATAATACAGTCATATAAGGCTTCATAGCAATCACAGGAAAATACTGAGGAGGAGGGAACAGAGGCTCACCTTACTGAAAAAGATGGCGAAGCACTGCCTGCCCCACCGCGGTATCCGCTTCATTGATGGCTTCCAAACAGTAATGTTTGGTGAAGGTGTGCCTGCTGGACCATGTCGCTGCACGGCAGATCTGATGAAGTGGCACACCAGCAAACAAGGCGGTGGATGAAGACATCGCCCTCGTAGAATGAGCCCTCACTGAAGATTACAATGGTTTGCCCGCTTGGTGGCAGAAGGCAATGGCTGAGGAAAGCCACCGGGCAATAGTCGGTTTAGAAATTGGATGTCCCTTGCGCAGTCGTCCGTAGGCAATGAAAAGTTGGTCGGACTTGCGGAAAGGGGCAGTTCTGGCAACGTAAAATTTAAGACATCGTTTGATGCCCAGAGAATGTGAGCGCTGCTCCGCCGGAGATTTCGGGTCCGGAAAGAAAGTCTTGAGGAATACAGGCTCATTCAAATGAAATTCCGTAGGTACTTTAGGCATGAAAGAGGGGTTGGTCCGAAGTGCCACCCCGTCAAGTTTGAACTGTAGATAAGGCAGCTTGACAGTAAAAGCATGAAGGTTGCTCATGCGACGAGAGGAGGTCAAAGCCAGCAGAAGTGCAACCTTCCAAGTGATGAACTTGATATCCGCCCTGTGGATAGGCTCAAAAGGTGATTTCATAAGTTGAGATAGTACAACATTGAGGTACCAAGCTGGAGGAGGATGACGAACAGGTGGAAACTTGCGGAAAAGCCCTTTGAAGAATTGACGTATAATTTGTGATGAACAGAGGGATGAAGAGCCATCATGTCGGAAACGAGATATAGCAGCTAAGAAAACTCTCAGTGTAGCATGAGAGAGACCTGACTAGCTAGGCTCAAAAAGAATGGAAGGAGCTGCTCAGGAGTAGAATGGATGGGATGGATATTGGCCGTAGTGCACCAATGACAGAATCGCTTCCATTTAAGTTTGTAAGTCTTGATGGTAGACGGAGCTCTGGCATGAGCTAGGATGTCTCTGCACTCCTGGGATATGTTTAAACCAGCGAACTCAAGGTGCTCAGGTTCCAAGCCCACAATTGTAGCGTTGAGGGATCTGGATGACACACTAAGCCCTTATCCATGGTTAGAAGGTCCGGACGAGGACGCAGAGGAATGGGCTCGCACAGGGACATTAGGAGTAGTTCAGAAAACCATGCCTGTCTGGGCCGACGAGGAGCAATCAGCAGGATGTGGCAGGGCTGCCTCCGCATCTTCCACAGTACCTGCGGAATCAATGGGAGCGGCGGAAAAGCGTAAGCGAATAGACCGCTCCAGTTGATCAAAAGGGCATTCCCGCAGGACTTTGGGTGGGGATGCCAACTTGCATAAGATGGGCATTTCCGGATCTCTGGTGTCGCAAAGAGATCCAGATCCGGGTGACCCCATTTGCGGAACACACGATCCAGAGTCGGTCGGTGCAGCTCCCATTCGTGTGTCGAGGAAGTGGACCTGCTTAGAGAGTCGGCCAGGAAGTTGGACACGCCCGGAAGGTGGACAGCTGTCAAGGTGATGTGATGGCGAAGAGCCCAATCCCAGATTGAATGGGCCAAGCGGGACAGAAGCAGAGACCTGGTCCCCCCCTGCTTGTTCACATAGTGCATACCGGAGGTATTGTCCGTTTGTATTAGCACTGATTCCCCGTGAACAACTGGGAGGAAGGACTTGAGCGCCAGAAAAATCGCCATCAACTCTAGCCTGTTGATATGCCACGTGCGTTGCGTCGGCGACCACTTGCCCTTGATGGAAAGGCCCTGAAGATGAGCGCACCACCCCTCTAAGGAGGCGTCCGTCGTCAACGTAAGGTCTGGAGCATGATCGAGGAAGGACACACCCATTCCCAGATTTGCGGGCTGCGTCCACCAAAGCAGGCTCTGTTTCATGCGAGCTGTGACGGCAACAAGGTCGTTGAAGGATCCGGAGACCCGATGCCACTGTAAGTCCAGTTCTTCCTGAATGGGACGGGCGCACAACCTGCAATTGGGATCAGTGCGATACAAGATGAAGCCATTCCCAAGAACGATTTTAATGTCCGAACAGAAACGGACTGTTTTCTTGGAATAAGGGAGACCAGACGAAGAATCTTTAGACGTCGTTCGTCCGAGACGAACGCTTTTGAGAGCTGCGTGTCTAGGATTGCTCCCAGGAAAGATCTGATCCGCAGAGGTGCCATCTGTGACTTTTCTTTGTTGATGGTCAACCCTAGAGACCGAAACACTTGCTGGCAAAGGTGCGTGTCCCGATCCAGCTGATGGTGGCATTGAGACTTGAGAAGGCAATCGTCTAAATAGGGAAAGATCTGAACTCCTTGTAGACGCAAGTGAGCCTCCACCGGGGCCAGTACCTTCGTGAACACACGAGGAGCTGAACGAAGTCCGAAGGATAGTACTTTGAACTGAAAGTGTATTGGCCCCACTTTGAAACGCAGGTACTGGCGATGACGTTTGAATATTGGAACATGAAAGTATGCGTCTTGAAGATCTATGGTGGTCATAAAATCCTCGCTGGATAGAAGACGCAAGACTTCCAGTAGTGTCAGCATACGAAATGATTGAGACTTCAGGAACTGGTTGAGAGCCCTCAAATCCAGAATGGGTCGCCAATCTCCGTTCTTCTTGAGTATGAGGAAGAATCAAGAGTAAAAACCTCTCCCTCTTTGATGTATTGGGACCACTTCGACTGCACCCTTTAACACAAGAAGACGGACCTGATGGAAGAGCTCCTCGAGATGTGGAGGAGGTGGGCTACGAGGTGGAGTGCAAGGAGGAATCTCTGTAAACTCCAGGGTGTGACCCCGTTTGACAATGTCCAATACCCAGCGGTCCGAGGTGATCGAGGACCACTGGGAATAAAACAGAGAGATTCGCCCTCCAACAGTTTGAGAATGGCAAAAGTCATTGGCGTTTCCGAGTGGTGCCACGATAGGACGACTTTCCTCTGTAAGGTCTGGAGGGTTGCTGACGAGACTGCTGGTTGGACGTGTAACGTTGGCCGCTCTGAGTGTAGGAGCGGTATTGTTGCCCTCCTCGAAAGTTGGAAGAAGTGCCACGTCCGCGCGCACCTCAAAAGGACTGTTTCCGAAATTGGAGCGTGCCCAAGGACTTCGCCGTATCGGTGTCCTTCTTGATGGACTCAAGGGCATCATCGATATGGGATCCGAACAGTGATTCCCCAATATAAGGCATATCCAATACTTTGCCTTGGACTTCCTGCCGGAAGGAGGTGGACTTCAGCCAACCCTGTCTTCGGACTGCAGCCGCACTTGCCAGGAGGCGGAAACCTGTGTTAGCGATATCGACTGCACAGTCGATGATTTCTTCCGCTACCCTTTGACCATCGCAGAGAATCTGTTGTGCGTCAGTCTTGGATGCATCAGGAATGAGTGCCATGAAATCCGCAATATCTGACCACATCTGCCGGTCATAGCGTCCCAAGATGGCTAAAGCATTGGCTGCTCGGACAGAAGTTGAGGCCATCGTTGAGAACTTGCAGCCAATAGCATCTAGGCGTCGACCCTCTCTATCCGGAGGAGCTGTGATTTGGGATGCTGGATTCCGAGCTCTACGCTGTGCGGCCTGAGTCACGACAGAATCCGGTTTGGGATGAGAAGTAAGGCAAGCTGGGGAACCAGTGGGGGCCTTGTACTTCTTCTCAAGGTGTGGAATCTGAGCAGGTAAGGAGTTTGGAGCTTTCATTAGTTTATTGCCCTCTTTCCACACAAAATCAATAATAGGAATAGTGTGTACCTGCTTATAAGGTTTATCTTTAAAGTCATAAAGAAAGCAATCATCCTCGTGTTGTGACCGTGGAAGTTTGAAACGTTGAGCCACTTTATCCATTAAAAGATGGAAACTGGCAATATCAACTGGTGGCGAGTCACTAGAAGTACCAGGTTGAGGAGAAGGCGTTTGCGTCCTATAATCATCCCATTCGGCCATATCCTGATCGCCTGCTTCATCATCTGTCTCGTCAGGAACTTCACCATCCTCCCGTTCTGCGTTCGCTTCATCATCCGCATCCTGCGGTTATACAGTGGTATGGATGCTAATAGATCTATGAATCCGAGACGAAGTTGTAGTTGGTACGACAGGCGGCAATGAAGGTGGAGGTAGCACCACAGGAGCGGGAGATTGTGCAGGTGCAGTTTGCGGACTAGCCGAGAAACTGCGGTTGTAATCGTCCAGCATATGTTGGAGATTTGAAATTAAGGTCTAAGGAATGGTGGCCACAGGGGCTGAATGAACTGTTCCTCCTGTTGAAATTCTGGCTCACCGCCATCATCAGAGTCTGTGTCCTGACATTTAATTATTAAATCAGAGGGACTACGTGCTGCCCCAAACGTGTCCTCTTCATGCTCCGAGTCTGATGTAGTTACAAATATCGGAGAAGGTGGTTAAAGCTCTGGTTCTGAGAGCTCTTGGCAGGGTACTGTAGTGCGAGAATGTGAAGATTTAGAGGTCTCCAAGGGCACTAGTGGTACAGATGCAAATGAAATTGGTGCCGTGGTCGACGGAGCCGTCACCGACGACGAGGATGAGTTAGCTGTTGTGGCCGGTACCTTTGAAGAAACCTGCGTCGACAGAGTGGTCGTCGACGAGGTCGTCGACGGTGTCACCGTCGACGAGCGATCCATTGTTGAAGCAGCCGTCAACGGGTTCGTAGTCGTCGTCGACGGGTTCGCCGTCGATGCTGGTACTGACTCCGTCAACGGAGCCCTCGTCGACGGGCCTGTCTTCGTCGACGAGATCTTTGTCGACGAGATCTTGGTCGACGGTGTCTTCGTCGATGAGGCTTTCGCCGACGGCATCGTCGATGACGACGATGTCTTCGGATCCTTCGTCGATGAGGATTATCTGTTCTTCGTCGACGAGATTAGAATCCCTCGTCGACGTGAAGGCCGTCGACGAAACCATCAACGACGATGAGAAAGCCGAAGTGGTAGTCAGTGTAGTCGTCGACGATGCAGGCAAAGTCGTTTTCGTCGACGGAGCGCTCGTAGACGCTCTCGTCGACGGCGGGACAGTAAGAGGTGTGAAGACACCTCGAGAGGTAGCCAAAGACGCCTGAGAGCCAGGTCTCGTGGGCGTAGAGGTGGTAGGAATGGCAGTAGAGACTGCAGGAGCCACAGACAGGGCTAATTTTGGCTTTTTGAGGAAAGGAGAAGGAACATCCTGGACACTACCCCTCTTAGAGGCTGCTGAGGAGAAACCAGAATGTAAACTCTCTGCGTCGGACACTACAGAGTCCTTGTCCTTAAGACGCTGCAGCCAAAGAAGAAGACGGCCTTCCCTGTCCTTAAGAGTTTTGGTAGAAAAGGTTCTACAAAACTTGCATGGTCTGAATAAAGACTTCTTACTTGACATTGTAGAATTTCTGGAAAACTAGAAGATAGAGTTCTGAAAAATGAGCAGAGCTCAGGGAGACTCCCTTCACGCGACGTGCGGTAGAAAATCTGAGGGCTTGAGCTTCTGAGAAGGTTCTAGAGGGTGCTGGCGCCTGATTGGCCGCAGTTTGGACTAACATAATGACACTAAGGTGTTACAAATGGTTTTTTTCTCTCTACCATGCATTCCTATGTAGGATTTGTTTTTAGAGGTTTTCTATGTATTTCCTTCTTTTCTGGTATTATGTATATATATATTTCTATATTTATATTTAGCATTATTGCTATTGTATTTACCGTCGGACTCCCACTTCGACGACGGGGAATATTCAAGCATGTGAATCTATGAAAGACACCCCTAATACTGGAGAACAGTTGTACTACCGCCCCTTGCTGGTAAAAAGGAGAACCGAGTTGTATCCATCGACCTGGTAAAACCTCAATCATGTGGCCAATAATAAGTAGTAGGCCCAGTGGACTCCCAAGAAATAGCAGAATACCAACATTTGCTACAATCCAAGAGGTTCAAACTGAGAGACTAATCACATTTGATAAACCTGCAGTGAATACAAAAGGACTATGCAACAATGCCATGGAACTTGTGCCTCTTGAAACTCAAACTGAAACAGTTCGTCAAGAAACACCAGTATACAACAATGTAGCCTCAGACTGTGCTAATGAAAGACAAGTTGAAAAAGCAATCCCAACAATTGACAGAACTGCATCTGGCTACTTCATCAATCTCGATAACTTTTCTGAAGATCAAAGTGACCCTGAAGTAACGCCAGCAACAAAAAGTTTTAAAGACAAAGCAACAGAACTCTTTCATCAACTCAAAGAAACCTATCTTATTTCTCCATGGATAGAATTTTGGATTGTGTTAGGTGTACTTTTCCTCCTACTTTGGCTCATCATGGTACTTTGTTTGGGAAAATTCATTGAGGGAAAATACAGTACAATGGACACAGCAAGTCAGAACATCAACTTGGTCCTAAAGCCACACAAGTCATCTCATATCGAGAAAAGAGAACTGTCATCAGTGAATGTCACAGCCATTCCGATACCCGGCGGGGCAGTTTGGGACAAAACGGATTACGAAATCTATGGTCCGGTCGAACTCTTGAAATATCCTCACCAGTTTAAGGTTTCATTAGGTGATTTTGTAAAACCAAGTACATTCTCTGATGATTGGGACTTTGAAAGCATAAATAATGTGATGTCAGATTTAGTAATGTCAGCAAAATTTACAGAACATGATTATTTACAGGGTTAATCAAACTAT
The DNA here is from genome assembly GCF_964263255.1 of Lissotriton vulgaris. Taxonomy (NCBI): domain Eukaryota; kingdom Metazoa; phylum Chordata; class Amphibia; order Caudata; family Salamandridae; genus Lissotriton; species Lissotriton vulgaris. The sequence goes on along the minus strand of NC_141687.1, from coordinate 1,887,421,096 downwards.
GAACAGATGTATTGCTATAACCACTATGCACACCACTACTTGCATAAATCTGCTCAACCTAGAAATGTTTTTAAATATAATCAATGGGAACATTGTGCAACTCCACCTAAAAGCAGTTAAAAAACATTCTATGAAAAATTCCCATACTTCTCAGGGTTTAACACAAGTGATGCAGAAACATTTTATTACAAACTGTTAGATAAAACAGGGACAAAAAACATGCTGACAAATACTAAATTGATTTATTCGGAAACATTTTATGAAAAAATGATTACATTTGGTTTTGATTTCTGGAAAAACAACATTGAAACAAAAACCATCTGGGGTACAAAAGAATGGCAGGAACAAGGCCTAGAAGCATTATTTCGAGCCTGCATGATCCCAAACAAATAATGTTCTTGAATGACACCATTCAACAAACTACCTGTTTTGGCCTAGCCAAGATCAAAGACTTAAACAAACCGTCTAATCCAAAGCCAATACCTGATAATACAACCACAGACATTGAGATAGACGTATCCCAAACTTTACATCAAAATAGAACACATCCTGATAGGAAAAAGTGGTTGATCTGGCCTACAGACACAAATAAATGTCAAGATAGATTCCTGAACAAAATACAGGGGTTAGAAATGACCAGACCAAACCCTAGATACTCCCAGAGACAACATCCAGGGATAGTAACAACATACAGTGTAGGGAAACTATGCCTTGAATGGCTACAAACATCCACACTGGCAGAAATTAAGCAACACTTGACTTTACTTAAAGACGGTGCTGACTTGCGCGATTTCATAATGGGACCACACAAACAGCGTCAAAAACGTTTCATAGCGGCCAGTATATACGCTGCGTACAACGAAGCTTGGAAAGTGACTCAAATTCAGCCAGCTGAGAAAATACGAGAAATTGATCGTATTTATTTGGAAAAATCACTTTCTGTTGTGGACAATGGGTTAATGACTCTGTCCTCCAGAATATATTCACTGGACAGTATTGTATCATCTGCTATAGATATAATAGATCAGGACTTGCTAATATTACAACATGGTCAGTCCCAATTACGTTCTATTGTACAGCTAGGCTGGACGTTGCAAAATCTGCGTTCAAGGCTATGTGCCTTGGTGTTTAATCAACACAACGTCATTGTTCTCTATCTTTAACCTTACTGATCAACAAATCAGTTTGGCACAAAAAGGAGCAGACTATACGATTCTGAGCATTGAAAAACTTGAGCGATTACCATTGACAATGTCAGAAAGACCTGTCATTGAATGGATAATATACGGAATAATCACAATTCCGATAACAACTTTCCAATTTAAAAAATGCCAAGAGTATATACCCGCAGGCCATTATGAAAGGTTGGGTAAAGGGTACATTAAGTCATCATGGAAATTACCTTATACACACACATGTTATAGTGACAAAAACCAGAATGTATTCCTTAGTGGTAATAATTGCAAACAATCACTAAGCGGTATACTTCTGTGCCAAGGTATTAATTTACATGGGGCCTGTGAGGGGACTTCAAATAACCTTTCATGCCACCAGCACGGCACACCTGCAACACAAATAGAGCAATTCTTTAGACAACTTTCTAACGGGAGTTACGTTCTAATAACGGACCATAGCTGTTGTGGCATGGTGCCAGGGAAAGCATATCTCGTAAGCGTTAGTTCCATGGTCACTTACTGTATGCATGCATTGTATCCAACCGTCCCTACTGATACCGATGCGACGATTTGGCCTCCGTTGAATATCTCTTTTATACGAATTGATGCTTTAAGCAGAATGAAGTCTGTGCTTTTACAGACAACAGTGCCTATTTCGTCATCAAAAGAAACGTATGATCTTCAAGTTGCAAGGACAACGGCAGAGATACATACACTTTTATCAACTAATTGCCCCGTGCATTTCGTAGAAATGCTAAGCCAAATCCAAAATATGTCAGATGCCAGTGGTATCGCACATGTATTTAAGACAATTTTTTCGGGACTGTTAACACCCTTCGAAGCAGTCCTGGGCATCTTTCCCAATTTTGTCCATTCGGTCTTTGGCGGCCTACCACTACTTTTGGGATTCATAGCAGGAATTTTATTTTTGAACCTTCTGCTCTGATATGGCCAGCCAAAACGCAGACATGACTCCAGCAACAATGGATGAAACGATCCCAGCAATACGCTACCGGGACCGCATAACTAAAGTCCTTGGATTAGCCCGGCTAAGAGATCTGAATATGACCTGGTTTCTTTCATTCAGACCTATATGGCAGAACTGCATCTTACCTGTGCTTCGATGTATGCTATGCGGAGAAGAATGCGTGCTGGACACCTGTCTTACACTACAATCAGCAGTACCAATGGATATCGATACTTTGCTAAGTCCTGTAAAAGCTCATGCATCGTGTTGTCCTCAGCGGTTACCAATCCTGATGACGGCATTCGTTGAGACTTCTCCACTACGATTAGGTGGTGGCAGTGAAGCAAGAAATGAGAGCAACATCACCCAGGTACGACCTTCTGTGAGCATTGCTGATCCCGACACCGATGATAGCAATCATTCTCACGACTGCCCAGTTACAGCATTTTCAACCATGGTCGAACTTTCACCTGAAGCTGTAGACTGTTTTTTTTTGCACATCTATCAGAAGTAATGTTCTCCCCTGAACCAAAAGAATAACTTTTAAGCAAACCGGCACACAGCGTTCCCCTGAACTCTGAATTCAGCCTACAGCTTTGATAAACAAAAGCTACTGAAAACATTTGGAACTATTTTTCCCCTGAAAACGAAATTATTTTTTCCAAATTCCAAAATATTTACCTTTTTTTTGGCACATGTACACTGCTTACAGTAGAACTATTCATAAAGAACATAGCTTCTATTTTTAGTAATTCTAGAGACAATATATTACCTCAGCCTCTAGCACACTTACAAGTAATTTCATTTATATGTGATGAAATAGTCTCGACCTTCTTTTTTGTAATTCAGAGACATTTCATGTGTAATTTTCGCAAATCGTTCAGCTAAAAATATATGCATTATTTTTGAATGATTACACTGCATAAAAAAGTACAGTACCTATAATCTTCCGTGTATTTCGCATACACCATTTCGAATGCAAAATGTATTTTGGGGTGGGCTGGAATACACATGCATCTTTATTGCTTAGTTTTTAGTAATTGATGGACATAAAATCGTGGGGTGGGTGTAGTGTTTTTATCTAGGAACCTGAATCAATATCACCATTGTATGCCCTTATACGGCTATAATCAATAAATATCCCTATAATGGCATAAGAAACAGATCCATATTTCAGTAAATCGCCCTTGCAGGCCAAGGCATGGCAAAAGCTACTTCCTTAGATTCCTAGAAAGCACAACGAGTTCTTTCAACACACCAAAACTCCAGCAACCTGGGAAATCCCCGCTTGCTTTGTTTTGATTTATAATAGAACACCTGCGAGCACTGTAAGAACGGCCAGTTCTTAGTGACATCTTTATTGACGTCTTATGTCCAAACCTTACGTGAAACTCGCAGACGCGGAGAGCCCACGGACGCTGCCCCTCCTCTTTGACATGCTGAGAAAGACGCTGTCTTTTCTCCTGCCGAGAAAATCCAGCTCCGGCGTTTCCAGCCTACCCTTGCGGGTGACTGGGATATCGAGTCCTGAGAGAGAGATACCAGACCTTCTACATTCTATTCCCAAGGTACAGTGCTGACTAAACCCTTAGAGAGAATTCTTGAGTCAGATTCTTGGCAAAAAACCTACTTAACTTAAACTGCTACTTACTTACTCCTTCCCACGTATTAGGCTAAGGTCAGGTACACCGGGGTAGGCGTATTTTAGAAGCACCAGTTGAGCACGTTAGCCTATGTATATATGTATATATATTTTATCCATTTTAAAGTGTCTTATGGCTAAGAAACCATATCAATGCTTTTACAGTATTATTTCATAATACTCCTTTTACTGTACGTACTTTACTTTACATTAAGTATTGCAATTGTGGCAAATCATTTCTCTTGCATGAGAAGGAAGACTGCTCAATAAATAATATCTTTTATTGAAAACGCCCGTCTCTCTATTCTCTGCTCTCTGGTGAAACTAAGAATGCACATCTGACTGAGTGAAATAGCTGTCTATTGTTTCACATGACTCTAGAGATTGACTCTTATTCTGAGGGAGCAAAGTTGTCATGTTTATGCGGTTGTCGGAAGCTGAATCCCTTGTCTGAGCCAGGGAAGCTGATCCCTTCCTATTCAGTCAAGAAAGTTTCCAGTGACCTCTGAGCTAGCTGGCGCAAACCTAAATTAAGTCTAACATAGTCAGTAGAGACCTAGATGACCTCAGTCCTACGTCTACACTGCTGTTTATGTTATTCCAATGCGCAGGGCCTATAAGGAAAATAGGAACTACACTACACTATTGATCACTCCTCAACATGGCGTTCCCACCTTTTTAGGCATTCCTGCATGTAGGGGAAGTTCCAATTACGATTTCCCTTTTCATGCCTAATGCATTTCTCTGCTACAGCCATATCCTCTGGCTCAAATGACCCTTCCTTAGGCGAGGACTGTTCAAATCGGATCATCACCTCCGTGCAGTCTGCCAACAAGTCACAGAACAGGCTTGCGAAGATCTCCCCCTCATTTTCTTCTACTATATCCCTCGGGTCAACCTATAACCGTCATGAGCTCAGGTGCAGTTGTCATCGGTACCCGGAGGACTGGGGCCCCCTTCCTCACTCCTGCTAGCAGAATCACTGTATAGAACCGTTACAAACCTCCCTGTTACTCATGTGTGGTCGCCCAAATCATTGAGGGTGCATGTTCTCTGTGCCGTTGGGGTTCTCTGTGTCTTGTGCGATGGATGGGGGGAGGAGGGGTTGAACTTCTGGGAGCCCTTGAACTGGTTTGGGGTTGCTCTATGATTTCTTGGGCCTGCTGGCCTGTTAGTTGCTCATTCCTGGGCCTAACCACTGGTTGTTTGGTGGGGGGCCCGCTGACTTCTTCAACTGGCCGATTAGTGTATCCTAATGTGGGGAGAGTGGGTGAGAGTACCTCCATGCCTGCTTATGGTGGGGGAAGTGCTGTCGCTTTGTTTGCTATCTGTAGTGAAGGAGTGTCGATCTGGGCCTCCTCAAAGATGGCCCATAGTTTTAATAATATCTCTCTCTTAGCTTTCTTTTGACCTGTGTATTTGGTTTGCATGCAAATGTATGTTAGTGTTGAAAGTTCCCTCCTTTACCTTTGTGTGTGCGTACCATTCTTGCCAAACCTTATTACCTTTTTTAGCCTGTGTGGGGTACCAGGTTTGCATATGTTTTAATTGTGTGTCCATAATAAGTTTGGTAGTTTTAAAGAACAAGATCCCTTAGCTTCTTTGTTTTAAGGACTCTCTGGTTTCGATGTGAATCATGGGGGATATGCACAGAGGGTTTACGGTTTCTAATTGTACAAATATGAGCTTAGCGCTATGTACAAATGCATCAACAAATGAACATTTCATAAGTACAAATAAAAATGCATAAGAAGAGTTGCAACACCCTCCGCATGCTCCGCAAGATCTACAGATGGATCCAGACAAAGAAAGGAAAGGCAGTCACCCAGGCCCTAGTCAGCAGCAGACTCGACTACGGAAACGCCCTCTACGCGGGAGCCCCGACCAAGCTCATCAATCGACTACAACACATCCAAAACGCCTCGGCACGACTGATCCTCCATGTACCACAACGCAGCCACATCACCCCCCCACCTGAGAAATCTGCACTGGCTCCCCATCAACAAGAGGATATCCTTCAAGCTCCTCATCCACGCACACAAGGCACTCCACAAGACCGGCCCAGCCTACCTCAACAGACTGCTCTCCTTCTACACCCCAACCGCTAGCTACGCTCTGCCAACCTCTCACTTGACACCGTCCCGCGCATCCGAAGAACAACCACAGGCATGAGATCCTTCTCCCACCTCGCTGCCAAGACATGGAACACCCTCCCACTGAGCCTACGACAGACCCAAGACCTGCTGACCTTCAGGAGGACACTAAAGACCTGGCTGTTCGATCAGTAGCGCCCCTCTCCTTTCCCCCCAGAGCCTTGAGACCCTCACGGGTATGTAATGCACTTACTTAACAAATGACTTATTGATTGATTGATTGATTGAATTTGTCAATAAAAACAGTACCTGAATAATACTGACTCCTGCCATCAATTATGGTTCCTGAAAAATAACAGCATTTTCATATGAAACATTGAGTCATCAACAAAAACACAATACTTAGGACAAAACACAATCTGCACAAATTTAACAGCACCACAACATCACACAAATACCTCACATCAACAATCGTACCCTGTATCACACTCAGGAGCCTAAGAGTATCATCTATACCAGTGGTACAAGCAATGAACATCTAAAATTGTGACAGAGAAAAAAATCCTTAGCCCTCTGCTAGCGCATGCTAACCTGTGACCAGGGGAAGCCCTGCACGGTATACAGCATTAAGTGAGCCTGACAGGGACAGGAACAGACTAATTTGCATGTAGCCAGGTTCTGAGCTGGGATGGTGCAGTGAGCTAAAAAACGGTGATGGATCAAGCCCTGATCTTTGGACTGGGTAAGAGTGGTCTGCTTAATTCAGACACTCTGTTCATCACCACCCCCTTTTCTGAACCACCCCTTCAGGGAGGCGTCTGTCGTCAGCGTGAGATCTGGTGCGTGAACGAGAAAGGACGTTCCCATTTCCCGATTTGAAAGTTGCGCCCACCAAAGCAAGCTCTTTCGCATGCGGGGTGTCACTGCGACAAGGTCGTTGAAGGACCCGGAGACCTGACGCCATTGTAAGTCCAGTTCTTCCTGAATGGGACGGGCGTGCAACCTGCAATTTGGGATCAGTGCGATGCACGATGAAGCCATTCCCAAGAATGACTTTAACGTCCGAACAGAAATGGACTGTTTTCTTTAAATGAGGGTGACCAGACGAAGGATTTTGTGACGTTGCTCGAAGAGACGAACGCTTTGGAGAGCTTCGTATCTAGGATCGCTCCCAGGAAGGATCTGGTCTGCAGAGGTGTAAACTGCGATTTTTCGACGTTGATGGTTACCCCCAGGGACTCAAACACTTGCTGGCAAAGGCGAGTGTCCTGATAAAGCTGATGGTGGGATTGAGACTTCAGAAGGCAGTCGTCCAGATATGGAAAGATTTGCACGCCTTGGAGATGCAGGTGAGCCACCACAGGAGCCAGTACCTTCGTGAACACCCAGGAGCTGAACGCAGCCCGAAGGGTAGTACTTTGAACTGAAAGTGCATTGGTCCCACCTTGAAACGCAGGTACTGGCGATGTTGTTGGATAATAGAGACATGAAAATATGCATCCTGAAGGTCTATGGTGGTCATGTAATCCTCGTTGGATAGTAGACGAAGGATTTCCTGTAACGTCAGCATGCGGAACGATTGGGACTTTAGGAACTGGTTGAGAGCCCTCAGATCCAGAATGGGTCGCCAATCCCCAGTCTTCTAGAGTATGAGGAAGAATCGAGAGTAAACCCCTCTCCTCTTTGATGTTTCGGAACCACTTCAACTGCACCTTTCAACACAAGAAGACGGACCTGATGGTAAAGCTCCTCAAGGTGCGGAAGAGGCGGGCCACGAGGGGGCGTGCACGGAGGAATCTCTACGAACTCTAGTGTATGACCTCGTCGTACAATGTCCAACACCCAGCGGTCCGAGGTGATCGAGGACCACTGAGAGTAAAACAGAGAGATTCGACCTCCAACATTTTGATGGGAAAAGTCATTGGCGTTTAGAGTTGGATCCCCGGTAAGAGGATTTTCCTCTGTAAGGTCTGGAGGACTGCTGGCGAGATTGCTGAGTGGGCGTGTAACGTTGGCCGCTCTGATTGTATGAGCGGTATTGCTGCCCACCTCGAACGTTGGAAGAAGTGCCGCGTCCGCGCGCACCTCGAAAGGACTGCTTCCGAAATTGCAACGTGCCCATAGACTTTGCTGTGTCGGTGTCCTTCTTAACCCTTTCGATGCTCATGACGAGCTCAGCTCATCATGAGGCACAGTTGAGCTGTGCTGATGACGAGCTGAGTTCGTCATGAACAATGAGGATTCATAAAATGTCAGCACAGGAGGGGAAAATGCACAGCAGCCATGGTGTTAATGGACTCAAGGGCCTCATCAATATGAGAACTGAATAGTGACTCCCCATCATAGGGCATGTCCAGGATTCTGGATTGGACCTCTTGCCGGAAGGATGTGGATTTTAGCCAACCTTGTCGTCTGAGTGCAGCCGCACTTGCAAGCAGACGGAGTCCTGTATTAGCTACATCGACGGCACAGTCGATCATTTCTTCTGACGTCCTCTGGCCATCTCGAAGGATCTGTAGAGCGTCAGCCTTGGAAGCATCAGGTATGAGTTCTATGAGATCTGAAATGTCTGACCATTTGTCTGTCATAGCGTCCCAAGATGGCTAAGGCATTGGCTGCCCGGACAGAAGTGGAAGCCATCGTTGAGAACTTGCGGCCAATAGCATCCAGACGTCGACCCTCTCTATCCGGAGGGGCTGTGATAGGAGCCGCTGGGTTTCGGGCTCGACGCTGTGCAGCCTGAGTCACTACAGAGTCCGGTTTGGGGTGAGAAAGCAGACAAGCCGGAGACCCAATCGGGGCCCTGTACTTTTTCTCAAGGCGCGGTATTTGTGCAGGCAAGGAGTTTGGAGCAGTCATGAGCTTAATTCCTTCCTTCCAGACAAAATTGATGATGGGAATCGTGTGGGTTTGTTTATAAGGTTTGTCTTTAAAATCATAAAGAAAACAATCCTCCTCACGTTGTGATCTTGGTAATTTAAAGCGCAGAGCTGCTTTGTCCATTAAAAGATGGAAACTGGCGATATCCACAGGAGGTGAATCTCCAGAGTTTCCTGACTGAGGTGAGGGTGTCTGTGCCCGATAATCATCCCAGTCCGCCATATCCGGTTCACCTGCCTCATCCGAATTGTCGGGGACTTCTCCGTCCTCACGCTCCGGGACCGCCTCATCATCCACATCCTGTGGATAGACTGTGGTATGGATCCTAACAGACGTTTGGACCTGCGACGAAGTTGCAGGTGGTAACACAGGTGGCCGAGAAGGTGGAGGCAGCACCACTATAGCCGGCGATTGCGCCGGTGTAGTCTGCGGCGTAGCTGGGAAACAGCGGTTATAATCATCCAGCATATGTTGGAGATTTGAGATCAAAGTTAAAGGAATGGTGGCCCTAGGGACTTGAACCAGCTGTTCCTCAGACTGAGACTGTTGATCACCATCACCTTCATCTGAATCCGAGTCTTGACACTTAATAATCAAGTCAGATGGACTTTGTGCCGCTCCAAAGGTATCCCCTTCTTGTTCTGAGTCAGTGTCAGGCTCAGATATAGTGGCAAACATTGGAGAAGGTGGTTGCATCTCAGGATCAGAGAGCTGGTGACACGGAATCTTGTCGCGACAATGAGAAGATTCTGAAGTCTTCAAAGGTACTAACGGCAACGAGGCAAAGGAAGTCGGTGCCGCCGTCGCCGGTGCCGTCGTCGATAACGCCGACGATACTGGCTTTTTCGTCGACGAAGATGGTTTTGGGGAAATCATCGCCGACGGTACGGCCGTGGACGGAATCGTCGTCGGGGCCACTGTCGACGGTCGATCAGCTGTAGACGAGGCCGTCGACGAAGCAATCGTCGACGGGACGGTCGTCGACGCCAGTGTAGCCTCCGTAGACGGAGTCTTCGTCGACGAGGTTTTGTTCGGCGTTGTCTTCGTCGACGAGTCTTTAGTCGACGGTAACTTTGTCGAGGAGATCTTAGTCAACGGAGTCGTCGTCGACGACGAGGACTTCTTGAAGACTTTCATCGACGAGGATTCTTTCTTCTTCGTTGACGAGGAAATGGGAATCGTCGACGGAACTGGCTTGGAAGGCAGGGCAACCCTCATTGACTTGGAAGCTGTCGACGAGATCGTCGTCGATGAAGAAAAAGCTGATGTGGTAGTCAGCATCGTCATCGAGGATGTAGCCAATGCCGTTCTCGTCGTCGGAGCGCTCGTCGACGCTCCTGTCAACGGCAGAACTTTTAGAGGCGTGGAAACACCTCGAGAGGCAGCAGAAGACGCCTGAGAGCCAGGTCTCATGGGCGTAAAAGTGGTAGGAGTGGCTGAAGACGCCACAGAAGCTAGAGGCAAGGCCAACTTCATCTTTTTGAGGAAAGGAGATGGAACATCCTGTAAACTACCACGTTTAGATACTCCTGAGGAAAGTCCAGAATGAAAACTTTCTGCGTCTGACACGGCTGAATCCTTGTCTTTTAGACGTTGAAGCCAAAGGAGAAGGCGGCCGTCCCTGTCCTTCAGAGTCTTAGTAGAAAAAGTTCTACAGAACTTGCAGCTGCTAGCCTCATGATCAGGGTATAAACAATATATACACTTCTGATGGGGGTCCTTTTCAAAAAGGCACAGCTTCCCACATGAAGAGCAGGGTCTAAATAAAGACTTCTTACTTGACATGTTGTGAAAAACACTGGAAATAGATGAGTAGAGTTGAAAAACTGAGCAGAGCTCAGGGAGACTCCCTTCACACAACGTGCAGTAGAAAATCTGAGGGCTTGAGCTTCTGAGGAGAAGGTTCTAGAGGTTGCTGACGCCTGATTGGCTGTAATTTGGACTAACATAATGACACTAATGTGTTACAGTAGTTTTTTCTCTTTACCATGCATTCCTATGTAAGAATGGTTTTTTTGAGATTCCCATTATGTTTTTCTATTCTTTTCCATGTATTATATGTACATGTATTTATTATATATATTATTATATTTAGCATTATTGCTATTTTATTTACTGTGGGACTCCCACTTCGACGACGGGGAATATTCAAGCATGTGAATCTATGAAAGACACCCCTAATACTGGAGAACAATAGTTCACAGAAAAAAAGGAATAACTTGAGAACAACAGGCCTCTTTTGGCCAAACACAAGTTACACCTTATCTCCCAGGTCCAAATATTTTCCTTAAATGTCCGCATCGCACCCTGTGTCAAACGCAGGGGATAAGAGTACCATCTGTGTCACACCCAGCGGTCCAAGCATACCGACTGTGTCACGCCCAATGGAAAAAGCGTACCTCTCTGTTACCCCTACACCAACACCTGTCACGTCTTTCAGATACCAACGGCACTGACAAAAACCAATGGCACTGAGAAATACTTTTTCACTAAAAAGTAAGATTGAGGTGTCGACTCTGACAATAAATACAATACATATTAACCTTTCCCAGCGAGCTGACTATCGAAAAAAAGAGACTTTCACTGGATTGCTTCTCAGGCCGCCTTGCACCTACTCATCTAGGACATATCATATAGGAAATAGGCTATATTCTGTCAGTGGAGGGCGCTCAGTTTGACTTTTTACATTACTCCCTAGTTGCCATACACCACATGCTTTAGTAAGGTTTCGGTGTAATCCCTTACCTTCTGTGACGGCTGCTTCAGGCCGGACCTCTGCCTGCAGATTTAGAAGAACTTCAAACAAATTGCGGTGTCTGCTCACCTTACTTGTTGCCCAAATGTGAATCCATCCAGGCAGGGTTCCTTTCCCTGGGCTGCAGTCGGGTTTGAGGTACCAATCAGCTCTGGTGGTGGTCACAGTTTACAATCGGTCTAATACCGACTTTTATATAGTTCATTTAATGTAATAAAAGGTTTCTGGCAATCCTTTTTTGCTAAGGAATTTGTACCTCTGTCTTTGGAGCCATAAATCAGGGTCTTGGTGTGGAAAAAGGGTAGGGCTATGACCTTTTTCAAGATTTGCCCGGCGCTAACCGCCTTTGTACCATTCAAATTACCAAGCAATGAGGCAGGCGCCGGAGACCAGAAGGCAGGAAACAGAAGTTTTATTCCGACGGAGCAGAACACATCAGATCAGACAACAAGGTATCGTCTCGAGGTGCTCTAACAGCCTCTCGGAGGCCTGGCCTCTTATACACTGGTTCATGGCATGTGACCTTTCTTTATTACAATCAGAACATTGTGAAGTAAGGAAAAGGACATCCCCGTAATCCTCGTGTCAATCCCACCCCACATGCCTCTACAATAGAGATCCTCAACCTACTGATAAGAGGAGGGGGTCATCGCGCAGCTGAGTGTTCTGCCGATTCTTAGGATGTGTGCGCCTGATCATATCCCGGGGGTGGGGAGGTCTTGATCAATAGAGGGTCCTTTGAAGGAGAGTGACTTCATACAATAAGGGGCAGTAAAAGGTATCTCCCGGCTTAGGCGATGGCCTCGGACCTGTGTGGACAGCTGGACACGGGGGAAGGGGTCATCAAAGGAGTGGTATTCATGCCGCGTGGACAATCGAGCGCGGAGGGAAGGTTTATCAACAGAGGGGCATTCATGGGAGGAGAGGAGATGCTGGTCAGGCGCAGGCGTGACTCCCAAGGACAGGGTCATGCAGAAGGGTTATGCTCATGAGAGGGAGGGAGGGGGAGCCAGGGTGCGCGGAGGATGCCTGTTGGGTCAGAGGGGCGCGCTGGCGATCGATCGTGGACAGGGAGACCATGATACCTAAAATGGTTGTCGTGCACGTTGTACATGGGTGACAAGCTGGCGCAGATGATGTTCAGTTCGTAAACTAAAATTCCACAGTCCTCCCTTTTAACATGTCTCGCCAACTTGTCAGTTCGGATTTATCCCCATAAGGCCACATATTTCTACTTCATAGAGGGGACTCATGTGCTCAGTTTGGAAGTCCAAAGTCTTTGGGCACATACAGTTAGAAACGAAGCTGCACAAGGAGGGTAGACATTGAATACACAAGCAACACCCACATAATATCACAACAGGTATCAGTATGAAGGAAAACAACTTCCAACCCCAGCCCTTCAAAGTGTCCCAAAATCAGCTTCCAAGCGACCATCCTTCTTGTTCTTGGTGAACCTCCGAGGAAAGTCTGTGGAGGTGCTCAATTGCCTTGTAGACTGAAGGCGAGTTGTCAGGCACGTAGGTGCAGCAGCTAGATCCGATGATGCGGCATGCTCCTCCTCGGTCGGCTAGGACCACGTCTAGGACAAGGCGGTTTTGAAGTGTCACAAGGCGGACCGCTTGAAGCTCAGCCGTGTTGTTAGCGAGGATGCCAGCCGTGATGTTGATCGTTGTTTCTACTGCCTGGGTCAGGTGTCGGATAGCGCGGCTGTTTGCCATTGGGCCCCACAGAGGAACAAGTCCCTTTGCTGCATCTAGGAACTGTGCTCCAGTGGAGTCGGCTTGTCCAATGTCATTTGCACGCCTCTGCCGGTGATGGTTGGCAGGAGCTACATACGTGGGCGGAAGAACGAAGGCAATGTAACAGACACCCTTCCAACCTTTCGGGAGCCAGGTGTAAGCTTTGGTGCCACACACAAAGTACATGTTTGGAGAAGCAACAAAGGAAGGGGGGTCGGCTGAGTCCAATGTTCTGATGATTCGGCAGGAACTGCGACCCACCGGCTGTATTCCCTGGCCTTCGAGACACACAAGACCTGTGACATTGATAACAGACAGAGCCACAGTCAGAGTGGCAGTAGTTTGTTTTTGCAGATGAGAGAAGGTGGATCTAGCTGGATTGTGGAGCACCTGTACTTCGACTCGTTCTTTGGCTGGAATGTCTTTAAGGAAGGTGGCGCCTGTGAGCGCAGGACACAGAGGAGCAGAGGTCTTTCCGGTTTTGTTCAGCCAGAACCCAGAGTAGAAGTGCGACACCGTCTGGCTGGAAGTGGCGTTGTCCTTGTGGCTCTCTTGCATGAGGATCAACCAGGCGAGGCAAGAGCCGTGAACTGAGAAAGGAGAAGGGATGAAGGGGATGGAGTGTCCAGTGGCATGCGGGAGCAACCCGCAGATCCAGCAGTTCGTAGCATTTGCAGCAAGGTTGTGTTGGTGCAACAGTTGCACGAAAGAATTGTTCCAGAATTCCCTGCGCCTTTCTCGGAGCTGAGGCGACAGAGAGATTAGGTGATGCTCTTTCAGGGGTGTTGGTTGTGCAGCAGGTAGCAATGCCTCATGAGCCGATGTGCCTTCCTCCAGAATCCAGAAGGAGGTCATGAGGAGGAGGCAGAAGAGGAAGACAATAAAGAGGGCGATTGTCTTTGATTTGTGCAAGTTGTCAGTCTTTGGGTTTCTATAGTGGGTATTTCCTGTTGCTTCCATCATCTTCTTATCTGGCGCTTCCATCATCTTCTTATCTGGCGCTTCCATCACCTTCAAGGGGCTCGGTAGCGGGCAGAACCACAGACTTCGTTTAGCTTCTCTCCCGGCAACCCTTGGTTGTGCTTAGGTCACCGTTCTGAGATTTAACTTAGTCCGTGGCCTACTTAGCCGAAGCTCCCTCCTTTCGACGCAGGAAATACCCTTCTCTGGATGGCACAGTGGGATCAGAGAATTTTGCAAGTTCGAGTGCCTCAGTATCGGGATAACAGTTCAATGTCGGTCGGTCTTTGTTCAGGAGCTCTTCTTGGGTGTTGACGTTTTCTGTCGTGGCCAGGTTTGCAGAGACCTTCCGGCAGTGATGCGCGTGCAGCCAGTGCCTCTTCCCCTCCACTCGAAGCGCCGTCCGTGTGGTAATCAGCACTTGCCAGGGGCCCGTCCACCGGGGTTCCAGACTCTTGGTCCGCTGGAAATTTCGTATTAGCACGAAATCTCCCGGCTGGATGTCGTGGCCGGGGCCCCTGGAAGCATCGGGGATGGCCTGCTGCACCTGTTGATGAATGACAGACAACGTTTTAGTTAATTTGCACAAATAATCAGATAGTAGGACGTCCGGGACGTCATGAATGGAGGATGGTTTGGGAGCAGTCCAGAGGTTCATCGGTCGCCCGAATACAACCTCATAGGGGGTCAAATGGTGTTTGGTGGGAGTGGAGCGCATCGATAACAATGCCAGTGGGAGGGCATCCGGCCATTTAAGTCCAGTGGTGGCCACTATTTTTGACAATTTCAGCTTCAGTGTGGCATTATGGCGTTCCACCAGGCCGGCGGATTGGGGGTGGAAGACCGCATGAAACCTTTGCTTCACCCCCAACCCCTTTAAGATTAATTGGATAACCTCAGCTATGAAGTGGGGGCCATTGTCGCTCCATAAAATTCGACAAAGGCCATAGCGAGGGAAGAATTCTTTCAGTAGTACTTTGGCAGTAGTCATGGCAGTGTTGTCACGGGTTGGATAGGCCTCTACCCATTTGCTGAAGGCACATACGATGACTAGTACATACTTCAAGCTTTGGCATCTCTCTAGTTGGATGTAGTCCATCTGAAGGACCTCAAAGGGGTGATTGGGGATCCCAAACCCTCCCCGGGGTACCACAGTTCCTTTCCCGGGGTTGTGTTGCAGACAGATAAGACACTGTTGGACTAGGCGTCTGGCTGAGTCGGGGATTTTGTCGTTGTGCCAGACTTTGGAAATGAGCTCGATCATGGGTGCAGATCCTATGTGTGCGGGGGAATGAGCCATCGTCAGTATGGGGATCAGGTATGAGTCAGGCAGCAACCATTTGTTTGCATCTTTTGTTCGCCAGCAGCCCTCATCGTCCTTCAAACCCTCCCCTGCCCACTTAGTCAGTTCGTGAGGGGTGCTGGCCGACTGGATGTCTCTGATCATTTCCCTTGCGTCAGTCCATTTTTCTGCTTGTGACCTGGTCACATACATGCGGGTCACCGTCCTATTCTCAGCTGTGGTTCGTGCAGTGATGTCGGCCAGTGCATTCCCTTGTCCGACTATGTCTGTCACCCTTTTGTGTGCCTGACATTTGATCACCGCTAATCGTTTGGGGAGGAGAACTGCATCAATCAGGGCGGAGACTAGATCTCCGTGGAGGATAGGGGTGCCGTGGGACGTCAGGAATCCCCTCTCCCTCCACAGGAGCCCAAAATGGTGAACCACCCCGAAGGCATACTGGCTGTCTGTATATACGTTCGCAGTGGTCCCCGTGGCTATGATGCATGCTCGTGTGAGGGCTATCAGTTCTGCTGCCTGGGCAGATCGTTGTGTGTTGCAGGCTGTCTCAACTACTGTTCGGGCTGTTCAGTGGTGCCATCTGGGAGTTTGATGCATGAGCCGTCTACCCATAGCTCTCCATCGGGGTCAGTGAAAGCAGTATCTCGGAGGTCAACTCTACTCCTAGTTTGTTCGTCCGTGAGGGTCACACAGTCGTGTATGGGAGGAACGTCGGGGTCATTTTCAGGCAAGGGCAACAATGTGGCAGGATTCAAAGTCGTGCATCTCTTTAGTGTGATGTGGGGTGCAAGTAGCGTCAGTTCGTACCCTGTCAGTCGTGCGCTAGTCAGATGTTGAGTCTTGGTTTGGTTCAGAAGGGTGTCGACAGCATGGGGTACTAGCACAGTGAGGGAGTTGGAAAGTACGATTCCCTCGCTCTGACGGATAGAGACAGCAGCGGCAGCTACTGCTCGAAGGCAGGCAGGCAAAGCTCTGGCTACAGGATCAAGAGTGGCGGAGAAGTAGGCACAAGCTTAGGACCAATTGATTGAGTCAGGACAGACAATGCACACCCCTCCCTTTCGTGGGTGAAGAGGGAGAAGGGTTTGGAGTAATCCGGGGTTCCTAGGACGGGTGCTGAACAGAGTGCATTTCGTAATTCACAAAAGGACGTTTGACACTCGGGGGTCCAAGGGAGCGGGGAGGGGACATCTTTGGCCAGCAGGGCAAGTAGGGGCTTTACAATGAGACTGAAATTAGGTAACCACTGTCTGCAAAAAGAGGTTAGGCCAACCAAAGAGCGGACTTGCTTTTGTGTTTTTTGGGACGGGGGTGTCTAGGATGGTTTGGATTTGGTCGGGCGTGAGTTTCCTCCCTTCTTTGGACAGGAGATGGCCTAGGTATGTCACTTGTGGCTGGCAGAACTGTAATTTCTTTTTGGAAACTTTATGGCCATTCTCTGCAAGAAAGTGTAGGAGTTGGATAGTGGCTGTGATTGCAAGTGGGGTGGTGTCGGCCGCCAAAAGGATATCATCGACATATTGGATCAACACCACTCCATCTGGTAGCTGGAAGGCATCCAGCTGTCTTTTGAGGGCCTGGCTGTAAATGCTGGGGCTTTCAGTGTACCCCTGGGGAGCTCTACAGAATCGGTACGAGCGGGATTTTAAAGTGAAGCCGAAGAGATAACGGCTGTCTGGATGGATGGGGATAGAGAAAAACGCATTCTTAAGGTCGATAACAGTGAAGGTGGTGGCAGTGGACGGGATGAGGGTCAGAATGGTGGTGATATCGGAGACTACAGGGTATTGGGGTACAACCACTTTGTTAATTTCTCGCAAGTCGATGATGAAGCGATATGCTTTCTCATCTCCTTCGCCTTGCTTCTTAACAATAGGTAGGATTGGGCTGTTGCAGACGTTGCTAACCACTTCTTCAACCACTCCTGCATCTACCAGAGACTGAATGATCGCTACCAGTGCCTTCTCGCCCTCTGGGGATATCCGATATTGCGGGAGTTTCGGGAGTTTCGGGAGCATAGCGTCCTGTCTTACAGTTATATGAATAGGGTCAATCATCATTCGTCCCACATCAGAGTCACTTTTGGCCCACAGGTACGGAGGCAGGGTGTCAAGCAAGGACAGGTCAGCGTCAGTTATGGAGCACATGTGTCATGAGGGGCAGGATCTGGGCATGCCTGGATTGTCGTACAGGATGACTCGGATTCCATCTGGGGAACACTTAATGGTAGCTCGAAAATGTTTCAGTAAGTCAATGCCCATAATGGCGTCAGGGGAGTTGGAGGAGAGCAGGAATGTCGTGTCAGTGGTGTTGCTTTCTAGGTCAAAGGTGATAGGTACGGACAGGGGGTTAGTGGAGGGCGTCCCATCGAAACCTATCGATGTAATGTGTGAGCCAGACAAGGGTGCCCTTGGAATCAGTCGTTTCGATAACACACTACGTGTCGCCCCAGTGTCTACCAAAAATGGAGACTCTGTACCCAGGACCTTAGCGGTGACATAAGGACCTTGCTGGTCAACACAGAGCTCGACTGGATCCCTCCCTTGCCCCTGGCAGTCCTATGCAAAATCGGGGGCATTCTCACCATCAGATAGTTGATATTGGTTCTGTCGGGGGCGGTCAAATGTGTTCAATCTCCCTGATCTGTCATTGTTGGTGTCGTTTGTGTGCCCTCGTCCTTGTCCTCTGTTTCTTTGTCCACCTGCCACATCCCTGGGGTCCCTATTTCTATTCATCTCTAGCAGAACCGGACACTCGGATTTCCAGTGGCCGAATCCTTTGCAGAAAGCGCATTGGTCATTGCTAATGTCTCTACGTCCAGTGTGTGGTGTTGGGGAGTGATCTTTAGGAGGTAGATTTCTGGGGGTGGTCGATTGGTAGTTCCCCCTTTGGTGTTCCCGTCCTATCGCTATACCTTGTATCTGGGCTATCACTACCCTTTCTTTTAAATCTTTCTTCTTTTTCTCGGACGCCCTATCATTCTCATTCTTCTGGTGCTCGTAATACTGAGCCATCTGAAGGATAGCTGCGGGTTTGGAGGCCCCCCAACTACTCTCACTCGTCTGCAGTTTTTGGGAGACCTCTTGTGTTAGGCCCTTTACATAATTTTGTACAAACAGGTGCTGTCCGGTTGCGGTGGTCATGTCTTGGCCACTGTAGTCGGAGAACACTGTCTCGAATCGGGAGAAGTATTCTGACACATCTTCCTGGGGTTTCTGTCGACAGGCCGTGACTATCGACCAGTCTACCTTTCTTTCTGGGATCAGTGTCTTTAACTTCTGAACTAGTTTGTCTGGGAGTTCCAGTATGTCCTTTACTGGTTTCCTTCCTGGCTCTCGCTGTCTATCTAGTTTACCGAGTTGGTCCCAGGTATGTCCAAACAGATCCGTGTGGTCAGCCTTCCGGATTTGCTTCCACACGTCAGCTGGCAGGCATAACCCGAAGAACAAGTCAATGTCCGCTAAAGTCATTATCGTCGAACCCAAGGCTGTGCCTAATTCGGTATAGAATGCTGTCGGGTTCTTTCTCAAATCGGGCAGAGTTTGTTTAAAGGTTAGGATATCTTGTCGGTCCCATGGTTGGTAAACCCAATTATACACAACTCTCCCTTTTGCGTCTGCGTGATTAATATCGTCGCTTGTTCCCAGGCCACGTGGCGGGATACAGTAAGGGGCCGCCTCTCTGATGGGCATCATAGAATTGGCTACTTCTACTGAGGTCGTTTTAGGGTCTGTAACCTTGGCTTCTGGTTTTTGTTCCGTGAGGTGGCGGAGGACCTCAAGCATCTGCATGAAGAGCTCCGTCGCCTCACATTCAGTCCCATCTCCAACATCAATCTTCCTATACAGCGTTGTTAGTTTAGCGGGGCCCTTACTTTGATACCTATCTTCATATGCGTTCAGGATGTGGTAGCTGAATCGCAAAACGAAATGCCGTCTGTGGCTGTCGGCATGTGAGTTATATATGCTCATTGTGTACTCTTCACTCTCCCTTCGTTCTACTAATGTCTTTGCTATTTTGTCGATCCCATCCCGCTCGTCTTTGCTCAACCTATTTGGTCTGGCTGGTGGTTGTTTGCTAGCCTCAGGGTCGTCTGACGATGTTGTTAATGTGGCTGGTGCGGAGGCCGTGAGGGCTGGTGCACTAGCACTAAGGTCACTTTCGCTCGCACTCGGGGCTTGCAAGCTTGGTTGGCAGGGGGCATATGGAGGGGGCATGTAGATGATTGGGGGACCTAGCAGTAACTCATCGTTCGCCCGTTGTTTGGAGGGCAATTCGGGGTAGAGTGCAGAGGGGGTCCTAACAGGACATTGACCTGTCGACCCTGATTCTTGGTTTTGTGTAGCTTCCTTTCTTTCTTTTATTTCTTCTTCTAGTTGCTTAGCGGCTAGGTGGGCTGCCTTTCGTAATTCTTTCCCTATTTTTGCTTCTTCTCTTTTCTTTCGTTGTTCCGTTTCTTTGCGCCACATGCCTATACTATCGAGCATAGTGGGCGTGGTCTTATTTTTCTGGAGCGCTATTTCCAATGTTTTTATTTTGTTTTCATCAAAGGAACCTATCAGTGGCCACTGACTTTCAGGGTTCTTCTTTGTATATTTATGCCATAGCTTAGTATAAGCTATAGCGACTAGTCCATGCTTAGTGAACATGTCCTTATTAGGGGTGCTTTCCAGTGGAGCTGGATGGTTCATCTCTAATAAGCGGTCCGGGCTGTACAGGCTACCAATCAGTGGGGAGAAGATAGGCATGACGGGTTACAACGGGGACAAAGGTCTGCACTACCTATCTTATCACGGCGGGCAAAGACTAGACAGAATATTTCTATTCTCCGTTGTTTGCCGGCGGTGAATACCTCAAAAGAACCAATACCGAACAATCAGTGTTCGGTCAATCAAACAATCAGTGGGGAGAATAAGTGGGTACGAAAAGTTTGCGTTACCCACTCTTTCTCTACCTGCAAAGAGAGACCTTGTTCTTCCCTGTTTGCAGACAAAGAATCTCCAGACAATAATCCACGAACGACAGTTCGGGACAACAGTGGGGGAGGAAGATAGGCAGGACGGATTACAATGGGGACAAAAGTCTGCGTTACCTATCCTTCACTGCTTGCAAAGAGAGAGCCTGTTATTTTCTCTGTTTGCAGACGGTGAATCTCCAGAGGGTTCAACAAAGCGTAATACTAGTATTATCCAAACCAAACAATCTTTTCTCAGTTCGTCGTGTTTACACGACCTTACCCGGGCCGCATGGACGGTTTCCTGTCTTCTGAATCCAGCGCCCGATCGTCCTCTCTTCTTCGTGATGTTCGTGGCACTCCTGATGGTTCCCAGTCAGGACCGTAGATCACTCGAGAGAGGTCTGTTCGGAACTAGTGAAGGTCGGATGATCGGCTGTCAGACGAGGGTCTATCGGACACGAGCTCTCCCGATCGTTGCAGTCGTTCACTCTGTCGTCGGGGCCTCTCCCACTGGATCCACGTGTCGCTGATGGGCCCCACGCTTTGGGACGCCAATTGTGGAAAAAGGGTAGGGCTATGACCTTTTTCAAGATTTGCCCGGCGCTAACCGCCTTTGTACCATTCAAATTACCAAGCAATGAGGCAGGCGCCGGAGACCAGAAGGCAGGAAACAGAAGTTTTATTCCGACGGAGCAGAACACATCAGATCAGACAACAAGGTATTGTCTCGAGGTGCTCTAACAGCCTCTCGGAGGCCTGGCCTCTTATACACTGGTTCATGTCATGTGACCTTTCTTTATTACAATCAGAACATTGTGAAGTAAGGAAAAGGACATCCCCGTAATCCTCGTGTCAATCCCACCCCACATGCCTCTACAATGGAGATCCTCAACCTACTGATAAGAGGAGGGGGTCATTGCGCAGCTGAGTGTTCTGCCGATTCTTAGGATGTGTGCGCCTGATCATATCCCGGGGGGTGGGGAGGTCTTGATCAATAGAGGGTCCTTTGAAGGAGAGTGACTTCATACAATAAGGGGCAGTAAAAGGTATCTCCCGGCTTAGGCGATGGCCTCGGACCTGTGTGGACAGCTGGACACGGGGGAAGGGGTCATCAAAGGAGTGGTATTCATGCCGCGTGGACAATCGAGCGCGGAGGGAAGGTTTATCAACAGAGGGGCATTCATGGGAGGAGAGGAGATGCTGGTCAGGCGCAGGCGTGACTCCCAAGGACAGGGTCATGCAGAAGGGTTATGCTCATGAGAGGGAGGGAGGGGGAGCCAGGGTGCGCGGAGGATGCCTGTTGGGTCAGAGGGGCGCGCTGGCGATCGATCGTGGACAGGGAGACCATGATACCTAAAATGGTTGTCGTGCACGTTGTACATGGGTGACAAGCTGGCGCAGATGATGTTCAGTTCGTAAACTAAAATTCCACATTGGATGAGGATTGAACTTGCGTGGACACAATGCGTCCAGTGGGAAACATGTCCAGATGTCCAGCATGGGGAGTGCATGATCATTGCGTATACTGTGTGTGCCGTCTTAATTCACTAAGTCTTCTTAACTTCATGTGGCATCTGACTTTATGACGTTTTGGGAACATGTGCAACCCTCAGGCCATGTGCGTTTAATTGGGGCCCATCTACCTCGAGCATTGTGGTGCCACTGCGCCTATTTGTAGGATCGATCTGGGATTTCCTGTTCACGTGTTTGTACGTTGGCTACGGGACTCCCCACCTGTGATCTGTCAATTAGTAACCTCGGACCTGGGTCTCAGGGCCTGTCTAACCACGTATTTCTGAGTCAGGGTAGATGAGAAGTTCACAACAGGGAAATTTGTCAATAAAGATGCTATTTCATTTTTATACATGAATATATCAACTTTCTCAATATTTACAATTTTAGTGGGGAAATTTCAGAAAGCTGGTTCCAGAGGTAGACCTTTGTTCTGCAGGGCATTGCAGGGCTTAATAGAGTGACACCGGATTGACTATTAGAGAAACTCCCTGGTGCCAAAAACAGGGCTTCGGGCCCTGGGAGACCTTTCAGAAAGTGACAGAACCTAGCACACATAAGGAACTACAATCAGCGGTGGAGTGTTTCATCTACTGGTCATACAAAGAGGGCATGGCGAGATCATGGCCCAGGTTCACCTTTCGGAGCTGGTGCATCACTGCATGATAGCTCAAGGCTGTGATCCAACAAGAAAACACTAGATACAGGCAGTCATTAAGTGCTGGGGGCGAATTGGGCCAATGACTAAGGATGGCAGACTTCCCATTGCTTTCCAGTGGCTAGCTCCCCCATATTAAAAGCAATTGGGATGGAATGTAAAACCCCCTTTGGAGCAGCATTATTAAAGGCAGCATTCTCACTAGTATTCTTTGGTACCAGGAGGGTCGGTGAAATAGTACCCTGCCAAGAACTGTAGCAGGAGATTATTGTATAAGAGTAGAGAATATGCATGTAAGGGAGGACAACATTACATTTATGCTCAAGAAATCTAAGACAGACAAGTCAGGAAGGGGCAGAATGGTCAGGCCACCCCTGAGTACTGTCCTGTATGTCTGATGAAAGATACCTATTGATTAGGCTGACGAGGGGGAAGGCCCTTGTTATACATGTAGATGGCTCTATCCTCAACAGGTTTTAATTCACCACGGTGATGTGCAGAGCTTTAAAGTAAGCAGACCTGTTGGTGAAGCAGCTTTCATTTAGAGTATGAGCAGCAAACATGGCAGATGGATTAAGAATGGATGAAGCAGAAGTCATGAAAGTGGCAGGTGGCAGTCTGAAGGTTGTAAAACATAAGGGAAAACATGACGCAGGTGCAAATACAAGTGACTAGCAGCCTGCATTCTTTTGACAGGTTGTGGCGATGGCAAGAACAGAATGATTTGCTTTGTGGGGCACTCTTATGGGCCATGGGCACCGAGGTAGGTGACAAGAGCATAAGAACATGCAGGGCGGTAGCTGACAAACACATAGCTAATATGATTGGGGCAACACGCCACAAGGTGGGGGTGGCTTGCTGGTGCAGTTGAAAATATGATGGAAGACCAGGTCTGTAAGAACATATTGATTATTCACTTAGGGAGCAACTACTGGACACCATGCGGTGAGAACTCACTGATATAGCCAGACGATTGGGGCTCGTCAGGGTCATGTGGGCCGAGAACATCCACGGATTCGAATGGAGTGCGTTGTATCACAGCACCATGGACAGTTTGTGTAGGAAGCCTAATATAATGATGCACAAATTTAGCAAAAGTATGGGTTTTGATTTTATGAAACATGGTTTGAATAATCTGAAGGAGTTGGTGTTTTATGGTAAGAATGGAGTCAACCTATCAGAAGGCGGGCATGCAGAGGTTCATGAACAACATTACTGGTGCCTTACAGCTGGCATGTTGTCACTAAAGAAGAAGCATATTAAGGAGGAACCAAAAAGGAGGGTAACCCTTTGGTGGTGTGGTGGAGAAAACTCACAACTAAACTGAAAAAGAAAGAACCCTGGGCTCAAGGGCCTGAAGGGATGGAACCCTACGCAGCAGGTTCTGGTATGCCAGATGACTGGCTCAGCGGGGTAAAAGGAAAGGGCTACCCAGAATTCCACACACGACATTTGAAGTCAAACGCTGGTCAACGGGTTGGCGGCATGAAGTGAGGTTCTGGTAGCAAGCTGAAGCCAGCAATCTGCAGGGTTAGCAAAGTGGAAAGGCAGGAATCACATCAGTAAATGACAAAAATGAAAGAGATATGTGAATAGTAAATAATTTTCACAATGGACAATATTAGCCTGTTTTGACAATGATTCCCACCTGCATGCAGTAGTTGAAGTTAAATGCATATCTGAATAAACACCGGCCAGGCTACTCCACACCTACATTTCTCTTTAGCAATATGTTGTAGGGTCGTGGTATGACGAGTGGCCTGATTGCACAGGTTATACCTACTCCTGGGAGTAATTTTAATTGTTAATTAATGTTCATTGTTCAGGGAATACCTGGCTTAGCAGTTCGGGCTGGACTATTCCTACGAGGCACAGGGTCAAGACTGATTTGCATATGGTTGGGTCTGAACTGAGGTTGCCAAGTGAGCTAAAGAACAATGAAGGATTTAAGCCATATCTGTGACTGGGGGCGAGTGTCTGAAAAATGTCAGTGCTCCGTCCATCATCTCTTTGTGTTTGCTCAATAATTTTCATTATGCCAGAATAATCGAAGACATTTTGTTAATTACAACGTACTCTTTGATGCAGAATTACCAATAAAAACGGGATTACACCCACTCGCTTAGTTAAGAGTAATTTGAGGGCAAGTTAGCACAGAAACAACTAATTTAAGGAGCGCGAGTGGCTGCTCCCACTGTTGTTCGTGTAGTTTAGCATTTAGCACTACTTTCTTAGTGCAAAATGTATCCTCGGATGCAAGGGTGCATTGTGCTCTAAGAAACTAGTGCTAAAGTGGGAGTAAGTTGGGGGAAATGTATCCAGAGCGAGAATCTGCTTGTGCTGTTATTCGTGTTCTGTTGCATTAAACACTATTTCTTTGCGCAAAATAAATGCAGAATTAGTCTTCCCGCGTAATCTAAATAATCTTGTGAAATTTCTAGGAAGTTCCGTGTGATTACGCTATACGGACTTACACAGGTTAAGGGCATAACTCGTTATAACAAAATGAAAATGTCTTGAAGTGCAAGTTTAAGTTCAACCTTTAAAATATACCTAACAGGCAAGAGCAATTGGTCTTACCTAGAGCGTGGGTAGATGATGCAGGCTTTTCTAAGCAAGCCCTCCAAACGAAAGTGCCTCAGTTTTCTTATGAATGCCAACGTGCTCATTTGTCAAGCACGAATAAATCTTGTTACTCGAACGAAATAGTGTTTAAAGACTAAATTGAAGAAAATGGAACTCCATGGATCATTGAAAAACCACCCCTCTACGTGCTTTCGATTTCAGGTGCTTTAATTGCAGGACACAATGATATTTACATTTTCTCAAAGAAACACCCACTTTTTGCTTCGTTAGTTCCAATCAAAGCCTCACAATAATGCAATAATCAAAGGCAGCGTCTCTTCAAGCATAGCGTTGACAGCAGAGAAAAGCTATTTCTCAAACGTATTCAACAATAAAAGACATGTTTTGCCTTTGTGACACTTTTCAATGTGATGCAATTGAAATGCTTTAAGAATCTTGAGGGTGTCTAACAGCAAACAAAGTAAATGCATTCGTGAGGGCAACAAATGAACACACACTAAGCAAATAAGCAGAATGTAAGAGTTTGAACGAGTTGAACCAAATGAAAAAAATGTATGAGAGCTCGGGTGAAACGAATTCAAATTAATTTATATATGCAAAACATCAGATTTCCAAATGTGCCTTTACATTCTGATCATTAAGGAGTCCAAAACACCAAGTATAAGAAATGTAGTAATATGGATTGCCTCACGCATTAAAAGTGCATTTGGGAGAAAGAAATGCGTGCCATGCTTATGTGTATTCAGGCATTTGACGTGTTAGATGTAACTGCTTCTCTTGGAATCGCTTTGCTTTGGATAGCCAGAATTCCTCTGTTCGTCTACGTAGATACCGACTGATTTTTGGCTCAGTTCGACAAGGTTCTGAGAAAAAGAACACTTGAAAACGGGAAAGAGCATCAGGCATCTTGCTGGGGACACCTGGCAGTACATGTGTCTGACTCAAAATGAAATAAAAGCAACATGCCTTCTCATTTCAGGATTCTAAATAACTTCATTACCAAGCCAGAATCAAAAAACTCCTGGTTAATTATGTGTGTTAGCCTCAAGCTGGCAGACCAGGGTACCAACCTCCCAACTCTCCATCTCTTTCAGGCAAGCCCAGTGTTATTGTTCAGGGGGAATGACTCCAGGAAGGTTATGTTTTTCAATGTTGCCTTTTTCTCTCCATGTATCTGGCTATCTGGCAAGCACTCCTTTGGCATGCCATAACCCTGAGAGGTACGCTATGAAGTTGTCCCCCCAAGGCACTAGCAGGGAGCTACAGCTCTAAATTAGATGCCCTGGGGAGCTGCCACATGGCTATTCAAGTGAAGGAGCCAAACATATTTTAGTCAGAGCTGCTTACCATCATGCGCTCATTTTCAATGTAAACACATTTTATATGCACTGTCTCCCAAAACATCGATATGTCAATCGCAGAGATTTGGTTTATGACAGAGGAATTGGGCCCTCAAATAGCACAAGAAACAAGTTTACTCAGAGATGGAATGGGCTATAGGCAAATCAATATATTTCCCGAAAGTCCATGTGACAGCCAAAATAGTTGTATGGTGCTCGGTCAGGGTATCCGTACGGGCCTCGCAGGAATCTTGCCTGTCTGAATGTCTCTCAATGGCTCTATCATCTCCAGGTATCTTCTTCATTCTTCTATTGGTCCTTTAATGCATTAAAACTGGGAGAAGTTTACATACTCCAAATGGAGATAGGTAGAGTTCAGTTAATGGATTCATATAAGGGGTTCCTCATCAGATCATTTTTAACACGTGTCTGATTCGTGGTTGGCTGTTCACCAAACAAGTCCTTGAGAGCACGCAATTAATCATTCACTTTCACTGCCCTTTGTAGCTAATTCAGTTAGCAATTCTGTTTCAATCAAAGAAAGGCAATATGATTTCCGAAGATAAATCTCGCCAGCAATTTAATGTAATTTAAATTAACAAAAACTGCATTACATTTACCAATTAGACTTCAAAACAGTGTGTCAAAAACATGGAAAAACAACTGGTCCGTACTTGGAGCCAACTAATATGTGTTTGAGTGATCAGTGAAATTTGCTGGCGGTCGTAGAGAATTGGGCACACTTTTATTTCTCAATAGTCACTTATATTGTCAATAATTCTCAACTGAAGTCAACTGACAGTTTATTATGCGTTGTTCAGTATTCTCATCATTATCTCTTGTGAATTCAATATGTATTTATGCATCCCCCTGAATCTTGCCTGTAATTATCATTTGCGCTCACCTTCTCGTGATAAATACTCTGCCCTGCTAAGTAGCATCTGTTCTACTCTCACTGGAGGAAGATTGAGCTATTTAAAAAAGAGCTATCCAAGTCTGTTAACCTCATCCATTCTCAAAGAAAAGAATCTTCCTGACCAAGGTTTCAAAAAACATTAGTGTTAATGGTGCCATATGCGAATGTGTGACTGATTATAATTAGGTGTGTGTCTTATTTCATGTTCACATTAATCAAAATGGTCGTATGCTAAGAAAGCTCACATATCAAAGAATTATGGTTTTCCTGGTGGTTGTGGTCAGGTGTGAGGAATAACTGGTCTGCATTTAGCTGCTGTTCCTTAGTTCTTAGTATTTTCTTGTGCCTGTCTACTTTAAAATACTATTCCTATTAAAGAGCGATCAGCATCTTTTTTTTAAATTACAGCCATGCTTTACACATACAATTTTTAGTGGAGTCACCTTTTCTGCATTGTAACGCCAGACTTTTAGTCTTTTTTGGACCCTGTTTTTATTGGTATTATGTCTCAGTGCACTGCAACACTACTATTCAGTGCCACAGTGCATGTGACCGGTCCTAAAATGATTGTGCCAAAATTAGTTTAACCCAATTGGTCTATTTATGTTTCCTGTAAGGTCTTGGTCAATGAGACAGAAATTCAAGATACATGTCATAAGTTGGCTCCAGTGTACATTCATATTATTCACATGTACTACAAAAATAATATGGCTGCTGTTTAAAAGCATTGCAGTGAAACACGAGAAGGAAAAGTGCATTTGCCATTTAGGAAAATCTATTTTTATATCTTAATAAGTCACCCCAACATTTTGTCCCACAGGGACCTAGGCCCTTATTATGAGTGTCTGGGGGAAAGGTGCTAGGGAATGTGCGATTTATTGCACCCAATAAAGTCCAACTTCATGGGGTTTGCAATTTATCAGGTGCAATAAATTGTGCCTATTTTGTTTTTTTGGGAATAACACACATATTTTGTTGCTTACCATACCAAATTTCAATTTTACACTAAATACAATACTCTTTGCTTTTTAATATTGGTTTGTTTAACTTGAAAAAATTAATAAATGCATTTGGTAATCATCAGGTGTAGTAAACTGCATAAATCAAACTTCCAACCCACCGCAAACAGGGGTTTGGGCAAGGGTCAGAAAATTTAGGCCTACTCATAATGCGGGCCTAAATGTCCAAACACTGTTTTTACTATGTAGGTTAGCTAGACGGGTACGCATTCCCTAGGGATCCGCTGCAGGAGCTCCACACCAGAGCAAATCCATAGGTGACCCGGGGGGGGGGTGAGGGGGGGGAGAGAATCAGGAGTTGACTCTGAAAGATGTCATGGAAGGGATAACTGGAATTAAGACCTCCTTGGAACACAAGATGGACTCCATCTCGATCAACATGAACCTTATATGAGCAGACCTCACCAAACTCATTGAGAAGGTCAAACTAGTAGAAAACACGACGACAAGCCTAGTTGGGGAAGTTACGCAACTCCAAGGGGATGTTTGTGACTTACAGAACTTCCGCAAATTCGCTGAATACAAGCTGGACGATTATGAGGGGAGGCTTCGGTGGAACAATATACGCATACTGGGGGTGCCAGAGAGGGCAGAGGGGCAGGCACCGGACCTCTTTGTGGAGGACCTTATCCTTAACCGCCTACAGCCCAAAGGCTTCAGTAAATTCTTCGTTGTAAGAAAGCCACACAGAGTCCCGGGAAGGCGTCCTAAGCCAGGGGCCCCCCACTCCCGATGTTGGCGAGAGTTTTGATTTTCAGGGACAGAGATGTGATCTTTCAGAACACCAGGACAGCGCCCCCTCTTTGCTTCGACAACGCCAAAATCCCCTTTTTCCCAGACTTCACACAAACCGTGCAGAAGCAGAGAAGTACCTTCTTGATGGTGAAAAAGAAGCTTAGAGAGAGAGGATTTAAATATGCAATGCTGTTTTCTGGCACGCCTTCGTGTAGAGGCAGAGGGACGAGCCTGGTTCTTCGAACAACCGGAGGCGGCCTCGACGGGCTTGAGAGCCAGACAGACCGTAGCTCTAGCAATCGTAACAGTAACGACGAGTCAGCCTCCCAGCCGAAGGGATGAAGGGGCCTATGATGACAGTGGGGCCTGCTCTGACAAAAATGAGTCCACAGATGTGTTGAGTCAGGTACCGGGGACTCCTAGCTGCTACCACCCGACGGGGGTCCTCTCCCAACCACCTATACTTAGAGCTGTTCAACATGACTCTTTTTGGGAAATGCATTGCAGCAATTGGGGAGTGGGGGACAGGGGGCAGGAGCAATGCCGCCCATATATATCTACTTTTAGTTAATTAACTGGGTGACTGGCACTCTGCAAGTTTTAAATGGGCAGTTCTACGCCCGGAGTGCAGGGAAGAGTGGAGGGGGGTTGTTGGGTTGGGGGTTTGCGTTTGTTTACTGTTGTGGTTTTAACATCAACAGTGTATATTGACTTTATTGCAGAGGATACAAAGATTTTCTAGAATATTCTAGATTCAATGAGTACACAGTGGGACAAAAGTGCTAAAATACTGAGCTGGAATGTTAACGGGCTTGGGGATAATATCAAACAAAGCGTGGTCCTTCAGTATATTAAAAGGCAGGCTCCTGATATTGTTATGCTTCAGGAAACACACCTGGTGGGGAACTCCTGTAAGGCAATGCACATATGGGGTTACAAAATGGTAGCTCAAGCAGGATTCACAACAAGCTCACGAGGCGTGGGTTTTATATTGAAAAACTTTTTCCCCCTCACCGTAAATTCCACATGGACTGACGATTAGGGCAGATGCATAGGAATCACGGGTACATGGGAGAGGCGCACCATAACACTCATGTCAGTCTACACAAAACCTGGCCTGTAAGCTATCTCATTTAAGGACTTGGGCGCTATATTACTCACGCTACCAGAAGGTCTTCTAGTGCTTAGGAGCGACCTCAACTCAGTAGTCTCGGGCGCGTTAGACCGCCACCCCCCACGTGAGATAGGGCCATCTTCTCGCTGGCTGCCAGACTTTCTTGAGGCCCTGGGGCTAGCTGATGGGTGGAGAACATACAACCCAGACAAAATACAACATACTTTCCACCCCGGAGTTCACCACAGCCTTTCCTGCACAGATTATATCGTAGTCCCCACCCCACAAGTTGCACACATTCACAAAATCAGACATTTAGACAGGGGTATCTCTGATCACTCCCCAATATGGGTCCAAATATTTCTTAACCAAGCAAGGGTGGGGAGACTTGTCCCTATTAGCCCATGGTCCATCCGGGATCCGATAATCCGTAAAGACCTCACCAAAGCCATCGATAACTACTTTTGGGAAAACGAGGGGACGGTGGACTATACTCAGACTCTATGGGAAGACTTTAAGTCAGTGATCCGGGGTCAAGCCCTGACTCTCATATCCGGAATGAGCAAAGAATGACAGAAAGATATCATGGAAGCTGAGGCAGAGATCTATCAGATGGAAAGTGAATTGGAAACTGAGAGCCCACCAGAGATACTACACTCACTATGTCTCAAACAAGACGATTATAAGGCACTAGTGACCGACAGAGCAAAAATTCTGGGAGGGAAAACTGGGCAGAATATATGACCTGGGAGACAAGGTGGGGAAACTCATAGCTTGGCTTGATAAAAGAAAGTGGGCAGACTTGTTCCTGGGGCTTAGAGGTACAGGTAACACTCCCACAACAGATCCACAGGATATCGCAAACCGGTTCGCCAGTCATTTTAGTGCAGTGTACACAATCGTGGCGCCATATACTGAAGAGGACTCTCACAAGCTTTTGCAAGACATAACGCTCCCCACACTCTCTATGGAGTGCCATCATTTTCGGGAAAGTGCCCTGACGACAGACAAAAAAGCGCAGGCAATTAGATCATTAAACTCAGGAAAGGCCCTCGGTCCCAATGACATTTCCCATCGAGCTCTATAAACTCAGTCCTGACAAACTAGCTCCAAATTTAAAAGCCATGTTTGATGAGAGCAAGGAGCGGGGGATATTGCCAATGGATCCAATAGTGGCCACCCTCGTCACCATTCATAAAGAGGGTAAATCCAAAACTGACTGTGCTTTGTACAGACCGATCTCGCTCCTAAACGCAGAACCAAAAATCCTGGTCAATCGTCTAGTAAAAATAATTGGGGGCCTAGTACGCCAAGATCAGTCAGGCTTCATGCCACACCGAAACACAGCTCTGAACCTGGGCAGAGTCCATGGAGTTCTGGGTAGAGCGGCCACGATCCAAGAACCAGCTATAATTGTATCCTTGGATGAAACCATGGCATTTAATACCATCAAATGGCCCTATCTCTTGGGGTTTGGTCCGGGCTTCACTCAATTGATACGCCTCTTGTATCATGAACCCATGACGCAGGTTGTGGTCAACAAAAAATCTGACATGTTTCGGCTCAGTCGTGGGACCCGTCAGAGATGTCTGCTTTCACCTATTCTATTTGCCCTAGCCTTGAAACCACTGGCGGCATGGATCCAGAGGGACCGAGTGGTACCAGGACTGGTTGGTTCCCTGATTGGGAGGACCGCATTTCACTCTACGCAGATGAGATACTATTGTATGTGGCCTCCCCCAAGAGGTCCCTAGTAGCAGTTCTAGATATCCTGGCAAAATTCGGCGCATACTCTGGGTTCTCTCTTCTGTACGACCCTCCCTCCCTACCACGAAACTGCCTAATACAAATTAGTAAAGTGGGCTTCAAATATTTGGGAATATTTATCTCTCTAGACCAAACACTCCGCTACAATCGTAATCTTCTCCCTCCGCTACAGAGGCTAGAACGAGACATAGCTAGTTGGAAAACGGTTCCCCTATCGCTATAAGGCAAAGCAGCTCTTTTTAAAATGATTTTATTACCCCTGTTTTTGTATGCCTTGCAAAATTTGTTAGATCCTGTCCCGATGTCATACTTTAGAGAAATTGAGGGTCTCCCGTGGGACCTGTTGTGGGACGGGAAGCCACGCATCGCCCTGCACAAGCTCACACTACACTGGTACGATGGGGGCATTAGCCTGCCAACATCAA
The DNA here is from genome assembly GCF_964263255.1 of Lissotriton vulgaris. Lineage (NCBI taxonomy): Eukaryota > Metazoa > Chordata > Amphibia > Caudata > Salamandridae > Lissotriton > Lissotriton vulgaris. The sequence goes on along the minus strand of NC_141687.1, from coordinate 1,887,388,550 downwards.
GAAATACTATTGGGCCGCACATCTTGCGGTCATCAACCATGGTACATGTGGCCAACCTGATGACCCTAGATATAACATGGACAGGTTGCTCCTCCCCGGGGGGAATTATAACAAGGGTGCTCTACTCAAAACCTGGCCGATACCCACTGACCTAGTCCTACTAAACAATCAGTTAGCATCTGGCATCCTGCCACTAAATCCCTTGGATGGGGACATACATTTACTTTAGCAACTCCACTGTGGGACTCTGAAAAGCTGGGGGATCTATGGAGGCCGGAGGGATTTGATAGATGGGAATTCATTGGGATCTCCCAAATCAAAGACATGTGGGAGAGAGTCGAGGTGAAGACCTTTACCACTCTTCAACAGCAACACGAGTTAGCTAACACAGAGCGCTTTTAGTACACACAAGGCCGTCATGCACTCCAATCACTCCTCCCAAGAGGTTCCTCCCCTCCTGAGTCATTTCCGTTGGAAGATAGAGTGCTGGATGGTCACTTGCCCGAGAAAACAATATCATTAATATATAAGAAATTGATAAACAATACCGCAGATCCCCTCCAAACACCGCAGGAGATGTGGGTAAGGGATGGTGTCAAATTGGATGATGAAGAATGTCAGGAAGCAGTGTCTTCCCCAAGAGTGGTTGCAATCCGGCACAACTTAGGCTTGTACAGCTCAAAATCCTCCACAGAGTAAACGTTACAGGGCCCCAATAGGGACAGCTGGGCAGGGCTGAGGGAGGAGATGGTGCGGCCAATTATGCGCATATTATGGGAATGCAAACACATACAATCCTATTGGCGAAAAGTACACAACATAATAAGTGAGGTACTCACTGTCGTCCTACGGCCTTAGGCACGCGGGTGCCTCCTGAATATATTGGAACCTACTGACCTGAACACTGAACAAACACAGTGGGCTACACTTCTATTACTGGTGGCAAAGAGGAACATTGCACAGCTATGGGAGGGGCGCAATTACCCGCAATGGCAGCTTGGAAAAAAGACCTTGATTGGTGCATGCACAGAGAAAAGAGAGTCTACACGGCCCGGGGTTGCCCCAAAAAATGGTCCGAATATGGAGCCTGTGGAACTCATATCGAGGGGATATATGCTGTTCACCGTGTAGCATTGATCATGATGATGCCCCTACCCTGTAACTCTCCCCTGAAATACAATGTCGTAATGAGTGGTTGCTGATTCTCTTCACCATGTACAGTTCTTCTGAATCCTCTGTACTGTATATTTTATGTCAATGAATGTTAATAAAAAGAATTTAAAACAATGATAAAAAGAAAGATGACAGGATTGGGTAGGAAACATTCTCCAATCATTGGCTAATGCATATGTTAAAACTCGCACCTCTCCACCACCTTCTCAGAACATTCCTGGACACAGCAAGACTACATCTGAAGTAGAAGGCGCTGCTGGAACAAAGACAATTGAAGGCTCCTGAAAGGCACTGACCCTACTCTTTCTAAGGGCTAGGTGGCAGACCGAATTTTTATCTACCCAAGGGCACTAAAACCGAAGGATTCCTAGTTGACCACTGGACCCTGCAGGAGAATTCCCTAGGGAGAGACCTAGTGCCCAGTAGCCTGACCTGACGATCTGAAGAAGGAACTATTCCACAGCTGGTGAAAAGTAAAACATGTTTTTTTTTCTACCTTCTGAGAACCAGGCCAAGATGCACTTCGTTAGCAAAAATACCAGGTTTGTCCTGTCTGGAGTTTTTTGAGGCACTGTGTAAGAAATTGGGTTTGCTGGTTTATTATGGTAAAACTCTACCTAAGCAAAAACCACAATCTTTGTTAACCTGTGCTCAACCCTCTGGTAGCTTGGCACAGCACAGTCAGGCTTAACTTAGAAGCAATGTGAAAAGTATTCATGTAGCACTTCAAACAGTAATAAGGTGAAAACAGAGGAAAAATCTCACACCAATGTAGAAAATACAATAAAATATAATATAGAATCTGACACCAAAACAACACAAATCCAATAAGCCAAACCTAACAAATGCAACTTGAAAGATTTAAGCCAAAAAACACAAAACGCCAACCGCGGCTTTCTGGTCCTGTAAGACCAGGCAAAATTCACAAGTTCAGCCCGACTGCAATGGAGAGTGGGCCAGATACAGGGACCAGGTTAATTCCGCTGAAAGAGTTACCTTCTACGTCCAAGAGTACCATTTGCGATGGAAGAGGCCATGAGGAGCAGAGAGAGCATCGCAGAGGACCCAGGGATGTGGAATTCTTATAGCCCGACGCCCAGGACATATTGTTTGGGGTCAAGGGCAACAAGTTTTAATGTGTATTTTGTCCTTGGGACAAGTAGGCCCAACCCTCTGCAGCACAAACCCTTTGGCTGCTAGTTTGCAGTACCACATTAAGGATCAGGGAAGGGTACTGCCTGTAGTTAAGTTAATATTTGTGTGCATGTGTTAATGCTGTTCAAACTTGTATTTATGGTTCATTAATTGAAAGCCTTTATTATTAGGGCGAGTGCTCTAAGTAAATGTGCTTTCTGACTGCACTAGTAACAGTGGTTCCAGTATGAAAATGTGTACACACGGTTTCAAAGTTTAGAAACAAGAGGCTATGCATGATGCTCACAGAATGCTCTCTGATTAGATGCAAATATCTGCAGAAGCTAGAAAGCAAGATGAATGTTTCTTTGCTTTCAATATAAAATGTTCCTAAAAAATGAAAGTAGGGAATAAAACATTTTGCTAAACTACTGTAAAATTTCAGGTACCATTTCTTTGCAGCATCATTTAGTAAAATGTGTTGATGCATGCTAGTATTTCCCAAAAATATTCATATTGGAAAATGTGTGCAACCAGTTTCAATAAGATTATGGGAAACACAAATAAACAAGCCTTGGCAAAGCCAGTAAGTCTGACATTGGTGGTCAGCTTTTTAGTTTTGGCAGTGCGTGACTTGTTTTGGCATGGCTTTTGTAAAACCTTATTGATGTGAGAGCTCCCGGGCCCCCACCATTATAACAAACATTGGAAACGCAAAAATAGTTTTTGGTCTCAAAAAAGCACACACTGCCACATTAGTTATAGGTACTGAACAAAACTACTTTTTGTACCGATAAGCTCCTTGTGAAAGAGCAGAATGCGGTCACTCAAAGTGAAGACAGCCGATTCAGAGAGAGAGAGAATTTTAATGAACACAAAAGGTCATGGTTAACGCCAGACCAAATTAGGGGCCCAATTATTAAAGAAAGTCTCAAAGGTGCACCTTTGGTGTATGGCTTTCGTGAATATACAAGAATTTACATTAGTAGGGCAAAAAATTTTACTTCTACAAAATATTTGTGAACTGCATTTTAGCATCAGCAAATATGGATGTTTGAAAGTTCATTTTCCCTCTAACTACTTTTTTCCCCAACTCTGAAAGAAGGTTTACGTCTGCCACTCTCAGGAGTAAATTTCCAACATTTCTCAGTATGGAAAAGATTAGAGAAGATTTGTTGAAAACACTTAAAAACATGCAAATTAGTAGGTTTGCACAGACTCAAAAGGGCATTCCAACCCTGGAACTACTGCTTACCACCATCTTCAGTCCCAATATGTAGATCTGCGGAAACGTGGCAACATAAAATGAATACTAGTATTCAAACCCTACTGTGGTATGTGCCCTGGCATAATCAGAGATGCTATATAAGAGCTCTTATATAATGAGATTGCTGCCATAATTTGTGGCAGTACTACATGGCACCAAAGGGACAAGTGGATTTTGGTACAGGACAAGAAGATTTATGAAGCAACCTGCCCCATGGACAAGTAGACATTTTAATAAATTCCACACCCCTGGGACCGTAAAAGTAGTTCGAAAAGCAGGCTGGGCATCGCAGACGGTACGAACTTCTTGCCAGCGTCACAGATGGTCAGTGCTGGCACTCACGTTGAGGGTCCCCACGATTGGTTCGCCTGCACTTTGCATTGGTGGTTGCCGCAGGCGGCAAGGTTTTGGTACCAACAGGCCCGTTCACATTCACGAAGAGCCCAGAATAATTCAAGGGAGTTCAACTGAGGCCACATCAAATGTCCAGGACATGAGAGCCACCACTTGGGGGATCAGAAACTCACTCCAGCAGACACCAGCAGGGCTCAGGCAGGTCAGCTTGGTAGTTGCAGGGAACTTCTTGAGCTTGTTATGTCTCTGTAGCTCAGAACAGGAGGTCAGCTGTCTGACCCTTGGAGCCACTTCAGCTAAGGATGAAGGGTACAGGTCCATTTTTTTTCATTGCAGTTCCGAAGACATCAAGCATAAACTGCTTAACTGGTTCCATTTGCAAGTTACAGTTTATTAAATGTGATAAGGTAACTCCAATATTATCCTATGAGAGAGGTAGGCCTTGCAATAGTGAAAAGCAAAACGAAGAGTTTTTTACTACCAGAACATGTCCTACTTTTTAAATGTACTGTACCCTGTCCTCTGAGCTGTCCAGGACTTTGCTGAGCAGTGACTTAAATATGTTAAAAAGGAAGCGCTGGGCAAGGCAAAAAATGTTGCCAGGTCGAAATGGCAGTTAAAAACTATATCAACAGGCTGCAACTGCAGGGCTGAGACATGTTTAAAAGGGCTAATTAAGTGGGTGGCACAATCAGTGCTCCAGACCTACTAGTAGCACTTAATGTACAGGCCCTGAGCACATGTACTACCGCATTACTGGGGACTTATAAGTAACTTAAATATGCCAGTTGTGGATAAGCCAATGTTGCCATGTTTTAAGGACGGATCACATGCACTTTATCATTGGATAGCAGTGGTAAAGTACACAGAGTCCTAAGGCCAGCAAAAATGAGATCAGCAAACATGGAGGAGGAAGGCAAAAAAGTTTGAAGGAAGATCCCCGAAGACTGCCTAACATGCGCCCCCATAAGGTGAAAGTGGGGAGAACTGCCCAATCTTTTGGGAGTTTTCATCACTAAGATGGAAGAACCTGAATAGACCACCAGCAATGGCGTGGTCTGACCCAGGACAGTGTTACACCATAAAGACCATTCCCTGTAGGGAGATGGACCACCTCAACAGTTTGGGATTTTAATCCCTAATTTGCATGAGTCATCTGAAAGGCCTGTGATCTGTCTGAACCCAGAAGTGAATCACAAACAGTATGGCCTCAGCTTCTTCAGTGCCCAGACCACAGCAAAGGCCTCCTTTTCAATCACACTTGATTCTGTTCCCAGAGAAGTAACTTCCTACTAATGAAGACTACTGATTGGTCCAGGGACTCCTCATGTAGCTGTGCTAAGTGAGCCCATATGACATGCTCTGAAGCATCTGTCTGCACAATAAACACCTTAGAGAATTCAGGAGCCTTGAGTACAGGTGATGTACAAATGGCCTCCTACGAGGGTGTCAAATGCTCTCTGGCAGGCTTCTATTCTGCTGCAACATACCTAAACTAACCTTTATAGTATACTATGAGGCCCAGAAAGGAGCTCACCTCGGTCTGTGTTTTAAGGGGCCGTCTTAATCTTAGCCTATAGGGGCTGCAATTTTCCCCCTCCTACCATGTGTCTGAGATAAAACGTGGAACCCTGTGCAATCTGGCACTTACTGGCCTTGACAGTCAGACCCGCCTGTGGCAGGACCTGAAGCATCTCCTGGAGGTGGTACAAGTGTTCCTCCTAGCTGAAGCTGAAGACAGCGATGTTAGTTAAGGAGGCCTCCTTCCCATCTATGATCTTGTTGACCAACCTCTGAAAGATGGCAGTGGAATTCTTTTAGGCAAGGGGCATCACCCTAAACTGTAAAAGGGGCTCTGGGGTCGAGAATGCAACCCTCTCTTTTGCACCCTGAGGTAGAGCAATCTACCAGTACCCTGATGTAAAATCATAATTACTGAGAACCTTGGCAGTGTCCAGTCTGTCTATGAGCTCATCAGCTTGGGGATTGGGCCTGCATCATTCTTAGTGACGGAACTAAATCCTCAGTAGTCCACACAGAACCTGAGGCCTGGAGTGGTGCCCGGTGGAGCAGCCTTGGAAACCAGCACCATGGGACTGGGCCCAGAAATGGTTGGAGGGCACAATCACCCCTACCACCTGCATCTTGGAGACATCCTCCATAATACTGGCCCTCACCTTATCAGTCAGCCTGCTTCATTTTATTTTGACCAGCGGCTTTCTCCAATGTCTTTGTTGTGAGTACAGGGGTGAGAGAGAACAGAGAGGAAAACTGCTGCAACAACTGGTGACAGTTACTTTAGGGTAAGAGTAGGGGAGAGCATAACACCCTCTACTGACCTATAGTGCTCTTAGACAGGAGGTCAGGGAGCAGTTCACTCTCCTTTTCTACCCCTTCATTTGTCACAAGGAGCATGTTGACTTCAGACCTCTCACTGTGGGGTTTGAGGCGGTTTATGTGGAGCACCCTTTTTCGCCCTTTTTCCAAAAACCTGCATATGGTGGAGGAGTGCCAGTATGTAGCTGAGCATATTCTGAGAGGGTTTCCTGGGAGCCTGCTCTCTCTCCTCTCTTACAAGGCTGAGAACACCCTTAGCAGGGTATTTATAGATGAGCTCGAATGGCCTGAGCCCAATTGCCTTCTGTGGCATCTCCCTCTAGGCAAACTGAAGGCATGACAGGAGGACTCCCCACTTACACCTCATTAGCTCAGGTAGGCCCATTTTCATGCCTTTAAGGGTCTTGTTGAATCACCCCACAGGCCCGTTGGTTTGGGGGGTGATAGGGTGTGGAGAACTTGCAAGTAACTCCAAATCATCCCACATGGACTTCATGTACGCTGACAGGCAGTTGGTGCCTCTGTCAGACACTACCTCTTTTCTGAACACCACACCCACCGCAGGTGCAGTCACCTAACTCAGAGGTACAGCCTTTGAGTTGCAGGTGGCATGGTCCACCAAGACCCAGATGAATCTAGAGCTGTCTTGGGGCCCAAGGGACAAGCAATGTTGATGCCCACCCTTTCAAAGGGAGTGCCAACTGTACCATATGTAATGGGATGAGGGGAGCCTGGGGGGCTTTCAAACTGACTTCCCACTGGATTGGCAGGTGGGACAGGACATAAATAATGCATCTGAGGCTGGTTTAAACCAGGGCCAATAAAAGAACGGCAACAAGCCTGGTGAAGATCTTGTCTTGCCCCTGATGTCCTGCCAGGATGAAATTATGAGTCAACCCCAGTAGGAAGGCTCTGTAGTACGGAGGGACCACCAGCACACTGGCTGCCCTAGGTCAAGGAACTTGATGCTCACTGTAAGAGAGGTCATTCTTCCAATAGCTAAGGTGATCTCCAGAGGTATCACCGGCTGCCTGGGTGTCAGCTTGCAGCCTCAAACCATATAGAGAGGGGCACTCTTTCTGCACTTTATAGAAATCCACCATTGTGGGCCCACCCTCAACTTGCCATCCAGTAAGTTCAGGCAGATCACCCAGGGTTGCAATGTCCTCCTCTGTAGGTTCAGGAGCCTCATCAGTTGCCCCGTTAACCTGGAACACACAAACTTCAAGGGCTGGTTTCCTGTGCCCCTTGACCTTAATCTTCCTGGCAGCGTCCTGGGCCATTTTCCAGGCTCCCTTGACTTCCCAGGCAGCCATTGGCCAAGTGGTCATTCAGATCCATTTGGGAAATCCCAACATTTCCAACTGTGACGTGAGCTCTACCACTTTCCAGATAGTGTGCTTGAGGTCATTGCCCAGCAGACAATAAACAGCATGGCAGGGCTCATAGCTACTTTTAGAGAACCTGAGGATCCCCCCAACCGAAAAGGAACCAGAGCCAAAGGTAGCTGAATGTTAAGGGTTGTCTGTGAATATGACTTGATGGATTGTGTTAGGGAGGAAATTCTCTGAGGACACCAACTAATACCTCACAATAGTCATGCTGGCTCCTGTGTCCCTCAGAGCCTTCTCCCATTGCCTATTGATGGTGACCCACAGCCTACCCTTAGAAGTATTAGCAGGCTTATGGGCTTTTGACACCGGGTATACTAGGGTAACCTCTTTCTGCTCCCTAAAGCTAGCTGTCACCACATTCTCCCTATTAGGTACACTCGTCAACCCAAGTGTCTTTCTCATCAGTGGGGGGCTGTGCCTTCTTAGGACATTTGGTTTGTCAGCTGGAGTGCCCACATTTGAAGCACTGAATACTCAAGGGGACAATCCTCCCTGTGTGTTTATCAAAGAGCACTCTCTTCTTTGGGTCAGATTGAGACTGGTTACTGGTGTTTCCTTGCCAAGTAATTTGGGGCCTTTTGAGATCTCCTTATTTTTAAGCCCCCCCCCCTATTTCTCCTGATGGGACCTATAACCATCCTTTTGGGAATCTACCCAGATGTTTTTTGGACACTTTGGTGCATGCCCAGAGGTCCATTTCCTTAGTAAGCTTCCTGGGATCATTCACTTTGCTGTCCACAAGGTGGTAGCTCAGCACTGCAAAACAAATATTGAGCATGTATTCCCTGGGAATTAAGTTATAAAGCTACTTGTAATCAATCGCCTTGCTGTCTCTCCTCCCCCAGCCATTCATTGTCCTATTATGTTCAAGAAATTCACCCAAGACTAGTTTGGGAGTTTGTGTCTGTCCCTGAAAATCTGGAGGTAGTTCTCAGGGGTCTGTCCTAATTTAATGAGAATTAAGAATTATGGCTCTCATACAGGTGTACTTGGGTTTGGTCCTCCACTTATAGTAAGGAGTGTGCCCCTCACTGCTTCATCGCTTAAGATGTATGTTCCCCCCAACCCCCAGTGCTCCTCTGGGATCTTGTGCACCCTCTGTATCACCTCAAATACAGAAAAACATTTATCTCGGTCATCTCCCACCACATAATTGGGCACCAGATCTGTAAGTATGCAGACCCTCTTGTCTCCTTTAGACACCTAGGGGCATGTTTGTCAAGGTTTTGTGTCACCCTTGACCCACGCAAGGGGGCACAAAGGCGACGCAAAACCTAAGTGAGATTTATCAAGCGATGTTAGGCCACCTTGTGCGGCCAAACATGGCCTGATAAATCTAGAGTAAGGCAAGGCAACGTAAGTCGCTGCCTTTAGTTACTCTGCAGTGTGGAGGCATTCCATGGGTGGAGCCTGGTGTGCATTCTGGAGCACACATAGAAAGAGGAAAATGCCTCTCAGGATTGTTTTTGTTCAGCAAGCTGTCCCTTCCTGCACAAAAATAATCCTGTCTTCAACGCAGGTACCCTTAAGCGAGGATGCAAGGGTGCCTGTGTTGGCTTTACGCAGCGAAAAATGCACCAGTGCAAGGCAAGCCCATGTGCGCCCGTCTGCGTTCGGACCGCGCCCAGCGCCAGAGCCGCTGGCCCCCACGAACGCCACGTCGCCCACCTCCTCTACGACTCCAGCATCCTTCACACACTCAACGCTGGATGATCACGCACCTGCTGCCTGGCCGCCCCGTAGCGCACCCAAGAACCTTTCTCATACCGAACTGCAGTTTCACCAGCATCCGACCCGGCAACCCACCCACCGGAAAAGGACCCAACCACCTCAGATGCATCCCTCTCAACACCCGCTCCACCCGCAAACACGCTGTTGAAATCTGGGACCTACTCGACTCAACCTCCCCAGACGTTGCCTTCCTGACGGAGACCTGGCTGAACCCCTCTTCGGTACCCGACATCACCATAGCCATCCCGGACGGCTACAAGATTTCCCGCAGGGAAAGCACCAACGTAGTAGGAGGCGGAATCGCCATCGTCCACATGAACAATCTCAGAGACTCGACCAACACCCACGACACCCTCAGCACCGCCGAACTCCTGCCCTTCCAGATCCACACCCATCCCAAAACTACCCTCAGAGGAACCCTCGTCTACAGACCCCCGGACCCTGGCCACAGTTCAGCGAATCCATCGCCAACTTCGTCAGCACACACGCTCTCGCCTCCATGGACTACATCCTCCTCGGGGACCTGAACTTCCACCTTGAGAACAACAACAACACGAACTCCACCACCCTGATCAACAACCTCACCAACCTCGGACTCAGAAAACTTGTCACAACACCCACCAACTCCGTCAGCCAGACACTCGAACCCATCTTCTTCGCAAGCTCCCACCGCTGCATCCACTTCATCTTCCGGAAACCCACCACGCACCACTGCACCCAACAGATCCCTCGCCACTGCTGGGGCAAAGTCACCGAAGACCAGCTAACCACCATCCTTGCCCGGAGCCCACCCGCCGACACGCCGAACACGACACCGCCGCCCGCAACCTCAGACAGTGGATGGATGACTGCACCAACACCCTCGCCCCCTCAAGAAACCCTCCAACAGCCACACCAGCAAGAAAGCCAGCTGGTTCACTGAAGAACTCCAGGCATCCCAGCAAACCTGCCGAAAGCTAGAGAAGAAATGGCACCGTGAACCACCAACGGACAGCTACGCAGCCCACAAGATTGCCACCCGTAGACACCATCACCTCATCAGACGCGCACAACAGCAAAGAGCTCTTCAACATTGTGAAGGAACTCTCCAACCCGAGCTCCAACACCAACAACATCCCACCCTCGCAAGACCTGTGCGACGCACTTGCCACCTTCTTCCATCGCAAGATCGCAGATATCCACGACAGCTTCAACGCCACGACCACCCCGACAACCACCGAGACCCCCGCCCCCACGACTACCATCCGCACCGACCACAGGACCAACATAACGACAACGACACCATCAAAATCATGAACACCATCCTCTCCGGATCTCAGTCAGACCCATGCCCACATCATATCTTCAACAAAGCCAGCACCACCATCACACCCCATCTCCGGAAAGCCATCAACATCTCCTTCGAGACTGCAACCTTCCCGGAGAGCTGGAAGCACACCGAGATCAACGCCTTACTCAAGAAACCCAAGGAGGACCCCAAGAACCTCAAGAACTTCTGGCCCATCTCCCTGCTCCTGTTCCTGGCGATGGTCATTGAAAAGACTGTCAATAAACAACTGACCCTCTACCTCGAGGAGAACAGCATCCTTGACCCCTCCCAGTCGGGATTCCACAGCAACCACAGCACCGAAACTGCCTTCATCGCCGCCACCAACGACATCAGGGCCCAGCTTGCCAAGGTGAAACTCTGGCCCTCATCCTTCTGGACCTGTCAGCCGCCTTCGACATGGTCTGCCACAACACACTATGCACACGCCTCCATGACGCCAGGATCCAAAGGAAGGCCCTGGACAGGACCACCTCGTTCCTCTCCGGCAGAACACAGAGCGTCCGCCTCCCCCCTTCTGCTCTGGAGCCACCGAGATCATCCTCGGCGTACCCCTGGGCTCATCCCTCAGGCCAACGCTGTTTAACATCTACATGGCACCGCTCGCCCACATCGCCCGAATGCACGACCTCAACATCATCTCTTACACCGATGACACCCAGCTGATCCTCTCCCTCACCAAGGACCTCCACACTGCCAAAACCAACCTCTACGAAAGAATGAAAGCCGTCGCCGAGTGGATGAAGAACAGCAGACTGAAGCTGAACTCGGACAAGATGGAAGTCCTCATCCTCGGATCCAACCCCTCAGCCTGGAATAATTCCTGGTGGCCGACCGCACTGGGAGTAGCTCCAACACCCACCGACCACGCACGCAACCTAGGGGTCATCCTCGACTCCACCCTCTCCATGACAAAGCAGGTCAACGCTGTATCTTCCTCCTGCTTCAAAGCCCTCTGCATGCTCCGGAAGATGTACAAGTGGATCCCCACCGAAACGTGAAGAACGGTCACCCAGGCCCTCATCAGCAGCAGGCTGGACTATGGAAAAGTCCTCTACGCAGGAGCCTCGGCCAAACTCCTGAAACGACTTCCAACGCATCCAGAACGCCTCTGCACGCCTGATCCTCGACATCCCCTGCCGCAGCCACATCACACCCCACCTGAGAGACCTGCACTGGCTCCCCGTCAACAGGAGGATAACCTTCAAGCTCCTCACCCATGCACACAAGGCACTCCACAACTCGGGACCAGCGTATCTCAACAGACGACTCAGCTTCTAAACCCCCACCCGCCAGCTTTGCTCCGCCGACTTCGCCCTCACCACAGTCCCCTGCATCTGAAGAGCGATCTCCAGCGGCAGATCGTTCTCCCACCTCGCCGCCAAGACCTCGAACACCCTCCCCACCCACCTAAGCCAGACCCAAGACCTGCTGACCTTCAGAAGACTCCTCAAGACCTGGCTCTTTGAGCAGTAGCAGCATTCACCCCCCCCAGCGCCTTGAGACCCTCACGGGTAAGTAGTGCGCTTTGCAAATGATCTGATTGATTGACTGATTGAAACAACAGGAATGCACCATATAATGTTAAATATGGCGCATTCCTGCCCTTTCAAGAAGCGCAGCAAGGTGGCTTGCTGCGTTTCGCTGCTTAAATCATTGATAACTATGCCCCTGAGAGAATGCTGCCACTATTGCTGCTGGACTAGCTTTAAGGTAAAGCCTCTCTCCGAGACTCCTCTCACGAGTCAATCTTTTCTTCTCTAAGGCCAACTGCTTCTCCGGTTTAAGCTTGGCCATAATATCTCTCTACTTTCGTGTCTGCCAGCTCCTCTGGGGACAGACCACGCGAGGATACAAGGCTTCCTGCTCTGGCAGGGAGTTCCAACTCAGGAGATGATTCATCTTCCTCCACTGATCGTTGTGTTTCAGGGCTGATATCCAGCCCTTGATCCTGCTCATCCATATCATCCTCATGATCCTGCGCCTCTGCAGCTTTTTAGCAACCGGTGAATCTCCTACCAGATCCTCAGAGCTTTCTGCAGTTCTAACTTGGTGCCTCTCTTGACAGGGAGTTCCCTCTCCTTGAAGAACTATTCGAGCAGCTCAATCACAGTGTAATTTTCCAAGTTGACCAGCTTGAAATCCATTGGTGCAGGTTTGGTCACAGACAGTCAGGTAGTAGTAATGAGATTAGATTTGAAAAAAGCAAAAGAAGCCAATCAAGGAAAATTGACAAAAAATTGAAATGATCTCAAATTATTTATATGGGAAGGTAGTGCAACACAAGTCAAAATTCTCACCTCTGATCACCAGTCTAAGAAAATAGGGTTGCTGGTTGAGGTAGGTGAAACCTTAATCGAGCAGACATCACAATCCTTGTCAGGGTGAAATCACAAGCAAACCCCAAATTAAACTGTGCTCAACCCACTGGTAGCTTGGTACAGAGCAATCAGGCTTAATTACCTTCGAGGCAATGTGTAAAAAATCTATGCTGCACTTCAAACAGTAATAAGGAAAAAACATAGCGTAAGATAAAGCTCATACCAATTTCGAAAATAAAGTAAAAGGTAAAATCCAATTAACGTCATGAAGAAAGCCATCATTACCCAACTCTCAGACCACCTCAAACTTCATCATCTCCTATATAGCCCTCAATCAGGCTTTCGCCCCAACCACAGCACAGAGATAGCCCTCACTGCGGCCGTCAATGACATCAGAAGCATCCTCGACCGAGGAGAAACAGCTGCACACCTCGCCATCGGCGTATTCATAGCTTTCAAGATGGTCTCCCAAAAGTCACTAATCAAAAAGCTTCAGCACTTGGGTATCTGTGGACCGACCCTCAAGTAGATATCTTCCTTCATTCACGGAGAGAACTCAACGAATTAGACTTTCCTCGACATCTCAGAACTCAAGAAACATATCTGCAGAGTCCCTCATGAATCATTGCTCAGCCCATCATTCTTTAACGTCAACATGACGCCCATCGCTGATATCACCAGAGCCCATGTAATCAATATATGCCAATGACACACAGCTCTTCACAAGCACACAGATCAACACCATCTCCTCATCATGCTTCCACATCCTGCAAATGCTATGCTAAGTTTTCAAGTAGATCCTACTAACACCAGAAGAATAGTCAATAAGGCTCTTATGACAAGTAGACTTGGTTACAGAAACACGCTCTACACCAGAATCCCAGTTAATCTCCTACGCCGACTCTAAACCACCCACAACGCCGCTGCCAGACTCATCCAACACCCCAACAATTTTGCGACTGTCGAGAAATGCAAGTTCAAGCTACTCACCCACACCTACAAAGCTCTACACAACACTGGTCCAGCTTACATCAACCACTGCCTCAAATTTCCCAACCCAATAGATACCGTCGATCAGCACCCTAGGCAAGAACACACCTCCCTCGCACCAAGAAGACCAGAAGCTGAGGATGCTTGTTTTCATACCTTGCAATTAAGAACTTGAACGACCTCCTGAAACACCTCGGAACCTCCCCCTCCCTCTTGGACTTCTGAAGGAAACTCAAGACATGGATCTTCCAGGCATAGCAAGCATTATCTCCTCCTCCCTCCTCGGGCCTCCCCTACTCCACACCTGTATACCCTCACTGGTGATAAGCCTTGTTTGACAAATTCACATAAGATTACAGTAGAACTGTAGATATGCAATTAAAAATATATAAGTGGAAATAACGCAAGAAAGCACAAAACACCAACAGTGGCTATTTAATAGTGCGAGACCGGGTGAAAGTAATTAGTTCAGGCCGACCTCATTGGAGAATGGGCCAGACATTGGGACCAGATAAGTCCTGCTGAAAGAGTTAACTTCTCAGTCCAGCTCCAAGAGTTCCGTTTGCGGTGGAAGGGACCATGAGGAGCAAGGAGAGTGGTGTGGATGGCCGTTAAAGTAGGACGAAGAGTAGTCTAGGCATTGCGGACGGTCCGGTGTAACATAAAGCTATTTTCTGCATCATAGACAGTTGTTGCTGGTACTAAGAGTGGCGGTCCATGCAAGTGGTCAAGGCTGTAGTTTGAAGGGCTACCTCTCCAACACTCTGCGTTGGTAGTTGGTGCAGGCAGCAACGTGTTGGTGCCAACTGGCTCATTTGCGAAGAGCCCAAAAACTTCCAAGGGAGATCAACTGAGGCCACACCAAGAGTCCATGACCTGAGGGGCATAACTTGGGGGTCAGGTACTCACTGCAGTGGGGCCACCAGGGCTCAGACAGGTCAAGGTGCAGGTGTAGGTCTAGGCAGCAGATCAGCTAGGCAGTTTCAGGGAGCCTCTCAAGCTTGTTATGTCACTGTATCTCAGAATAGGAGGTCAACAGGCTGATTCTTGAAGTCATTCACCCTGGGTTGAAGGGTGCAAGTCCAATCTTCCTTCTAAGCATCAGAAAGCAGGCAGTAGAGCAGCAGGGAAGCAGAGTGGAAGTCCTTCTGGCAGCAAAGTAGCACAGCAGTTCTTCTGTAGTATCCACAAGTCCGAGAGAGTACTGAAGAGTTGGTGTCTGAGGTGCAATATTTATACCTGGTGCCTCCTTTGAACTGAGGGAAGCCTCTAAAGGTTTCCCTTTGAATTAAACAGGTCTGCTGCCTCATCTACTCTGGCTCCATACTAATTACAGGGGGTATGAAATCCTTTGTGGGTAGGCAGGACAAGGCCTTTTCATGCTTAAGTGGGGCTGTGCCTACGTCCACGGGACCATCCTTCCAGCGATTGCTTATCCAATCACTCCTCAGCTCTCTATTGTGTGTGGTTGTCTAAGAGGAATACACAAAGTCCAACTTCCAACTACACTCAGGCATGTGACCCAGAGACGGACTGCAGGCAAAGAATTGCTAAGGTAGTAAAAGTGCCAATTTTCCGAAAGCGGTATTATTAAAACTGTAATAAAAAATCTGACTTCACCATAAAGGAGGATATTTAATTAAATTGCAAAGACACAAAACATGAACTGTTTACCTTTTCCCATTTGGAAGTTACGGCTAATTAAATGTAATACCATGAATACAATGTTATCCTGCGGGAAAGGCAGGTCTTGCAAAAGTGAAAAACTAATCTAAGAGTTTTTCACTATCAGGACATGTAACACTTAAAAGGACTTGTCCTACTTTTTAAATGCACTGCACTCTGCACTCTGGGCTGTGCAGGACCTACCCTAGGGGTTACTTATATGTATTAAAAAGAAGATTTGAACTTGGCAAGAGGTTTATTTTGCCAGGTCAAAACAGCAGCTTAAAACTGCACCCACAGGCTACGATGGCAGTCCAGTAACATGTTTAAAAGGGATACTTATGTGGGTGGCACAATCAGTGCTGCAGGTCCTATAATTCAAAATACAACACGAACACCTGGCTCCGTACTAGCCTACACTCCTACTACTTATGGAATAACAGGTAGACTATTCTTTTATCTGTCCAAATCGAATTTTTATTAAGTAGTCTTTAAACAATTTTTTCAATACTCTGAAAAAGAAACACATATTTCTCAAATTGGCACAGAATTCATCACATATAAATAACACAATTCACAGTCAAAAACCAAATTGAACATACGTCAAAATAAGAATTATTTGCAACAAGTTACAACAGATGACAAAATCACGAAATGAATACAAACACGAAACAAATACAGAAAACATTTAAAGCTTGCATCATCTGTGAAAAACACAATTTATAGCAACTAAGGAATCGCAAAAGCCTATGCATGTAGGAATTGCTATAAAGTTGAGCCTGACTATAAACTCGGATCAAATAGCTCATTCTTTCTCAAAAATTAACAATTTGGTGCAATTGTCGAGTTTAAGACTGCAACAATTCAAAACCACGTGTATGCTATATCAAACTCTTGAAGTGATTCTTTAGTGGTCAGCAAACGCTTTATATAGTGAGAATTTGTATATTTTTAAAACATGTGTTTTTATGCAACAATATTTTAAAGGTTTTAATTAACTACATACAATAAAACTTACTTACTTGCTTTATATAGTGAGCGCACCAAGTGTCCCATATGTGACACCACTGGGGCAAATCTGGAACATATGCTATTTTCTTGTCCGTCGTTAAGGGAGTTTTGGTCTGCCATGGATAGGGTGCTGAAATTGAAATTTCGACTTTGACTGTACTTTTAGATATCCACGACGTTACCCTTCCCCAACAGGCTCTAATAACCATCTTATTATTCTGTGCTAAATTAACCATTGCTCGCGTTTGGATCTCTCCACAACCACCACATATCATGGAGTGGTGGTCTCTGGTCAATGAAATTCACGGCATTGAGGCGGCTTTGGCCTGACTCAGAGGCGCTGGTTCTTTTTTAAAATTTAATAAAATCTGGGGTCATTTTATTTAAAAGTTTATTTTTTGGTTTACATGAAAGGCTTAATTGAAAATGTTAATGAGATCTGTTTCTTTCTCTCTGCTTATTCAGTATATGTCAAAAAGGAAAAATTGTTTTTTCTTATATAGTTTTAAGAACTTATTTCTTACTTCTTTTTTTTGTTTTCTCCTGTCTGAATTGGTTTATTCTTGTTGTACTTGTTCCATTTTCGTGCTGCTAATAAAAATCTTTAAAAGAAAAAAAAAGGAATCGCTATAAAAATAGCAATTCCTACAGATTCCTTAATTGCGACTCGCAAATTGTGAGTCACAATTAAGGAATGCCGTCCCATTCATTCCTATGGGCCTCTGGCCCCATAGGAATGAATTGGAGATTTCATGAGCAATTTGCGAGTAACAGTAGGTACTCGCAAATTGCTCATGCAATTTCAAGGGTGTAAGGGTGTCAAAATGACACCCTGTTGCACCCCTGAAATTGATCTGTGCACATATGTTGCGCACACACAAGCCCTAAGGGCATGTGTGTGCGCAATTTGAAACTTTGAAAAATGCGCAAAAGTGCAATTTTTTAAAGTTTTTGCAAATTACCATGAAGTTCAACCTCATGGTAATTTGCACTCCCTATTAGCGAAATCGCAATTTTTTTTACTTTGATGCATTGCATTTACGGAATCTCAATTTGGGATTCCTTAAATGCATTCGCAATTTAAGTAATTGCAATTTACAGAGTCCTTAAATTGCGATTTTTGCCTTTGGGATGATGCATCCCAAATGCAAAAATACCGGTCGCAAAGGGACAGATTCTGAGAATCTGCACGTTTGCGACCGTTTTTTGCTTTGATGCATGTGGCCTTTGTCGTTTGTTGTAACTTGTTGCAAATAATTCTTATTTTGACGTATGTTCAATTTGGTTTTTGACTGTCAATTGTGTTATTTAAATGTGATGGTTTCTGAGTCAATTTGAGAAATATGTGTTTCTTTTTCAGTCTTTTGAAGAAATTGTTTTTGATCAGTTTAAAGTCTAGTTAATAAAAATTCTATTTGGACAGATAAAAGAATAGTCTGCCTGTTACTCCATAAATAGTAGGAGAGTAGGCTAGTACGGAGCAAGGTGTCCGTGTTGTATTTTGAATTTTGAATAGCCCTACCTGGCACCGGTCCTTTGGGCTTCACCCCTATCGTTGTTAGCAGGTCCAATAATAGCATGTAATTTATAAACAATGGGGACATGTAGAACCACTTTACTAGGAACTGATATTAAATTAAATAGTCCTAAATCCAGCGAAAACGAGGTGGAGGAGGAATGCAAAAAGTTTGGGGGGAAGACCACCCTAAGGGTGACAGGTCCACCATACTGAAAACAGGAGGAACTCACAGTAAAAGTATACAGACTTGTGCAGCACTGCCAGGCTACAGCTGCCAGCCTTGAACAACTGGCGGATTCTGACAACCAATAAAGTGAATCAGCCTGAAGGTAAAACATTGGACTGAGGCGCAGAAGATAATCTCTCCCATCTGTGAGGTGGTCTGGGCAACTACTAAAGCTTTTTCTCACTTTGAGCTCTATGCCACAAACCAACGGCTTCCCCAGGAGCTTACAGTTGTGTCTGCCTTAATGGAACATTCTCTGCCTTCAGCCTTGCAACTTGTCAAGGTCAAGGATTGTAACTTCAAAATATAGCCTTAGTCTGAAGGTAAAAACTTTGACGGCAAAATACCTACTTGGTGTATCGACCTCCACTTCATCACAGTTGACTAGAAGTCATGCCTAGGTCCCAGTCAACCATGAGCTAATATTTTTTCAGTGGCTCTTTACTTTTTGTAGACAATTTTTCCCCTTACTTTTTTTATTAAAATGATATCTCTGATTTCCCTTGTCCAGTTTTTATTATTTTGGTAACGATTTGCTTATTATATTTTCTCTGTTTTAAAAAGTGTATTTTGGAATGTTATGATATTGTTTCCTTAACTCTAAAATTGTTAGTTGTGCTTGAACATAAATGCACGTCTGTGGGAATTGTGTACTGCTTGTGTAGCAGTTGCTAAGGGTTAAGCAGAATTTCTTGAGACCCAACTTGAGATTTATCCAGTGTGCATTTTTTAAGTTTGTAAGGGTTCCATGCTCTCAAATTAATAACCCCCTTTCTGACAACGTTTATTACCTATTGTTTAATTTCTTATCTTAGTCCGTAGTCAACAAAGGTAGCACATGGCAGATGCACCACTACTCAAAGCAATGAAAACAATCAGCTTTTTACTAAGCAACGATCACCTCCTTTGATGGCACTTTAAAGATTTCGTTTTCGGCAGGTCAGCCACAGTTGTGGGGCTAGATGCGCTACCTTTGCAATGCAACTGTGGACAACCGCTGAGTTCGAAATTAATCAATGTTAACTTAAATTTTTCCCTGAAAGCAGTTTCCAAATCCAGAAAAGCCAGTCATCTCTGCCATGATGGTGAGGTAGATCTATCATCAATTATGTTATTTCTGAAGACAGATCACTAAAGCATGGGTTAATCTTCAGAAATATGTTCACACAATTCCGTGAGTTTTCTGCCTAAATGTTGAGGCCATTTCTGTTCTTTTATGTTTAGTACGCCGTGGCTGACATGGCAGATTTCAACAGAATGGATGGCAATGTGAATAGCTTTAGACAGCTGCAAGAAAAAGAAGAGACTATCCTAAATAAGATAACTCCTTTTACACCATTGCCAATTGCATCAGAGCTTCTACAACAGTTTTAGCATTGGTGATCTAGTGGCAGGTCTTCCATCAGGAAGTCACATTCTACCTCACTCGAAATGTGACGGAAGACTGAGAAGAACATATGGGATATCATTAAAAAAATGGTGGGTGCCTCATAACAACCTTCTAATAAATGAGGGCCTTCGTGTCCTATACCCCAAATGAGCTAGGGTCATGGACCATGGGATCGATAAGTCAGAATCCCCGTATTTCGGGTGTCGGTCACTCTGCCATCTGTGTCCGCTGTGTTCTGCTGTTGGGCATGTCTGCAAGCGCTGGGACGCCCCGTTGCTGGGGTAGCCATGCGCTATATAAACCTGCTTAACATAACATAGCATAACATGTTAACATGTATCTGCAAGCATGTGAATTCTAATGTAATAAAGGGCTCGGCTGAGATGCACATGACTGGACTTTAGCAACAATGCATGCTACTTAAAATACTTTATCAAGTTTACTTTGTTGAATGTGCACTGCCAACACTCTGTGTAGGCAGGATAATTGTGTAGGTCTATATGGAAATAAGTAACTTTAAAGTGAAAGATAACAGGTTTGTGAAAAAGGAGAGAGCTAGGTGGAAAGATGTAATTGATTAGATTTAGTTGGATGTTAGATAACAGGATATGTTGAAACAGAAATACATAACATTTAGCTAAGAAGTAAGAGTATAAGGGGTCAGAGCAGAGGTACTCTGACCCATGGTTTGAGAAATGGGGGTGTTAGCGACACAAGTTAGGTGTTCAAAATGTATTTTTTTAATCGTGTATGACATTCAAGGCGATGCCGCAACCGCCAGCGCAGCCCCCCACGTAATGTCACGGGGACATCACGACTATCACAAAGGCATCACCAATCATTAATATGCATTGTTATAGAGATATTGAGATTCTGATAAAATGTTTTTATAGTTATTTATATATTGAGTTATCTACTGTAATGGTTAGAATTAATTATATTGTTATAATTTTTTAATGTGGCGGTGGCTATTGAATTCCTGCTTTTGCTTTCTCCTTTCGCGACATAACCATGGGGATCGCAATTTCCAACATCATCACGATCTCCGGCGAAAACGGAAAATAGATTTTAGAAATGGTTGTTCTAGAAATACACTAGAAAAACATGTGTTTGAAGTGTACAGTAATAAACCCCTTGTGTGCAAAACACTGTAATATTTGTGCATATATGTGTTTTCACTTTACGGAAAAGGCACAATCATTGCGGTAAACGGTGATGTTGAGACGCACCCAAAACCCCTGATAACTGAAAATAGGTTTAAAAGATTTTTTTTAAAGAAACTTCGTATAGAAATATGAGTTTAAACATGCTTAGAAAAAAGTATGTATATAGTAATATGTGTAGTGTAATGTTCATAACTGATCTTTTTACATATTATTTTTGGATGTGTTGGTGGGCATCAAATATTTGCTTTTGTTTTCCGTTTTCACGATGATTCAGCAGATTCAGCAGAGATTGCGACGTCATCGCGATGATACGCAAAAACGTTTTTAAAAACCTTTAGAAAAAAAAACTTAATATTATTTTGGGTACTATGGTGGCTCGGACAAGAGTTGTTGCGTTGGTTGTGTGTATATGGTTGCTACACTTAAGACTGGATGCACCCTGTTTTTCGTGATCACTCTACGATAATTGCGGAAACAAGCCAACAGAATCTCGTTTGCAAAGAGAGGCAAAAGGTTAACAGATGCTAACCATTCACAAGTGGAGCTAGAGTAGTCTAAAATGAAAGACATGATTTCATTTGCTGCCTTTCTCATGATCATAGAGTGGAAAGTTGTGTTTTATAGTTGCTTTCTATGAGAGTGGTGTACCATTCTTGCACTTAGCTTTTACAAATCTTAACAGTGTCAAAACTATACAGAAAGAGCAAAAAGAACAATGTACTCTACAATCCCAATTCACTGGTATGAATAGAAATGTTTCATTATATAAAAAATGTACATTAGAAATGAAGATGGATATGGGAGTTTGAATAAAAAGAATATCACAGTAATGTTAAAAAAATATATCAGATAAACTACATTTGGCAGAGTGTATGTGTTTAAAATGTTAGTACTGTTGAAAATGAGCATGAGCAATATCATTAACAATCACAATGTTTTCACTGTCTAAGCATTGAGTGCAAAACAGATACATCTGTATTAGTTGCATTCTGGGAGTTGTGGTAGTTTAGTAACATTATTAAACAGGAGTACTGAAG
This sequence comes from Lissotriton vulgaris, assembly GCF_964263255.1. Classification (NCBI taxonomy): domain Eukaryota; kingdom Metazoa; phylum Chordata; class Amphibia; order Caudata; family Salamandridae; genus Lissotriton; species Lissotriton vulgaris. Next base: position 1,887,366,508 of record NC_141687.1, on the reverse strand, counting down.
TCATGAATAAAACATAAAAAAATGTGCTGTGCCCGTATATAAATTATAAAGTAGTAATACTTGTTAAGTATGTATTAGGAAGTGTTTGTCAATGTGGTTTTTAACTTATATGATCAGTTTGCCTATGTTCACATGGTGAGATATGGTTTTTCTGGTAGAAGATAGTTATAAGTGCGATGTGACTGTTGAGTTTACTTAAAGATGAAGAATACTATATATTTTTGGAAAGATGGCTTGAAGAAGTATATCTTTTCATGAAATCACATATATGTTTACTTGGTGATCTATGTTCTTCAAGGCTTTTCAGAATTTCATGTATATAGTGAGGGTGGTGCATTTCTTTCAACATGCTCTGTTTAACATTGGGGCGGGGTAATAGTGAAGAATGTATTTTGAGAGTTTGTGTGCCAGCTTCACTTGGTGAGTAATTATTCTTTGAGAAATTCTGAATATATATATTTTAAAGACATAAGAAATGTTGGCGAAATGATGTAGGTATGCCATTAGGAAAAGGTTTGGTGCTGTCAAAGGGTGAGAATTGTTGATTTCAGTTTTAGAAACTTATTGATGTATGTGGACGCTGAGTAACAGAGCAATGTATACTCTTAGAGCCAGGATTGTAATTATATATCAAGTATGATATAAAGACTTATTCAATTACCCAGGTACTACCCATGCACTCTTCCAATCACACAGGCACTAATGATGTACTCATTTAACTATGCAGGCAACACCCATTTGTTTGTTTAATCACCCAGATAGTAGCAATATAGTTATGTAAAATCACAGGCACCAACTATGCAGACATGGAACCACTGATGTAGTAACTTTATACTCTGTGAATCATGCAGGCACTACCTATATTCTGAGGAAATTACATAGGCAATATCTACGCACTCATCCAATCATGCAAGAAGTATTGTTGTACTCAACCAGAAACACATGTATTTAAATGTTTTAGTAAAGAATATGTACTCTTTTAGAACCATCTGGTAAATTATATATGCAACCTGACACACACTGTTTGCATGTACCCAGAGGAATTTGTGAATTAAATGCTGTGATACTCATATCAATGTATCGATTTTTATATAGAGCATTTTCCAACATTTAAATCTTACACATCTAAGTAGATAAGTTTAGAAACACTATGGGCTACATGCATCATTGTAAGGTTTTGCGATTCCTTATTTGTGATTTTTAGGGAATCGCTAATAAGGAATCCCAAAACGGGATGCATCAATTTATTCGCATAATTTTTGCGATTCGGAGGATTATGGGAATTCTAAATTGCGATTTCGCAATTCCCATTGATTCCTATGGGCCAAAAGGCCCATAGCAATCAATGGGAAGGCATTGACATTTTGGGAATTTCTATTAGCGATTCGCAAAATGTTAATGCATTCCATGGGTGCAGGTGGGGGGGTCCAAATGACCCCCCCTGCACCCCTGAAAAGCATTGTAAGTGCATGTTACACACACACATGTCCTAAGGACATGTGTGTCTGTGACATGACAGTGTTGAAAATGCTATGTTGTGCACTTTAAAACTTTTTCGCAAATTACCACGAGGTTCACCCTTGTAGTAATTTTCACCCCCTAATTGCGAATTCGCAATTATAGAAGCAATCATGCATTGCTTTTAAGGAATCGCAAATTTGCGATTCCTTAAAAGCAATTGCATTTTTGGAATTCGCTAAAAATAGCGATTTTACCAAAAATGCTTGATGCATTCAAAAAAGATATTTAGGAATGGCAAACGGCCGAATTTACCGATTCGCACCGTTTGCAACTCCTAAATACCTTGATGCATGTGGCCCAAAATGTACCGGTGACACAGTTGTAGAGAGGCAGAGAAGGATTATGTTACTTACCCAGTAGGCATCTGTTATTGGCATGTAGAGCTGTAGATTCACATGCTTTGCATACTCCTGCCGTCTAGTGTTGAGTCCGGATGTTTGCAAGTAGTTTTTCTTCAAAGAAGTCTTTCGAGTCACGAGGTAAGGTGACTACTCCTTTCGGTTATAGTGCAAATGGGCATCAACTTCATTGTTAAATTGTTTTCCCGCAAATATTGAGTAAGTGATTGTAGTAAAGAGATGTCCATGCATATGTAATGTAAATAAAGAGAACTGCAACAAATACAGGTGTCCGGGGAGGTGGGAGGGCGCATGTGAATCTACATGCCAAGAACAGATGCTTACTGGTTAAGTAACATAATCCGTTCGAGGCATGTGTGCTGTAGATACATATACTTTCCATAGACTATATAGCAGTGTTCTCCCAAAGCGGTGGCTAACCAGGAGATATTGCAGTTGCCTGGAAAAGTGTCTTTAGCACTGCTTCTCCTACATTGGCTTGTTGGCATGCTAACTCATCCACACAATACTGTTTAGTTAATGTGTGTGGTGTGGACCATGTTGCTGCTTTACAGATATCAGCAAAAGGAATGTTACCTAAAAAGCCCTAGATGCTCCTTTTTGCAAGTGAAATGCGCTCTAGGGCGTATTGATAAAGTTCTTTTAGCTTTAGCATAGCAGGTATGAATACATTTAACAATCCATCTGGAAATGCCTGATTTAGAGATAGGACTGCCTTTGTGAGATGGAGCAAATGCAACAAAAAGTTGCTTTATGAAAGTGTTTTGTCCTATCAATATAATACAATAACGCTCTTCTGACATCAAATGTATTAACCCCATGGCTGCTATGCGTTTTCCCCTCCTGTGCTGGGAATTCCTGTATTCCTTTATTTCATGACGAGCTGGGCTCGTCATCAGTGTTTGAGAAGGCTACACCATGACGAGCCCAGCTCGTCATGAGTGTCGAAGGGGTTAAGAGCTCTTTCTGCTACAGAATCCAGTTGAGGAAAGAACACAGGTAACTCAACGGATTGGTTAATGTTAAACGCAGAAACTACTTTAGGGAGAAATGTAGGATTGGTGCGAAGAACAAACATATCTTTATGAAGTTGAAAGAAGAGTTCTTCTAAAGTTAATCCTGTAGCTCACCAACTCTCCTTAATGAGGTGATTGCAATGAGGAAGGCAACTTTCCATGAAAGTAACTGTAAAAGACATTTGTGTAAGTACAATGTTAAGATTCCACACCAGTTCCAGAGGCATTCTTAGTGGAATGACTCTTTTTAACCCTTCCATAAAGGCTTTAATCAGATGAACTTTGAACAAAGATAAATGTCTGTTTTGCAAATATGCAGCGAGTCCTGCAAGGTACAATCTGATTGATGTATAAGCTAGACTAGATCGTTGTAGTTGCAGAAGGTAACAAATAATGTTTTGAACGGAAGCATCTGGATTAATTTTGTTGTTGTCACATTAGATAACAAAACGCTTCCATTTTGCTGCATAACAACCTCTGGTGGTAGGCTTTCTTGCTTCTTTTAAGATATGCATAGAGTCTGTTATCCAAACTCTATAAGTTCAGGCGCCAAATCGCTAGATTGAGCTCCTTTGGGTTTGTATGCCTGATTTCTCCGTTGCTCTGTGTGAGAAGGCTGGAGTTGAGATGCAGCTTTTGACGTGGAACCACTGATAGTTCTAACCGTGTGGTGAACCAAGGTTGACGAGCTGTAGCGGGTGGTGCAGGCAAAGGCAGGAGGTGGGTTTTTGTGGATAAGGGTTTTATTTGTCTAAACAGTATATCGGTGCAAGTTTTACGCAGGGGATATCTTCGTAGTGATCGTTTCCTCTGGGTACGCCTCCGGGGTATGGATTCTTCGTCTGGAGTTCGCCTTCGGGGACTCCTGCGGGGCTGCGGCTCATCCGTCTCCGTGGTGTCACCAAGAATGCCGCTCAGGAGAGAAGGAAAGAGAGGCAAGTATCAGGGTCACGTCCGACTGACTTTACTTGATTCCAGGGAAGGGGGTGAGGGAACCACCGCTCGTGATATTTACAAGGTACTGTGAGGGAACAGGGTAGTGAAAGGGGAAGGGTAGGCGGGTCAGGGGACGGGTCTACACCTCCTATCAACCCAGCCTGCTATACGGCTCCGTACCTCGGTTAGCCACACACCTACTGGCGTGCGGCTGGGCGGCTCATGATGTCGATGGCCTCCTAGCTCCCGCAACGCCGACGGGTCACTCCTCCTCTCTGCCTGTGATATTACGGCGATTCTTCCAGTCTTCTCCTCTTCCTCCTCGATTCCTTCTTCGTTCGACTCCTCTCTCACCTCCGCTACAACTCCGCCTACGCCTCCGGTGAACAAGCACACCTAGGTGTTGTTGGCTGCTGTATTTGACGTCGGTGTGGGCTCCTCCTCCTCCTCAATGTGTAGCCAGTTAAAGGGACCGTCGTCCTCGTAATCCTTCTCCTGTGGATACACGGATTCCAGGGTCGGCCCCCAGATCATAGTCTGTGAAGAAAAGAGGGGGGGGTCACATGATGAATATCCCTCTGGGGTCGGTGCACCCCTAGACATTAGCGGGGCCTGCTTCTCCATGTTACACGAGCCCATGTGGGCGCTACTAGAATCATTGTGAGTGATGTTTGCCTGAGCTTCCGAACCAGAAACAGAAGGAGTGGGAGAGACGGAAAAGCATAGGCAAATATCCCAGATCAATTCATTCATAGGGAATTGCCTTTGGAGAGAGGGTGTGGGAATGGAGGCGAAGTTTGGGCATTTTGCGTTGTCCACTCTAGCAAATAGATCTATTTCCGGGAACCCCCATTCTCAAAAATATGAAAAAAGAACCTGGGGATTAAGTACTCACTCATGCATTTGCTGTCTCATTCTGCTGAGAAGGTGGGCAACCTGATTGTTCACCCCTGGAAGGTGTTCTGACAGGAGATGAATTCTGTGATGGATTGCCCAACTCCAAATGGTCTGAGAGAGGCGTGACAGTTAGAGAGTGAGCCCCCCTGTTTTTGTATGTAGTACATAGCTGTCATGTTGTCCGTGCCGACCATGACAACTTGGCCTATTAGGTGAGACTGAAAAGCTTTGACTGTAAGAAATACTGCTAGAAGCTCTAGATAGTTGATGTACAGGTGTTTGTGCTTAGTGTCCCAGAGACCCTTGATTGGGTAATCTTGGAGATGGGCACCCCAACCTGATAGAGATGGGTCTGCTGTTAGCACGATCCTGGAATAGGGTTGATGAAGGGCCGCCCTTATGATACATTCTACCACAGCAGAGAGCAATGGGTATGGCTGTCTACTAACACTAGATCTGTCAATTGACCCTGTGATTGATTCCACTTACGTGCTAAGCATTCTTGCAGGGGACGCATATTTAGTCTTACATGAGGCACTACAGCTCAATCAATCAATCACTTGTAAAGCGCACTACATAGCCACGAGGGTCTCGAGACGCTGGGGAGGGGGGCGTTACTGATCGAACAGCCTGGTCTTGTGTATCATCCTGAAGGTCACCAGGTCTTGGGTCTGTTGTTGGCTCAGTGGGAGGGGGTTCCATGTCTTGGCAGCGACGTGGGAGAAGGATCTCCCACCGGTGGTTGTTCTTTGGATGCGCAGGACGGTAGCGAGCGAGAGGTCAGCGGAGCGTAGCTGGCGGTTGGGGATGTAGAAGGAGAGCCGTCTGTTGAAGTAGGCTGGGTTGGTCTTGTGGAGTGCCTTGTGTGTGCGGGTGAGGAGCTTGAAGGATATACTCTTGTTGATGGGGAGCCGGTGCAGGTTTCTCAGGTGGGGGGTGATGTGGCCATGGCGTGGTATGTTGAGGATCAGTCATGCTGAGGCGTTTTGGATGCGTTGTAGTAGTTCGATGAGCTTGGTCGGGGCTCCCGCGTAAAGGGCGATCTGTAGTCGAGTCTGCTGCTGACGAGGGCCTGGGCAACTGTCTTTCTTGTATCTGTCGGGATCCATCTGTAGATCTTGCGGAGCATGCGGAGGGTGTTGAAGCAGGAGGAGGAGACGGCGTGACTTGCTTGCTCATTGAGAACGTTGAGTCGAGATTGATTCCCAGGTTATGTGCGTATTCGGTGGGTGTAGGTGCTGCCCCCAGTGCTGTCAGCCACCAGGAGTCATCCCAGGCTGAAGGGTTGTAGCCGAGGATGAGTACCTCCGTCTTGTTCGAGTTTAGCTTCAGACGGCTGGTCTTCATCCAGTCGGCGACGGCCTTCAGTCCTTCGTGGAGGTTGGCTTTGGAGGTGATGGGGTCCTTGGTGAGGGAGAGGATCAGCTGAGTGTCGTCGGCGTAGGAGATTATGTTGAGATCGTGCTGTGGGGCTACGTGTGCGAGCGGGGCCATGAAAATGTTGAACAACGTTGGGCTGAGGGAGGATCCCTGGGGTACGCCGCAGATGATCTCGGATGCTTTGGAACAGAATGGGGGAGGCGGACGCTCAGGGTTCTACCGGAATGGAAGGAGGTGGTCCAATCCAGAGCCTTGTCTCGGATCCCTGCTATGCATGATGCCATCATCCCTAGCAATTGCATGAAGGTTCTGGCTGGTAATTTCTGGTTGGCCTAAAACTGAAGTAACAGAGCTTGAATCTAGGAAAATCTGGCTACATTGGGAGAGGCTAGAGCTTTTTGAGTGTCTAGAGTGGCTCCCAGATAAGATTGTGTCTGTGAATGCTGAGGATGACACTTTGATGTATTTACCATGAAGCCCAACCGGTGGAGTAAGTCAAGCGTGACCTGAGTGTGTTGTCGACACATTCAGTGTGTGCTGCCTTTGATGAGCCAGTCGTCTTGGTACGGGAAGACATGGATCTGTTGTCTTCTGAGATGAGCTACCACTGCTGCTAGACATTTGGTGAACACTCTTGGGGCAGTAGTTACTCCGAATGGAAGTACTTTGAACTAATAGTGTTGGCCTGCTATCACAAATCGGAGGAATTTGCGATTAGTTGGATGTATGGGAATGTGAAAGTATGGGTCTTTTAAGTCCAGTGTGAACATAAAATCACCTTGCTGTAGAAGTTTAGTACCTGTTGAAGTGTTACTATATAAAAATGTTCTGAGAGTATGTACTGGTTTAACACTGTGAGATCAAGAATGTGTCTTATGGTTCTGTCCTTTTTGGGAATTAGGAAATATAGAGAATAAATCCCTGAAACTTGGTAGTGTAACATAACTGGTTCCATGGCTCCTTTCTGTAAGAGGGATTGCACCTCTTGAATGAGTAAGTGTAAGTGGTCAGGCAACAGTTTGTAAGTGAGAGGTGGAATGTTTGAAGGATCCGTGGTAAAGTCTAAGCAATAACCATGACGGATAATGTTGGTTCCTATGGATTGCCAAATGGTGAGAAACAGCTGAAGTCTTCCCCTGACAGGGTTAAAGTGATTGGGGGGAAAGTGTGGGTAGGTCACTCTTTGTTAGGGGAAGGGATGTTGCATTTGGAATTATTTCCTCTACACCCTCCTCTATAAAAACCTCTAGAGGGAGAGGATTGGGTATTGCTTTTGTAAGTGGAAGCATTTGGGTCCGAGAATGTGGTTTTAGACAGTCATCTGTAAAAAATAGCTATGAAAGGAGCCTCTATTTGATGGGGACTGGAATGATACCATGAACTTTGCCACATCTGTATCTGTTTTAATTTTTTCTGGGGATTGGTCAACTACAGGACTAAACAGACGTTCTTTGTCAAAAGGGGTGTTTAAAATAGAATATTGGACCTCAATTTTTGTTGTGTTCGATTTTAGATTCCGTATGCATTTCTCGATACATGCCCTTATATAGGTACACTTCACATTGCCCTTATATAGGCATAGATATCCAGTCCTTATTTAGGCATAGTCCATGCTACCCAAATACAGGCATGGCTACTTCCATCCATTCATCTACCTCACAACGAGTTCTAGGAAAACCAGGCTCTTGATCTGTTAGGGACTTTCCCTTGCTTGGATAATGATTTCTCCAAGAACTCCGTTATTATGCATGAACATCTATTCCTTGGGGGTTCATTCATGACGTTCATATGCCCAACTTTACGTCAATGCTGGCATTCCTCAACACCTTCAAGGTATAAATATACCTTCACTTGCTATGGCAAAGCACGGTGTGGTTCGGTGCAGTTCGACTACCTACTTGCACGATGCAGCTCGCTACAGCAAGTGCCGAAGGAAGCCAACTCTCAAGCTAACGCACTGATCAGAAGCTGTCATCCTCCTGACGAGATAAAGCAATTGCCTATTGCACACAACCAGAGAGTAATTATTATTAAATTCCTCTAGAGCATATCAAAAAGAACATAGCTTTTTCACATATTTTGTGCTTACTCTGTCAGAGAAAAGATAATTTTTTTAAAGAAAGTCTTCTTTAATCTCTTGCGCAGCCAGCCGACTCGTGTTTCGTCGCATAACAATGCCAGCTCCACTGTTTCTGACTCCCCTTGCAGGTGTTGGGAAATCGAGTCCCGAGACAGAGAAACCAACCTCTCCTTCTAAGGTATGGAGCTGATTAGAATCTAGAGTATCCTTTGGCAATTCTTGGCAGAACTAAACCTATGCTAAAGACAAACACCTACTTCTTCCCTTGTACTAGACCTAGGTTAGGTACACTGGGGTTGGCGTATTTTAGAAGCACCAGTTGAGTATTTTAGCCTGTGCTATTTATGTATGTATTTTTATGTGTCATAGAAACATACAATGATATTACAGTATTATTTTATATTACTGTTTACGTTGTATGGATTATACTTTGCATTCTGTCTAACAATTGTAGCAGTTAACCTCTCTTGCATGAGAAAGAAGACTGTTCAATAAATCCTTTTTATTGAAACGCCTGTCTCTCTATTTCTGTTCATCTCTGTAGAAACGAATTATGCACGATTGACTGAGTGAAATAGTTATCTATTGTTTCCATGACTCTGAAGATATTGTTCCGGTTCTAGGGGAAACAAAGTTGTCATGTTTATGAGGTTGTCAGAAACTAATCCCTTCTTGTTTATTCGAGAAAGTTTCTAGCGACCTCCGAGTTAGCTGGCACACATACAATTAAGGGTAATATACTCGATAGCGACATACTGACCTCAGTCCTACGTTAAATCTATAGTGTATATTATTCCAATGAGCAGAGCCTATTGGGAATATAGGAACTACACTACATGGCGCCGAACGGTTTGGTAAGGCACTAATTTAACGCTATATACTACAGTAACTATATACTTTTCTCAGAGACCCCTTTTTCCGAAACACTCCAATAGAGGTCTGGAGTGGGTAAAGGGATGATATCCGCCATAGCTGAGTAGGACGAAAACTCCTATGTATTAGCTTTTTGGTTTGTTCAACGTTGAAGGATACAGTGTTACAAAATATTGTTCACCTTATCTTTGTTCCCTTGAAACTTGCTCTGCAAACTTTCAGTCAACAAAATGGCCAACAAGGATAACAACACCGAAACCGGTGGAGCTGCGGCTGATCGAGCAGCTTTTAACCTAGCAGGTTTCCAAGAAACTGATGAGAATGCTGTAGTCCTTCCTCAAATTTAAGGCCATCACTATAAAACTTATAAAATATGGCTTAACATCAAGAGGTGGTAGGGCAGTTTTTGTGATAGGGGCGCATGAATATCACCAGACAGAGGTGTTCTATTCATAGATAGTCTTCCCAGAAGCAAATCCAGTAACACACATGTTTCACTTCTACAAAGAAGATGAACCACCAGAGGAATACATTCCTTTCGAGGATATTGAGATTCCACTAACATACCAGGAGCACGAGCTCTGGTTTAAATGCACCCTAAAACATTTAAATCACATTACCAGGCTCGGGCCACTAGGTAGACCAGGAGCAACATGGTCGGCCTTAGCCGGCTACACACCAGACACTAACATTGAATTCATGTCGGACGAGTAACATACAAAATTTAATAGAATTATACAGTTAAAGGTCTTTACAAAAAACACCCATACTCCTTCTAAAAAGTGGGAAAATAGCAAACAAACTTCTAAAGAGAAGCGTTCTCTTTCCCGAGGTAGGACTCCTCAGAAGGAGCCCTCTGAAAGGAGGTATAACCTCAAGAATAGGGATAATTTGAGAAAACCTGATACATATCAAAATACTGATGCACGTTCCTCTCGTACCTTTCAGACTTCATCACAGAAATCCGAAAGAAGAGGACAATCAGAAAACAAAGAAAAACGCGTGAAGTCCAAAGACGATCAACAGCGTCACTTTTGCCGTCTCCCACAGGGATTCAAGAATAGTCCAGGGTTATTCTCAGCAAGGGTAACAGAGATACTACAAACTTATGATGACGAGGCATTGTCATATGTTGATGATATTTATCTGACAGACGATGACATGGGTAGGCACTTGAATAGGGTGAACACCATTGTACTTGGATTCGCCTACGAGGGGTACAAATTCAATTTTAAGAAATCAAGAATTGCCCATCTCAACGTCCTTTTCCTAGGATATGAATTATCAAGTGAAGGCAAAAGCCTGGCAAACAACTTTTTAGAAAAGTGTGAGCTGCTCCAACCACTGAAAACGCTGAAAAACTTAGTTGATTCTAGGTTTCCTGAATTTCGGAAGAACTTACATTCTAAACTACGCAGAAAGGGTAAAACCTTGCTATGAAATAATCAAACCTGATTTTAAAACAGTAAACTGGACATAAAAACACAAAGAAATTTTGTGTTCACTCCAAACAGACATGTTAGCAACAAAACAATTGCAAACACACGTAAACGTACGCAACTTAGTGATCCGGATCATTCAAGGACAATGCAGATTCACGTACTTCACTTTTAACGACGGTGAAAAAATATCAATAGCTTACAAATCACACTTGTACGCACAAGCTGAAATGAAGTTCACTTCTATAGAAATAATTCTGACAGCCGTTCAAACGCTTGTAGCAAAAGAAAGAGCCCTCGTACAGGGAAAAAGAATTATGGTTGTGACACCTGTACCTGCATCAGAAGCAGTAACAAAAGCAAGCATACCAAATGCTAAAGCTTTACATCCAAGTTGGATACAATGGTTAATTCTCTTACTGCAACAGATGTTGAATACGTTTTTGATCCATATTTAAAAACACAAGCATTTAAACAGTACAAACAAGAATGTCCTCTGCCTACTGAAATTCTGCCTCTTAACGAGTATGAATGTATCATTTATAGTGACGGATCATCTCAACCCGCTACAAAGGGTAAACAAGCCTATAGTGCGGCGTGTGCAATCGTTAAAGGTCATTGGCACGGTGGCAAATTTAGACCCATGGTCACTAAAACTCAATCCTTAGGAGATTGTACAGGTCAGTGAGTTGAACTACAAGCATTCAAGATGGCACTTGAGAATACGGATCGCGAATTCCACACATTCATAGTGTGCGATTCATTTTACAGTTTCCAAGCCTACAATGAATATTTACAGAATTGGCTTTAAAACAGTTTCAAAGATGCAAAGGTGGCACAATCAAGCATAACATGCTTTGGGAACAAGTAGTTCAGTTAAGAGAAGGACTACAAAACACTCACATGATACATACGCTGAGTCATCAACGTGATGGCGTGCACGTTGAAAAGGGAATTCATTGGCTGATGAAGCTGCGAAGGCAGCTGTGCAAACGGCTTCCGTAGCTGCAATCACTCGTTAAAAAAACAAAAATAGACAGTGCAATAATGCTGGCTGCCAATGCTACAAGCAAGGGCAGCGATTCAGTATTACCTAATAAGTTTCCACTCAAATACTCATATATAATTGATGCAAACAGCATTCCTTCTGCTCGAATCCCTGGAGTGGGGGATAGGGTAAATCGAAATAGGAAACGTAGAGTAGCTTTGATTTACAAATCACATTTGGGAGAGGGTTTTATACATCAAGGGGTCCCTAAAACAAAATTAACTGTAAAAGAGACGTACTGGTGGCCAGGAATGAATGCTCACATTCATATGTTTGTCGTTGACTGCATAGACTGCAATAGAGATCGCAGCACAGAACGCCGCCAGATACCTGACTATAGCATGTCCAGCCCAGTACAGACACCAGTGTTAGACAGCATTAGACTTTCTACACGCAGATGTCCCTATGGACAAATGCGGTCTCACAAATATTAAGACAAGGTTCCTCTGGATGTGACCTCAGCGCTCGGCTGACGCTCAAACTGTTATAAAAGATTTGCGAGTCTTTATCGGCACATACGCAATCGGCACGCTACATTCTGACCAGGGTCCTGCGTTTAGCTCTCAGGCTTACAAGGAGGCCATGGCCAATTTGGGCGTTGCATTGCGGTATTCCAGTCCATTCCATCCTGAGGGAAATTCGGTTGTGGAGAGAAAAAAACGGGACATAAAGCAATCTATAACAGCTAGGGTATTAGGTTCGGGTGACGGGTGGGTCAAACATCTAATAAGTTTCCAACGTAGTCTTAATAACTTGACGACAAGTTCTCTGGGGGGTATCAATCCATATGAGGTCCTTTTTGGGACAAGAATGTTAGTCGCGGACCTTGAATGTCACTCATCAGTGGTGGAAACAAAGACATTTGATGTCAAAGATCGTTTGGCTGTTTTACAGGACTTACATGAACTAAGATCGAAACAATGCAACGTGTTCCTGAAGCCAACCACCACTCCGGAAAAACAGACGGTTCCAGCAAGGCCTTTCTGGATCCCAAAGCTTGGTGATCTAGTCAGAGAAAAGATTGCGGAGAAGAAGGAATTTGGGCCTTTTTACAGGCAACCAGTACTTGTCCAAGCAATCCACGGATCAAGAACAGTTTTACTGCCGCCCCTTGCTGGTACAAAGTAGAACAGGTTTGTGTCCATCGACCTGATTAAACCCCACAATGTGGCCGATAATAAGCAGTAGGCCAAGTGGACTCCGGCCAAGTAGCAGATGCCCTGCTCTAGCTACAATCCAAGAGGTTCAAACTGAGAGACTCACCACCTTTGAGGAATCTGCAGTGCGAAAAGAAGGACTAAGCAACAAAGCTATGGAACTTGTACCTCTTGAGACCCAAATAACAGTTCATCAAGAAACACCTGTCTACAACGAAGTAGCACCTGTATACAATGAAGTAACAAGTGATCAAGTGGTTTCAGCGATTTCAACGAATCTTGATGCGATCCCAACTATTGACAGAACTACCGGTGTCTATTTAATTAACTTTGATTTGTTTTCTGAGGATCCCAGCGAACCTGAAACAACGCCAGCAAAAAGAACTTTCAAAGAACAAGTGGATGACCTTTTCCATCACCTAGAAAAGACTTATCTGGTTTCACCATGGATTGAACTGTGTTGGGAATATTTTTTATTTTACTTTAGTTGACTCTGGTAATAACTATGGGTATGCTGATCAATGGAAGATTTGTGAAAATGGACACAGCAAGTAAGAACGTCAACTTACTTCTCAAGCCACACAAATCGTCCCATTGTGAACAAAGAGACTTGTCATCAGTGATCATCACAGCCGTTCCTATACTTGGGGGGTATAGCCTGGAACAAAACAGAATATGACATTTATGGCCCGTCGGAGCTGCTCAAGATTCCACACTTATTCAAGATTTCACTAATGATGTTGTAATCCACAGGAATAAACCCATGCGATCTCATGATGTAGGGGTGTGGCACCCCTAGCGAACATCATGAGATCGCATGGGTTTATTCCTGTATCGTATGCAGACGATACCCAACTCCTCTTCCCGTTCAAAATCATGACTCCTGAGGTGCGTAACTCCTTTGCACAGGGAATGAAAGAGGTGGCACATTGGATGGCAGCTAATTTCCTTCAGTGCAACGTCTCTAAGACTGAGGTGATGCTTTTTGGGGAAGCCAAACGGCTATGGACTCCTGACTGGTGGCCTCAAGATCTCGGCCCAGTCCCTACTCCCAAAGTGGTAGTGAAAGATCTAGGAGTTAAGTTGGATCAGGAGCTTGCCCTTAAACATCACGCTAATCAAGTAGTAAGCTCCTGTTTCCATGTCATTGGCCTTCTACGACGGGTATTTCCCCTCTTACCTGATTCCACCAGGAAAACACTAATTCAGTCGCTCGTGCTGAGCAGACTGGATTACTGTAATGGTCTGCTGCTAGCCGCCAATGAGGGGGTTATTGCCAGATTACAGGTCGTGCAGAATACTGCTGCACGACTTGTCTGTAATGCCCCAGCCCGCACTCCCTCAATCCCATTACTAAGTAAACTTCATTGGCTCACTGTGAAACAGAGGGTGTCGTTTAAAATATGCTGCACCATTCACAAATGCCTTACTGGTAAAGGCCCTGACTACCTAACCAGGAGGTTCATTCCTTATGCCCCTTCAAGGTCTTTGAGATCGGGGGACCAAGAACTGCTTTGTGTCCCTAGGTTCTGGAAATCCCGACAAGGGGGTAGGGCCTTGTCAGTTGCTGGTCCAAAGCTCTGGAATAATCCCCCTCATGACATCAGAACCTGTAAGGAACATTTTCCTTTTAGGAAAAAATTAAAAACTTTCCTGTTCAATCATTAATCCTGATAGGGAATCTGTTATACATTGGATAGGGTCTCTGCTCATTGATGTTACCAAAGGCGCGGAGATACTCCTCAGGGAGTCGAGTTCCTAGCGCGGTATAAGTCAGTAAATAAAATAAATAAATAAGTGACTTTGTTTCATCTAGTACCTTTTCTGATGATTGGGACTTCGAGACTACTAATAACATGATGTCAGACCTAGAAATGTCTGCAGTATTCACAAATCATGGATATTTAGAAGGTTCATCTGAATATGAACAAATGTATTGTTATAATCATTATGGTCATCATTTCTTGCACAAATCTGCAAATCCTAAAAATGTATTAATGTATAACCAATGGGAACATTGACCTACGCCACCAAAGGGTAGCTCAAAAGCTTTTGCTAGTAAATTTCCATACTTTTCAGGGTTCAATGTAACCAATCCAGAATCATTTTCTTTTAGAAATGTAAACAAAACAGGACTGAAAAATATGTTAACGAACACCTAACAAATTTACTCTGCAGCCTTTTATGCCCAACTGTCTAACCTAGGTTTCGAATTTTGGAAAGACAACATTGAGACAAAAACTGTCTAGGGTACAAAAGATTGGCAGGTACAGGTTTAGAGCCTGCATCATCCCTGAGCAAATTATGTTTTTGAATGACACTGTCCAACAGACATCTTGCCTTGGGTTAGCCAAGATCAAAGACATAAACAATCCGTCCATACCTACACCTACACCTGAGAGTGATAACACTTCAGAGGGGGAGGTGGACATACATACTATTTTGCATCACAACAGAACAGATCCAGATTGGAATAAATGGTTGATCTGTCCCACAGACACAAACAACTGTCAAGATAGAGTCCTGAACAAAACACAAGGTTTCACATTCATTAGGCCAGACCAAAGATATGTTCAAAGACAGCATTCTGGAATAGTGACAACAAACAGTGTAGAGAAGCTCTGCCTTCATTGGCTACAAAAATCTACACTTAAGAATGTAAAGCAACACTTATCTTTACTTAAAGATGTCGCTGATCTTAGGGAATTTTTGCTAGGGCCAGGAAAACTGCGTCATAAACGTTTTATATATGCCCCGGTATCTATGCTGCTTATAATGAAGCATGGAAGATTATGCAAGCAGAGACTGCAGAATGAATACGAAAAACGTATAGAAAACTCTCTCTGTGGTAGACAATGTGTTAACGACTCTGTCGTCCAGGATATATTCATCGGACAGCATAGTGTCTTCTGCCATAGACATCATGGAACAGGACTTGGTCATGCTGCATTATGGTCAGTCGCAACTACGTTCTATCATGCTACTGGGCCGTTGCAAAACCTTCGTTCAGGCTACGTGCCTCGGCGTTTAATCAATACTGTCGCAGGGATTCTGCTCCTATACAGAACTGTGGACAGAGACCCAGGACCTCAGTGAATTGTGGTGTACCAAAAAACTCACCTTAGTGCCTAGAAACCCTAACCAGCAAGCATCAGTGTCACATTAGCTCTTCATCCTATAGCAAAGGTTAGACAACCCAGAACATGCGACATAGGTTATACTCAAGAATGGTGGGAAGCAAGAACACTCTTTCATTATACTCTCATACCAGTCCACAACAGGAGTAAAAAAGAGACACTGAAAGGTTAAAATATTTATTTTATTGACGTGCTCATAGATGCAGTATCTTTGCTAACATAAGCAGGCATATGATTAGAAATAATATGATCCGCATTGTTACAATTCCATAAAATACAAAAGGAGAAATCATATTACATTGATGGTGAAAATATGTCCTATAACACCTAGTAAATCACCCTCCCTAGCTAGGAACGATGTTTTATAAAATATAAAAGGTCTCTTAGGCTTGTTTGGGGGACCCCCTACCTCCAAGATCAGCAGGTGTGAATTACATCAGGATCTGCAAAAGATCTCTGTCTGTCTGGAAAAACGGGCTTCTTCCATGTGTCTGAAATCATGCTTACAGTGTGATATTAAAGGCGCCAGAATCACGTAGGATTGCAGCTGCATATATGTTATGGCTAGAACGTGACCCGATCAGCTCGAACAACAGCTACTTTGTTATAATAACCTTGTAGGCTTTAGAACTGAGTGTGCAGACTAAGTCACAATGTAAGGCCGAACCAAGTTCAAGATTAAGCCAAAGTGGATAAGTGGGAGTACAATCCGAATTAGTAACCAAAAAAATTTGTAAAATCCAACAGGGATGTTTAGTGTCAAAACACATGTAACCTGAAAAGTGATAGAGAAAAAAAATGAAGGGAACAAATGCATCAGTCCATTACGTGTCTATGAAGCAGAAAAAAATCATAACTTAAATCCAACAGCGTATAGGCATCGCCTCCAATAGGAAGTTGTTGTTATCATCAGCTAACATTTCAGCCATACAATTTAGTAATGGAAAAGAACACACATGTTCCTCAACAGCTGGAGCCTCTAGCACCATCAGAGCACAACATGGGTGATCTTCGAGATAACTGCGTGCCAGAAAGTCATTAGCTGCAGTCCAAATATTCCAATTGCCCAGGACCCCATGAGCCGCTGCGCAGGCCATAACCCCGATTCCAGAACAGTCTAGTTCATGAGCAACTAAGGGACTCATTAGTAGATCATAATCCAGGTTCGGAGACACCGTGTTGCGGAGACACAAATCCAGGGCCCATTCAAATCTGCAATCCAGGCAGTGGAAAACTGTCTGCACGCATGTAAAATATGAAAAACGGAAAGATAAACCATACGCCACACTCAGAGTCGCCACAGGTAGCGATCCATAGTATTCAAACATCCGGTTACGAAGCTGGAGCAGCTGGGGCAAACCGTCGTGGTACACAAAATGTGCTACCATTTTGGAGTAAGCAAATTAACAGCAGTACACCAGCAACCAAAACGAGAATTAACGGGAAACCGCAAAAGACGCTGGAAAAAATTGAATGAAAAAATGCCGGTATCACACTAAATATAGCTTGGAATGAAGTCACAAGGTCAGAACTTACTACTTTACAAAGGTGTGCCAAGCCCATGGTCGAGGAGGCATTAAAGATAGTGTGAATCAATGCACCAAAATGCAGGGGGAGATCTGTGTTTAATAAGGCATGTACCTCAGTACAAGTATTAGCCACGTGAAGGACAAATGTTTCACGCGCAGATGTAAGGGCAACTTCTGTTTGAGACAAAAAGGCCCTTATTCGACTCATCTTGTTATACTCTGCTTTCAAGGTCGGAATGGAAGGCCAGTTGAATACATCGAGCTTCCCATGCGGAGGAGGAAACAGTAAATTCTTACAACAGACTACACGTTGGGAAACAGTCACCACGTACGGAATTCCTGCCAGGATATCACAAGAATCTTCATTATATAATAATAAAAAACTACCGTTTGCTAACAATGTGAAAGTCGGTGTAATAGCCGGAGCTGGTGTACCTCTTAAAATGCACTCCAAATTCGATGCTTTCTGGTTGCAAGAACCATGCAATTGTATATTCCTACCGACCAATGAGTGATTGGGTGTGGATGTGCAATCTTCACCTTTTACATAAACTTCTTTACCCTCCCTCAGACACCTATAGGTGAACGGAAGAGACCAAACTTCATGGAGATATGCACTACCCAGTGGTTCGTATCTGCCCATGGCATAGTGTTTCATAAATGCTTCAAACATATTGATTTTGACCATGGTATAAAACCAAAACTTCATCTTGCACGATATCAACAACAGAGGAAACAATGTTATCTAATGTATAAATCCTGGAAGAAAGTGTATTAATGCTGTTATCTACAACTGCAAGCACTTTTTCTAAATTAGCTTGATCAATAGCTCTCAACCCAGAAACAGCTTCAATTTGGGACAGCTTCCAAACTTCGTAATAAACTGCATAGATCCATCTTTTGGACTTGCCTTTTGCAGGACCTTTGACAAAGTCACTCAAGTCAACGGCGTCAGTCAATTTAGACAAGTGGAGTTTTACTGACGCTAAGGTTGAGTGTCTGAGCCAGGACTTACATAGCTTGCCAACAGAATAGGTGGTGTCAGTCCCAAAACGGGGGTCTACCCTAACTTGTGTATAGCCGGGGGCTAAACCTAGAAAACGACGCTGGCATAAATCTGCACTCTTCTGCCATAACAGCCAACATTTTGGATTCAAACTGGAAATATTAAAGGACGAATTCTGTAACAGAGTTTGTAAATCACTAAGGGACTTACTGGTATGATTATCCCAATTGGAGTATTCTCCTAAATCAGGAATAGAGGGAGCATTACATTTTTTAGACATAGCCAATCCAAAGCAGGTGGTTTGTGAAATAGTTGAATTCAGAAACAACATATGGTTGGGGATAAGACATGCATGATGCAAAGCCTCAGTGCCTTGCATCTGCCAATGCTTAGAACCCCAAACAGATTTAATATCAATGGTATCTTTCCACAGCTCATAGCCTCCTATGGCCAATTGGTCTATAAAGGACTTTGAATACAGTAATTGAGAGTGGGTAAGTCTAAGGAAGAGGACCTTTCATTCATCTTAAAATAAAATGCCTCAGGGTTGGATTGATAAAAATCAGTAAAATACGAAATAAAATTCAAAATAGTTTTGGAGCTGCCTTCAACAGGAGCGGGGCAATGTTCCCACTGTGTGTAATTATCCACATTTCTAAAGGTGTTTGCTTTGTGCAGGAAGTGATTTCCATAGTGTTGATGATAAAATAAATCACCATAATTAGCAGAATATAAATACAAGTCTTCAGCATCAAAGGCAGCATAATATTTCAAATCAGAAAATAGAGCCTCTACGGCTTGGACGTCACAATCATCAAAGCAAACATTTTGTTCAACCACATTCCCTATTGAAACACAAAGTACATTAGGGACATTAATAACCTCTGTGGGTCCGTGGATTTTAAATTTTACAGCATCCCATACTATCCCATCTAGGACAGGCCAAGCAGTGATATTCACAAAAGTCTGGTCCCTCTTCATTCTGTGTGAAGAGGAGTGGGGAGCCAAAGTTCCATCAATTAGTCTAATTGTAGTTCTTTCTTTAACATAGTGTCCATTCACAAGACGGAAAAATACACCACAAATCCAATGGACATGAACAAAAAAAATGAAAAAAGCACCAGCCAAATGTAAGTCCATGGCGGAATTAAAAAATCTTTTTTTAAATCAAAGAGCAAAAATCGAGACTTTTGAAGGGGACAGCAGGGATGTGGAATTTACTAAAATATCTACTTGTCCGTGGGGCAGGTTGCTTCATAAATCTACTTGTCCTGTACCAAAATCCACTTGTCCCTTTGGTGCCATGTATAGCGGCGACAATTTATGACAGCAATTTCATTATATAAAAGCTCTGATATAGCCTCTCTGATTATGCCAGGGCTCATACCATAGTAGTGATTAAATACTTTCAGTCCCCTTATGTTGCCACGTATTCGCAGATCTAGATATTGGGGCTGAAGGTAGTGGTAAGCAATAGTTCCAGGATTAGAATGCCCTATTGAGTTTCTGCAAACCTACTAACTTGCATGTTTTAAGGGTTTTCAAGAACTCTTCTCTAATCTTTTCCCATACTGAGAAATTCTGGAAATTTACTCCTGACAATGGCAGACGTAAACCTTCTTCCAGAGTTTGGGAAAAAAGTGGTCGGAGGCAAAGTGAACTTGCAAACACTCAGATTTTCGCATGCGCAAATCTACTCATGCATATTTACTCATGCTAAAATGCAGTTCACAAATATTTTCTAGGAGTACTATATCTTGTCCTGCTTCTGTAAATTCTTGGGAATTCAAGAAAGCCTTATAGCTGCATTTAATGCAAGGACATATACAATGGGTGCACTTTTGAGAATTTCTTTAATAATTGGGCCCCTAATTTGGTCTGGTGTTGACCATGACCTTTTACGTTTATTAAAATTGTCTCTCTCTGTATCGGCTGGCTTCACTGTGATTGACAGCATTTTGCTCTTTCACAAGGAGCATATTAGCAAACAAAGTTGTTATGTTCAGTGCCATTAACTACTGTAGTAGTGTGCTTTTTGAGACCAAAAACAATGTTTGCTTTTGCCAATGTTTGTTGTAATGGTGAGGGCCCAGCTGCTCCCACACCAATAAGGTTTTACAAAAACCATGCCAAATCATGTCACACATTGACAAAACTAAAAGGCTGACCACCAATTTCAGACCTACTGGCTTTGCCAATGCTTGTTCATTTTTGTTTCACATATTCTTATTGAAACTTATTACACTGATTTTCCATTATGAATATTTTTGGGAAGTACTAGCATGCATCACCACGTTACTAAATGATGCTGCAAAGAAATGGTACCAGAAATTTTACAGTAGTTTAACTAAATGTTCTGTTTCCTGCTTTCATTTTTTATGAACATTTTATTTTGAAAACAAAGAATACTCAATCTTGCTTTCAAGCTTCTGCAAATATTTGCATCAAACCACAGAGCATTCTGGGAGCATCATTCTTAGCTTCATATTGCTAAACTTTTAAAACGTGTTAACACTTTTTTGTATACTGGAAGTCGTGCAGTCAGAGCTTACAACATTTACTTAGAGCGCTCACCCTAATAATAAAGTATTTCAATTAATGAACCATAAATACAAGTTTGAACAGCAATACCATATAGGCAAAAATATTACTTTAACTGCAGACAGTGCCCTTCTCTGATCTGTAATGTGGTACTGCAAACTGGCAGCCAAAGGGTTTGTGCTGCAGGGTGCTGGGGCTACTTGTCTCAAGGACAAAATACACATAAAAACTGGTTGCCCTTGAACCCAAACAATATGTATTGGGCGTCGGGCAATAGGAATTCCACATCCCTGCCCGGACATTGATGTGGCATTCCACATCCCTGCCCGGACATTGATGTGGCACAGACAGTGTCAAATGAAAAACGTGGTTGATTGGCCACAAAGGTCTCTAAATCATGCATAGATAAGTCTGTGGGATAAGTGTACTCAGTAACGTCAAGAGGATCACCAGCCAGTGGAGTCAGTAATTCTCAATGGTAACATCAGGTCCGGCAGCAGGTGTCGGGCCAAAACAGGAACAAAGACAGAGTTTCGTACCAAATCTGGACAAGAGACCGCAGGTGTCATACTAAGAAGAATCAGCCACTCTGTGTTGTTTGACATTGTCAATAGAGATGTACCTATTTTCCTTTCGACCAGGAAGTGGAGGTAAAATGACTGTTCTTGTACCCTGCACGCCAAGCACAGGAACTGGAGCACGATATGAGGGACCAAACTCCTTCTTGTTTGCGAAATTTTCTAGGACCAGTTCACCAACTCGGGGTAGCCAGCAAACTACCGGAATCTGCAACGCAGCATCAGATGTGGAGGGCAAATGTTCCTTTGCAAGACTGTCTCTGGTCTTTTGTAGGTTGTGGAAAATATTAGAATGTTCATCTACATCAAAGGATGCAGCAGACGTCGCCATGTCTAGAACCTCATGGTTCGGAACAAACATTTTGATGCCAAAGAGCATTTCGTATGGGGTTCGCCCTCCCAGAGACCTTCTAGGGAGATTATGAAGTGCACGCTGGGCGCTGAAAGCTACTGAGGTGGGATAGCCAGTTCTGGCCTGTACCTAATGCTCTAGCTGTTAAGGATTGCTTTAAGACAAGGTTCATTCGCTCCACAACACTATTGCCCGTAAGCCCACAAAGGCACGCAAATCCCTTAAGACAGTTCGAGAATCAGCACTCCTTTGTGCCACAACCACAATAAGTGTGTACACGAATCAACTGCAACTAAGATGTACTTATACGCAGTATCCGAGGAGAAAAGACCGTAGTGATCTAAATAAACACACGCAAGTGGTTTGTTAGATATGTACAACTATGTCTGGGTTGGGCGTGCAGCAGTAGAAGGTTTAATCTGCTGGCATATGTCACAATGAAGGACATAATCACGCATCTGTTTGTATAATCCCTGCCACCGGTAACGCTGCTGTAGGAGAGATACAGTAGCCGACACGCCGGCGTGTGCTGAGGCAATGCCCCCGTGAGCCGCTGTGATCAAAGTCCGCCTGTGGTCCGTGTTGGGAATCAACCTGTCACCAACGTAGTTAATTCTCACATAAGGAACTTTATCAGGACTTAAATGATAAGAATTTTTACAAGGAAAACCTTTTGGATAATTACCTCCCTTCTCTGTTGCGGCAATAGCTGCCAAGACGTCATCATCAATCTTACTTTTGGAACGTGTAACTGCTGCTACTGAATATGCTGCAACTGCTGTCTTGGCTGCTTCATCGGCAAGACTATTGCCAACAGCATGAACTCCTGCACGCTGGTGACCAAGAATATGAATTACAAACACGATTGGGAGCAGTTCTTTAAGTTCAGCCACTCAAGCCCAGATCATTTTATGTTTTATTGTGCGTCCTTTGGAGTCATGATAGTCATTTTGAGTCCAAAAGTATAAATTGTCATTGCATGATTGAACACAGTAGTAAGTCACTTACGATAAGAGTAGTCACACTAGGATCTGCATAATCCAATGCAAGCATCAGAGCACAAAGCTCTGCCAATTGAGCGGTACAGTCCCCTAATGTCTGTGTAGGCATGACATCGGACTTGAATTCACCATCCACCATTGTACCGACCACTATTGCGCAAGCTGCAGAATATGCGTGCTTTGAACCCGTAGCGGCTTGCGCAGAACCGTCAGTGTAAATGATACAATGGAAATCCTCAAGTGGCCGCATGGTCAGAGGAGTAGGATGAACCACTTCATACTGCAAAAACTGTTGAGTCTGCAGAGAGGAATCAATAATTAACGTGACATCCGGAAATGTCAAGGTCGTGGTCCATTGTATCCACCGTGGGTGCAAAGCCTTTGAATTAGGTACACTGGCTTTCCTCACTGCCTCCAAGGCAGGATATAGAGTAACAACCAAAATGCGTTTTCCCTGCGACCGTGCACTTTCCTTAAGAATCGCCATTTGCACTGCTGCCAAAACTTTTTCCGTAGTGGAAAACAGCAACTCAGCCAAAGTGTACAAGTGCGACTTGTAAGCGATAGGGACTGTGTCACCCTCATTAAAAGTGAGATACGTGAAACCAACTGCCCCTGGTACGATTCTTATCACCAGGTTAGTGTGGTTATCATGAGTCAACAAGAATTTAGATTCAAGTAGATCAGCCTGCAAAGATTGCAAGATGACTGAATGTGCAGGTAGCCAACACGATTTGGAGAAAGTAGGTTGTACCAAAGGGTAAAGAGGCTTGATACGCTAGGCGTAATCGGGAATGTAAGTACGCCCAAAATTTAAAAAGCCCAGTAAAGATTGTAGTTTTTTCAGTGTTGAGAGAGCGCGCAGCTGTGCATATTTCTCCAGGATGTGAGGTGCTAAACCTGGACCTTCATTGTTGAGCTCGCAGCCCAGGAACAACACTGTGTACTCAGCAATGTGTGATTTTGCAAAGTTAAATTTATAGCCAAAATCAGCAAAACGGGAAATTATGTGGTCAACACGACACAGATGCGGCCATAATTCGTCGTCTGTGAGATAAATGTCATCCACATACGAACATGCATCTGTGTCGAGTCCCTCCAAAAGAGAGACTATGGGGGCGGCAAAGACGTCTGGACTGTTTTTATAGTCCATAGCCAAACTTCAGAATTGGAGCTGTTTGCCACCGCTGGTAAAAGCTGTCCCTTGACTACTAATAGAGGACATATTATGGGCAAAAAAGCCATTGCATATCTCAAGCGTGGTTTTGAACCTTTTACGAGACTATCCACAAGAGCAGAACGGTGAGTATTCTGTACCGCACACGTACGACAATGGGAGTTCAGGTGGCGGTAATCCAATTCCAAACAGTACGAGCCATAAGGGGGTTATTCATCGGAGACTCGGAGACACACATGTTTCAATTACACCTTGATATTCCAATTGCTCAAGGATTACTGCTACAGGAGCTTTTGCTTCACGTCGCATGGGGTATTGGGGTTGAGGTTGAGGCAGCGACCGTAATGGAATCTCATGTCTGGGGGAAATTTTGTCCCTACCACAGTGAGAACGGTACAAAGCCGGTGCAAGCGCCTTAGCCCAATCTTCTGCAAAATGCATGGCTTGCTCCTTCGGCACTGTGTGCGCGAAACTAGGGAGGATTACCTCCTCCCCTTGCGGAGCTGCTAAAACAAATGGTGGGGCCAGTCGACCTCGACCAACAAAATGTCATAGGTGGTAGTAAGATTTTCCCAAAATACCCCTTTTATAGTACGTTGTATTTCACCTTCAATTAAAAGAACAATTTCAAATAGTCTTTCAGGGGGAGCCACCCTAGCGTCAGCTGTCTCAACTACAACAAACTTGTCAGTCGCTGTCACCTTCAGTAGTGGACGCAGGGCCTCTCGCAACTATGGTAATCTCCGCCATGCTGTCCAACAGCGTCAGCGCCCATGTCAGATTCCGAAGCTGTGTTCTCACTATCTGTGGCATATCTTGCTATTACAGCAGCACTTTCTTCTTCTTAAACTGGGGTCTCTGACGTGAAGAGTCGTCCTTCTTGTCTTTACCGTCTGCCTTCCGGGGTGGGTCTTGCTTCGCACCCCTCCCCCGGCCTCCGTCTCCTCCACCAGTGGATGAGACCGATGAATCCTGCAAAGAGCGAGGAGAACGTTGATCAGGAACCTGAAAACGATCAGGTGACTTAATCGTAGCACAGTTGCGCAATTCATAAGTGTGCTCAGTAGACTCAGGTATTGGCGAGCCCTGTTTCTGCTGCTTTTTTCCCTGTTTTTTATTTTTAGTCCATTTCTGTTTTTGATCTGAGGGGCGATCATTTTTATCAGACTTCGCCACTTGCATTTGCTTTTGCGCTTCCTTGGCAAAAGGCTTAACACCTAAACTATTACGGCCAACGGTCGAATAAGCCGCTGTGATAATTCTCAGTAACTGACGGGGCTTCTCTGCATCGGAGACATCGCGCAAAGCATTAGAAACCTGGAAGCTTACTGCATCGCCCTTAACGTTAGCAAGGACAAGATCGGAAACTACGTCATACACTCCAACGAGTATCATTCCCAATTCAAAAGCCGCCTCCGGTCCGTGCTCATCTTGAACACGCTTAATTACGGAGGGTAGGACAGACTATGACGGGGTGCCGAAGCATCTTATGTAGACTGCCGCAAAAATCATACCCCATGTGGTACAGTCAGTCACTTCAGGCACCTCATTAACCATAACGGGACAAAGGTTCAACCCGTTCGGCCCAACTGGATGTGCTGCAACACCACGGCCCCCACCTGGCATATTGCGGCAAATGTAATGAACCAAAGCACTAATAAATGCTACTGCAGAGGCATAAAGGTGCCTCAATTCAAGTAAGGCACATTACCCCGCATGCGGGTGCGAAGTAAATCCAGCCAAAACAGGCCAAGAAGCGCCTGGAATGGACAAAGGACCTAATCTAACTGTCATTATAGTGTGGGGAAGGGCTCCATCAAACCAAACGCGGTGCTCCCTAGCAGAAATTGGAATCTCTGTGTCCTATAAGGAGTGTACTCCGCAGGCACAGCACTGGGAGTGTACGTATGAAACACATTAGTATCTGCATTAACTGTCGGAAACATAACCCATGAGTAGAAAAGCTCAAATGGGTAAGCTGAGTCAGCACTCACAACAAAAACGACTGCCATGCCTTCTAAGGCGACGTTGAAAGCCTGCAAATGATTGCCAACAGCCAATGAACTGTGCTGTGAGATATCAACGGCCGCCATAAGAACACAGAAAGAAAATAGTACAATACAAAGTAATATAGCACAACTGGGTAGTAATTCAAAGACAGCGTTTTAGAATATCAAGCTTGAAAAGACCTATTTAATTATAGGTAGGTTGATCCGTCACCACTGTCAACCGGAAACAATAGTGAGGGGGTCGTGGACTGATAGAAGCACTACTCGAGAGTCTCACAATAAGACCACAACGTTAGGTGCGCCATGTCACAGGAATTCTGCTCCTACACAGAACTGTGCACAGAGACCTGGGGGATCACTGACATAATATCGACTACAAAAATATAGGCATTTAAATATCGACTACAAAATATCGACTACAAAAATATCGAAGTCCTATCTACAAACAGGTGAGTACAAAAATATCGAATCAAAAATATCGTTTAAAAATATGTACTTTATAAAAATATCGAATTTATTAAAATTAATGTAAAATTTAAAAAAAAATTAAAAATAAATATCTAAAATATACTTAAAAATACTTAAATAACCTTAAAATTATTAAATAATTAATTTAAGTTATAAAAAAATAACACAATTTTATGTGTTAAAACATATATATATATTAACATATTATTATTAAAAAATATACAATATTATTACCGTAGCATAGCAAGAGTGTTAAAATTACTATTCCCACTCCAATGAGTGCAACAGTAGGGAAAGCGTTGGATAGCGTAGCAGTAAAAAT
This sequence comes from Lissotriton vulgaris, assembly GCF_964263255.1. Classification (NCBI taxonomy): domain Eukaryota; kingdom Metazoa; phylum Chordata; class Amphibia; order Caudata; family Salamandridae; genus Lissotriton; species Lissotriton vulgaris. The sequence continues at coordinate 1,887,339,682 of NC_141687.1, read as the reverse complement.
TACTATTCCCACTCCAAAGAGTGCAACAGTAGGGAAAGCGTTGGATAGCGTAGGGGTAAAAGCTCTCGGTCTGTCTGGAAAAACGGGCTTCTTCCAAGTGTCTGAAATCATGCTTACAGTGTGATATTAAAGGCGCCAGAATCACGTTGGCTTGCAGCTTTATATATGTTATGGCTTGAACGTGAGCCAATCAGCTCGAGCAACAGCTACTTTGTTATGATGACCATGTAGGCTTTAGAACTCAGTGTGCAGACTAGAGACACAATGTAAGTTTAGGGATGCTGAAAACAAGCCATTCTCAAGTGAAGCATTTCCCGCAGCCTAACTTTCAACAACAGTTATATGCAGTGTGTGTGCAAAAGCGGCAAAAAAGGTAAAATGGCGTATAAACTTCTTATAAGCCTATGCTAACTTAACAATGTGCTCAATAAGGCCCAGCCAACACTACAATACTACGTCACTGTTTTCAGAATTCAATCTCATTGATAAACAGATCAAATTGGCACAAAGGGGAGCAGACTATATGGTGCTGAGCATTTACGGTAGCAGAGAAACCAGCTACTGAATGGATTATACATGGAACAATCACTCTGCCTATTACAATTTTCCATTTTCAGCATTGCCTAAAACACATACCAGCAGGCACATATGAAAGGTTGGGTAAAGAATACATCAAGACATCCTGGGAATTACCAAACACACACAGAAGTTGGAGTGCGGGACGTGTTTCTTAGCGGTTCAAACTTTGAAAAAGCACTAAGCGGTTCTCTCCTTTGTTAGGGTATAAACTTACACAGGGCCTGCGATGGTTCCACTAACAATTTATCCTGCCAAATGCAAGGTTCACCGGCTTCAGAGATTGATCCAATTTTTGGACAACTTTCAAATGGAAGTTACCTCACGTTGAATGATCACAGCTGCTGTGGCATGTTGCCAGGAATACCATATCTAGTAACTGTGTCATCCAGGATCACTTGCTGTTTGCAAGTATTGTTTCCAAAAACCAAGTAAGTCATGGAGTCACAACTTTGGCCTTCACTGAACATCTCTTTTATACGATTGATACTCTAAGCAGAATGAAAGCCTTTCTTTTCCAAAAAACTGTGCCACTGACTTCAGCCAAAGAGACATATGATCTACAAGTCGCAAGAACTTCTGCCGAGATACATGCCCCGTAACTACAAACTGCCCTACACATTTCTCAGGAATGTTAAGTCGTATCTTAAACATGGCTGATACGAGCGGTATTGTAAGTGTATTTAAGACCGTATTTTCCAGACTATTAGCACCTTTTCAAGCAATCCTAGGAATATTTCCAAATTTTGTACACTCTGTGTTTGGCGGACTGCCCCTCCTTTTGGGACTCGTTGCAGATACTATTTTTGCTCTTACTGCTGCGATATGGCAAGCCACATCACCAGCGACACCCTCTACATGGAGACAACTCTACTGGCGATGAAGTGTTGTGAGCGCATCGTCCAAATTTTGGGGTTACCTCGTCTACGAGAATTAAATACCACATGGTTTCTGTCATTCAGACCAATTTGGCAAGATTGCATCTTACCTCTTCTACGCTGCCTGCTATGCAGAGAAGAATGCGTGTTAGACACGTCTTACACTCCCATCAGTCATGCCAACGGATGTTGATACTTTGCTTGAACCGGTAGTGGCCCATGCACTGTGTTGTCCCCAGCGGCTAACAATTCTGATGACGGCCTTCATTGAGATCTCACAGACGCAAATTGCAACTGCTGAGGTACAGGAGGAAACAGGCGAGCAGGTACCATCCATTGCGAACATTGCTAATGCAACCAATGCTGACGGCGATGCTTCACATCTATGTGCAGTTAATCTTCTAAACGAGGTAATCCAACTTTCACCTACAATGGTAGATGACTTTTTGTCAACAGACAAAAGATTTCCTGTTTTTTCCAAGCCCTAACACTGACCTTTGATGTTGGCACACAGTGTTCTGAGAGACTTTGAACTAGACCCACATTTTTCAAAACAAGGTACTAACTTTGGAGCTCTTTTTCCTATGGTTATTTTTTTTTATCCAAATTTGCATTTTCCTTTTTGGCCCAAAGTAATCTGCTTACAGTAGACCTATTCATAGAGAACAAGAATTTTTTGAATACTTCCAGAGACAATATTTGACCTTGTCCACATACAAACAGTTTTATGTAACATGACATAAAATGGTTTAAGCTTTCTTCTGTATTTAACAAGCCATTTCATAAATGTATATCTTCATGATTCATTCAATTAGCATTCAAATGTCAAACAAATATGATTCGAATGAAACATTGCTTTAAATGCGTACAGCACCAATGCATCTTTTATGTATACAACCAATTCTAATGAATTATTTATGTATTTTTGGGTGGGTTTTTAACACTTCATGTTTAGATATGTGTAAGTGTTTAGAACTTCTTAATGGCGTACATAAGAAACTGGAGTAGGTGTTGTGTTCGATTTTAGATTCTGTATGCATTTCCTGATACATGCCCTTATATAGGTACATTTCACATTGCCCTTATATAGGCATAGATATCCAGTCCTTACTTAGGCATAGTCTATGCTACCCAAACACAGGCATGGCTACTTCCATCTGTTCATCCACGTCACAACAAGTTCTAGGAAAACCAGGCTCTTAAGCTGTTAGGGACTTTCCATTGCTTGGATATTGATTTTTCCAAGAGCTTTGTTATTATGCATGAACATCTATTCCTTAGTGGTTCATTCATGACGTTAATATGCCCAACTTTATGCCACTGCTGGCATTCCTAAACACCTTCAAGGTATACATATACCTTGACTTGCTATGGCAAAGCACGGTGTGGTTTGGTGCAGTTTGACTCCCTACTTGTGCGACATAGCTCGCTACAGCAAGTGCCAAAGGAAGCGAACTCTCCAGCTGACGCACTGACCAGAAGCTGTCATTCTCCTGCCGAGAATCCAGCTCCAGTGTTTCTGACTCCCCTTGCGGGGTGTTGGGAAATAGAGACCCGAGACAGAGATACCAACCTCACATTCTAAGGTATGGAGCTGATTAGAACCTAGAGAAACCTTTGGGAATTCTTGCCAGAACTAAACCTATGCTAAAGACAAACACCTACTTCTTACCTCGTACTAGACCTAGGTTAGGTACACTGGGGTAGGCGTATTTTAGAAGCACCAGTTGAGAATTTTAGCATGTGTTATTTATGTATGTATTTTTATATGTCACAGCAACAGACAATGCGATTACAGTATTATTTTATATTACTGTTTACGCTGTACGCATTATACTTCGCATTGTCTAACAATTGTAGCAGTTCACCTCTCTTGCATGAGAAAGAAGACTCTGTTCAATAATCCTTTTTATTGAAACACCCTTCTCTCTATTTATGTGCAACTCTGTAGAAACAAAGCATGCACGATTGACTGAGTGAAATAGTTATCACTTGTTACCACGACTCTGAAGGTATTGTTCCGGTTCTAGAGGAAACAAAGTTGTCATGTTTATGGGGTTGTCAGGAACTAATCCCTTCTAGTTTAGTCAAAAAAGTTTCTAGTGACCTCTGAGTTAGCTGGTACACACACACAATTAAGTTTAATATACTCGACAGAGACATACTGACCTCAGTCCTATGTCAAATCTATACTGTAGAGCTTATTGGGAATATAGGAACTACACTACATTTTAAAGCCATGCATGCCTTCTGAGGAGAATGCTGGTATTTAACTACCTAGCAGCGGTGTAAGTAGCATCTAGGGCACATCGAATAAGAAAAACAGTTACCCTCTTGAACTAACTCTTTTGCCTTGATTTTGTATTCTTCTGGGAGATATTGGAGCAGTAGCTCCATTTCATCCAAGTGTGCTCTGTCTTACCTAGCTAGCAGACCTTGTGTATTTGCAATGCCCCAGTGATTAGCAGCTTGAGCAGCTACACTTTTGCCTGAAGCATCTATTAGCCTATATTCTTTATCTGGGGGAGGAGCATCACCAGACTTTCGTGAATGGGCTCTTTTTCGAGTGTTGGATACTACAAGGGAGTCAAGAGGCGGCTGACCTGTAATAAAGATAGGATCGATGGCGAAGGTTTATATTTTTTAGCAACTCTAGGAGTCAATATGCTTGCTCGCATTGGGTCTTTGAAAATGTCATTTGCATGCCTCATCGTGACCTTCAGCATTGGGAGTGTCTGACATTAGCTGTGTATGGCACCAAGTGTCTCAAATCAAAAGTCCTCCTCTAACAACTCTTTATGTAACTTTACTCCATGGTAATCTGCTGCTCTAGCAATGAGTTTGTAGTGAGCCAGATGATGATCAGGTGGGAAAGGCTTTGCAGGGTAAAGATCTGGGTCATTGTCTAATGGAGGGTCAAATGTGTAATCTTTCCTTGGATCTACAGGCAAAAACTATATCTTCCTCATCAATATCTCCCTCTTCAGGCTGTGAAAGTGGAGACCCCGGAGGTGAAATGTGTAAAGGATCCAAATGTGGAGAAGAGGGTGGTACTGGAGGGGATGGTGGAGCAGGATAAACAGGGCTGGTAGCCACATCTTACTTTTAAGGAATCTTGTGTTTAACTGGAGATTTAGCATGAATATGTCCTGTATCCGGATGGATATAAATCTTCTTTTGTGTTTGGGATCCAGTTTGGGATGAACAATGTCCAAATTAGAATCGGAAGGTTCAAAACTGCTGACTTTTGAATCCAGCACCAAATGTTTCCATACCGGGATGGTCTTGCTTTTAGGAGAGGAAGATTTTAGCTCTGAAACATGCTTTTCTTTCGGCATGGAGGATTTCGGCTCCAAACCGGATTTTGGATTCAAACAGGAATTTTCAGATTCAATGAGGATTTTGGTCGACTCGGTCCCAAGTCGACAGGTTTGACTAACTGATTAGTTGTCAAGCCGGAAGATGGGGTGTCAGACACATTGTCAGACACATTGTCTCTGTGCCGACTTTGGCCAGAAGGCAAAGGTAGTGCCGAAGCCTTAGGAGTTTGGTGTATGGACTTAATGAGCAAAGGGTCATTGGTACTTATGGCACCCTGTCACAGAGGCATGTCTTATGGCACCCTGTCACAGAGGCATTTCTTCAGATTCCATGTCCATCTCGAGTTCCGAATCGAACTCCGGAACCAAGATGGCCTCTTCTTTTTCTTCCGCTGCTGACGTCTTCATGCTTGGATTCTTCACCGAAGATATCTGGATTGTGTTGAACATTCTCACATTGCATTTCACGACGTCGATCTAGAAGAGTCTTTTTGGACCAAAAAGATATAAAAGCGTCGCAGTCGTCTTCTTTGTGCTTCGCAGACAAGCACAAGTTACGCACTTTATGTAAGTCGGTGCAAGGTTACTTAACAGAGCACCCAGGGCAGAATTTAAACAGAGTCCGTTCCACCGACAGAAGACAGGAATGATGCGGTCTGGCACGAAGGCCGCCCACGAAGTTTGAGATCGAAAATTAAGGATTCGTTGACCGAAGCAATATGCGGAAAAGTAAGAAACGCGTACAAAACAATAACGTTGAGGGTAGAGTGTATTAAGCAGAGGGGAACCCGAAGACGTGGCCCCCTCTCCGAGCCTATAGAAAGCACCGGGGACACCATTCCCGAGGCCAAACTTCAAATAATGGAGGAGAGGAGCGTCAACCCCTCCCCGAGCCTGAAATACCCCTGGAACCCATCCGCCGGAACCAGATGAACTGTGTCCTAGCAAGTTCAATCCCGGGACACAGTTGTTTCCCTGTTGTTTCCCTGCCCACAGAGCATGGGCAGGGAAGGCATGTCTACCCCTATCCGGCAGGAGCTTTCAGAATGAGCCTGCCAGGTGGGAGCAGACGAGTTTCCCTACCTGCGCTCTTGAAGCAGGGAAACGAAGACAGCTCCCTCCCAGTGGGAGCAGGCAAAAATAGCTGCTCCTGCCAGGCTACGGACCAGGGGTAACTATAACTCACATCCTTGCCATGAACTGCTAATTACCCCATAGATTGCATCACTCATGACATGATCTTAGACAGCAGAAATTACATAATTTATGACAAGACTGTGCATGGCAAGAGCGCACATAATTACTTTAGGGCACAAGTTAAAGTTATTTGAATTACCTATAACTTCAGTCATTTTGTTAGTTTAAAACGGAGTGTTTAAGTGACATTTTCCCCATCTATAATTTTGCATTAATCTTTAACCTTTTGTTTTTTTCAGTGAATATATATACAAGCAAACATTGCTCACAGAAGCAAACTGTTGCAGTAAAGTAAAAGCTAATGTTTAAAAAACAAAAACTCTCTAAAATGCTAGTTATTGTTTGCTGATCTAACTATAACCTGGCGCACCTGCCATGTACTGCTTATGTCTTCATATATGACATCATTTATGATATGTTAAATGTGATCATTGATGACTTCACTACTGACATCTCAAATGCCTAATAGACATTTACATGCCTTCCCAGATCCAGATAGTTCCATGTAATGTAATTAAAATTCATTGAAGTTCTTACACATACAACTTTGCAGAGCAATCTCTGTCAATGGTTGCAAATGGTGCCAAAAACCACCAGCTAATTACTTAACACGAAAACAGAGAGCTCCTACAAGATACTCTTCTGCAAGACATTTTTCAAAATATGAGATCAGAAGAAGGGAGAAGAAAAGACACTGATCCTTACTCAATAAATAAGTGCAAAAAGATTCCCAATGATAAGAATTGCATTTCATTGTTGCTTGGTCACAAGACTGCTGAACAGCAATGGCCAATTCCTGCAAAAGTGTCAGTCATGCTAAAGGAGGCAGACAATCATCCCACAGAGTACAAGGCCCCACCGCTACTGGTCTGATAGTCTGCCTGCAAGATTTAGAGAAATTCACAGGCTTAACATGGATCTTGATGCTGAACATGCCCTTCCGGCTTGGCTGGATAATTGTTTCTAAAACTGTAATGTCGGCTCGCTGCCCTGTTTTGCCGGACAGCTGGCAGTTGTACACTTTTTCAAAAACACACTGCATCAGAAACAGATAGGTTGTCTTAAAGATAAGACTACACAATTGAAGGTGATACTTATTGCAGTACCAATACAAAACCTGTGCAAGCTCTTCTCCCAAGCTGCCTGAAGTCTTTTGCACAAAAAAGAGTAGGTAGAATTATTTTTATAAAGCAAGGTGCTGTTTCAAAGTCCTCTCATACAATAAGCACTATGAGGAAGAGGAAATAAGCGGTAATGTATGTAGATAAAGATCTGATTAAATGGCCACAGACAGAGTATAATGGTAAATCAGGTAGATTCTGACAAGGATATTCACCCCCCCATTTGCCCTCACAGGGGGGTCATACAGACCGCTGCATGTATACTGGTGTGGGGGCACGACCATGCCCTGGTGAGCAGCTGGTGTCTATTGGGCTTTCTGCTCCCCCGGAGAGGGGCAGATCGTGGTAGTTGCAACAATATTAATGAGCATTACATAACTCCATCTTACACAAGAAGGAGGTTATTGGAAGTGATACATAACGTCTACTTGGCTGAAAGATGATGGAAGCCATTATAATTCCCTTTGTCTCAATGGGCAGAAGGCAGAGAGCATACAAAGTGCCCTGCTAAAGTGAACACCTTCCTTATTCATCTCAATAAACTCACTAGGTCTGACAGCAATGCTATAATAAAGTGTCCTCTTTGGTGTCCTCTCGCAATTGAAGGCAGTTATGTTATGTTATGTGCACTTGTAGAGCGCACTATTACCCTTGGGTGTCCTGGCGCTTAATGCTGGTCTTCCTGGGAAGCTGAATGGAGTGCTACTGTGAAAAAAGCCATGTTTTCAGGCCCTTCCAGAACATAAGGAGACTCAGGCAGTTTTGAGGGAAAGAGGAAGCACATTCCAGGCTTTAGCGGCGCAATGAGTAAAACTCCTGCCTCCCCAGCTTAATTTTTTAGCTATGGAGACTTACACTTGTTTAGCAATGGTGAATCGTAACATTCTCCCAGGAATGTACCAGTGGAATGTTTGCCTGAGAAACTTCGGGCCAATACCATTGATGGCTTTGAATACTATACAAAGAGCCTTAAAGCGAGTTCTTTGTTTTATTGGGAGCCAATGTAGCTTCCTAAGCTCTCCTCTGACGGAGACAAATTTAGGTGTACCGGATAGCAGCCTTGCCGCTGCGTTTTGGACTAGTTGAAGCCTATACATATGTTGTGTTTGTATGTTCAAATATAGGCTGTTACAATAGTCCAAACCCGATGTTATAAGGGCCATGACTACTGTCTTAAGATTGCTCTCAGTTAGGAAGAACTTTATTTTCCTTATGATTCTTAGAATCATAAAGCAGGCTAAGGACACCAAGCTCACTTGATCCCCCATGGCAAGTTTGTTATCCATTAGTACCCCCAAGTTTTTAGCCTTCATAGTAGGTATGCGGCACAGGCCCAAGTCATCTGACCACCATTCCGGTGTCAACACCAGTGGATTGTTCCCGAACTTTAAGACCTCAGACTTGTTGGAATTAAGTTTAAGACAGTTGGAGGACATCCAACCTGATATTGCACTCATACACTTATAGAAATGATCCGCAGTCTCCTTCTCGCCTCCCCTCATCAGCCACAACACAATTTGTGTGTCATCAGCGCAGGAGGTGAGCTGGAAAAAAAATGATTGATTAACTCCTGCCAGAGGTGTCACATATATTAAAAAGCGTTGGGCTTAGTGATGAGCCCTGTGGCACCCCACATGGGAGTGTGAATGGTTTAGATGAATTACCATCCAGATCTACGGTTTGAATCCTGTCAGCTAAAAAAGATTGAAGGAGTTTCCACGCTAGGCCTTCGACGCCTATCTCAGACAATCGGTCCATCAATATCTTATGATGGACCGGGTCGAAGGCTGCGGACAAGTCCAATAAAATCAGGACAGCACTACCTCCTCCATCTACGGCCTCTCTAATTTCTTCAGTGGATTTCAACAGAGCCAACTCAGTGCTGTGATCAGCCCTGAACCCGTATTATGATGGGTCCAGGGAGTTATTACGCTGGAGAAACGCACTGAGTTGGATGTTCATCACCTTCTCCAAGATCTTATCAGGAAGAGGAAGCCGCGAGATAGGCCAATAGTTGTTGGGATCTTTCGGGTCCAAATTCTGTTTCTTCAGAAGTGGAAGCACAGAGGTTTGCTTCCAGATTTTAGGGAATTCCCCGGATGATTTAAGGACCGCATTCAGCAAAGGGGTCAGGGCTGTTCCTATCACTTCGGGAATTTGTTTAATGATCCAAGCAGGGCATGGATCATTACGGGCTCCTGAACCAATTGAGGTTAATACCTTAACTGTCTCTGATACCTCCACTGATGAGAATTGTTCAAGTGCCAATGAGGAGTCACAACTGCCAAACCTACTCATGTTAGGGTTTGACTGTATCATTTTATTGGCTTTAGAGAAGGAGGAAAATATAACCTCCACTTTGTTCTTGAAGAAATCAGCAATGTCATTACAAAATGAAAGGTTACTATGGCTTCTAGGCATAGTTGGAGTAGACAGTTTTTTAATGGTATTAAACAGTTCCTTTGAGTTTGACTTTGCTAATGTTATCTGAAATGAAAATAACTGTCTCTTAGCCTCTAATAACGTAGCTTGCAATACAGAGTTTATGTCTTTCCTTGTCAGTTACACCATAGTGTTTGCGCCAAGCCCTTTCCATCAGTTTACACTCCAGTTTTTTAACTCTAAGTTTCTCTGAGTACCAAGGGGCTGATGGTGAGGCTCGTTTGGGAGTCCATTGTTTCCTAGGGACTAATAAATTGCAAGATGTGGCTAACCACTGATTATAAGCAGCTGCAGCAATTTCCACTACATCTGGAGGGGATCGCATCGAGCTGCTTAGAGAGCTTTCCAACTGACTGATATCCAGTTTTCCCCAGGCTCTAGACACAATCTACTGGGCAGGTTTAGTTTCAACTGGTTGATTCCCGCCACTCTTAAGTTCAAACTGAATAGCACAGTGGTCCGACCATGAGAGAGGGAGGACTGAAATACGACCTATATCAGGGTTGTTTGAGTATATGCCATCGAGAATGTGTCAATTTTCATGCGCAGGGATATTCACCAGTTGTTGTAGGCCTCCAACCCCCATGATCTGATCTAGCTGATGAGTGTCGGAATTCGTGTAATTTTCTAAATAGAAGTTAAAATCCCCCATTACTGTATAGGAATCAAGACATAAACCTTCCTCAATTAAGGTACCCACTGTCTCCAAGAATCCTACCTTAGGGCCTGGAGGGCGATATAGCAATATACCTTTGAAAGTCCTGTAATTAATTAAATGAATATTAAAAGCTAGCGCTTCACACATTGAGTTAGAAATCGGGCGAAACTTAGGTCCCAGGGAATCATGGTAGATGACAGCAAGACCTCCACCTTTTTTCTATGGCCTGTGCAAAGTATAACAATGGAAGCCAAGAGGAGTTGCCTTCACTAGATCTGGTCCAGAGGCCTGATCTGTCCAAGCCTCTGTAATAAAGGCCAACTTAATCTCTTGTTCCTCCAACAACAAAGCGCATTCCACACTGTGTTTAATTAGGGATCTAGCATTGAATAAAACACATTTCAAGGCGCCTGTCCTATTTGTGTCCATTTCCTTGTCTATCATAATTCTAGGCCCCTGTGCTGGTAAGTTAAAGAGGGGGGAAGCTGTAGCTGACAGCTAGAGCAGGAGAGTCTCTACATGCCTTTGTCACAAGCAATTGCGGGGTTAAGAGGACAACATAATGTGCCCTTACCTGGATTCAAACCATGTAGCTCCTCATTGGTGTATCTTGTTAATTTTGGAGCCAGATGACCAGGGAGACCGGCCCTGTGCCCGGCCAGCGAGCGGACGGGCGCAGACGGGCTTGCCTTTGGCACGCAAGTCCACTGCGCATCCGCGTCAGCATGCTGGCTAAATAGCCCGCTTTGAAAGACTAGACCACTAACCAACTGCCCAACAGGTCTGCGGTTTGATCCCTCCCTCCTCAATTTCAGTGCAGTGAGATCAGTCTGTGCAAAAGTTAGAATCAAGTAAGAATTAAAAACAAGCAGAATTAAAATGAAGCAACATCTAAAAAGCAGGTCAAAGTCTCTAATTAGGTCTCACCTGGGGAGCATTCAACACAGCTTTGCCAGGGGACCAGGGCTGCGCGTCCGCATCAGCACGTAGGCTAAATAGCCCCGCTTTGAAAGACTAGACCGCTAACCAACTGCACAACAGGTCCGTGGTTCAATCCCGCCCTCCTCTATTTCAGTGCAGTGAGAACAGTTTGTGCAAAAGTTAGAATCAAGTAAGAATTAAAAACGAGCAGAATTAAAATACAGCAACGTCTAAAAAGCAGGTCAAAGTCTTTAATAAGGTTTCACCTTGTGAGCATTCAACACAGCTTCGCCAGGGGACCAGCACTCCCATACACCTACAAAGGGACCCTCATGCATACCCTCCACATACAGGATAGGAAACCCCTTTATTAATATAAGGACATGAATGACGAAAGGGCAGAGCTTCTTCCTGGGGGCTGGAGTTTGGAGTTTTAGCTCCTTCCTCCTAGTTCTCCTGTTCTCATTCCATATCTTCAGCTGCCCTTAGCAACACCTTGGTAGTTTTATGCCTACTGACGACTTCATTCTTCAGTCTATCATGGATGTCAAAGTAATTCTTGGACTCACCCTCCTCAAAAGGTTTATCTATATTATCTTATTAATCAAATAGGCAATGTGAGGAAGTGGAATTGGTTTGCCCAAAAATATTGTGGAGGGGTGGGAGGGAAGAGAAGAAAAAAAAAGGTTGTGTCAAAAATATTGTAAAAAATTGTAGAATGAAAAAATGTGGGTCTACAAAAACTATGAAAATGTGCCTTATAGGTCAAAGCTAAGTGTACTGGGGGCAAGGGCAAGGTGGCACCCACTGCTACAGCAGAAAGGGGAATTTGCAGTGGGGTACAGGGGCTAGTAAGGGGGTTTTAGGATTCAGCCTAAATGTGTTTAATGCAAAAATAACAAGCAGCATTGCCATGAAACCAGCTGGTGACCGAGCGCTGTACAAATAATTTTGACATAACATAACATAACAGCATTGCAAATAAATAAAACAATTGCCATTTCAATTAACCAGAGTGCTTGTTAGACAAGGTTACGTTGGAGCATACTGCTAAAATATATGACACTTTGTAGAGTGTGTGTGTGTGTATATAAATATATATATATATATATATACATATATATATATATATAATTATATATATATATATATATATATATATCTATATATATATATCTATATATCTATAAAGATGCTGCTTTCTGTGTACCGAATAAAATATCGATATGCTGATGTTGCGTGGTCCGTCTCCCTTCTGTTTGCTGGTGTGCTGAGCAGGTGTAACGTCCTGATTGTCTCAGGATCGTAAACAGACACGTAATGAGGACGCAACCACTTGTGTACGTTTTAGTTATTTTAATAAAGGCAAAAATAATGCAATACGGAAACAAATGTTATAGTCACTGGAATCCTCCAGTCTATCCACGGTACCAACCCACAGCACGGATGGTTCTAACCGTCCTCTGCAAATACGCCGGTCCCGGCGTATGCCAACAGAGGGCAGATAAACAATGGCCACCAATGCCAGTCGGTATGCTGTGAGGGGTACGCAGAGTGATGGGGAGAACAGAGGAGACAGGGAGACACCCAGCCGGGGTCTCTACCTGAAGGGAGCAGCCGCTCGACCTCTTCCTCGTACTACACCGGGATGCTGAGACACCTCCGGGTGCTGCGTCACCGATGCCCAAATCAGAATAGGTGTACAGGAATCGAGAGCAGCCGCTCGATCGATCCTGTGGACTTCCTAGCCTGTAACGCGGAAAACACCTCCTGGTGTGCGTTACAGCTGGTAGTCCCTGTATCTCTGGTCGGGCTGGGAGCTGCGGCTCCTACCAGCACGCAAACCAAGACGCCTAGACTCAGCCGAGTCAAGGTAAGGCTCAATGGTTGTCCGGTAGAGCTTCCGGGTCAATAACAGGTTTAGCTTGGCAAGACACGGCCCAGGGAGTAACGACTCGACCTACCTCCGTTCTTGCCTGACGGGATTACCTCTTCGGAACGCTGCTCTTCACGAAGTAGGTACGTCGGTGGAAACACAATATCCGACAGTGTTCTCCCTCTGGGTTCCTCCTTTTATAGGGCGTGTTTCCAGGAGTTATGTAACGGGTCGTTTGTTTACATAACATCTACTCGCTAAGCATTCTGGGATTGGTAGTCCGATTTTCCAGGTGCCGGATTACTCCTTCCCGACGGGAAATTTATGACAGCAGGCGCCGGAAACACCAAGAAATCCAGAGGAGTCACGTGGTTTCATATATATAGATATATATATATATATAGGTTTTCTCTCACTGCTAGTTTATGGAACCTAATCATATGACAGAAACTTCATCCTTTCAGCGAAAAATTATCTAATGAGCAGGTAGCAGGTTTTTCTCCTGGAAGTAGTGTGAGACATCCTTAGGGAAAATCTATCATTCATGATTACAATACTGAGTTCATTATTTTCCTAAAATCCTTCTTCCAGCTGCCAACTCTCTTAACGCGGTTATGCTTTGCAGAAATGTTCAAATATACTGGTCTAATTGAGTCATGAAACTTAACAATTTCAATTGAGACTGAAATACACTTCAGATCAATAAGATTTTTGGGGTCCTAGGAAGGCTAGTGTAATGTGTAGTAAGGGTTTTTTACGGTTCAGGGAAGATTGCATAGAAGGGTAGTAAGGGGTTAATGGGTTCAGGCAAGGGTATCATTTAGGGGCAGTAAGGGTTTTTAAGGCTTATCGAAAGGTAGCATTATGGGGTAAATTGGGGTTTTAAGGGTTCAGGGATGAGAAACTTTGAGGCATGCTAAGAAGTAGTGACAGTACAGTTAGATAAATTATAGAATACATGTAATAAAAATGATTTTTCAAATTCACCATTTTTGGATTTGTCTTAGGTAATAATGAAGGACATGACAATATTACCTCAACAGTTTCAACTTGACTTAATGTAGTGCACATTTTAAAAGTCTACTTTATTACATACAACCGTGGATATCAGCAAATGTTTATCAAAGGGAAAACTGCAGCATCCTGCATCACCATGATTAATTCCAGGCTGTCACCTACCATGTACATACGACAGTATAGTGCACTAAAGGTTCTTTTTGTACTTTGTGTATTTAATTTGGTAGATTTATATACTGCTTCGGCCACTATTGAGCCTCTTCTAATTGGTTCAAGGTGAGGAAGAAAGTATGGAGAGTGTAGAAGTTTAAATTCCATTGTCATCTGCTTTAGCTCCTGTATGACATGTTCATGGGCCGATGTGAACAGATAGGTTTGTTTGTGTCCCTTATGGTATTGCAGGAATTCCTTCTCTAGTCTGAGACACGTGAAGATGAGATTCTAGAGATAACTGCCTTGTGTGTGGATTGGTCCATTCCAATCTGTAGCTAACTGGAAAGGGACAAAATCAAGGGCATTGCGGAATGCCAGCCGTATGCATGCAGTAGGGTGAAAAGAAATGCAAGACACAGCCAGATCCCCATCGTGTACAGCTTGTGAGAAGAGCAGATTCTCTTGAAATGCAATGTCATTCCCATGAAACAAGTTGTGGGGTTTTCAATGCTGGTTTGATAGGGTGTGGGCTTTTTAGACCAAAAATGCTACAGTGATCATGGTTCTGGCCAGTTGAGCTGATCTTCAGGGATGCAACACAAGCCCCTGCAGGCCCTGTGGTGCCAGGGGGCCACCAACACTTTAGGGTGGCCTAAATCTTCGGGGGCCCCACTTTAAGCTAAAAGCCAACGAATATCTGTGAACTATAGGAGAGTCAGGAGTCCCTCCTCACATTCTGCAGGGTGGTTTTTCATTTCAAGTTATGCCGCTGCTCTGCTTAATGTCTATGTCGATCAGTTTATGTGCTTGAAGGTCCCATTACTGAGGAGCGACATTGCCATAGAAATGTGTTCTAGTGTGTACTTCAGAGGTGGAAGGTATATTACATGGCTGCATTGATTTCTAGAGTTGAGGATCATTACTTGAAGTCATTTTTTTTTATATATATGTTGGGTTTTGTTTAAGTTCAATTTGCTTTAAATGGCAGTATCGTAACCTTGCCTAAATTGTATTAATAATTCATTAATGGAAGGTGGTTGAACATAAATAGATCTAATCAGACACGGTCATTCTTTGTACATCCGTTCTTCCACATGCTTCTTTTCAGTAGGGTCATTAGTCAAAGAGAAATAAACATTTGTGGCGATGCGATTGATATTCTGGTCTTTTTCTACATGCTACTCCTTTTCTTTGGCATCCAAATAGATGCAACTGTCTATCCTGGGTTTCACTTCAGTCTTCTGTTAAAGTACTTCCATTGTTTATAGAAGACAAAACAGAGAAGCCACAAGGACGTACTTTGCCAACGTGATAATAGAAAATTACAAGTTGCCAGTGGCGGTGGTGATATTTGAAAGTGGTGAGGCGTAAAATTATAGCGGTACTGAAGTGCAGCGAGCGAGCGCAACGAGCAACCAGTGAAGGGTCTGGGGGTTCTCCCCCGAGAAAATTTAAAAAAAGAGTGGATAATTGGTGCATTTTCAAGCAAATTCGAGAAGCAGGAAGGTTAACCTCATAGCTGCTATTAAACATTCCTCCCCAGTGCTGCGCTGTCCATTAGAACTAGTGCTGAATGGACGTTCAATGGTTGTGCGCAGCACTGGGGAGGTAGTGCTGCCGTCGGCCAATGCACCGAGGCAGCACTTAAGGGATTAATAAAGCAATATGATTAAATTATTTATCATTTAAGAAATTGCCAATTTTTATGAGCTATAGAGGACAATCTTTGCGTATGCTGATCAGTATTGGTAACAGTCTCATGTGCTGGAATAAGGATGATATCCTAAGTACCACCTTTGCATATGGTATGTGCCCAACCCTCCACCAGCCTCGCCTTCGCTGACACGGGTGCTCGTCCGCCAGGATATCAGATTTGCTACCCAAAGCACTGTGTTTAAACCTAACACCCTTTCCTTATTGGCTTTTGGAGATACCACTGTCACTCTTCCGGCAAAGCCGACAATCCTTTCAGATCCTGTTGCGCTGCAGCCAACGGTGTCAACACGTTTTTAACCTTTTCTTTTCCCCGCGCCCGTTGTGCTATTCAGGAAAAAAGGACCTCTGATTTACCGTGCATTTTCCACAAAGCGAGCTAATCCCCCCGTAGTACCCAGTGAGCTGAAGGGGCAGTTATGTGGAAAAAAAATCAGGTTAACTGTCTTATGCGGATGATACTCAGGTGCTTATCACCTGTAGTTTAGATGTTCTTGACACCCGTACTGGATTTAAGAGGTGTATGATTCAGATTAGCCAATGGATGACTGGAAATAAACTCCAACTTAACTATAGTAAGACAGAAATTATGCTATTTGGCAAGGCAAAGACACTATGGTCGCATGATTGGTGGCCTTCAGAACTAGGACCATGCCCTGAGCCCAAAGAAGTGGTTTGTGACCTGGGAATAATGATCGAATGTGCCCTTTCTATGAAGGCTCAGGTCACCCAAGTATCAGGCTCCTGTTATGGCATACTGCGAAAACTGCGGAAGATTTTCAGATAGCTACCCACTAAGTCCAGAAAACCTCTGGTTCAAGGACTGGTCGTCAGCCGTTTGGATTATGGCAACGCAATATATACTTCCATCAATGAGGGCTTGTTGACTAAGCTTCAAACCCTCCAAGACACCGCTGCACGACTGGTGCTAGGCATGCCCCCTAGTGCTAGGCATGCCCCCTAGGTCCCCCTCCTTGTCCTGTCTTAGACAATTTCACTGGCTCCCAGTGCGACAAAGAAGCCAGTTTAAGATCCTTAGTCTTACACATAAACTTATCCATGGGATAGGACCCTCCTACCTTGCTGAAAAATTGATCTGGTACAAACCCTCCAGAACCTTAAGATCTAGAACCAAGTCCCTCCTGGTACAGCCAAGGGCCAGAACATCGAGAATTGGATGTAGAGCTTTTTCCTACATAGCCCCCCAACTTTGGAACAAGTTACTTGCACATCTACTGTCTCTATCCAATCATCAGGCTTTTCGTAGGGGCTTAAAAGCCTGGCTCTTTCCCAAGTAATTCCTCACCTACCCCCCCATACACTTGGTTGTCGTTTGTTGCTAAGCGCCTTGAGACTCTGGTGAACTGTGCGCTATACAAGAAACTATGACTATGACTATGACTTATGCAGAACTGTATATTGGGCAATGCTCTGTGTGAGAAAAGCCCTCACCTCCAAAAAGAAAAGAAAAAAGAGACACACCTTCTTCCTGTGTCATTCGAATTCTTCAGCTTGCGCTCAGATTTTCGCTTTTGCATTGATTATATAGCTCACTGAAGTAAACCAGGGCTGTTACAGTCATTACAAAAGCAGTCTAGTGCATTATTTTCTTATTTAACTATTAATAATGATAAATGTATGCATGTGCAAACTAGTAGCATTTCAACCAGCAGGTGCACTGTGCTGATGTATTTATCTGTGAAAACGAGGACCTAAATGTGCTGGAATACTCTGCAGAAAACCTTGAGAAATGGTTGGTTGTATGAGTGAGTGAGTTATTCTATGCTCTGTGGTATTTGCTAAAAGAAGGCCTTCCATTGTCTTGGCTTCTTGGCGCTCAGGACTGTGTGGGTTATGTAAGTGTATTAGCCTTGTAAATGACATGTGGGCATATACATAAAATACGATGACGTATGCACAGATGAGGTAGAACGCAGTTGTCCATACGCTTGATTATACAACAAGACGTCAGCTGCCTCTTCTTGGAATATACAGCTCGCCTACACAGTAGATGCAAAGATTCATAACATAGTTACCCACATCACATTGAGGTGCACTCTACACCCACTCTGAAATCAAAGCGCCAACATTCTTATACAATGAGCTCAGCGTGGTACCTACATATAAAGTACATTTCGATTTACACTGAGTGACCTTTACTGCACATTGAAAGGCATTGGGCCAATTTACTTCAACAGCGCACCCAACATGTTAACACCACATGAAGTCATGTGATATTTACAGTACCCCACACTCATTCAAAATGCAAGTGGCACAAAGAAATCCACGTCACTGCAGATAAGGTTGTCTACCACTCAATGCCCGTCTGGGTGTATAATGTACTCAGTGTTGCCCCCGCATGTACCCAGCATGGAGCCTACCCTACACCTTCTCAAAGTGTCCCCCTAACCCTGCAAGGAAGCCACCGACGTCCGCTTATTCAGACAGGGGTCCTGCATGCACAATGATGCCTTCTTTATTTTCATTGTGTCACACCGGCCATCACCTGCCATGCCCCACAGCAAGGATCCCTGCAAACACAACGTGCCCCCACATATAACTAGACAAGCAAGATTAACCTTTGTGGCCTGAGACTTGTCCCATATTCACTCCTTGCATGACCCCTACTCTGAACCCCTACCACCACCTTCTCAGCGAGGCATTCACTTATTGGTCACAGTGACCGCTTACTCTCGGTTTAAAACACACTGAGAACTCCATGATGGTGGAATACACTCTGCACCCTCAAAGTTCCCAAGGAGGACCCCTGCTCACACATGGCCCCCACACTGCCATTGCACCCTGTGGTACTAAAGAAAAGTGCATACCCGCAGCGCCGCCATTTTCCTGATAACGTTAAGCTTCGTGCTATCTGGTTAGACGGAAAGGTGGTGATGTCTCTGTGTCTTTTTTTAAGGGCGGAACTGTGACATGGCTCTGAAAATACAACTCTAATTAGAGCAGACCACTGCCCACTGCTTTCGAATCAGACTTTCTGATCACTGCCGCAGCCAGTCACTTCTAAAATCTGGAAAGTGCTCACAGTTGCTTGTTCTGCAGAAAAGGAAAACTGCACTGAGATGCTGCTAGACTTTCAAACAGAGCCTGCGTCTTTGACTTATTGAATGTGGTGTAGTCTGACAAGGAGAAGCTCGATGTTGTTTACTGTGCAAGAGTACAAAAAAATAAAACAGGATGGAGTTTGTCTTTCACGACCATTAGTATACCCAGTCGCGGCTCGCAATACTCGCGGGGGGTAAGTTGTGCGGGGGTTACAGCAGGGGTAACATTAAAAGAAAAAGAAAACTTACCTGAACGAGTCCCGCGCCGCCTCTGCACCTGGGCCAGGTCGCACGTTCTGGACAGAAACAGGAGCAGGAATGCTACCTCACCTCTTGTAAGCCAATCACAATGCTGCAATGGCAGGGTTGTGATTGGTGCGAAGTCGCGGACAGCGCCCAGCCAGGCACCTGTAGGGAAGCCATTTTCGCTATGTAGGCTGCATGCAGCCTACATAGAGAAAATGTAGAGTGTACATAACTGCTTTGGTCCGCCCCAGGGCTGACCAAACAGGATACTCAGAGTGGTGCAAGCCACTCCTCCCCCACCGCCCACCCCCAACCAGGCATACCCGTCTTCTGCTTTCTCGCAGCGTGAGAAGCAGAAACTTAATATGGTATTTAAAATACCATTTTATGTTTCTGCTTCTCGCACTGCGAGAAAGCAGTGGGGCGGGGCTCCTCCGCCCTAATGGAGGAGCCGCCGCTGCAAGTTGCCCACTTGCAGCTAGTACAACGTACTCAAGCTAGATTTGTCTCAGAATTCAGTTTCTGGAACCCTCTTTCTCCGACATTAAAGTATCTCTTGTTTTTTCTATCAGACAAACTACATTAACTCAAATATGAATTATTTGCTTTCAAAACAACGCAGTATGGCCTGAGGCAAGTATAAGGTTTAGGGCTTCTCTGAACAGATTCCTCACTATTACCTGTTTTACATCCCAAGTCACTTTAGTAACTTATGGCTGCAGGCTTTAGTTTCCGGCCAGAGGTTCCTAAAATACACTTCTATTAGATGACCAGATCTTCAAAACACAAGTAGGAGTCACTGCTATCATCTGTGACATTGTTGAAAACGTAGATACGTTCAATGTACACATCATTAAATACAGAATGTGTTGCAGCTGTTTTGGACATTTCTTAAATGTGGTCAATTCTGCAAAGCTTTACAAAAAACATGCATTGGCATTGCTCGTTGACTGTCAACTTGAGAGCACGTATTTGTGTACAACTAGATAGAAAATGTACTTCTGTCTTCTACTGTCTTAATTTTCAATTTGTGGAGTAGCTGCACTGTGTAGGTTTGGGGCACAGGAAGGTACATGTCAAGTACAACCCAATGGGTGACTGAAATCTCAAGGTTTCCAGCTATTAGGCTGATGGCTATGCACTGTCACTAAGTTCTGAGTTGTGTCTGACATGCAATAGGCTCTGGACATCTCTGCATTTGTGAAATATGTATTTATTCAGCAGTGGGAACAGTGTACGCACAAACGTGTCCAGCCCCACATATAGCTCTACACCCGATGGTTCCAATCACAGCACCTACAAACCCCACTGGCATCTAATGAGCTTGAATTTAATATTTAAAAGACTAGAATGTTCTGAAAAGATTGCTCGTCCCAGACCTGCTACACCACTGGTGTTTTGCTAAAGACCAAGACCCCTTGTAGGTTTAGACCCCTAAGTAAAGGGGAGCTACAGGAGATACTTAAATACTATTGGGTTCAATCTCCTCTACCCCACCCGTCCCCTGTGCGAGTCAAGTAATACATTAATGCACACAGCCAGATGGCCTCCACCACACTCATCCATGCTCTTCTTGAACCCTGGTAATGGGCAGCAGCTACTTCACTGAAGCATGGAGACCAAGTCCATGCCTTAACTAATTCTGACTTCATGTACATCTTTTATTTTGAGTTGAAATGCATCCTTATGAACACAGTTGACAAGTGCCTCTCCTCAGAGAACTGATACATTCTGATCAGAGTGGCGTATTTTCTGGACCTCTAACATTATGATACTTTTTTTTTAATTGTATTTATTAAACCTTTTCAGCATAAGGTCGACAGTGCAACATACATCAGGTAATCGCATGCAACACGAGTAGCGCATATAAGCATAACTCAAGAATTTGCCGTTACAGCAATAGTGTGCCTCCGTACACATTTAATCAGTTACATTAGTATCCCAACTCCTCCCAACCCTCCCACCTCCCCCAAACAACCATCCAGGCGAATACAGTACATGAAAATCTCTCATAAAGGCGATCCCATGAAAAGGAAAGAAAAAACAGAACAAGAGAAGAAATCGCATATGATGCACAGCAGTCAACAGTCAACAGGTGACATCTCCTCGTAAATACCGCAACCTAGCACCTGAGTAATAAAGTGAAATAGTTCCCGATCCGGTATGCCACTGTAAGGGTGTCACTCATGGGGATACCGCTACACCACATAGATCAGGATGTGACAGTATATACATTGTCATAGGGCTCCAAAAGTCTTTAGGGCGAGATGCTGCAAGCAGTTCCTCCTCGTATATTTGCAACTGATCTCTGCAATAGGCTAGGTCGATGAGCCACATTTTTATAGTAGGAGCTGACCTTGATCCCCATCTCTTTGCTACTACTCGCTTCGCCATCAGTGTAGACACCGCCACAAGTCTGCTGGCCGGCTTCAATCGATTCACATAACCCAACAGGCATAGCTCAGGCACACAGGCTACGTGTTCAAGTACCACTTCCGATAATACACAAGTCACTTCCGTCCAGAATGCAAAGACTTTCCCACATAGCCAGGATACATGATAGAAGTCAGCATCATCGGCACCACAGCGCACACATCTCGCAGGCTCCCTCAAGCCATACCTATGGAGCTGCACTGGAGAATAATATATTTGATGCAGAAATTTAAAATGAATGATCCGGAGATTGCAATTGGCCGTGAGCCGACCCATGAGCTGACAGCAGTCCGACCAGACCTCCATCGAAACAGGACTATTTATTGCCTCCTGCCAACGTTGAGGTGACTGGTGGTCTTCAAATTCTTGCTCCCGCTGTGAAGCATAATATAGCCTAGTGATAAGCCCTTTGCGGTTCTCCGCTGTCAACATTGCCTGCACTGCACAAAGAGTCGTGGGCTCCCTAGGAAAGTCTGGGTACGCATCCCGAACAGCCTGCCAGACTCTAACATACATGAACGGAAACAGAAAGGAGCGATTGATCCCGTTTTGGGCTTCTGCAAGGGTTTGAAAGCGACACTCCTTATATAAATCGCCCATCCGGACCACCCCCACAGCAACTAGTTCCTTCAACGCAGCGGGTTCCCGAGCAGCCGATATCCCAGGGTGGGACGCTATCGGCAACAGTGGGGTATATAAATATGAGAGCTGGGCTCTGACGGGCAGCTCCCTCCACGCCCTGGACGTACACAGAGGCGGGTTAATTTCGTGTCGGGGTCCGCCCGAACCACCCGAGAGAACCATAGCCTGCACTGGAGTTGGAAGGACCGCGTCCATTTCAATGGCTACATGCGGCTGAAAACGCAAAGTGAAGTACCAGTAATGCGCAAAGTGCGCCTGTCCACCGATGTAGTACAGGCGGAGATCGGGAGATACAAAACCGCCAGTCAAAAGGCTGAGTCAGAAGGACCCAGCGGCAACAGGATTGCTTACCACCCCAAACAAATGTAAGCAGGACCGACTGCAATGCTTGGAATAGCTCCACATTCAGTTTAATTGGAATATTAATAAAGAAATAAAGCATTTTGGGCAAGAACACCATTTTGACGATGGCAATCCTGTCTGCCAGCGACAAGGGGAGACGTGCCCATCGTTCGCGTGATCCGGAATACGCATAATGGCTCGTCCATAATTTTCAGTGACCACAACAGCCGGGTCTCTATGGATCATCACCCCAAGATATTTTACAGGCTCCGAAGTCCAAGATAGCGGAAAGTCCAGCTCGACCTCCTTCGTGCGCTCTGTTATGGGGAACACCACAGACTTGGACCAATTGATGCCCAGACCAGAAAATCTTTCAAATTGGACATACTCCCTCAATACCGCGGAGAGATAAGTTGAGGGTTCCCGGATGAAGAGCAAAATATCGTTCGCATACAGCGAGACAATTGGCGGGCGCTGTCTGAACCGTATCGCCGCAGCGGCATGTTTTTGGCGCAGCTTGCAGGCTAGAGGCTCTATCGCCAAAGAGAAAAGGATGGGTGACAGGGGGCACCCCTGCCTCGTGCCACGTCCTATAGGAAACATGGACGAGACCCTACCGTTCACCCGGACCCAAGCAACAGGTTCGCTATAAAGAACTCAGATCCACTGTACAAAGAATGGGGGGAATCCCATCCTGCTTAGGACTGTAAACATATAGGACCAGTGCACAGAATCAAACGCCTTTGCTGCGTCCAATAACACAGCCACGGCTTGGAAGTCGGGTTCGAAATAGTGTAGCGTGGAAAATAAAGTGCGGAGATTATGCGCAGTGGATCTTTCCATCACAAAACCGGACTGGTCCGGTAAGACCAGCAGAGGTACAAGAGACTGGAGTCTAGTGGCTATCATTTTGGCCAATATTTTGGTATTAATATTTATGATAGAGAGTGGTCTATACGACCCGCAGTGATTCGGAGGCTTGTCCGGCTTTAGCAGTGTGACTAACAAGGCCTTCCTGAGCGACAATGGCAGGGTCCCGGCTTCATAGGCCTCTGCATACATTTCCAATAACCGCGGAGCAAGGGCTGTCGCAAATGCCTTATAAAATTCACTGGGCAGACCATCAGGTCCAGCGGCTTTACACATGGGGAGTGCCATTATAGCATCCCGCACATCCTCCTCACCACACGGTTGACCCAGGTACTCACAATGTGCTTTAGATAACCAGCCTAATGCCATGTCAACTAGATAATCATGCGTGTCTCCTGCAGGAGGGGATTCACTAGCCACATACAGATCTTTATAAAATTTCAAAACGACATGACAAAGCTCTTCTGTCGAATGGTAGGCCTTACCAGTGTTGTCAATAAACTCATTTATGGGCTCCTGGCTACGGGGCTCCCGCAGTTTTTGGGCGAGAGAGCGGCCAAGCCGCCCGCCCTCCCCATAATACCGAGCAGTATGCCGCGAGAGCAATGTCGCAGCTCCTGGTCTACAGTGTTGTTATGTTCAGAGACAAGGTCACGTATCTGCGCAAGTTTGTCAGCGGTTGGGGCTACATCAAAGGAGCGTTCTAGGGCCTGAATGTCTGTAGCCAGCCGCCGAATCCGGCGACGAATATCTCACAATACACCAGCCTGCACACCTATACAGGCTCCCCTGATAGTGACCTTAAAGGCCTCCCAGAGGACCCCTGCTCTGTCCACCATGCCCTTGTTTTCCTTAAAATAGTTCTCTATCGTGTCCTCTATAGTGTGTCTGAATACCAGGTCTTTAAGCTCCGATGGTTGGAGCCTCCAAGCAAACTGTGTCGCCCTATACTCCGGTAATGCCAGCTCCATAAGCACAGGGGAGTGGTCTGAAAGTGCCCTGGCAGCATGCGAAACACTCTTAACCCAAAGTACCACTTCTCCAGATATTAGGCAATAGTCAATTTGTGACCATAAACCATGCCCAGAAGACACAAACGTACTTTCACAAGCCGCTGGATGCTTCATGCGCCAAATATCATGTACATGTCCAGCATCCATAAGTCCCCACAGCACAACCAATGCCCTCCTCTGTCTGACCTCCCCAGGGTCCCGGGAAACATCCAAATATACATTGAAATCCCTGCTTTTCTGTAGGGAGGCAAGATGGCGTCGGTGCGCTAGACCGCTGCGAGAAGCTCCGCTGACCAGTACCCCTTGGCAATGATTTGAGAGGTGCCGGTTACGAAGCTCGGAGGAAAACATCAGACGACGTAGCCAAACTTAATACGGGCTCAGCAGAATGAATAATAAAGCCTGATACAAGCCTGTTACAAAGTAATGCAATAATGTAACAACGTAACGCCCAAAACTTATTCTCGGATTGCTTCCGACGGCTCTGAACCGGATGGAGGGGCTCCGTGCTAAGGATTCGGTGGATATAGCGGCGGTCTTGGTACGGCGATCTCGCCTGTCCTTTCTGTCCTCGCTAATTGGCTTCTCTGTGCTAAAACTTGCTGGACGCACCCGACTTGCTAGGGACGCCGCTGATCGCCGCAGTGTGGGCGGCTCGCTGGCTGGTCCCGTGGCCGTGATTGACTCTGCCTGCTGTCCCGGGGCTGATTTTGCTGATTTTGCCTATCAAGCGAGCACAAACGGACTGGCCCCAAAGAACGCTCCTGCTCGGGCTGCCTCTGCTGCTTCTAAAACCGAGCGGCGAAGCAGGCTCTCCGTGATCGAGAGCTGGCGCTGAAACGAGCTGGAGCGCTAAGCTCTGAGGAGACCCTTGGCACTGACATCGCTCAAGCTCCAGCTCCGGGGAAGCAATCTAAATCCTCGAAGCAACTGCCATCCACACCCGGACCGGGCCCCTCGGTGGTTGAACTCCTTAGGAAGACGCCCGCTTCTCTCCCCCCTCACCTGTCAACGATTACAGCGCCGACTACGGTTGTTCGATCCATGATGGCGGGTCCCTCCCCCCCCGGACTGGAGAGTGTAGGTAAGACGGGGAGAGTGCTGCCAGGAGGTAGTGCTCTCATGCCTGATCGAGAAGGGGGAATGTCTGGGAAGCCTGACGCTGTGTCTGCAAATGGAGATTCGATCATCTCAGTAATAAACATGACTAATCACCCGCAGATTACTGAGAAACAGCTGCCTGTGACCCGTGAAGGTACTGATTTACAGACATCACCTTGTGCTCTCTCTGCTCCTATCTCTACCCCTGTGGCTATTGTTTCTATTTCTATACCTGTTCAGAGCTCGGTTTTGGAAGACCCCAATTTATTACCACCTCCAATAAATACTCTGACAATGATTAATGAGCCTGAGCCCGAACTTGAAACTGAAACTAACGTTGAAACCATAACTCAATCTATGGTGCAAAACACAGAAAGTACAGAACCTAGGGGGAAGATATCTAAGGCACGCAAGGACTGTACTATTTCTGACTCGCTGGATACAGATAGAGATCCGTCTGATTTTTATTCAATATCTGAGGGACTTGATGATCTCAGATGCTCACATGAATCAGACTTGGAATCAGAGGTCGATACTGGTTCTGGCTCTGATACTAGTGCAACGGAGAGTGACCATGACCCAGCCCGGGATGAATCTAGGGGAGGTAGGAGAACTGTACGGAGGAAGAAAAGGACCCACCATGGTGCATCAGGACTATTGTGGGATTATTCTCCAGCATTTGCACCAGCCCCTAATTCTCAGGAGCATGCCTCCATATCTCAGCCTGAGTCATCCGTCTCTTTAGATCAACAAAGTGCTACACTGACTACTGTAATGGATACAGTTCTCCAAGCGATCGACTCCCATCGGGAACAGACCTCAAGGGATGGTCGAAGGGCACAACTAGCGTTACATAAGGTACAGGGCGTAGTCCGAAAACTTTCAAAATCTGTTGCAGCTTCTAATGTAAGGATGACGGAGATGGAAGACCGCATAGTAAGCAAGGAAGCAGAAGCCACAGTTACTCAGGAACGAGTGGTATCCCACGAGGAGGAACTAAAGGATGTTAGATGGAAGTTGGAGGACATTGAAAATCTTCTTCGACGCAATAATCTTCGCGTCCTTGGAATTCCTGAAAAAAGCGAGGGCGAGGATATACGTACTTTCATTATCCAGTTATTTAAAGATACACTTCCGGAGCTTGCCTCTTGGAATTGGGACACAGAAGTGCAACGAGTCCATAGAGTTCCATCTACCTTGAAGGCCTCTTCACCGCAGGGGAGATATCCCCGTGCAGTGTTGGTATATCTCGGAAACTTTCTTCTCCGCCAGGCCATTGCTGACAAAGCAAAGCCCGAAGCTCGGCGCACCAGAAACTCTATCTCTTACTTTGTTAGGCCTGACTTTTGCCACACTACTGTGGAGAGAAGATGGCGCCTTCGCCAGTTGATCAAACCCTTTCTGGACAAAAAGGCTCTGGTGTATCTTAACAACCCTGCTAAGCTGAAGGTTATTTATAATGGGCAGGTTAAATTTTTCACCTCAGACATAAAAGCTAAAGAATTCTTAGATAGTCTGACCTGAGTTTTGACACTTTTTTGTAACAGTAGAGTAACTGAATGTGTAGAGTAGTCTGAGACTGAGCAGCGATAGAGATTTCACAGGGAAGTAGTTAGTTATCTGGCATATGTCAGTTATATATGCAGATATAATTTTGTGAATTATGTCATTAGGATTATAGATGTTAAAATAATCATCTCACTTTCTTATTCAACTTTTTTGGTCTGTATTTCTCTCTATTTTTCTGAGTCACTATTTTTGCACTTTCTCATTTCTATCGGTTTTGAACACACAAGTTTAACATTAGTGGTGCTGGTCAGGGAACGTCTCACCATCACCACAGACTCTTTTAGAGTCTAAATACCTCAGTGGTTGGTGTGTGGGGGGAGGGGGGTGGAGGATAGGGGGAGGTGAAAAATTATAAAAATGAGCAACTTCAATCATATAAGACAACGTCAATGCATTTATTTTTTGTGTATGGGATCAAATGATAGTAAAAAGGAAAAATCAGATTATGAACCAGCGGCTTAATATATGTGCTTACATGTTTTACTGTGTTGTAATGACTAGGTCTGGGATCTACCATCCTAAATGGGAAGAGTAAAACTCTGCAGCTGGAATATCGCAGGTCTTAACGATAGAAATAAAAGGGCGCAACTATATCAACTACTGCGACAAGATCCTGTTGATATTCTATGCTTACAGGAGACCCATATTACAGAATCTGATAAAGAACTATTAAAGATGCCAGGTTACAATGTGATCATAGCTACTTCTCAAACATCTAAAACAAGGGGGGTTGCTATTTTAGCAAAACCTGCGCTTGGTGATCCTAGACACAAATTGGCCGACAAACATGGCAGATGGGCTATAACTCAATTAGAATCAGGTCCCACTATATGTACAATATACGGATCAAATTTAGATGATCCCTTATTGTTTAGCGATCTAGACATAGAATTAGCCTCCTGGCCTGGTCCTCTCATTCTATGGGGAGATTTTAACATTTCCTTAGGGACCTTTGTAGATAACCGTTTACCTCAGAAATACAACGGACGTAAGCCTAAGGTATATAGGGCTATACGCCAATTGATGGATAGCCACAATTTGCTAGATGTTTGGGACTTGAGGAAACACCACGATTCTGGTTTTACTTTTTTTTCATATCCGCATAACAAATATGTTCGAATTATGACTTCTTTGGCGGACTTGGATTTATTGGATATAATCAAGTCTCCAAAAACAATTTCTGATCATAACGCACTTACTCTTATTTTTGATTTACCCAGTTTTATTAGACCTAAGCCAAAATGGTCCTTTGACAAAAAGCTACTTGTCAACTTGGAATATATAACCCATATAACATCTTGGTCCCAGGGGTTCTTTGACTGCAATCAATATAGCGCACCCAGATTGATTGTCTGGGACTGTTTCAAAGCAGCATTAAGGGGTGAAACTATATCATTTGTTGCCAAAAGTAAAATGATAGAGGATAACAACAACCTTGAGCTCTAGCGGAAATTATCTAATCTTTAGGCTTATCATGCCACCCAGATGCACCAAGGAGATTTAGCTTTTGACACTCTTCATAAAATATTAGTCTTGAAGACTGAAATCAATAGCTCTTTAATCCAGAAAGCCGCAGAAACGTATCAAGCAAACAAAAGCAGTTTATATGAATCCGGAGAAAATGTAGGTAGGCAGTTAGCCCTCCGTACACGCCAAAAACAATCCTATAATAATATAAAGCTGATTGAGTATGAGGGCCAGCAATACACGTCCTCACAGGATATAGCAGAGGCTTTCCGGAAGTATTATCAAAAGTTATATCAAAGTGAAGATTTATATTCCTGTAGAGATTTAAAAACCTTCCTTAATAACTGGATGTCAGAGATAGACCCCAATTTATTGATTGAGGAATCAGTCAAAGAAGAACTTGAAAGGGAAATCTCAATTACGGAGCTGGAGCTTGCATTGGCTGAGCTCCCAAACGGTAAAGCTGCAGGTCCTGATAAAATCCCCTTGGACCTATACAAGGTACTGGGTGAACAAATACTTCCTTATTTATTGGATCTGTTTCTAGGGATCCAATCTCATGCAATACCGCCTGAGTCCTGGAAATATACCAAAATAGCGATTTTTTCTAAAAAAGGTAAACCGCCCCAGCTTCAATCTTCATATAGGCCCATATCTCTTATAAACTCCGACTCAAAACTATACGCCAAGGTCTTAGCTAATCGGCTCAGTCGGGTTGTCGAGCGTCTTGTCTCCCCGTGACAGCATTGCTTTATTCCGGGAAAGGGCACCACAGATTATACCCGTAGAGCCATTACCCTCTTTGACATCATGGGTGCCACGGGGGGCAAGATGTCGATGATCCTTCTCGACGCCGAGAAGGCATTCGACCGTGTCTCTTGGCTATTTTTGTGGAACATCTTGGAACTTAATAATTTTGGGTATAAGTTCATCAAAGCCATAAAGGCCTTGTATGTAGGTCCAAAGGCAAAACTTTCCATCTGTGGTTCTGAGTTGGAGTTTATTGAGATACAAAGAGGCACAAGGCAGGGTTGTCCCTGCTCCCCAATATTATTTGCCCTTTATTTCAATCCCCTAATTTTAAAATTACTTTCTTCACCCGTTATTCAACCTGTCACGGTGGGCTTGTTCTCGATGAAAATTTTGGCCTTTGCCGATGACGTGGCCGTTTTAACAACAAATCCAACTGAAGCAATCAATGAAATTGAACTAATCACTCACACTTTTGGCACTTACTCAGGCTATTCCCTCAACAGGGATAAAACAATGGTCCTGTGTACAAATAATACGACATTTGAGAGCCCCTATAATGTGAAACAGGCAACATACTTAGGTGTATGTATATCCACTGATGTGAACTAAATCAACCATCTTAACTACACTCCATTGATTAACAAAATAAAAGAAGATCTTAGGAGAGTGGATAACTTACATCTGTCTATAATTGGAAGGGCCAACTATTTAAAAATGAATATCTTTCCAAGAATACTATACTTGTTTCGAACAATTCCGCTATTGGCTGGAGGTAGCTTTATTAAGATTCTTGACTCCTCCATGTCTAAGTTCATCTGGAGTTTTGGGAAGGTTAGAAGAGCCTTACCACTCCTAACTTTACCTCTAGATAGGGGGGGTTAGCTATCCCTAGCCTAACTTTATATCTATGGGCAACACTCATTCAACACATGGGTCCTCTGTTAAATTGTAAAATATCCACTCCAACTACTAGAGCATTTTATATCCCTTCCATTTATGAGCTGAGTCTGGGGGCCAAATGCCAAGGGCTATTTTTAAGGCAGGTTGAACCATCGTACTTAAAAAAAATTAAGTTAAAGGTAGTTACTGATGCGTGGAAGGTTTGGAAATCTGTATCTAAACAACTAGATATTCCAAAATATACAAAATACACCCCCTTGTGGAGTAGTTCGATCCTACCGGCCTGCCTTAATGATAGTACCTCTCGGAGGTAGGAAAATGTAGGCATTAAGACAGTGGCAGACTTTTTTTGCCAAGAAAATACTACCACCTTTGATTGGCTTCAGCAGAAATATACTATTCTTGCTACCGATTTTCTTAAATACTTACAGGTGCTTACGAGTATTCGCAATTGTGTTCCCAGAATAGAATTAGATAATATTCATCTTTTCTCAGTCATTGGAAAACGATCTACTAATATAGGTAGCCTATATCGGTTATTGATTGAAAATACTAAGGATGATTTAGAGCGGGTTGAACAAGCTTGGGCTCTAAGGCTGGGTAATCCAAATATAGATATTGATTTCTCTTTGGCCCTTTCATCAAAACTATTCATTGCCTCCAATCTTAAAGCTCAATACTATAGAGTTATATACAATCTTTACTATACACCGGCAACATTGTTTTCCTGGGGTTTACGGGCTGATGACAACTGCCCAAGATGTAGACAACCTCAAGCGAAATTAATTCATATGTTCGCCGAATGCCCCAAACTAGATCTATTAAAAGAAATGATTATGAGATTCTGGGCCCAGGTTTTTGGACGGAATATACGAGATTCAGTAACCCTCTATGTGATAGGCCATGATGATTCTCTCGGTCATACTATTGAGGAGCAAAGGTCCATGTTTTTTAGCTACTGCCATTTTCCGTATTATTCTTGCTGCCCGTTGGAAGGACCTAGAGCCACCTACATTTCAGATGTGGCTTAGTCGATTTCTGGCAACTTATAAACAGGAGATCTCAATTTATGGCACTAGAGGTAAAAAAGCTAGACTTCTTGGAACCCAGATCTGGGCCCCAATTTCTAACTGGTATTCTAATGTGAGGCCTCCTGCTCTTATTGTCTCGTTTTGACCTGATCGGATTACACTGTCTAATTTACTGAAATATACGATATAGGATATATTTAATTCTGTTTTCTCTCTCTTGCTATGCTATTATATTTTATTATTGGGTGATATAGTTATTAATATACTTGTTTATTCTTTTTGATGTCTTAATATGTTTGAAGTACTTTTTATACATTTGATGAATATGTATTGCTGTATCCTTTGACTGAATGTTGCTCAATAAAAAAATAATAAAAAAAAAAAGAAATCCCCGCCCCAAATGATTTCGGCAGGGGGGGGGGGGGACAACAGGATCCTACGCCACACCTCCGAGAAAAAAGTTGGGTCGTCCACATTTGGCCCATAAATGTTCCCTAATAGCACACTCTCTGCCCCCAGCCAACCATGCAACAACACAAAACGACCACTATCATCCACGTCAGTTTTAATTTCGGTAAATGGCACCCCTTTCTTCACCAACGTGAGTACCCCTTTGGCATATGAGGAATATGAGGAGGCTGCACGCACACACGCCCATCGGGCCCCAACATTGCACACAGAAGCAGCAGTCAAATGTGTTTCCTGGAGGAAAACAACATCCACACCAATTCGATCCAAGCATGCAAACACCATCCTGATCTTCCATGGCGAATTCAAACCCCAGACGTTTCATGTGGCAAACGTGATAGAGCTACCCATTAGCTGGTTGCAGGAAAATCATGCAGTAATCAACACATTGAAAACAATAGGACCGCAAACCGCGACACATTATCACTGTAGAAAAAAAAACAATCCCACCAGCCCCACTTCAGCACCCCAAACATGCCAATGCCATCCCAAAAACCAACCGAAACCCCCCCTCTACAACAAGGTACAAGTTCTGAGGTACACCCATATGAAGGGGCGCAGATGCGTCATCCTCCCGCAAAACAGGAGTTGACCAAGCAAACAATATTACAACATCCCAGTGAAAGATAAGCCATATGTATATTGGCGAAGCATGACAGCCTATATAAACCAAGTAAGATACGTTTGCAGATCTTAACCACCCTGATAGGGGACAGCAGGAATTAAACTAGAGCAAGCTAATACCTTTCCTAGACAGCAGATATAGCAAGCAGCAGAGAGAAAAAAACAACAACAAAAACACGATATATGCAAGCCACTTAGCAACTAATAAGGCAACGGGGATCAGAAACGTTCCACCCCACCCCCAACCACAAAGTCAGGTCCTAGGGAAGGCACACAGTGGGGCATTTTAAGCAACAATTCTCCAAGAAGAAGTCCCAGCACTTTCTGAGCGGCGCCCTTAGTTCTCCTCGTCCCCCATCACCTCCTCCTCGTGCGCCCCAGCAGAGTCCCGCTTCCTGCGTTTCAATATCTTTGCATAATACATTGCGGCCTTTGGGAGTAAAATATCTTGTTATCCGCCACAGCACCAATGCGGAGACGGGCCGGATAGAACATGGCATATGGGACTTCTTCCTTACACAGAAATTGCTTCACAGTGCCAAACTCCCTACGCGCGGCCTGAACTGCGACAGTAAAATCCGGAAAAAACTCAAGCTTGTTTCCCTGATGTTCAATTGTCCCTTTGTCCCTTGCCATGCGCAAAATGGCGTCCCTGTCCCTATAGTTTAAGATCCTGGGTATTATGGGTCGAGGAGGGGCCCTGGGCACAGGACGGGCAGCCAAAGATCGATGAGCGCGTTCGACAATAGAGACCTATCCAGGATCAGATACACATCCATGAAAAGGAAAAACTTCACAGTGCATGATTACCATACAGTACAATCGATCATTCACAATTCTAAACTTACTCTGAAACCGGCGGACAAGGGCGGTGCCCTTGTTATTATGGACACAGAATACTATAACAAGAAAGTTTGTGAACATGTTCAAGACCGACAGACGTACCTACAACTTGAAAATGATCCCACCAATCTCTTACAGAGGATGTTATCTGAATTGTTACAAGAAGATGGCACAGAAGGGATCATTTCTGAACCCCAAAAAATGTTTCTCACGACACATAATCCTAGAAGACCGTCACTCTACATGACACCCAAAATCCACAAACACCCCACAGACCCCCCATTCCGACCTATTGTTTCAGGTTGTAGTTCTATTTTTGACCCCATTGGAAAATACCTAGACCATTTTCTACAGGATTTTGTTCAATCGTGGTGCACCTACATTAAGGACACTACCCATTTTTTTGTCCAAACTGCAGGCAATTCAGGAATATTTCAAGGAAGATTGGATACTGTGCACGATTGATGTTACTGCACTATACACGTCTATCAATCACCAACAGAGTATGGAAGCAGTAGAGTGGGCACTGCTACAGTCGAAGTTATGTCAAGACAAAAGTTTATTCATTCTCAAACTGCTACATTTCTGTCTAAATAATAGTTACTTCCAGTGGCAAGATAATTTTTTGGGGCAGTTAACCGGTACTAGCATGGGATTTTCAGGGGCACCAGCTTATGCTAACATTTTCATGTCGCTTTTTGAGCATGAACACATCCTGACAAATCATCAATGGAATCAAGGCATAGTCATGTATGGTCGCTACATTGAAGATATTTTTTTGATATGGTCTAAAACTCAACCAGAACTTGACGGTCTGATTGCTGACTTGAACAAAAAAAATCTGAGAATTCAGTTCACCCACAATATAAGTCTCAACTCAGTTCATTTTCTGGATGTACTTGTCTCCAAGGATGTGATTCACAAAAAATTGATGACAGACGTTTACACCAAACCAACGGATAGAAACAACACTCTGATGTACACAAGTTTTCATCCGAAAAGCCTTATTACAAACTTACCATATTCTCACTTCTTGAGACTAAAAAGAATCTGTGGCACTCAGGACATTTTTGACAAGCAAATAAAAATTCACCGTAACAGATTTGAACAACGAGGGTATCCAGCTGAAATTCTAGACCAATGTATTTACAGAATAACCATTATTGACTGCCAATCATTGTTGACCTCAGTCACCAAAGCTCCAACAAGTGAATTCACATTTGTGTCAAAATTTTCCACATCAGCCAACCAAATCAAACAAATTATACTCAAAAGATGGGAACTATTACAAAATGCAAGAGAATTCAAAGGAATTTCCCTTGAAAAACCCATATTTGCCTACACAAGAGGTCGTAACTTGATGGATATAGTTCGGTCACCTAGGAATCCTCAAACACAATCTGATTACAAGGGAACTATGAAATGTCAGAATTGCATACACTGCAATAATGTCATCACTGGTAATACTTTAACTCATCCAATGACAGGCAAGAATATCAAACTCAAGCATACATCAGACTGCAACAGCACCAATTTAGTCTACTGTCTTAAATGCCCGTGCGGTAAATTATACGTGGGTAAAACTGAACGGAAACTCAAAATAAGGCTCACAGAGCACAAGAGCAACATTCGGGCCACCAACAAAAGTACCCCCATAGCCATTCACTGGGATGAAAGTCACCATAACATAGCACAAGTACGTGCACAGATAATTGAGGTGGTACAGAAAACGGAGGGCCAAGATAACTCTGCGAGATTATTACAGCGTGAAATTTATTGGATTGACCCGTTATGTACTGGTATTCCAAATGGCCTTAATGATCGAGTGGATCTAGGATGTTTTCTTTGAACCATAGTAGTATTTTCTCCAGCATCATGGTCCTTTAGCTTTTCTATAAAACACTTCTAATATAATCATGACCTTCGCATCATCTTAGCACTCATAGTCCATAAGCAAGTAAACAGTCCCCTACATGACTCATGGGCAGGCCCTGTCCACTATATGTTCCTCATATTACTCTGTTGCTCAGATTTATAGTATATTATTGTACTAGTTTCTTAGGATGTCTATGTATATTTTGTTGTCGGTACAGTCCGTATGATGACTTTCTGAAACGCCACTTTGTGAAATTTAGCCTATATGTATGTACATTTCCCTGTGCACATCTATAAACAGACAGTAGTAACATGGAACAATGTTTTTGGGATGTTACCTTCCAGGCCAAGATGCGCAACAGTTAGAAACATTATGCTAAAGTGTTTCTTTATGATCGTAAGCATCCATATCATCCACTCACCATAATGCAGCTGGTTAAGCTATAACTACATGTGTACAAGTGGCGATTGATGGGTAAACATATGTTTATCAGTAACAGATTTGTTAGTACCGTATATCCGCACAAGTGATTTTTCACGTCGAATTTTTGTGAAATAACGTTACATTTTATCCTCTCCACCACTCTACCTCTCCCGTTCATGTATTCAACTATTATGGTTTACCCATTTTACTGCATTATTCTCGCACATGTATTATATTTATTACCGATCTTCTCTCACCCACACATGCGTATGTCCAGATATCTTCCAGAGTTACAGTGGGGCATTAGTGGTGCTTCGGGCAACTAGATGACTTTAATTTTTTCACCAGTATATATTTTTTACATCTGGCGCTATTACCTGATTACTACTCACTAGTTCTACTTCATAAGTTCGATATGATGGGACTACAACTCCCACCATTACCTGCAGTTTTTTCGAGCATTGGAACTCTTTAAATAGCTGTGTGGTAACCTTCCACGTTTACCCGAGAGTTTCAGTCGGAGTTCACGAGATCGAAGAAGAGCGTTTATCAGCAGTTAAGGTAAATGAGCCAACAGTACTGCTTACTGCACTAGATTTTCTTAAACCTACTTCATCAGGAGCCCTATTATAATAGTTGTTCTTTAACGTTGGTTTAGTGGTTCCCGTTTCAACTTGATCCCGCAGTCGCAACCCATCCAGTGAGCATCTGCTCAGACCACGTTATGTCTCTACATCTAAAACGAAGTCACGGAGGTAATTTATGCAGTGATAATAGCCCGCATTAGACTTTTTTAGTCTATAGTGAGTGTTGCTTAACAGTGATACCCTCTTTTTGTTTTTTAGTGACCATCACCGTTTAGTATCTTCCTATGAACTTATCTTCAACCGTACCCGTCGTAACCGTTCTCGCTACTTGTGGGATAGCATTCAAGTCCTAGGTATGCGCTTTAAGGTATTTCCTCGGGACTACAAGGTTTTTAAAGCACTATAGTTTATATACCATCCCTAAATTTATTATTTTCGTTTCTGTGTACACAGTTGCGTATTGCCAGTCTCATTGTGCTCTGAGAGCGTCGTCACTACGTATTCTCGTTTTTCACAGGTAAATATTAATCCCTTCTTAGGATTCTTGTTAGCTATGTTAACAGTGCGATGTTTAAATGAAATGTCCTGTTTCTAACTCACCTACAGGCCTTGTCATCGGGAGATTGGTAAATCCAGCAGTAGTATTGCACCCAAAAACAGCACTTATTTAGTCAATAGATGTGCAATGAAATTGTGGTCATTATTACAATATCAGATGAATTTGTATGCAATTTTGTTTTCTGTGTATTTATAATGATGAACACTTAATGGTTTATATTTTTTAGGGTTCAACTCCATAATTCATTACATTAGCATGTTACAATGTTGTTTCTACATGATATCTTGGAGTTTTGATCAATAGCACGATTGATGTGAATTTTTTTGCATTTATATTGGGTGCCATATTATTTCCACGTTATATTAGGTTTATGTTCTTTCACTTGTATGGACCATTAGTATAATGAGTGTAATACCATCCAGGAGGTACAATTCGGCTAACATATGGCCATCCAGGAGGTACAATTCGGCTATTATGCAGGTTAAGTCTGTCAGATAACATATGAAAGTTTAACTCCATTCTATTGTATAATGTTTGATGCTATAATGTTCTATTGTTTCCCCTTCAGTGTCTCTCATTTTCTAATACCTCACATAAAGTTGTAAATATTCTCTCTATTTTGTACTGATTAGCTTTTTTGTATGTTTTAGGATTTCGTCCCTGAAGAAGAGTACCTTCAGGTCCCGAAATGCATTGGGCTTCGATTTTCAAGAAAATTAACTTACATTAATCTATGTATCATCAAAGACCAGTGTCTTTGAAATGTCCAGAAATATGTAAAGACAACATATGCTATGTACAAAGTCTCATCCCTATGTAACATAGATTTATTGTTTCACAGTTAGAACAGATGCACATTAATATACATGAGTACAATGTATTAATGTATACATGTTGGACAAAAGTTCTATGAATATGAATTAAATAATAGAACGAGAAACTATATATTGCTTATTTTTTTTAATAACTTGACTAGTTGTTTCTCTTAAACTGTTGGAAAAAGGTTTTTTCCAGTAGGAACAGTGCGCACTACAAGTAGGTTTTCTCCTACTTAGTTATTTTCGCGTTCGACAATAAACATATTGGACAATTGCTCAGCTCCAAAAATGTCGACAATGAGGTGCTCCATATACGTCTCCTTCTTGCCCACATTCGTGGACTCCGGCAGCCCCGTAACGCGGATGTTGTTGCGTCGGGACCGCGCCTCCAAGTCCTCGTTCTTCGCTTGAATTAGGGAGAGGACCTTTTCCATATTCAGCGCCTTATCAATGAACGTGGATAGCCATCCTCCGTGGCTGAGACCCTCTGCTCCATCTCCCCCATGCGCGCATTCTGCTTTTTAAGTTGGGAGGACATATGGTCAAGTCTATGATTGACCACTGTCATAGCGCTTACAATGGACTGCAGTGTCCGCTGCATGGCGACCAAAGTGGCTTCCAATGTGGCCGATCCTCGTGTCCCCCGCGTCCGTCTCCGAGGCGGCCATCTGCGATGTATTGGGCGGCCGCCTGGACTCAAAAGTGAGCTTTGGTTGATTCTTGTCTGTCTGGCCCATGCTCTCAGGACCTGTCACAGCGCTATAGCAAGGAAGGAGTGAGGCACCAATGACGCCAATGCCTAGGTCCAGTCAGGGTCACCCCTCTCACCCCTGGTCAAGTAGGGACGCCCTCGGCACTCACAGGGCCCCAGCTGTCACAACAGAGGAATAGGGGAGGTCCACGAAGGTCCCCACCGCACTCAGCCATGTGAAACTCCTGTGGCTGAAACAGACAGATTGCCGCCAACAATGAGAAAATGAAGTCTGTAATGGGCCCTCTCAGGCACAGTTCATATACAAAAAAGCAGCTCCCCGTGAAGTCACTTGACCTCGGCCTCACAACACAGGAGCAGATCGCGGTGTGACAAAGAATTCAGGTCGCACCCTTCAATTAGCAGGAAATCAGTGGCATAGGCCGTGGACACGAGGGGAGCAGGCTGCCCCACCAGCTCCGCCTCACCCAGCACCGATGTCAGCCAGCAGCTACTCTTGGCCGAGGATCCGCGGCCTGCTCCGGAGTCTCAAACAGGAGAATCCACCCTACAGATGACAAGGAGGCACAAGCACATCCAGCGCCAGGACCAATGCAATCCTCCCACGCCCTCAGGCAGATTAACAGGAGCGCCACCACAACCCACCCCCACCCGCACCAGCCTCAGCTCGCAGGGCACAGCCCGGCGCTCGGCCCGGTACCACCTCTGCGACCCCGGCCGCCACCAGGCCCCAACCCCACTCACCACCGCCAGCGGGACGCGGTGACTCAAGCAACGGCCCTGGACCCCGCCAGCACAGATCAGCGGCCTCAGGCGTGTAGTTCGTCGTTGCTTGGCCGTCCGCCCGCCTGTACTCTCCGACCCAGCCGTTCCGGCCCAGCTCACAGTGCCCGTCAAAATGTTTAACGCCCTTTCCCAGCAGGGGTCCGAACGTCCCAGGGCTCCAGCAGCGCACAGCCTCCAAAAGGGAGGTTCAGGCGAGGATGCAGGCCCACCACTCCAGGCTATTGATTCAGAAAAGGGGGTGGTGATGGACAGAGTATCTGAATTAAGCAGACCACTCCTACCCAGTCCAAAGATCAGGGCTTGATCCATCACCATTTTTTAGCTCACTGCACCATCCCAGCTCAGAACCTGGGTACATGCAAATTAGTCTGTCCCTGGCCCAGTGCATCATGGGAACAGGGCAGACCAAACTACCAAGCCAATTCTTTTACTGGAAAGGAAACAAGCTTCCGGGGACCGGTTTCTGGCATTACAGCCGTCTTCGGCCCGGCTTGCTTGAATCCTGATGGTGCAGTGAGCAAGGGACTCACATCTGAGCATACCCTTCCACGCTTATGGTGGACAAAACGATTCAGAAAAGGGGGTGGTGATGGACAGAGTATCTGAATTAAGCAGACCACTCCTACCCAGTCCAAAGATCAGGGCTTCATCCATCACCATTTTTTAGCTCACTGCACCATCCCAGCTCAGAACCTGGCTACATGCAAATTAGTCTGTCCCTGGCCCAGTGCATCATGGGAACAGGGCAGACCAAACTACCAAGCCAATTCTTTTACTGGAAAGGAAACAAGCTTCCGGGGACCGGTTTCTGTCATTACAGCCGTCTTCGGCCCGGCTTGCTTGAATCCTGATGGTGCAGTGAGCAAGGGACTCACATCTGAGCATACCCTTCCACGCTTATGGTGGACAAAACGATTCAGAAAAGGGGGTGGTGATGGACAGAGTATCTGAATTAAGCAGACCACTCCTACCCAGTCCAAAGATCAGGGCTTGATCCATCACCATTTTTTAGCTCACTGCACCATCCCAGCTCAGAACCTGGCTACATGCAAATTAGTCTGTCCCTGGCCCAGTGCGTCATGGGAACAGGGCAGACCAAACTACCAAGCCAATTCTTTTACTGGAAAGGAAACAAGCTTCCGGGGACCGGTTTCTGGCATTACAGCCGTCTTTGGCCCGGCTTGCTTGAATCCTGATGGTGCAGTGAGCAAGGGACTGGCTGGCTGCCATTTCACATAGCCTCGCGGTCAGGATGGCAATTCGTAGTAGGCCGACTGTCAGGATCCGAGAAAGCCACAAGCAGCACGCAGTGATACCGCAGGCCTCAGGATGTCTGTACCTTCCAGCAGCAAGTATAGAGAGTAATGGATGTAGCTGATATTTGGCTGATATTGCCTCGGTCAGGCAGAGCCTCACAGAGGTGCATCTTGCCGTGCGTCCTCTAGCGCCCCCCAACATTAACAGCCTGATTCATCATTGTGAAGTTTTGCGAGTCTGAAATAGCGATTAATAAGGAATCGCTAACCCAGACTCGCAAAACGGGATTCATGTAGGAATCGCAATATTTTTTGCGATTCCTACAGCTTCCTTATTTGCGATTAGCTAATTGCTAATCGCAAATAAGGAATAACTCCACATTCATTCCTATGGGCCTAAAGAGATTGCGATTTCAAGGGTGCAGGGTGTCCAAAGGACACCCTGTAACACCCCTGAAATGTAAATTTACACAGATGTTACACACACACATGTAACATGCAACTTAGAAAAATGCATTTAAATGCATTTTTCTAAGTTTTCGCTATTTACCACGAGGTTTGACTTCGTGGTAAATAGCGGTTCTAAATTGCGAATTCGCAATTTTTAAATGTTTCAAGAATAGCATTTAAGGAATCTCTAATAGAGATTCCTTAAATGCTATTCCTCGCAAATTTGCGAGTTCTTAACCCCTTCCATGCTGGTGACGAACCCCAGCCGTCATGCACTAAAGTGCTCGTGTGCTGATGACGGCTGGGGTTCGTCATGGCCCGCCCCTGTTCGTTTGTTTACCGCACAGGGGCGGAAACGTGCCAGCATGGAAGGGGTTAAATAGCGAATTTTGCATTTGGGATGATGAATCCCAAATGCAAAAATTGCACTCGCAAAGGGCCAGATTCTCAGAATCTGGCCCTTTGCAAGCGCAATTTCGCTTGATGAATCGGGCTGTCTGATACTTACTGGCATCTTGGAATAAGCCCTCAAGTTGTGTCTAAGTATGGGCGGAAAATTCGTTCCACTCGCGGAATTTGTGAATTGTTGGCAATTTCGCGATCGGCGAATCGCGCAAAATTGCCCGAAAATCCGCAATTCGCAAGTTGGCGGATTTTTTTTTTCTTGTTCGCGCTTCAAAAATACAATTGCGGCATTGACTTACCTGGATTCTGCGTTCGCTGATGAGTTTTCCTCCC
This sequence comes from Lissotriton vulgaris, assembly GCF_964263255.1. Classification (NCBI taxonomy): domain Eukaryota; kingdom Metazoa; phylum Chordata; class Amphibia; order Caudata; family Salamandridae; genus Lissotriton; species Lissotriton vulgaris. The sequence continues at coordinate 1,887,298,241 of NC_141687.1, read as the reverse complement.
TGCGAGATTTTGGTAGCTGCCCAGCGACGCCGCGATCGCGAACACGTCATTGCGACCCGATACAGGAAATTGCGAACACATCATTGTGACCCGAAACAGGAAATTGCGAACACGTCATTGCGACCCAAAACAGGAAAAAGGCATCGCGAGCAGGCTGGTTAAGTGGAAACAACATGTTTGCGACCGATGCGACCGCATGCACAAGTTCTCATTCCCGAACTAGTAAAAAAAAGCAGATTTTTGCGAATCGCAATTACAAATTTGCATAAATTCACGTATCACAAATTCGCAACTTCTGCCCATGCTTAGTTGTGTCCTGACTGGGTGTGTCTCGCAATAGACCCTGAAAGGGCCTTGTACACAATAAGCTAGAGTTATCTGTTTACGGTCCTTGAAAGGTTTGGGTTTGGCAAACGGACAATCCAAAAGGTTACACTGCTAGGCTCAACCCCTCTGAAAGGGTCCTCAAAGGTCAAGTTATATCTGGTTCCTTTTGCATCAGGAGTGGTACATGGCCAGGTTGCCAAATGTCTCCCTTCTTGTATGCTAACCCCCGGCAGCTGAGCATTAAGGGTGGTCTGGGAAATTTGAATCAGGGGTATTACCCACGCAATTTCAACACACTGACACAATATCAGAAACAACAATATTGTGATACAAAAATATTGTGTCTCCATACTTTTAATGGCAAGTACAAAAATATCCCCCAAAAATATTGTTTCCCAATATATAATAAAAAAATTGAAAAGATAGTTTTTTAGTATATCTATAGGTTAAGACTGTAAATCCTAATTATTTTAATATATAGTATTCATATAATGTAAATTGAAATATTATGTTTTATATATATACTTGTTGCCTGTTGTAGTTGGAACCCACACAAGGAGGTAAGTGTTGCATCTCTTTATTTAAGATAAAAGCTGGACAATACAGCACGGGGTCTCGCCAAAAGTCTCCTGTCCTCCCCGACGCGTTTCGTACTCTGTAGGCACTTAATCATGGGTTTGGGACAAAGTCTCATCATAGACGGATGCTGTATTTCAACACTCCAGTAATGAGCAAGTTTCCGCCTGAGTGGGCGTGGCCACAGCGCGTGGCCTTCTGGAACTTACAGTGTTCTAATCTTTCCCATGTGGGTTGCTCGCCATCACGATGATTAAAAGTTCAGTATTATCCCAAGTGGGTTGCCAGATACACCCGGGCTGCCCGCCTGCTTGCGTGAATACCTTCAATGGCTTCCTCGTCCTGGATCTGCCTCGGCGTTAACCGAGACCACAGGGCTGCAACAACTGCAGCGGGGCTCCTCCTGCGACCCGGCAAGGCCGCCAAACATCAAATCACACTTGTTGCCTGTTGTAGTTGGAACCCACACAAGGAGGTAAGTGTTGCATCTCTTTATTGAAGATAAAAGCTGGACCATACAGCACGGGGTCTCGCCAAAAGTCTCCTGTCCTCCTAGACGCGTTTCGTACTCTGTAGGCACTTAATCAGGGGTTTGGGACAAAGTCTCATCATAGACGGCTGCTGTATTTCAACACTCCAGTAATGAGCAAGTTTCCGCCTGAGTGGGCGTGGCCACAGCGCGTGGCCTTCTGGAACTTACAGTGTTCTAATCTTTCCCATGTGGGTTGCTCGCCATCACGATGATTAAAAGTTCAGTATTATCCCAAGTGGGTTGCCAGATACACCCGGGCTGCCCGCCTGCTTGCGTGAATACCTTCAATGGCTTCCTCGTCCTGGATCTGCCTCGGCGTTAACCGAGACCACAGGGCTGCAACAACTGCAGCGGGGCTCCCCTGCGACCCGGCAAGGCCACCAAACATCAAATCACACTTGTTGCCTGTTGTAGTTGGAACCCACACAAGGAGGTAAGTGTTGCATCTCTTTATTGAAGATAAAAGCTGGACAATACAGCACGGGGTCTCGCCAAAAGTCTCCTGTTCTCCCCGACGCGTTTCGTACTCTGTAGGCACTTAATCATGGGTTTGGGACAAAGTCTCATCATAGACGGCTGCTGTATTCACGCAAGCAGGCAGGCAGGCAGCCCGGGTGTATCTGGCAACCCACTTGGGATAATACTGAACTTTTAATCATCGTGATGGCGAGCAACCCACATGGGAAAGATTAGAACACTGTAAGTTCCAGAAGGCCACGCGCTGTGGCCACGCCCACTCAGGCGGAAACTTGCTCATTACTGGAGTGTTGAAATACAGCAGCCGTCTATGATGAGACTTTGTCCCAAACCCATGATTAAGTGCCTACAGAGTACGAAACGCGTCGGGGAGGACAGGAGACTTTTGGCGAGACCCAGTGCTGTATTGTCCAGCTTTTATCTTCAATAAAGAGATGCAACACTTACCTCCTTGTGTGGGTTCCAACTACAACAGGCAACAAGTGTGATTTTATATATATATATATATATATATATATCAATAGACCACTCTTCACGCCGCTTTCCTTGCGGCGCCCCAATTACCAAGGGTAAAGAGAGACGGACTCCAAGAAATTTTCTTTTTACCGCAGCCGCAGGTAAAATTTATTTAGCATTTTTATCAAACGTGCATATTCCGAACAGGAATTCCAAACGCGTTTCGGCGTTCTCAGACGCCTTGCTCGCTGGTGATCAGTGCAAATATCCCCGCCCCACATTTAAACTGCGGCTGACCCCGTGATTGGTGACCAGTGCGTAATAGACATGGAAGATATACTTATATCGTGACATCAAACTGTTATGTATCAAAATTTGCAAAACATTCTTTAAATACAATAACTTTGTTACATTCCCTGAAATACAGTCGCAATGCTCCGTAATTGAAATTGATCGCTTTACAATCATATTAAATGTATTTCGCAGTTTTTTCACTCTTGAGTAGATATTATTCTCAGATGTCTACTGCTTGTAATCGCTATAATTTACAGCTTACATTTCTTCAATGTTGACATATACGGTTCATAAAATACCATGATTTCACGAATAATATAGTTTATGATGAGACTTAGTAACTTTCCATACACTTTAAAAAAGGCACTTTTCCGGTCATATCACCCCGAATAATTGTGAAAGTGAATTAAAATTAACTGAACTGTGCAAGTGGTTTAATGGTGCCTCTCAGCCGAGAGTTTGGCTGCAAAGAACCGCCTGCTAGATAATAGGTTGGGATAGGGGTACCAGGGATAGAAGCGAACGACTAGTTCTTATTCATGGTGGCAACACTTCTAGCTGTACAAATACCTGGGCAGAGTTGAACACTAGCGGATAGGATGGTATATCTGAGAGAGAACATTACTCATATTGGGATAATTGGCCTCGTTTGTCCTGAATTATTTTTGTTTGGGGTTTTGTTTTATGATGTTGGCTGTCCAATGTGTAATGTGTAGTCATGTATTAAAAAGAAATGGCCTTTATTATTAGCGGCTCATTTAATCCTCTGAAGCTTCAGAATTTATGGTGGATCTCACAATTACATTGTTGCCTGAAATCTACCTGTAGTTGTTACAAGAGGAATATGTCTAAGACAATAAATATGTGGTTTGAAATAAAATGTTTAAGAATCTCATTAAACCCTTTAGATCCAGACTATACATATAATTCTAAGTTATTATTATATCTGGACAAAATTGGCAGCCTTTCTTTTGAACCCTCATTTAGAGATCTTTACAAAAAGTGGAATAAATCTTCGCAGATATTAAGTCCTTTAGGGCTCTTACTGTCTAACTCGATTATGTATCTTGTTTCGAGTTGGCGAAGCAGTTTCTCCCTATCACCTCCTCTCTTATTGCCAGGAACATGATCAATTACATAATAAGTGAGCACATTCAGATTGCTCTCATGTTCAGCTTTGACATGACGAGCAACCGGGTACGAAGGGTCCGAATTAACGGTCGCCCTCAGGTGTTGGAGGATTCTGGTTTGCACTGGTTTTATCGTGCTGCCAACATATCTCAGCCCGCACTCACAATTCAGAATATACACTGCATATTCTGTCTTGCAGTTGAAGCTACCTTTTATTTTTATGGGCTGATCAGAGTATGCATTGGTGTACGTAGAAGTATTTACTCCGAATTTGCATGCTCTGCATGTGTGGCATTTAAAAAATCATTTCTGGAAGGGAGCCAATTCTTATATTAGGTCTCAGGACTAGTTTTCACTAGTTCGGATTTCATAGAATATGCCTTCCGAAATGTGAATTTAGGTTTTTGATTATAGATTTCTCTCAGGATGCCATCCGTCATCACTATGGGCCACTCTTTGCTCATTATTTTCCTGATTATATTAGATTGCCTTCTGTATGTTGTAATAAATCTGCATGTTTTGTTCAGATTTTCTGTGCTAGGGGCCTCTATTTGTGAAACTTGTTCTACATGTTTTTGCAATAGTAATAAATCTGCATGTTTTGTTTAGATTTTCTGTGCTAGGGGCCTCTATTTGTGAAATTTGTTCTACATGTTTTTGCAATAGATTCTCCCTAGGGATCAGCGAGACCTTGTGGAGGGCATTAAGTAGTGATCTCTCTTTGTAGCCTCTTTCTAACAGCTTGGATTTCATCTGGGCGAGTGCATTGTCACACAGAGTATCTGTGCTGCATGGGCGGAAAATTCGTTCCACTCGGGGAATTTGTGAATTGTTGGCAATTTCGCAATCGGCGAATCGCGCGAAATTGCCCGAAAATCCGCAATTCGCAAGTTGGCGGATTTTTTTTTTCTTGTTCGCGCTTCAAAAATACAATTGCGGCATTGACTTACCAGGATTCTGCGTTCGCTGATGAGTTTTCCTCCCTGCGAGATTTTGGTAGCTGCCCAGCGACGCCGTGATCGCGAACACGTCATTGCGACCCGAAACAAGAAATTGCGAACGCGAACACATCATTGTGACCCGAAACAGGAAATTGCAAACACGTCATTGCGACCCAAAACAGGAAACAGGCATCACGAGCAGGCTGGTTAATTGGAAACAACATGTTTGCGACCGATGCGACCGCATGCACAAGTTCTCATTCCCGAACTAGTTAAAAAAAAGCGGATTTTGCGAATCGCGATTACAAATTTGCATAAATTCACGTATTACAAATTTGCAAGTTCTGCCCATGCTTAGTTGTGTCCTGACTGGGTGTGTCTCGCAATAGACCCTGAAAGGGCCTTGTACACAATAGCTAGAGTTATCTGTTTACGGTCCTTGAAAGGTTTGGGTTTGGCAAACGGACAATCCAAAAGGTTACACTGCTAGGCTCAACCCCTCTGAAAGGGTCCTCACAGGTCAAGTTATATCTGGTTCCTTTTGCATCAGGAGTGGCACATGGCCAGGCTGCTAAATGTCTCCCTTCTTGTATGCTAACCCCCGGCAGCTGAGCATTAAGGGCGGTCTGGGAAATTTGAATCAGGGGTATTACCCACGCAATTTCAACACACTGACACAATATCAGAAACAACAATATTGTGATACAAAAATATTGTGTCTCCATACTTTTAATGGCAAGTACAAAAATATCCCCCAAAAATATTGTTTCCCAATATATAATAAAAAAATTGAAAAGATAGTTTTTTAGTATATCTATAGGTTAAGACTGTAAATCCTAATTATTTTAATATATAATATTCATATAATGTAAATTGAAAAAAAATATATATATATATATATCAAACACCATTGAGTCTCTCCTAAGAAAATGCCACACACGGAGGATCACAGCTCACGGCAACACAGGTAGCACGGCCTCACAGCAGGTAGTAGCCCTTCCAAAGCGCCATACGCGTTTCGAGCTGTGCATTTTCTTAGGAGAGACCGATGGTGTTTGATATATATATATATATATGTTCATATATATTTATATATATATATCTCCAGCAACCCCTCCACACCGGAAAGAAAGAGGCCACACGGGGAATCCTTTAGAAGCTTTTATTGAGGACAACAGGCATAATGCATTTCGGCGACCCTTTCGTCTTCCCCAGATGCCTGTCCAAAAACGCGGCACAATTTCATCTCCACCTTTTACTGCTCCTGCTTCCCTCCTATTGGACAGAGGGCTCCACCCCATAGGTATCAAGTGCATGCCTTCTGTAGTTTACAGATATCGCCTACAGTCCCCACAGTTCTTAATGCTGGTAGAGGCAGTGCGTGGGGAGACGACACAAATGTCCCAATATTTAGGGTGAGGTGAGTATTATTCTGATGAAAGGCCCGATTTTGAAGTGCTGAACCCTTGGCTTCATCAGGTCCCCACTGACGTTCCAGCCCCTCTTGGAAGAGCCAGGCGGGCCGCGAGTCAGGGTAAATGATTCCCTTCTCCTCGCACAGTGGCGAGCTGCTCCTCGCAGTAGCCCTGTCCCTTTTCCACAAAAACTGAGGTGGGCCGGAGTTCACCAATCCCTTGGTATGAAGATGTCAGCAGCAGCTGCCCCAGCATACACTCATGCCGTGTGACGGAAAAATTTAACTTGTCAGCATAAGATGTTTTAGAGGATTGTGTGTTCTTTCTTTCTCTCTTTCGTTTATATCCCATTACGACTACCGGTAGGGTTAAATGGAATGTTTACAGTATTAGTACAGGTAGTATTGCCGAACAAAGAATTTTATCCTGCCCAAGTTGTTCCTGCCCTTTATATAGATTATGAATGTTATTTAATATTTAAGATACCTACTCCCGACTGGGAGTTCACACAGCACATGATTATACACTTAGGAGATTATTTTGCACTATTTTAGTCATCTAATGGAGTCTTTTTACAGAGGGTGCAATATTGCCAATGGGGGCATAGTGAACAGATGATGTTTTTACTGACATTATGAATAATGTGCAAGCGTTTTTGTATTTGTACAGTAAGATGAATTATTCCCTAATGTTAAATTCGGTTTATATTGAATTATGTATACATTGAATTTATATGAATTGTGCTTTTGAAATCAAAAGAATTATTTAAGTACAATGGGATGTAAGACAGTAGCCAGAATTAAGGGGTCTGTCTTTGCATTTTGAGTTTGTCAGTGTCAGCATGCCCGTAGGAGTCTGTCATTGATTTCCATGATTCTGCGGTGACCGGGGATTGGTGGTGTTGTAATTTAAAAATTATGGGGATTGTGAGCACTTGTTACCAGAGAGCAAGGTGACCGGGATCGCCGAAACCCGTTTGGTTAAGCACAGCAATGCACAGATAAAATGATAAAATAAAAATACGAGCTGCTGCTGATTGAATGAAGAGTCTGTCTCTCTCGTCTTTGTTGGCGCGTGCAAGCGGCGCTGAGAGTGGAAACTAGAGATATATATATATATATATATATATATATACATATATATATCTCCAGCAACTCCTTCACACCGGGATGAAAGAGGCCACACGGGGGAATCCTTTTGAAGCTTTTATTGAGGACAATGGGCATTATGCATTTCGGCAACCCTTCCCCCTTCCTTAAATGCCTGTCCAAAAACGCAGCACAATTTCATCTCCACCTTTTACTGCTCCTGCTGCCCTCCTATTGGACAGAGAGCACCACCCGATAGGTATCAAGTGCACGCCTCCTGTAGTTCACAGATATCGCCTACAGTTCCCATAGTTCTTTATGCTGGTAGAGGCAGTACGTGGGGAGACGACACAAATGTCCCAATATTCAGCGTGAGGGGAGTATTATATTATATTTATTTACTTTAAAAGTTTTATATAGCGTGAACATGACCCAAACAGGGTATCAGAGCGCTGTACAAAGGAGGGTACATGGCAAGAGGTCAAAACATGAGTACAGGTCAAAATAGAACACAAGAAGTATCTAAGAAAAGTTACAGCACACAGTACTTCAAAGGACTTGTGAAGAGAAACATAACAAGATTTGAGCAAAAGGTATAAAAGACTGTCATGCTGGCGATGGAAGTGGCTTGAAGATGGCAACAGGGCTTTTGCTGTAGGTGGTCATTCAGGAGTAGCCACTTGACAATTTTTTTGAATGAGGTAGTCGATGGGTTGGATCTGATCTCAGGAAGAAGAGCATTCCAAATTCTTGGAGCAAGACCAGAGAAAGCACGGTTGTATGTTATTTTCTTATTGAATTTCGAGTATTAGAGCTTCTTGAGTTCTGACGCGAGCCAGATAGCTCAAGTTTGTTTGCCAAGTAGATAGGGGTGTTATAATGAATAGCTTTATGCGTCAGGCAAGCTATGTTGAACCGGATCCGTGCTTCAATGGATAACCAGTTAAACTGAATGAAGTCAGGAGTGATATGGTCATGTTTTCTGGAGCCCGTGATATGTCTGGCCGAAAGCGTTAAGAGTGGCTCTATGCGGAGCCAATCTAGATTTAGGTAGGCCAGCTAGGGTGACCAAACCATATTCCAAGTGTGAGATAACTAGGGACTAGAATGGCTTGATTTTCCTTAGGGTGTTGAGATGATGATTGGCACCCCTAATAGGTCACTGATGTGAGCTTGCATATGAAGGGGTTTGTCCAAAGTGATACCTAAAGATCTAGCAGAGTCAACAACATGAGGGGTGCAGCTGACTGCAGAGATTTGTTTTATCCAGTCTTGGGTAGGAGCAGAGTGGTTGCTAGAGGCAATAAGGAGGAATTCTGTTTTGAGTGTATTTAACAGCAGATTATGATGTGTTACCCATGGTTGAGTTTTCAGAATGTCAGGAATCATTCAATCAGTTCCGTATACAATACAGGACACTTTCGTTCCAAGAAGACATCCAGGGTGGTGGTGAAACCTAGGATGGTGAGTTTCTGGGTAAATGTGAAATAGTTCGGAAATTCAAGATGGTCGCCGCTATTGCCGTGGTGACATATAGGCGACGTTCTAGTTTCCAGTAATCTTGAGAAGCGAGAGCGCAGAGCACTGCGCACTTCAAAATAGACTTTGCCGTGAGTGGCCGTCATTCAAGGCGCTCACAGGAATTTCAAGTTTCAGTGTTTTTCGTGGGTGTAATTCATAACACAGTTTCTGGAAATCTTAGTTCATAGACGAATGTGGGTTTAGAGCATCGTAAACCAAGACTGTGAAAGGTTTGAGTCTTTCGACGTGTCAGTGAAGAAAAGACCGTCGGAAGGAGGTATCGCTTTTACAGCAGTTCCAGTGAAGAGTTTCTGAGGAGTTCCTTGATCGAGAAAGACTTTCTGAACTTTTCCTGAGGAGAATTATACTCAACTTGGCAGTTCCGTCACTTCAGACTGCAAGAGGCTTTGACAGCAGACAGTCAACCAACGGAGGATAAAGTAAGACTTTTCCAATCTATCTTGGAAGGCATTCCAGTTCCCCCCAGAGCTCACCCATTGCGCTGCCCCTTTTTCTTCCCTCCCTCTTTCTCCTTCCTGGTTCCTTTTTGCGCGTATCTACCAAGTGTTCTAAGACTGTCTACAAGAGCGTCATGGCAATCTGCTAGAACCAGTGAACAGACTCCCAATCTGAAAGCGACATTACCATTGAAGAAGGTAGGGAGGGATACTTGGTTTAGTGACAGGGAACATTTCCTCAATTCAGTTTACTAACGGGGTGTTCTCCTTTTTCAGCAATATCCACTCCTTCATGGTAACTACTCGCAACCATATACAGAGAGGGGCAAGGCTCTAAAGACAACTGGTAGGATAAATTGGATTTGAGTATTATATGTCCTGGAAGCGTAGTTGGAGTTGCTGCATTGTCTTTCTTTCTTTCCTCTGTGCATTAGGAACCCCAGTGCAGCCCTGAAAGCCAGTTGAACATAGAAGGACTAGTGGGTGCCAGTTGTTGTTGGAGTGTCTCTCTTTTCTGTCCACTTTCCCTTTCCCTGTCTCTGGTGCCGTTGCTCGTGAAGCGGCGTCACTGGGGATAGGGCATTGGGAGCAAGCATCAGTTCTGCCTCTGCGAAGAATCTGGGACCTGACAGTTTGAAGTGCCCAAGTGGTTCACTCGCCCAGGCAGAATGGTTGAAGAGTTTAGTTTAAAGTCCCTTGGGGAAATGTTAGCAGGGATTCAGAGAGAGATTGGAGCTGTGAGGGAGGAAAATAAGAACTTGAAACAGGAGTTAGTAGTTTCTCGTCAGGAAACCTTGCTGCTGTCCCGGAAGGTAGATGGGTTGGCTATGAGTAATCCAGCAGGGCCTTCCCCAAGTTCTAGCAAGGGTACCACAGAATCTGCAACTAGAACGGTAGCGCAAGTTATTCATTCTGTTTCTCCTTTAATTCCTTTAGCGGCTCCGGAGCGATTTCATGGAGACCCTCAAAAGGCCCAGTTGTTTCTGACCCAATGTTTGTTACATTTCATGTGTCGTCCTACCCTATTCCCTGATGCCCAGTCTAGAGTGGCGTTTGTCTTGTCATACTTGGGGGGGATGCTGCAAATTGGGCAATGCCTTTGGTAACGCGTGATGATCCCTTCTTGCATGATTTTGATCGATTCAAAGCGGAGTTTCTCCGCATTTTTGATAGAAGGAGGATATCTCAGGCTACTGATAATGAATTGCTTGAGCTCAGACAGGGGTCAGGAGATTTGATTACGTGCTTGGCACAGTTTAACAAACTCATTGTCGAAACTCAATGGCCTGAAGAGAAAAGAGCAGCCTTGTTTTACTGAGGACTTCGGGATGAACTGAAGGATTCACTTGCTCAGATACCCAATCGGCCAACGGAGCTTTCGGCCTTGGTAGATTTGGTACTGTAACTGGATTTTCACAGTGTGGAAAGGAAGGGTGAAAAGAAAAGAGATTTTCGAGTAAGCATTCCACGCTTTTATAGAATGAAGGCTGAAGTGTCTAAGAGTGTTAGTGCTCAATCCGACGTCGAACCAATGCAGATTGGAGCTGTTCGTGGACCCCTGAGCAAGGAGGAGAAAGAACAGAGACGATTGAAAAGACTGTGTTTGTATTGTGGAATGCCGGGACATTTCGTTAAAGAGTGCACAAAACAACCCAAGATTCAGATGAAGGGAAACGCCATGAACCATCAGTAGAGGGGGTCGCTCTGATGGCGGAAGTAGAAAAGACGATCCCAGAAAGCCATTCACTTTCGAACACGTTGCAAACTCTGATGCCTCATCTTATCTTGCAGTTGACGTTAAAGTTTCGAGGTCAAGAATTTCATGGAGTGGCAGTAATGCTAGACTCAGGGGCTACGGGCAATTTTTGCGATATTAAGTATGCAGAACGAATGGGCATACAAGCCATCTGAAAGATTAAAAGTGAACCAGTGAGAGCGGTGGATGGAACCAATCTGTCTTCAGACCCAATCACTTGTCACACCGAACCTGTGGAGCTTTATCAAGCAGATGGTCATCATGAACAGGTGCAATTTACTCTGATTGATGCGCCGCAGTTTCAGCTGATTTTAGGCTTACCGTGGCTTGCCTTGCACAATCCAACAATTGATTGGGAGAATCGGACGGTGAAAATGCAATCTGATTTCTGTCTTGAACACTGTTATAGTAAGGATCCGCCAAGGCTCATTCCGACTCAAGCACAATTGCTTTCGCATGGGGGGCAGACTATCAGTGTGATTACGTCTGTGGAAATTCCAGAGGAATATCAAGAGTACAAGGAAGTCTTTAGTGAACAGGAAGCGGAGATATTACCTCCGCATCGCTCTTATGATTGTACTATTGACTTGGAGCCGGGTGCGGTGCTTCCTTGTAGTAGAATTTATGCCCTTACTGAGAAAGAGAACCAATATTTGAAGGAATATCTGGATCGTTATTTGGCAAATGGATTCATCAGACCTTCCCAATCCCCAGTGTCCTCGCCATTGTTTTTCATTCCTAAGAAAGAAGAGGGAACCTTAAGAACTTGTATTGACTATCGAGCTTTGAATCGAGCCACCATCAAAAATCGATATCCTTTGCCTTTAATTTCGGTCTTATTGGATCAGATCAAAGATGCTCAAATTTTTACCAAACTGGATCTGCGTGGGGCCTACCATCTGGTGCGGATGAAGGAGGGACACGAATGGAAGACTGCATTCCGAACTAAGTTCGGCTTGTTCGAATATTGCGTGATGCCCTTCGGCCGTTGCAATGCCCCTGCAGTGTTCCAGCATTTTATTAATGATGTTATGGGAGATCTGATTGATAAGATTGCTGTTATCTATTTAGATGACATTTTGATTTTTTCTAAAGACCCTCAAGAACATCCGGAACATGTGAAAACTGTGCTGCATCGACTACAAACTCATCACCTATTTGTAAAATTGGAAAAATGTATATTCAGTTCCAATCGAGTGGAGTTCTTAGGATTTGCAGGGTGTGATGATGGATCCAGGAAAGGTACGAGCTGTTGAGGATTGGCCGTCGCCAAAGGATGTGAAGGAAATTCTGAGATTTTGCTAACTTTTACCGTCGTTTCATCTCCGGCTTCTCACAGTTGATTGTGCCTATTACTCGACTACTCAAGAAAGGGGTGAAATTCCAGTGGTCCAGTGAGGCAGAGAAGGCCTTCGCTACCTTGAAGAAAAGTTTCACGTCCGCTCCACTTTTACGTCATGCTGATCCAGCTGAACCTTTCTTTGTGGAGGCCGACGCTTCTGATCAGGCTATTGGAGGGGTCTTATCGCAGAGACATCCGGAAACAGGACAACTGCATCCCCTTGCTTTTCGATCACGAAAATTGAATGCGGCGGAAATCAATTACACCATTGCTGAAAAAGAGCTTTTGGCAGTTAAGGATGCCTTCGAAGATTGGAGACATTATCTCTTGGGGGCTCGACATAAAGTTACCGTGTTCACAGATCACAAGAACCTGCAATTCTTGAAAACGGCAAAGACCTTAACCCCCCGGCAGCTACGTTGGTCTCTCTATTTTTCTGATTTTGATTTTGTTATTACTTATCGACCAGGCAGCAAGAATGGGAAGGCAGATGCATTGTCGAGAATCGATACAGTAGAAACGCAGCATGTGGTGGAGGTTCAACCTATTATCCCGGAGACTCAAGTTATCTGCACAGTCACCTTGGATGGTTTTCAAAAAGAAGTCCAGAAAAGTCTGTCTACGGAGGAACTCAAGGCCTGGGTAGCTCAAGATCCAGAACGCAAGTGTTACCAGCAATTGCCATACTATCGTGAAGCTTTATATCTCCGACCTTGTCCTTACAAGAAAAGGCCTTGAGAATGTGCCATGATCAACCGTTAGCTGGCCATAAGGGCATTATGAAAACTCTAGATCTGGTTCAGCGTTATTTTTGGTGGCCTGAGCTGTCTTCCTCTGTCAAGCAGTATGTGTTGTCTTGTTATTTATGTGCCCGAAGTAAAGCTACACGACAAGTCCCGCAGGGTATGTTGCAACCCCTACCCACTCCTACCTGTCCGTGGCATACTGTATCCATGGACCTTATTGTAGATCTTCCCCTTAGCAAAGGGTTTAACACCATTTTGGTCTTTGTGGATACCTTCTCCAAGATGTGTCATTTTGTCCCCCTGATTGGACTCCCCTCTGCAAAAGATTTGGCGAGACAATTTGGGGAATACGTAGTGAGGTTACATGGAGTTCCCAAGATAGTAATTTCTGATAGGGGGGCTCAATTTGTTTCTCACTTCTGGAAGGCTTTTCTTGATGGGTTAGGGGTTGAGACTAGGTATTCTACCAGTTATCATCCAGAGACTGACGGTCAAACTGAGCGTCAAAATCAGGAACTTGAACAATATTTGAGACTGTTTCTTATGGATCAGGGAGGAGAGTGGGCTGATCAGTTGTGGATGGCCGAGTTTGCATGTAATAATGCGAAAAGTGCATCTACTGGCTATTCTCCTTTCTATGTCAATTATGGTAGACATCCTAACCCTTTTTTTGTTCAGGAGGAATTGGGGGTGCCAGCAGCAGGGGAGTTATTGAAAGATATGTCTTCCCTTCACAAATCTGAAGAAGAGAATTTGATTCAGGCTAAAGTGAAGTACAAGCAAAATGCAGATCGACATCGTAAACCAGCTCCAGATTATCAGGCAGATGATAAGGTGTGGTTGTCCACTAAGCATTTGCATCTCAAGGGAAATAGGACGTTTCAGCCTCGTTTTGTGGGTCCATACGTGATTGAGGAGGTTCTGGGTCCAGTTACGGTGAAATTGAGGCTTCCTCCTAACATGAAGATTCATCCCGTCTTCCATGTTTCCTTGTTGAAGAAAACCTCCCCTCAGGTTAGAATTGAGAAGCCTCCTCCCTCTCTTCTCGTTCAAGGACATTCTGAATATGAGGTCAAGGGCATCCTGGACTCCAAGATCTGTTCCAATAAGTTGTTTTATCTGATCGATTGGAAACGATATGGTCCGGAAGATCGGTCCTGGGAAAAAGCTGAAGATGTACATGCTTCTCAGTTAGTGAAACGCTTTCATTCTCAGTTTCCATCCAAGCCAGGACCGCTGTCTCGGTCTTTGAGAGGGGGTACTGTCAGGAATCATTCAATCAGTTACGTATACAATACAGGACATCCAGGGTGGTGCTGAAACCTAGGATGGTTAGTTTCTGGGTAAATGTGAAATAGTTCGGAAATTCAAGATGGTCGCCGCTATTGCCGTGGTGACATATCGGCGACGTTCTAGTTTCCAGTAATCTTGAGGAGCGAGAGCGCAGAGCACTGCCCACTTCAAAATAGACTTTGCCGTGAGTGGCCGTCATTCAAGGCGCTCACAGGAATTTCAAGTTTCAGTGTTTTTTGTGGGTGTAATTCATAGCACCGTTTCTGGAAATCTTAGTTCATAGATGAATGTGGGTTTAGAGCATCGTAAACCAAGACTGTGAAAGGTTTGAGTCTTTCGACGTATCAGTGAAGAAAAGACCGTCGGAAGGAGGTAGCGCTTTTACAGCAGTTCCAGTGAAGAGTTTCTGAGGAGTTCCTTGATCGAGAAAGACTTTCTGAACTTTTCCTGAGGAGAATTATCCTCAACTTGGCAGTTCCGTCACTTCAGGCTGCGAGAGGCTTTGACAGCAGACAGTCAACCAACGGAGGATAAAGTAAGACTTTCCAATCTATCTTGGAAGGCATTCCAGTTCTCCCCAGAGCTCCCCCATTGCGCTGCCCCTTTTTCTTCCCTCTCTCTTTCTCCTTCCTGGTTCCTTTTTGCGCGTATCTACCAAGTGTTCTAAGACTGTCTACAAGAGCGTCATGGCAATCTGCTAGAACCAGTGAACAGACTCCCAATCTGAAAGCGACATTACCATTGAAGAAGGTAGGGAGGGATACTTGGTTTAGTGACAGGGAACATTTCCTCAATTCAGTTTACTAACGGGGTATTCTCCTTTTTCAGCAATATCCACTCCTTCATGGTAACTACTCGCAACCATATACAGAGAGGGACAAGGCTCTAAAGACAACTGGTAGGATAAATTGGATTTGAGTATTATATGTCCTGGAAGCATAGTTGGAGTTGCTGCATTGTCTTTCTCTCCTTCCTCTGTGCATTAGGAACCCAAGTGCAGTCCTGAAAGCCAGTTGAACATAGAAGGACTAGTGGGTGCCAGTTGTTGTTGGAGTGTCTCTCTTTTCTGTCCACTTCCCCTTTCCCTGTCTCTGGTGCCGTTGCTCGTGAAGCGGCGTCACTGGGGATAGGGCATTGGGAGCAAGCATCAGTTCTGCCTCTGCGAAGAATCTGGGACCTGACACAGAAGTGTATCATTTAGAGTTTTTATGTCATCTGGAGAGGATATCTTCAAATATAGTTGAGTGTAAACAGCATGCATATGGTATTGAATGTTAGGGCAGTTCAGAATATCGGGGAGAGTTTCCATGACAAGGTTGAAGAGCATGCCGAAAGTGCAGAACCTTGAGGTACTCCAATAGTGACCGGGGTACTTGCGGCAAGTGATTGGTTAACTTTGATTCTTTGGGTACGGTTATGCAAAACGGAAGCAAACCAGTTTAAGACAGGGCCTGATAACCCCATCTTATGTTGAAGGATAGCAATCAGGTTTTCATGTTTAATAGTGTCAAATGCGGATAACAAGTCGAGAAGGATCAGAAGACAAGGGACATTTTGATCATGGGATCTCAAGGCATCATCCACAATGTGATTTAGTGCTGTTTCAGTACTGTGCACTGCTCTGAAACCTGACTGGTAAAGGTCAAGGACCTGAAGTTTCTCAATGTGGTTGAAGAGCTGTGAGTGAACGCATTTCTCAAGTTATTTAGCTAAAGTCATGATGCTGGTGATCAGATGGAAATTATTGGGACCTGCTAAGTCGGCATTAGACTTCTTAGGGATGGGAGTAACTTGCCCCATCTTGAGGCAGTCAGGCATCCTCTCATGTAAGACATTCTTGAATGATCCGAGCCCAAAGTGGAAGAATGGCCAAAGAAGAGGTTACCTGAAGTTATTAGACGGTTTAAGAGACGCCAGAGAATGTGCCAGCTCTGCATCATCAGGGAGCAGGAAAGAATTCCAAGAAGCATTGTTTTTAGGAAAGTGGACTATGGGGAAGGAAGGTGCATTCTCTGCTTTAGGTACAACAAATGCAGGGGAGTTCAAGGACTGCTGGTTTGGTGCAGAACATTGCAGTTCATGTTGAATCTTCTTTGTCTTATCAGAGAAGTGAGCTGAGAAGTCCTCCTCACTGGGGCAGGAGGTCACGAATGCTGATATATGGTTTGTAGAGTGAGTAGCTTGTTATTTGATCATTTCAAATAATTTCTCCGGTCTGTTTTTAGCGATGTCAAGCAGGGTCCTGAAGTGATCTGATTTAGCACTGCAAATGTGTTTGTTGTATGCACTTCTCAACCTCCTTAACTGATTGAGGCTTGCAGTGGAGGGAGAGTTTCTCTTTAGTCTCTCAGAAAGCCAAAGTTTGTGATGTTCCTCATTGGATTGGATGTGGGTTTGGATTGTTTGATCGGAATCCTTTTGAGTTGCTGGGGTGCGCGAGAGTCAAAAATACTTGACATGGAATTGATGTAGTTATCCGTAAGGTCGTCCACGTTAGACATATTAGGGGGAGGCTGAAGCAGATTCTTGCTAATGGTAGTTAGATTATTGATGTTGATGTCTCTCAGAACCAGCTGTTTGGTTTTAAGCAGTTGTCCTTGTCTGAGCAGGACCTTTTCCATGATGTGTAATGAGATTTGGTGATGATCCGACCAATCACAGGGTATAATGTAATTGAGAAGTATAATGTTGTCTCTAGCTATGGTAAGGTCAAGGGTAGCACCCTTATTGTGGGTGAGTGCATTGCAGGCCTGGATGAGGTTGAGGTTTGCATAGAAAAGCCCTAAAAGAGCATAATAGTGGATCATTTGTGTCGTTCCACTGAAGGTTAAAATCCCCAATTAAGATATGGCTAGTGTGAAGGTCCACACATAAGGAAATGGACTCCATAATTTGCTCTATGAAGAGGAGAATGTCACCAGGTGGATGATATATCGTATGGAGCAAACAGACAATCTTGCCATTGTTCCAGATTTCGGTGACTATGTGTTCACAGGAGGACATCAGCACCATTGGAGCCTATTTTACTATGAGGCTGGAGCGATGGAGGCAGGCAATGCCCCATCCTGTTTTAACTAATCTATCACATCTGATGTCATAATCAGGAGGGATTAAGATGTCAAGCATGTGGAGGAGGAGTCCTTGAGCCAAGTTTCAGTAAGGATCAGGAGGTTAAATCGTTGACAGATAATGAGTTCAGAGATATCAGCAGCATGTTTCACAGCTGATCTGCAGTTGAGAAGCATCGATTTGATATGAGAGATGGTAGTGACCGCTTCTGGTTGAGACGTGGTGATCTGAAAAAGGTTAGCACTATTCACATATCTGAGGTTAACACTGGGTTCTCTACCAGGGCTGGAAGAGATAGTTGGTATGTTAACTGGTCAGCCAGAGAAGGCTCACCAATAGCCATTGTACGTAAACAGAAGTGCGTGCATGTCCTCATCCAGCAACTGAGGTGAGAACCTAAGGGGCCGGGCATGGGCAGTGTGGGATAGTGAGAAAGAACGTAACCTCCCTGCAGTGTTTAACATTAGATGGAAGAGTAGGTAGATCAAAACCGCAGGAGGGAAGGAATTTGCAAAACATTTCCATCTTCAGGGAGAAGTGTAGGAAGGTCTGCAAGTTATTCTTTGACAGTAAGGAGATCATGCTTGAGGTCAGCCATTTTCTCCTCAAAGAATGGGAGACTAACATAATCAGTGTCTAGCCTAGAGTGAGATAATGTAGGGTGTCCTTTAGGTAGAAGGGAGTTGGAAGATATACACTCTGCATCATCCCAATTGCAGGGGGAGACCATAGTCCGCTGGAGTTCAGGAATATTAACCCCTAGGGGGAGGAATTGCATAGATGACGTCCGGGTTCAATGAAAGGGGTCAAAGAGAGAACCCTAGAGGCAGATAAGTGGAAGGTAAGTTGAGTTTAGCCTGTGAGATGGGGGAAGATATAGGATAGGAGATAGGAAGGTGAGGGCTGATAGGTGAGGTACTGGGGTAAACAATTGAGTGCAGAGTAGCGCCTGTAACACTAAGATTGGTGTTACAGGCGCTTTGGGTTGTACAATGAGGGCTAACAGAGTAGGGTTTGAGATTAATACACTCATCCACCGCATCCGGGATGTCATTTGAGTGGAGATTGGGAGCAGAGTAGGAGCACTAAGATTAGTGTTACAGGCACTTTGAGTTAGATAATCCAGGATAACAGGGTAGGGTTTGTAAGTATTACACTCATCCACCATGCCGTGAAATGTAACTGACTAGTACATAGTGAGTGAGGGGGAAGGGATGGAAACAAAGTGGGAGGGAACAGAAGATTCCTCAGTTGAGGGTAAACTCATATGATGTAGACTAGAATTAGTTTTATTATGTGAATTTTGAATCTTCATAAAGCTTATGTCAAAGCGAATAAGATTCAAGTCGGAGGCTTGAATAAGGACGTTGCCATTATTATAGAGAGATATGGTCAGATCATCATTGAGGACTGGAGAAGGTAATATGACTATTCGGAAGCAGTGGGGGGTTTTGCAACAAAGCGTAGCAGTTAGGGCTCTTCTCCACTGGGCTCTTCTGGATGTGTAGAACATAATGTCTGTAACCACTAAACCCTTTGACGAGCAGAAATAGGTTTCAGAGATAAGCGTTTCAGGACAATGTTTGAGTAGCTTGTGTTTAAAGGACTTAGCAGCTTTCTTCGATAGGTTGTGGGGGGTCGTCAATCTTAAACGCATTAAGGCCTACCAGAGCCAGTTGGTCAGATGCTCTAGTATGCACATCAGGGGAGAAAAAAAAATCACATCCCTATATGGTTAAGGTCCCCATAAGCGATTTGCAGTCAACCAAATTGTAAGTGTGCAATATTCCATTCAAGTGTTCCAAATTCGACAGAGCGAAGCTAAAGAATGCACTGTTCGTTATAAATATGACACCGGTGGTTAGTGAATTATTACACTCTTAGGTAAAAGCTGACCATGGTTACTTGTTGCAGCAGAAAATGTCAAGATGGCTGCTTTCCATGTAGAACAGAAGGGAAGTCCTACTTTTCTTTCTCTACTCCTGCCCATTGAAGTACATAGTACCTTGTCACAGCCAGACTATTCCAAGATGGCCACACCGTAAATAGATCAGGAAAGTCCTATCTTTGTTTCTCTAGTCCCAAGCCCACAGAAGGGAAAACTGCCTTTCTTTCTCTACTCCTGCCAATTGGAGTACATAGTACCTTGTTGCAGACAGACTATTCCAAGATGGCAGTACCGTAAGTAGATCAGGAAAGTGCAATCTTTGTTTCTCTGGCCCCAAGCAATTTGGGTTGAAACGAAGGTCCTTAGTCTAGTGGTGGGAAAGCTAATATGAGTTAGTGATCTTTAAAGAGCCCACAAACAACAAAAGAAATGTAAATATCACACAGAACAGTCCAGAAGCCAATTGCAAGGGGAAAAGTCACCCAGAATAAACAAATATGCTCCTCCTTGAGCAAGGGGCCGCAGTTGAACAGCAATGACCCGGGTCTGCCTAGGAGTCGTACTGGTGCTAGTGAAACAATGTAGAGGGACGCGTGTACCCTCTAACTCCTCCTCACGGTAGCCACACTTATATAAACACACAGATTGTATTACTATTATTAAATTTATATATTTTAGTTTATATTATATATATATTTTTTTACATTTACTACTGCAGCGGTCCCGCCAAGCATATTGATGCCTCTCCACCGCCAGGGAACAGCGGTTCCTAGCTTCTGGTCGGTCTGACTGTCCGACTCATTATTGGGCGTTTGGGAGACCCCCACCGCTGCACCTCCACAAGTGTAGCGGTCCGTGGAAAGCCAGACTTGTAATTGGGGCCCAAGTACTATCCTATCAATTGTTGAGAGAAATGTGGAAACTGGACATGCTTAGATAATTCACTGATTAGGATGGAAAAAACACTTCAGTACTCTCAAAAGGTGTCCCTGAAATCCTGGTTTAAATGTATACAATTCTTTACTCTGCATAGATCCCATTTAAACCACAGAAAATATACTGCGGTCAAGCCACATTACCCAGTTAAGGTTAAACATATGCTGTTGAATTGTCCCAGATGATTCCTTTTCCAGGCAGTAATGATAGATACCTTAACTCAACTACTTGTCCGATGGTCTTGGCCAGTTTTGGAGAATGCATGTTACAACTGTTCAAAAGGCCAGAGAAGGACATAGTAACACCTACACTTGTTTGTCCTACATTGCTGGATGCTAAGAGGGAATTGACTCCCTGACAGTAAGACCCTAAGTGCCCCTACCCCTATATAGTTGGAGGAGTGAAGTGATCTTCTGGACAAAAGCTGTATATTCTGCCTTACACTGAAAGGAATGTAAGGGCTTACATACATTCTTAACTGCTCTTTAGAATGATCACAAGCCTCTATAAAGTGATTTGTTTTTAATGGTCAGTGAACCGTAGTTCAGATTAGATCACAGACGTATTGTGCTTGTTATCCGTGAGATGGCATTCAGCAACTGTATGTCCTACATTGTGTCACACGTTCCATGCAAATATCAATGGAGAGTCAGAGCTCAGGATCGGCTTGATCAACTTATTGGGGATGAGTTTGCTTCAATTATTAATTCTCTTTATCTTTTTTCTATTTAATGCAGGTCGTTGATATTCAATCTACTACACTTCCTGTGGTATTCAAATTGTTACTGATGAGCAGACCATTGAAAGCCATCTCTATTGCCTTCACTGTGGTATGTTTGCCAGATGTGGCAATAACGTATATATGTTTTAAAACGTTATGATTTAAGAACAAGGATGACAGCAGAAGACATAAGGCTCCATTTATGCCCCACAATTAGTTTATGCCACGTGTCCCTGACCCCTTGTGACAAGTCAGTGGTGGGTGGCAATAGTTGTTAAAGTGTACCAAAAAAAATCAGCAATTATGATGACAAGAAGGCTCAACAGGTTATGCACTCACTGCTTACATCTGCAGCTGTTTGGAAACCATAGCATAGAGTCCTGGCAGGGCCAACACAGCCCTTCGGCTTTTAGAGTCAATTCTTGAGTGCCCATTCATACACTGGGTAATGGTCCATCTGGTTATTTACAGCACTTAAAATTAGCCATGACAGGGAGTTAAAGCATTACGTTAAAACAACGGATTATGTCAAACAGGAACGAAGGGTAAAATGCGGAACTTTAAATACGGTCCCATCTGCCCCTTACATTTTTCTTTCAGTGCTGTGGAACAGAGAAAATATTACGAAAATAGGATATGAACCATGGTAAATGGGAAACACGTTTGGAGGAGAGGTCTTGAGGCTAAGTGGAAGATGTCGAGGCAAAAGAGCTGCCTTTTTATTCCACTTCGTCCTCCTCTTTCGCAATTATGTGCTGTACTGATGCATTATTTCCCTCTGCCTATGTTCCGCTATTTGCCAAAAATTCGGAGTACCAGGGAAGGGGTTTGGCATGCAGGAGAAGGTATAAAGATATCTTTTCTTTACGTTATACAAAAATAGCGCTGTCGATTATCTCGACTTGCTACCCGTGCCAATATAGTACTGAGCTTTTGCATTACGATGTGAACACTATATGGCTCAGTGCGCATTCGCTGACATTTACCTATGTTTACATGTGCATGTTCAAATCAAGCAAGATAATAATAATACACCACGGAAACCTGCCAAACGTCCGCCTAAAAGAAATATACACTTCAGGAAGGCCCCGGCGTACCTATAAAGCTATAATAAAGTTGAGACAAAGAGGGGGGGGCTCCCTCATTCACACCTGCCTCATTTATACCTGACTCCTACCTCAGAATTGTAAGCGTGCAAATCAGCGGTTCGGTGTGTGTTCTGAGCAAAGCCAGCTGAGAGCACCAACTCTGCAAATCTCGAGGCCCTGCGGTTCTCTTTGCCGCTACCAGCGCCCGTGTCGCAGGCCGCTTTCCATAGAAACGTCACGTGTTATCGCGCAATTAACGGTGCACCGGATGCGGAAGCACCCACATAGCACATTTGTGACCACACGTATTGTGCTCTCGTGCACGTGCTTGCGTCAGCTGGGCGACTTCATAATTGGAAGACAGCAGGCAGCCAATTACAAAGCAGCTCGGCCCAGTTTATGAGGAGCAGTAGACCGACCCTAAGTGAACGGACATGGCCTTTCAGATCTAATTCTGAAAGTATTCCTTCCGTTCACTATAAAACATGCAGTCTACCTGGAGCCTGTCACTTTCCTTTCAGTGGCATTCTCCCTCCCACAAGTAAATTGAGAGCCAGGCACTTGCTTAGGAACGAACTCTTGGTAGGCGACTGGTAAAATGACTAGTAGCAGCAGGCAGGGCCCCTTCGAACCCACTGAAACCGGTGCCACTGCACTGACTGCATCCGTTATAGGTACGCCCTTGTGCACATACTCTCTAAAAGAATGAAGGAGGAATCTGCAAATACACATTTATCTCGTGGGAATTCAACATTTAAGTGTAGCGAACCTGATATATAGGGTGTGTTTATAAGAACAAAAATTAAATTTCGGAAAATATGCCATGATGCTCAATTGCAACCAGCGAAGCCTATACTTTCGGAGGCAAAAGGTACAGTGGGAATATGGAATACATTAGAAAACCATGCCCATCAAAGTTACCATCTTGCACAAAATTAGATATCTAATTCCCGCCTACACTCAGTAGTGTAAGTGAACGTGCAGCACCTTGACAACCTCATAGTTTCTTATTAGCATTACGCATATGTAGGCAACAATGAAGTGGTACACTAGTCTTTATTGACATGAAATTACCACCAACTGAGCATTTCCATTACAATCATCTCAATGTACTTCCCATAGATTTAAACACACTACCGCTTTAGCCAACACCTATAAAACTGATCCAGCAATCGGGTACTAATACATTTTCATAGACCAGGCCCAAATTCTTTACCCAACACGTCCCTTCAAGCTTGGTGAGTGAAATACTGAATTTACCAAACTCCAATTTGTATCATCTTCTCAGCATAATATTTATGACGATGCCACCAATGCAATCTTTATTTAAATTGACAGGGTTTGGCAAACTAATAACTGCTTATATTGTACTTTTTAATCATGAATAAACACCTCTAATAAAGATAAACTCATTTATATATTTTATAATGATTTATCTAAATAATATGAAAATGCTTATCAATACCAAATACTTTATAAATGTCATAGACCACGAGAAACAAAAATAGAGAAATAACAATTGATTGCATCTCAATAACTGTGAGTAAAGGAGTGAAAAGTTTCTCAGACACTATACATTGGCAAATGTTAATGTAAATTTAGTTTTCTGTCTATACTAAGCCAATAGGAAATAGGAAAACTACTCTATGGCCATGAGAGCAGTAAGGCCCCTCAAGAAGATTTGGAGAGGCAAAGACTAAGGGCCAGATGTAGGTAATCTCAATTTACCTATTCTTAAATACCGAATCATACCGATTCGGTATTTTAGAATAGGTAAATGCTATGTAGGTAATATTTCTTTAAAAATTACCGAATCAGTAAGTTTTGGTAATTACCGAATCGGTATTTACTGATTCGGTAATTGCCATTCATTCCTATGGGCCTCCAGGCCCATAGGAATGAATGGCAATTACCGAATCGGTAAATACTGATTCGGTAAAAGGGGGAAAACATTGAAGAGTGGCAGGGTGTCACTGTGACACCCTGTTGCACCCCTCAATTGTGTATGGGTGCACATGTGGCACACATAGTCTGCCACATCGCACTGTTGGAAAAGCAAAAAAAATGCTTTTTCAAAGGTTTTCATTATTTACCACCAACTTGTAGTTGGTGGTAAATAACGAATCCTTAACTGAGGAATGCACCAACTTGAGTGCTCTCTACATCCTGGATTCTGTAATTTACCGAATTGGTATGTTAAGAATTCGGTATTTTACTGAATCCTTAAATTACTGATTTAGTAAAATACCGAATCCTAAAAAAAAATGCCACCTACATCTAAAAAGCCCAATACCGGTTGGTAACGGCCGAAATTCGGTAATTTCGGCCGTTACCGACCGGTATTGGGTGACCTACATCTGGCCCTAAGTCAGGAATCAGCAGACAGGAACAGCCAGCTCAAGAATAGGAAACAGCAACACAAGCCTCTCCTCTCACAGGTAGGAAACACGCACCAACGTCTACACAACCCATCCCACGAGAACCACAATTATACTCTAAAACCCAAAAGACCAACCGACAATTGTGTCAGAACAGACAATTTCTCCTCATTTGATTGGTTAGGGAAGGGGGTGTACTGTCACATCACTCTCGTCATGTCTTTTTAGCGGAGGGATTTCTTTGTTCATTTTACATCTTATCAACTTCCAGCCCATGAAATACAAATTTGAGCCGCTGTTATAGTACACATATCCTCCATCCCGTTGATGTAACAACTTTCTTGCCACGTTTGTCCATTTGCTCCATTTTTCGAAGGAAGTGTTCCTCCTTTCGATGATTAATTTATTTCTTCATGCAAATTCTTGGCAAGCACGAAGGACCCGTGAAGGACATTTGTCTTCCACCTTCCCCTTCTCGCTCAGAATTAAACCTCATTTTTTTCTTTTATTAACCCAAACGTTTCCTGCAGGGCAGATAACCATACTTCTCGGAAAACAAACACAGTCATTATTAATCACTTATAATGCTTTCCAGTACACACCCACCCTGTGTTGCATCTACCCATGTCCAACCCATGTTAATATTATTTACCTAGCAAATGTTAATAAAGGTAACTAGACACAATATAAAAAAAATAGAATGGACAGAATATCGAATTCAAAATATAGAATGGACATAATATCGAATGGACATAATATAGTGGTTAATAATATCGACATGCAGGTAAGTAATATCACTGTCAAAATATCGAAGTACATAATATAGGCATTAAAATAACGAATTTTTAACAATATCCAATTTTTTTAAAGTGTTTTGTATGTCAGTATACGTGTTAAAAGTGTATATTATTTTTTTAATGTATGTTTAATTTTTTTAAAGTTAAGAAATTAATGTAAAATAATTTTTGCGTATTTTACTTTCGTAGCGGGTTGTGGGTTTATAGGGGAATAGGTTGGGAAGTAATTTAATTATAATATATTTGTTTTAAATTAATTAAAATTTATTAAATATATGTTAATTAATTATGTAATTTAATTTGTAGCAGGTTGTGGGTTTATAAGGGAATAGGGTTGGAAGTCATTTAATTTCAATTAATTAATTAAATATTTCCTTAATTGATAAATTACTATTTAATAATTTATACTGGTAATTAGGTTAATTAATTTGTTATTAATTAAAAATAATTTAACTAATAACAATCATTAATTAATTGATAATTATGTTAATTGTGTTAAAAATAATGAATTAGTAATTAAAAAGATATTAATTATTAACATTTTCTAACTGTTAATTGTGTATATTTTTAGGACTGGGTTCAGGGTTGATAGGGGAGTAGGGTGGGAAGTAATTTAATTTTAATGAAATGTTATAATAATTTAAAATTAATATTTATTAAAAGTTATTTTATAATGTTCATTATGTAAATTCATTTAGATTTGATAATTATGAATTTGATTGCTAATTGTTATTAAATAATTAATAGTTAATTTATTATGTTAAATTATTAATAATTTTGTATATTGGAGGTGACGCTTATAGGGGAACATGGTGGGAGGTTAATTAATTTAGAAAAATTAATGAATTTTTTAATTAATGTTGATCAAATTGATTGAGTGGGAATTTGAAAATATTCCTATTCCTATCCGCAATCCAACACTTTTCCTACTGTTCCACTCTGCATGCCTTTCCGTGGCGGCATTGCCGCTACGGAAAGGCATTGTTAAACGCCCATTGTAATACGGCTGACGGTGTCTGATAGACACCGCCACCATATATAACCTTTTCCGCCCCGGTCGCAAGGCGACCACAGTGAAAAAGCTCCGGACGGTCTTTCCGTCTGCCGCTGACCCCCCCGCCATGCTAATATGGCGGGAGTCATTCCGGCACAAATGGCGGGGGCCATCCGCCCGCCATCCTAATGTGCCCCTATATTTTAACTAATCATATTTTGTCTTCGATATTTTTGTACTTACCTGTTTGTAGATAGGGAGACGATATTTTGTATTTCGATATTTTGGCGTCGATATTATGTCCATTCTATATTTTGGTCGTCGATATTATGTCAGTGATCTGTTAATGAATGCATTAAAGCAGCATTAGTCCTTTTACTTTACATTAGTCAAAAGCATTTGTGTCCTACTCCAGTGCTTTAGTTCGCACTTGTGCAGTGGCATTTTCCCTCATGTTAGGCCCTTTTTTGCATACTTTTTTCACACCACACAGCTAATAAGTGTTACTGAGGGTTCAATTCGAGCAGGTTTCCATTTCGCGAAAACCCTGCTCCCTCAAACCCCCCTTTGATGGCATCTTTGAGCCCTCACCAATATACCCACCAATACAAATGATCACTTTTAGAAAGCAGTTCTCTCTCGTTTCATCATTATTCTGTCTAAATCTTTAATAATTTCATATTAAATCCTTTCCTGTCCTCTAATTCTATCTCTTTCTCTTTCTTGCTTTTCGTTTAACATCAGGTGACTTTCTTACACTTACAACACTTATATATCAGATAAATCATTAGCATCACTGTAGCCACTGCAAGGATTGGTGTTAGTATTCTTCCTAATACACTTTTCCCAAAGGTAGCAAACCAATTACCCATAGAGGAGAATCCCTTACCAAGCTTCTCCCAAACACCGTCAACCTTCAGTTCAGCCAAATCTTATGGAAGATTCGTAATATTTTAGATATACCCCTGTAGACTCTTACTTTTTTCAAGGATATATGTGCAACATTGTTGCATTTTCAACATATTGCAGACTCCACCCTCTTTAGCCAACGGTACATCAAGGGCAAGTCAATTTTGTAAAACCATAGACCTGATCGCAACTATTTCAGTATCACTCATCAAAAACCCACCAGCACTGTCTGTTGATAAATGATTAACCACTATGAACAATTTTCTAATTTTATGTGAATTTAGAATAACTCCAACTGAGGGTATCAATGTTCCAAAAATATCTCCCACAATTTCTGAAAAACTTGCTCCCCTTTTTCTACGTGTTAATTCATTCTTTACTTCATTGATCCCATAATTTTGGTCAGGTGATAAACCTTAGGGAAAACTATGGCCATATTACAACATCCATACCAATGGGCAGGCAACCTATAGTAGGCATTCTTACCACACACATAATAGATTCCTGGAAAGACAGGATCAGTTCCTCCTCTTATTCCCCATACTAACATAATTTGGAAAACAACATCACATTCACTAGAACCAATGAAATAGTTGTTAAATTCAGTCTAAGCAAGTTAAGCTTCCCTCTATGATGCCAATCCAGGGTCATGGCAGTGAATGTCTCGCCCTTTTTATAATACCCTTCTCTATAGGCCCATGGAGGTACATGAGAGTTTTGCTCAGCAGCTTTTCTCTTAGAATCTTGCCTTCTATCCTCTACCATGTTAATGAATTGTATTTTTTCAAACCGCAAGCTACAGGTTAGATTATTACTATGGGTGTCTACTGTATCTATGGACTTTGTTGAATGAAAGAATTCCCCCTTAAACCCTGCATCTTTAGCACTACTTCCCTATTCATGTTCTTTCTAATGGGATTTCTGAAAATACTAAATCCATGTTAGAATAATGATATTGTAAGCTACCCTTCTCATGGAAAAGACTGGTTAGGACACTATAAGACACTCCATATGTTAAAGGTAGGTGATGCTAAGTCACTCCCTCTGAGACCGACAATGGTAATTGCATGCACACATAGTAGTCTCTCACATCTATCATGCCCACATTTTCATACAAAAGCTTAGTAACAACATGTAACGAAAAATCATTCATTGATTTATCTTGATGATAAATGCTGTCATCTACCATCCTCTCTATATTAGTATGTGAGACATCTTTAAGAGTTTTAGAATCTACTTTCACACTCTTCACACTGTTAGTATTATTATTTCCGTTAGTTAACATGAAGACATGCACAATAACAATCAGTGTTAATCACACCAACATTAGTACTAGAATACTAAAGAAGTAAGCATTACTACATATACGTTTAAATCTAGAATGTTGATATCCAGTCTCTGTTGTATCTGCCATTTCTAGAAGTTTTTTGATCAATTCAAGAAAACTAAAAAAATTAAAAACTGAGAAAAACTATTAAACTATCCAAAGTAGTGTATCCATACACTTTAAGCTTCTTTCTTCACCCCCTCTTTTCGTTTTTATATTTTCCCAATCTTTTAATTACATTTCTGCTTCAGTTCTTTGCACTTCTCTGAATGACTTTCACATTTCTGCACCCTTAATTTACACAGTTCTTTTAGGGTGGCTCATAACCGTTTGCATTACTCAGTTCTGCACCAGCTTTTTCTATGTTTTGTTCTGTGTGCTCAATTTCTTCCAATATGTCCATTCAGGTGCTGTGTATTTCTCGTTTGGATCTCTTGCTCTTTTTGTTTTCCGAACTGTATCTTCTTCCAACTTACTCTGTTCAGTCTGGCTTGATGCTTCTACTATCGTGTCTGGTGTTTTCTTCTTCAGAGTGTATTTCAGTCTTTTCACTCCCTTTGGCCATACATCACCCTTTCTGGTTTTCTTAACTTTCGAAGTTTCCTCTGTTTCAGTGTCAAGTACATAACTCCCTTTATTTGATTCTTTTCTTTGTCGAACTTTCTCTTGATTTTCGTTCAATACTTCTCTATCATTGACTTCAATAGCAGTCTTACAAGACCCAATAGCTGGTGCCATTATTTATTCGACTTTGTTCAGGTTCACCCTCATATTCAACAGGTTCAGGATCTGCAGCTTCAGGCTCTGTGTCTTCAGGCTCTGAAACTTCTCTCTCTGCTTGACTTTCTGCCTGTTGCTGTTCTTCCTCTCCCAGTCTTTCAAGTGGACTTGGGACTCTTCTTCTATGGCTTGCGTGTATCCAGTTCGGCAAACCACCAAACTTCACTGCCGTCGTTGTCACCAGTATTACCTGGTATGGCCCATGCCAACGAGGCTCCAAACACGACTTTCTTACATGCTGCTGCACCAGATCCACTCGCCTGGACTTAAATAATGTGCTTGCTCTTGCTGTGTTGTGGTTGCAACTTCTTCAACCTAATGAGACACCAAAAGCACAACATCAACCAGTCCTTTGCAATATTCGAGCACTAGATCATCAGCAATATTCATCAGTTGATTGCTGATATATTCGTCTGTATCATTGCTCTCCCCATTATGACTCTGTGGGTGATAGTCTAGTCTTTTTTTTATCAAGAATGCTTCTCAGACTCATAAATACCAGAGGTGCTGTGGCTTTTGATAGTCCGGATGTAATAGTGCCATTAATTTGCTCGACCACACCTGAGGCTATAGGCACAATGCAGCTTTTGTTTAATTTGTAATGCTGCGCTAATCATCAGAATTATTTCATTATTAAAATGTGTACCTCTATCAGTTTCTAAAGAGACTGGAAATCCAAATCTAGGAATGATCTCTATCCAAAGCAATTTAGCAATTGTTAAACTATCATTTCTTCTTGTTGAATAGGCTTCCACCCAACAAGAAAACAGACAAACCACAAGCAATACATATTTCAGTCCTTTACAAGGAAGGAGCTCTATAAAGTCAGCCTGTAACCGAGTAAATGATCCTCCTGCTTTTCAAATTTTTCCCCAACTAAAAACAGTCTTTCTCCCCGGATGTTGCTGCTGGCAAACTATGCATCTCTGGCAAAGACTCTGTGCAATGACCCTGAACTTAGGGTTATACCATGACTGTTTAAGAGTCTATTTATGGCATCCCTTCCCACATGTGTCAATCTATGGTATATCCTGGCCAAAGTAGGCATTCTGGCATTACTGGCCTACCATCTGTACATACCCACACTTCATCCTCAACTCTTCCTGTACAACCTGATCTAATTCAAATTCTTTTTCTTCCTCACTGGCCTCTTCTCGCAACGGTCTAATTTCCTCCCATGTCTCTACAGAAGAGAACATCAAGTGACAATTTGTATTCTTTTTCTCTGTCCCTTTGTTGATTGAAATTGAATTTTGTGCATCGAAACAAGCCATTTGGTATGTGTATCTGTTTCCACTGGTCACATAATCATTTCCTGATTGATGTGCCGGACATGTGGCCACTGCAATCTTTTTGAGCAATTGTAATCCATCCAGCAAATCTTTTACATCTTTGCTATTTCTGATCCAAGATCCTGAAGAAGTCAGGAACCCATGTTGCATCCACAATTGTCCAAACTCAAGCACCACCCCAAACCCATACTGACTATCCGTAAATAAGGTTACTCTAAACATTTTGCCAATTATGCAAGCCCTGGTCAATGTAACCTATTCCTAAATTTGTGGGAATTTACCCCTCTTAGAGAAGATGCTTCAAGATCCATGGCCACTCTACACACAGCATAAGAAGCACGCAATGCACCGCTTTTATCCCTCAAACAAGAACCAACTACAAACATCGCCCAATCTGATTCTGGCAATGGTGTAGCTTTTATATCAGGCCTTGGTTTGGTGCACACCTCTGTGACATCCAAACAATCATGATCTGCTTCATACATTACTTCTTCACAACTTGTACTTGGCAACAAAGTTGCTGGGTTCAGTGTCGTGCATCTTGTTACTGTCACATTTTCAGCACCCAAGATCACTCTTTCATATCTAGTCAGGCGACTACTCATGAGAAGGTGTTTTCTCATCCTTGTCAGCAAAATTTCAACAAAATGTGGCACATGCACTTTCACTGGATGTCCGATCACAAATGATTTACTCTGCTCCAGACTCACACAAGTAGCAGCCACCACTTTCAAACATCCTGGCAATGCTAGAGCCACTGAGTCCAAAATAGCAGAGAAATATAACACTAGACAACGTGCTATTTCATGTGTCTGCGTGAAAACTAAAAGTGCACATCCATCTTTCTCATAACAGAACAACGCAAAATCTTTACAAAAATCCGGCATTCCGGATGCAGGTGCTCGACAATGATTGTCTCGCAACTCAATAAAAGCCTTCATGCTTTCTTCATCCAATTGTATTGGATCGACTACATCTTTGTGAGTCAATCTCTTTTATGGCTTGGCTATCAGTGAGAAACTACTGATCCACTGTCTGCAGGATCCAACCATACCCAGAAACATTCAAACTTCTTTCTGTGTTCTGGGAGGACCCATTTGCAAGATCAAAGCAATATGATCTTGTGATACTTTCCTGACTCCTTTCTCAATTTTGTGTCCCAAATATTGAACATTTTTCTAGCAAAATTGTAATTTCGCTGGTGACACTTTATGCCCACCTACTGCCAAATGGTTCAGTAGAGCAATTGTTTATGTCACACATGACTCTCGTGTCCTTGATGCCACCAATAGACTATCAATGTATTGCACTAATACTGAATCTTCTGGCATTACCAGTGACTCCAGACACTTTTTCAGTATCTGATTGAAAATTGAAGGACTCTCTGGGTACCTTGGAGGAACTCGGCACACTGCCTCAAACACGATCTCCTAACCGGAAAGGAAAAAGATAATGGCTATCCAGATGTAAGGGTAGCGAGAAAAATGCTTGGCACAAATCAATCACTGTGAACATTTCTGCATCAAATGAATTTGATAAAGAATCACTGCT
Organism: Lissotriton vulgaris; assembly: GCF_964263255.1. Classification (NCBI taxonomy): domain Eukaryota; kingdom Metazoa; phylum Chordata; class Amphibia; order Caudata; family Salamandridae; genus Lissotriton; species Lissotriton vulgaris. The sequence continues at coordinate 1,887,266,158 of NC_141687.1, read as the reverse complement.
GGGTTTGGCACTATTGGACAACAGGGTACCACAACCTTATTAACTTTCCTCCGGTCTTACATGATTCTTTATTTGCCACTTGATTTCTTCATTCCCATAATAGGTGAATTACAAGGACTCCCGAATATCTCATTCAGAATACCCTGTTCAATCATTTGCTCAATTATAGGAGTAACTACTGCAATAGTCTCGGTACTCATTTTATACTGTGGGGTTTTTGATAATTCTGCTCCTTGTTTGACTGAAATTTGAATAGGATCAACTCCCTTCATCAATCCAATGTCTTTCCCTCTAAAATCCCACACATCAGTCATCACTGTATCTCTCTATTCAACAGGAAAATCCTTCTCTGTAAATAAAGGATATAAATAATTCACTTCTGTCCCTTGTCTTGCTAACATCACCTTGAAAGCAACATCCTCATTTATCATTTGAAAAGCAATGTCATCTGGTGAACAATAGATGGTGCAAATCATTTTACACAGCAAGTCTCTACTTACCGGACTTGTGTCACACACCACAAACCAATGCAAATCTCTAAATTCTCCAATGTGAACCATCATTGGTTTGGTCACTGCAGTTTTATTAAGCTTATTCGAGACTCCTACAACTTGGATAGTTTCTCCAGAGAGAAGTAGGTTAGAAATTTCTGCTGCTATCACGGTAGAACGGGTATCACCAGTGTCCACAAGGAATGTAATATTATTACCTTCCACTTTCCCATCCACAAAAGGACCAGATTGATATACCTCTAGAGATGCGCCAATCATCCACTCTCCCTCCCCCCTCAGGCACCGTCATTGAGATGAATTTGAATCACCCTCAGGACACTGTAACAAGTATTGTGAAACCATTTGTAAATTTTGATTCTTACCAACTTGTTTACCCGCATGAAGTCCAGCTCTCGCACTGTATCATTGTACCTCAGCTTCACATTACTAGGCATGGGAGCTTGAGACACCTGTACCTGATGTACCTGCTTTGCCTGTGGTGTGGCTAACTGTTGCTGCTGCAGCTGTTGTTGATTCATAACCTTTTCCACACTCATGACGAGCCCAGCTCGTCATGGAGCAGGGCGCTCGCACGCTGATGACGAGCTGGGCTTGTCATGGATAAAGGAAAATAGCAATTCCCAGCACAGCAGGGGAAAACGCCTAGCAGCCAAGGTGTTAACCACCTCATTCTGCAACTGTGGATTGAAATTTTGAACCAATCCATTATTTCCTAAAAAGAACTTACACTCGTCCTTCCAATGTCCCATCTTTCCGCATGCATGACAAGGATATTTCTTTTTCATCTCTTCTCTGTTATTTTTACCTTTGCCTGTCCCCTGAATCTGCACTTGAACACCACCATTTGGTACAACATTCATATAATGCACCTGACCATTTTGAAAGTTCTGATTCTCCCCTCACCTGTTTAAGAATAATCAACAAAATTCCCATTCTTCTGCTGAACTGCTTTCACCTGTGCCCTCATCATTTTCTCTTTCAATTTCTAATGTCTTGACTCAATGTTGTCACTAAAATATTATGCATATCTCAGAATTTCATCTACGTCTTGTTTTGCCAACAAATCAGATGCTGCTTAATCATATTACTAATCTCTGGTTTCAATCCAAACACAAACTTGTACACAAGATGTCTCATTTCTTCGTCAGCTATGCTCTCAAAACCACTATATTGTTTAAACACCTCTAAAAAGTCTCTCATAATAAGCATGTACTGGGGGTGTGGCCAAGATGGCGGCTCTGTAGGACGAGAAACACTGTCCCTCCGGCTCCCCCGTTCCTTAGAGTTGTATTTGCCCAATCCCCCGGTCTCCCTATAGCTGAACACGGGCTATAATCCACTTGCACTTCCTCCGGTGCAGCTTAAGAGGATTCTACCTGGCGCTTTGGTGCTCCTGACGTGGTGCTTGATGGAGAAGAGCCGGAGCCGAGGCGGGGGAGACGGCGGACGCGGCCATGCTCCTGGTGAGGTCGAAGAGAGCTCGGTGGCTGCGCTGCTTCAACGCGCCTCGGAGCTCACACCAGAGTCGAATACTGCCTGGAGAACCTGCTACAGACTACAGAGGACAAAGCTGCTTGCAAGCTGCGAGGGTACGGTGGTGGTCCTATGAGAGGTATGTGGGTCACCCTCCATTTTGTTTAACGACCTGCCGTGGCGGAGCCTCCTTGCTGACGCCTGGTGTGCTTAATGCTTTGCGACTCAGAGCACGGACCGGGGAGCACACACGACTAGATGACCTGCTCTGCCCAGAGTGGGGACTGTAACCCACCACGAGACACAAACACTGTACTTGCCTGGGAAGGGCCTGCTGTGCACCCGCCATTTTGTCGCTGGGCCTACGCACTAGAGACTATCGAACCCGGGACCCGGGATCCCCATCCACGATTCCCTATCGAGAAACTTTATCACCAGACCATACTGCTTGACGCTGGTACTCACACCCATCGCCGCTGCAGACTATCAGGTGCCTGCCGTGCCCATCAGCTAGACACTCAGTGAGTGAGGCCTGCTAACCCCTTGCCATGCCGCATGACTTTGCCTGATGCCTGCTGGACATCACAGCTATAGCTTTCGAGGACTGGCGAGAGCACAGCGGTGCATCGCTCCTTTCTTCCCAGCGGCGTCTGCTCTCACTGCAGGACCAGCGTTCCACATGTTATCCGGCTGCCGACGAAAGCTGCCCTAAAAGTCCAGTGCAGCCGTGCGCGTGCAGAAGTGCCCAATGAAGTAGCGGTCATCTGGTACAACCCTCGTGGACCAATTAACAAGGGCCAGTCACAGAGGGTTCACGACTGCCTCCTGAGTGCCTCCTGAGTGGGCAAGTGTTTCTCCCTGGGGAAGGACAACGCACAACCCGTACACCCCTACATGAGTGGTCTCCCATTGATACCCATGCCAATCTCTGACCTGGCTGAAGACCGCGACCATCATAGCCCTCTCCATGTGCCGCTTTGCAAGGTGAGAGCGAGGACATTGGTGACCCACAGGCTAGCTTGGACAGTGCTGAGCCAGGTTGAGACGGAGAGGCTAACTTGGGCACAACCCCCCTGCAACATCCAACAACAGCAAGGCAGAGTTTCAGCCTATTGGCATCTAAAGGAGGGCTCCTAGCTCGACATTGGGGCTGGTGTGACCCGAGCACAATACGCTTACGGACCTACAATTCTATGAACCTTCCTTACCTTCTACCTCAGCTTCATTGCGGCAACATGGCTGTGGCTCGAGCAAAAAGGGAGAAGACCCTCAAAGACCTACTGCTGAAACAGTCTGGCGGCTCCGACATGGAGCATGTGGGCCCCCGAGCTCCAGGACATTCAGAATTGCTGGAGGGAGCGGATGGCCCGGCTACGAAAGCCTTTATGGTGGACTTCTTCCCCGCCATTAAAGAGGACATTCTCAACCTAAAGGGACAACTCACGGCAGATCTCTAGGAAGTTCAGCGAGATGTAGATGAAGTGGGCAAAAGGGTAGCCGTCCTTGAAGAACATGAGCTGACTCAGGAGGAAGATCTTCACCAACTACAGCAGGAAGTTCGGAGGCGGCAGGATCAAAACTTGGATCTACAGGCTCAGGCAGAAGATCTAGAAAACTGCTAACAGAGGGATAATATCCGCATCCGTGGGTGCCCTGGAAAGCGGAAGGAGATAACTTGCGATTCTATGTCTTCGCCCTCTTCCGACAAGTGCTGGGAGACAACAGTCAGTAAAAAATTTAGATGGACTGTGTCAGGTAAGGCCGTTGCCGGATTCCACAGGAGCAAAGATAAATACCCCTAACTTCCAAAAAACAGCCTCCAGAATGGAATGTGAAAACTCACTCTTAAGTACTGCTCTCCAAAGGTATGGGGAATTAAAACCAAGGAGTGCCCACCACTCTCCCCATACGTGGATGAATGATGTGGATGATTGGGACAGTCAGGAGGAGCAGGTGCTGGAAAGGAAATAGTAATAACAATATACAATGCTTTTATATATTCTAATTCCTGTATTACATTGATATGTGTTCAGAGCCACTTCACACTCACCCGGGTTATTCTGTAGGCATACCATATAGGTGTCTCAGCAGCAGGACCGAGAGGGATCCATAAAGGAGTCTTTCAATTGGTAAGTAAATATCAGGAACACTGCCAAAGAACAGGTACTGGGGGGTCTACTGTGACATTCATTCACCATTCATACCGTGGGAACTGTTGTGGATCAAACTAACAACATAAGTATTGCACAAAGGATAATAAATATGGACTTGCAATAGAACTTAGATGACGGCCGAAATACTAATGACTTTGATACCAGGGGAAGGGATTGAGGTGTTCCGGCCTGCTCTTCCGCAAGGAAAGAGCGGAGCAGACACACACTCAAGAGGTGTGCCGTCCGGCTCCAGGGGGGGCAAGTGGAGCGGAACAGCAACACGCTCGAGGAAGGAATGGGGAAGAGGAGCCCTGCTCAAGAAGAAGTGATTGAGTAGAGCCGCAAACTATCAAACAGGCGTAGGCAAAGAAAAACACCAAGGGCTGGCTCACACCGATAAGTCACACAGCAAGACAGCGTGAATAGGGAAATATTGCAGATTGGTAGAAGCGCTGCCAAACAATACCGCTTGTGAAGTCAGGAAAGCCTCCGACCTCGAGGAGAGAGGAGCCAATATCTGCACAAGAAACGCTGGAAACGGGGAACATCCTTTACGAAGCAACTATTACCCCGCACTACCGACTTTCGCTGGAGGGTGCTGTTGGATAGGGAATAGTTTAATTTTCTATCCAACACCTTCCCTACTATCCACGGGGACTGGAGTTGGAATAGAAAATTAAACTATTCCACTATCCAGCTCCCCCCAACGCAAGTCGTTGTAACGACTTGCGTTGTAATCCCCGCGTTGTAATGGCATTCGGGTTAAAAGCATGCGTTGTACTGACATACAACCCTGGAAACTGCAGGAGACTCTGAACGCCAAACAGGGAACAACGTGGTAGCAAGGAGGGGCGTGGTCACGGGCGGGGTTAGTAAGCCAAGCGTCAACCTGCGTGAGAAGCGTCTCTTTAGAGGGTTTAGGGAGGATGTACAAAGAGTATACCTCATGTATACCTCGTGAGTGCGGCCCGGCTCCGAATACAGCTCAATGTCTTCCTCTTTGCCCCTGAGCCCTAACAGTATCCCCCCGCAAAGGCCTCTTCCCAGGACATGGTTTGATAGGATGGAGGGCATGAAACCTTTTAACCAATCGAGGAGCATGAACGTTTTCTGCTGGCTCCCATGATCTATCCTCAGGGAGATAACCAACCAAATCTATGAGGTACTGGATCTTGCCTCTGTGTCTCCTGGAATCCATGATTTTATGGACTTCATGCTCTGCTTTTCCGTTTACTAATATTTGTTTTTTCTTTGTTCGCCATAAGTTGGTACTCGGATAAACTCAGGGAGTCAAAACGACAGTGTAGGAAAATGGAGAGAAAGTGGCGCCTGGGATACGCCCTAACCGACAAAGAAAGATATAGAGAAAGTATCAGAACTTACAAATTGGAAATAAAAGTCGCTCAATCTACCTACTACAATGAGAAAATCATGGCAGCCAGGTCTAAACCTAAAGAAATTTACCAGGTAGTAATAACTCTTTCCAAAATTCCCCCACCTACAATCACAACCCTTGATTCCACATCCCGTTGTAATGAATTAGCCAAATTTTTCTTTAAAAAAATAAACAAAATATACTCTTCATTTACTAACCCCAACCCTGAAACTGTCTTACCACAACGCACAGGCGTGACCGAACATCCTGTGCAAACTCAGCTGAATAATTTCCCATTATTAGACCTGGAATCACTCAGATGCCTGACATTTCAGGTAAAATCTGGCTCCCCCCTTGACCCTGCACCCCCGAAGATGATGAATATGGTCAACCCAATTATTCTTCCCACTCTTCTGGATCTTCTCAACAGTTCAATCGCCTCAGGGGTGGTCCCCCCCGCCTGGAAACAAGCAATGGTGAAAGCACTATTAAAAAAGACAAATCTCAACCCAGCAGATCCTAATAACTACCGCCCTATTTCCCTGCTGCCATGGGCAGGAAAAATCCTGGAAAATCATGTCAACCTCCATCTCACTAACTACCTTGAGGAGAACCTCCTATTGGACGTCTCCCAAACAGGGTTCCGCCCCAGACATGGCACCGAGACGGCGCTGCTGGCCGTCACAGAGGAAGTCAGGAAGATCTTGGATCGAGGAGGGACAGTGGCAGTGGTCCTCCTCGATCTAAGCGCAGCATTCGACACGGTATGCCACAAAACCTTACTAGCTCGACTCTTAGATCTCGGCATATCAGGAATCGCCCTAGACTGGCTGAGCTCGTTTCTCAGCAACAGATCGTTCCAGGTCTTTGATGGCGATTCTCACTCAAAAACCTACCCTTAGACTGCGGGGTGCCTCAGGGCTCCTCTCTGAGCCCCACGCTGTTTAACGTGTACATGAGGCCACTGGCGTGTGTCGTCCAGAAATACGGGATCAAAATCATATCGTACACAGACGACACCCAGCTGGTGGTCTCCCTGACACAGAAAGGCAGCATGCTCCCCCAACCCAATCTGGCAGCATGCATGGAGGAAGTCAAACGTTGGATGACAATGTCATCCTTAAAACTCAATGGTGATAAGACCGAAATTATGATCCTCGGCCCCTCTCCTCCTACCACCTATCACCAGCTGTGGCCCTTAAGCTTGGGACCAATGCCAATTCCCAAGGAAAACATAAAGAGCCTAGGAGTTTGGCTAGATAACCAACTCACACTAAACCCTCAAGCAACCAAAACAGCTGCAACCTGTTTCGGGATTATCTGAATGCTGAAGAAAATCCTACCACTACTACCCTTTGAAGCCAGGCAAGTGGTCATTCAGGGCCTAGTTCAATCCAGGCTGGACTTCAACAATGCTCTATACTTAGGAGCCCCAGAGTATGTGTTGGAAAAACTGCAAAGAACTCAGAACTGCGCCGCCCGCACTCTTCTACAGATCCCTCGTAGAGAGTCAGCCTAGGCAGGGATTAGATCTCTTCATTGGCTCCCAGTCAGAGAGAGAATAAAGTTCAAGGCGCTCTGCTTATCACATCAAGCATTTCACAGAGCAAGCCCGGAAATCAACCATTCTCTTCTCTCCCCTATTGCCCTGGAAAAATCCTGCGCTCCACGAATGCACTTCTTGCTGTAGTTCCAAGAATAAAAAGAGCCAGAGCAGGAGGCAGATCCTTTTCTCTGAACGCTGCCAAACTCTGGAACGCGCTCCCCTTCTCACTTAGAGCCACCCCCACCCTTCTACACTTCCGCAAAGAACTTAAAACACTCCTATTCAGAAACTAATTCCACCCTTGCCCCGCCCTTCTTCAGAATAAGTTCCTTTCCACTACCAGCTCTTGGACGCCCTCGGGCAGCAGCCGCGCTCTACAAAACCCCTTCACTTCACTTGGCAGGGTATGCTCAGACGTGAGTCCCTTGCTCACTTTGCCCCTGGATTCAAGCATGCCGGGCTGAAGACGGCTGGAGTGCCAGACACCGGTCCTCAGTAGCTTGTTTCCGGTCCAGGGAAGGTATGGCTTGGCAGTTCGGGCTGGACTGTTCCCATGAGGCACAGGGTCAGACTGATTTGCACATGGCCATTTCTTAACTGGGGTGGTAGAGTGGGCTAAAGAACGGTGATGGATTAAGCCAAGATCAGTTGACTGGGGGTGAGTGCTTGTATTGTCAACGCTCCGTCCATCATTTCCTTTGGTTTTTCCCATGATCTATCCTCAGGGGGATAACCAACCAAATCTATGAGGTACTGGATCTTGCCTCTGTTTCTCCTGGAATCCAAAATTTTATGGACTTCATGCTCTTCTTTTCCGTTTACTAATATTGGGGGTGGAGGGATTTCTGTCTGTAGAGGAGTGTTATACTTTTTGATCAAGGAACAATGAAAAACAGGGTGAATTTATCTGTGGAGGGAGTTGTAACTTTATTGTCACAGGGGTAACAATCTTTTGTATTGGAAAGGGACCTATGAACCTGGGTTGTAACTTCTTGGGACCCTCTAACTTGAAGTTCCTTGTAGACAACCACACTTTCTCTCCCACCATATATGTTGGTTCTACTTTTCTGTGTTTATCTGCTTGTTTTTTCATGGCTTCCTTAGCTTTGTTTAACTCTGTTTTTGCTGCTTCCCATACTTCTTTGATGTTCCTATTATGGCCTTCGAGGGCAGAAAGGTTTTCTAACTCCTTGGGAACGTGGGTAGGTAACATTCGGGGATGGTGTGCGTAATTGGAAAAGAAAGGAGAGACTTTGATGGAGGAGTGAGTGGTGTTATTATAAGCAAATTCTGCCAATGGAAGGACTCGCACCCAATCAGTTGAAAGACCAGTTAAAAGACATCGTAAATATTGCTCCAATGTCTGATTAGTCCTTTCGGTTTGACCATCTGTCTGAGGATGGTATGCTGTGGACAGACGATGATCAATCCCGAGACTGGCACACATGCCCTGCCAGAACTTGGACACAAATTGAGGGCCTCTATCCGAAATGATAACAGAGGGTAACCCATGTTACCGCACTATTTGGTCTAAGAAAACCTGGACCAACTCTTTAGCAGATGGTATCTTTTTCAGAGGAATAGAATGAGCCATTTTGGATAGCATGTCTACCACTACGTAGATAGTGGTAAAACCTTGACAAAGAGGAAGTTTGGTAAAGAAATCCATACTAATGGAATGCCATGGTTCCTGTGGAATGGCTATAGTTCTCAACAGACCTGTAGGCGCACAATGGGATGCTTTCTGTTTAGCACATGTAGAACATGCCTGAACAAACTTTTTGATATCTTGTGTAATGGTCTCCCACCAAAACAAATGTTGGCAAGTTTTAAAGGTTTATCAATCCCTGGGTGTCCTGCTAAGGAACTATTATGACACCAGTCCATTACTTTTAACAGTAAGGGTAGATGAGGAATATACAACTTGTTGTCATGATAATACAACCCCTCCTTAATGGTGTTTGAAGAGTCCTGCCTCCATTGTGTGTAAGATATCTTCTCATATTGAGTTGTAAACCATCTAAGAAGACTTGAGGGTGATGTTCTTCTGCCCCTAAGATGTTATGGGCAGGAATCATAAGATGAGGTTCTTCCTTAACCATAGATGGGGAATACCCCAAGCGTGAAAGCGCATCCGCTTTCCCATGTTGGGGTCCAGGACGATAAGTGATCACAAAATCGTATTCACTGAAAAAAGACACCCATCGCATTTGTCGAGGTGTGAGAGCTCGTGCAGATCTAAAAAACTGGAGGTTTTTATGATCTGAGTAGATGGTGACAACATGAGGAGACCCCAACAAATAATGCCTCCATTCTTGAAATGCCAATTGAATGGCCAGTAATTCTCTCTCACCAACGGTGTAATTTTGCTCCGATATTAGAGAAATAGGCTACACGATGTAGTTGTCCCGAACCCCTATTCCTTTGAGATAAGACCCCTCCCACAGCATATCGGGATTCATCTGTTTCTACAAAATATGGTAAGGTGTTATCAGTATGTTAGATAATGGGAGCAGATGTAAATTCATTCTTTAAGGAACAAAATGCTTGTTCTGCATCCTCAGTCCAAACAAAGGGAGGTTCCGTTCAATAAAGGTCGTCATATCTAGACGACTTTGATATCAGCGGACCGCAAACGACGAGTGCAGTATGTACGAGTGTTTTCATCATAATCGATCAATGGAAACACTACGTATTCAGGGATTTCGTTCGAACCTTCGGGTTCCATTTTGTGTACGGCAGCCATTTTGTGGTTGCCCTCACATAGGCCGATGACTACGGCCGAACGAGTCCTTGGGACACGTACACCTTTAGCTGACTTTTGTGTGACCTGAACGAACTGACTCCCTTGCCCGAGGCTGACCTCGTTGAGCCAGTTCCTTGTTAGGTAGCTGGTCAGATAGAGATCAAAGAGCAGGACATTGCTGAGTTTATGGTACACGCACACAACCCTCTATCTTGCTTCTCATCTGTTTCTGTTTTTTCCTTTTATGGCCTATTTATGGTTTGGGTTGAGGTCCTTTTATTATGGGTTTGTCCGGCCTGTCCGAGCAGGAATGTTGGATTTTGCCTTGTCATTTCTGGTGGGCTGGACAACTGAAAGTGGGCTTGTCGTTATGCTATACTTTTGAAATGTCACTGTATGATTGGTCCGTTTGTAAATAATTGATGCTAGCCAGGAATGTGATTTTCTGCATTAAAGACGATGTCTCCCTTTACGAAATTGTGCAGTCTCTGACGAACCACCCTTGTTGTGCTTCGTAGACCTCTGTTCCTGGTTGCAGCCAATAAAACTTGGTCTTTGACGTCACCTAGAAGTGTCCCGTGTCTCTGTTTGCCAAGACAGGAGAACTCGAAGACTTCGGGCGTTTCCCCTGGCGCCGCTGGGTTCCAAAACCCGGTTCTTCAGTTGGCGCCCAATGTGGGGCGACTTCAGCAGTACTGGTCCAAGCCTGAAGATCGTGAGGAGCTTTGTGTGAAAATTCTGGAGGAAGGCCTGCCACTTCATCGACCCCTGTATGTCTTCATGGTCCGAAAGTCTTTGCTGCAAGGTTCCCCACTTTCCGACGGCTACGAAGGACTGCTGCCCTGACTGTCGCCCTGTCTTTGAGCCATTAGTTGATTTGTAGAGCGAGACGATAGACGGGTCTTCTGGCGACGTCATCGATATTTCAGTTAAGTATGAGTGGAGCGTCTTCCAGTCCTTAGTTTTGTTTTGGGTATCCCCTTGGGATCTTTGATTTGGGACTTGCAAGCCCCAAAGCCGAGGGACTCGTGTATTCGCGAGGCTATCGTCTTTGATATTCCCTTGAAGTTTGAAGCTAGACTAGAGAGTGAAGATGCCTGGTCTTAGCAGACTTGGAAAGATATTTTGCTGTGGTTGTAATAGGGATTCCCGATTGGAGGACTCATGTCCGGTGCCTCCGATTGGAACTCTGACTTATGAGCTCTATTTAAAACATGGCGTGGGCCCTATCACGTATAATGAAGTATGGATTAGATACACTAGGAAGGACGGTGTCCTGAAGTGGCCCCAATATGGTAGGTATGATTCGGAGATTTTAGATAATCTAGAAATCAAACTGTTCAAGAAGAAAGCCCGGCCGGCGATGTTTGACTCTTTCCGCCTTTGGCGAAAGGAAGCCAAACAGAAAGAAATTAAGTTAGCGAAGAGAAATAAAAGAGAAAGAGGTATTTCGGTAATGCAAGCTGCTATGCAGTTTAGAGATAACGAAGAAGAACAAGAGAGTGAACAGTTGCTTAGGCAACGTAAAATGGCGATAGATAAGTGCTACCCAGCTTTGCCACCTCAGCAGCAAGATGCAAAGAAAGATCTTGAGAAAGATCCTTTGATGGCACATTTGTTGAGTTCGCCACCCCCTTATGTGCAGAGTGCTAAAGCACCTCTGCCACCTTTAGTTGCGCAACCTCCGGTTGCTTTGCCACCTGTGGTTATACAACAGCCAGCTCCTCTTCAGTTTGCTCCTATTCCTTAGGCGCAGCCTTCTCAAGGGCCGCCGACTTTGCTACCTGCTTCGTCTCCAACTCCTACGCCTGTATTATCTACTCCTTCTGCTACTACTCCTATGCATACTTTGTCTCATCCCGTTTTTCCTCCTGTTCTTTTGTCACCTCCTCTTTCTGTTCAACAAAGTATGACCGATACTGTTACTGGTCTCTTTTCTCCTCTCTTTGGGTCATTGGGCATGACCCCTGTTTCAGAGCGTAAACAATTGCGTAGCCAATTGCCTGGTCCCGATGAGCGGACAGTGTTGGATCATTTAGCGCGTAAATGGGTTACTTATCCTTTGAAGTATAGTTTTGAGTCTGTTATGGATGTTTTCCGTCAATGGGAAGCACCGACGCAGAGATATGACTTTGGGATAATGTGTACTTTCCTTTGTGAAGAATGGGAAGATGGCGATTTGGAACAGGCTCTGCCTGAGTTGTTCCGTGTACAGTCTGAGTTTGCGAAGGGAACTATAGTGGGTGTTGACGTTGAGAGAGTGATTGCGACCTTGTTGTCGTTTAGGAGTGAGTCTCCTTCTAGGCCGTTGTTTGAGCCTGATTCTTCAGTTAGGAGAAAGGCGCGACAATATCCGATGAGAGAGGTTCCCCCAGTTTGGAGATCGGGAGATCCAAATGCTTTTCCAGTTGTCCCACCTCATTTTCAGCGTGTTTGGGTACATGTTCCATGGAAGCGAGTTGAAGTTTTGTCCCTTAAGCGGTCTTTGCCTGATCCACGTAAAAATCCTGCAGGGTACTATAAGGAATTATCACAGACTGCAGACTCATGTATTATGAATCTAGCCGACATAGACATGTTGTTTGGGAATGTAGTTCCTCAGCCTATATGGGGATTGATTCGTCATACGAATCATGCGCAAGAGTTAGGTAATACATGGGCTAATATTGGTGCCTCAGATTTTAGACAAGTTGGTGGTGCTAAACCAGAGGCTTTAGTTGCAGAACTCCCTGGTAGGATTGTTAATTACATGAAGACTTTGATGCCTGCCGTGAGTGTTAATTGGGACAAGTTGTCTGCATGTAAGCAGAAGAAAGACGAAAGTGTGTCTGACTTTTTCACTAGGTTCGAAGAGACGTTTGTTGACCATAGTGGCCAAGACATGAGTACGGAAGGTGGTCAACGGTTGTTCGTTGACAAGTTCGTGCACAATTTGCTTCCAGAATTGTGCAATAAGTTGAAGGATTCTGAGAGTGCTTGGGCTGTTTCTTCGTCGGCGTAGATTTTGGCTACTGCACAGTACTACGAGAATAGAGATAAGGACGAGAAAGATAGAGCCGACAAGAAGACTAAAGAGCTAAAGACGAAGGTTCTTTTGCAGCAAGCATATCCGCCTCGTAATAATCAGCGCGATTATCAGCAACCTCAGCAATATCAGAGAAACTCGCAAAGGTTCGAGTCTTCTCAACCGCGTTTTCCTGTAGGCCCTAATCAGTGTGCGTATTGTAAAGAAGAGGGTCATTTCAAGAATAGTTGTCCGGTTCTGTTACAGCGCACGAATGATGCTTCTGGTGTGAGAGGTCGAGGTGTTCAGCAAGCTCCTAGAGGTAGAGGACGTGGGGTGTTTCCTCAGAATGCGCGTTCCTTGCCTCCACAGAATTCGATGAATAGCTTTGATCAGCAGAATGGTGCGTCTGGTAGGACGGCTCAGTACTATGCAGACGACTACTATGTCGAAGGTGAGAATGTTGATGGTAATGATTGCTAGGACAGCCATAGACAAAGAGAGGGAGTTGTTTCAGTTCCAGTAGATCAGAGTGGACCTTATGTTAAAGTGATTGCATCAGGTGTGTCAGAGCCTTTTCTGTTGGATACTGGTGCTGCGAAAAGTTCTATCATGCACTCTAAACTCCCTGGCGCACCTTTGTCTGGCTTAACAAATGTTTCAGTAGGTTTTTCTGGCGCCCCGGTTACTAATCCGATTTCTAGTCCTTTGTCTATTTCTGTTGGACCTTGTGAATTCGAAGCATCCCTTATTCTGATGACAGGTTGTGGTGAGAACTTGTTGGGATTAGACTTGTTGAAAAGATTGTATGCAACGCTACATTGTTCTCCTTCAGGAGTACAGCTTACATTAGGGAAGAGAGTCAACTCTCCGATGTACTTATCTAAAGATCGACTTCCAGCTGAATTGTCTTCTCTCCCTGATTCTCTTTGGGCTACTGGTCCTAATGATGTGGGTCTTTTGGAGATTCCGCCATACGTTGTGACGCAGAAAGCGAATGCTAGATTGCCACGCATTCCCCAATATCGGATTTCCAGTGATGGTGAAAGAGCACTTTTGGCGATCCTCTATGATCTGATTGAGAAAGGTGTGATCGAAGAAACTAGAAGTAATGTGTGCAATAGTCCGGTTTTGCCTGTTCTGAAAAGAACTGATTCTTCGCAACCTCCTGTGTATAGGTTTGTGATCGATCTTCGCGAGGTGAATAAGATTGTAGTTCCGCAATTTCCTGTTGTACCAGATATCACCGCATTATTGACTTTGATTCAGGCTTCAGCCACGTGGTTCTCGGTGATTGACTTGAAGAATGCTTTCTTCAGCATCCCGATTGACGTGGAGAGTAGAAATATTTTTGGCTTCTCTTTAGGGGGCCGAAGTTTCCGGTTCAAGCGCGCTCCTCAAGGCTATTGTGAGAGTCCATCGATCTATAGTCAGGCTTTGAAAACACAGCTTGATTTGATTGTTTTACCTGATGGTGCTGCCCTTATTCAGTATGTCGACGATTTGTTAGTTGCTGCTGACAATGAAGAGATTTGTAAAGAGGCTACTTTGTCATTGTTACGTCATTTGTCTGATTTCCATCATAAGGTGTCTCTTTCGAAGTTGCAATATTGTCGACAAGAAGTTACCTACTTAGGTCACCTCTTATCGAAGGAGGGAAGGAGATTGACCCCAGAAAGAATTCAAGCTATTGCGAAAATGAGTGTGCCTACGACACAGAGAGAAGTGCGTGCTTTTCTGGGTATTACGTCGTACTGTAGACAGTGGATCCCTAATTTTTCTTTGCTTGTGAAACCTTTGATAGCTCTTACTGTTAAGGATACCCCAAATCCTATTCCTTGGACTGATGAATGTCAGAAGAGCTTTTCAGAATTATGCGATGCGTTGTGTTCGGCTCCTGTGTTGGGTACTCCCGACTACAGTAAGCCTTTTACACTCTATGTCCACGAGAGAGGGATGTGCATTGTCAGTTTTGACACAGCAGTTCGGGGATAAGCAGCGTCCATGTGCGTACTTTTCGTCGACTTTGGATCCGGTAGCTAGAGCATTGCCGAGTTGTCTGAGAGCTACAGCGGCAGCGGCTGTCTCTATTCGACAGTCTGCTGGTTTGATGATGGATAATACATTGATTGTGATGGTTCCACATGCAGTGGATACCTTGTTGAATCGCACCAAGACACAGCACTTAACTAGTGCTCGGTTGTCAGGTTAGGAATTGACACTCTTAGCGAGTCATGTGCACATAAAGAGATGCAACATGTTGAATCCAGCTACGTTGTTGCCGATTTCAGTTGAGACAGATGTTACTGAACAGCATGATTGCTTCCTTAGGACAGAGGAAGAAACAGGATAATAGATCTTAGGGACACTCCTCTTCCAGAGTGTGATGGTACCTTATGGGTTGATGGTTCGTGCTTTAAGCTTCCGAATGTTGATACGACTGCGGCATATGCTGTTACGACTTTGCATACGATTGTTGAAGCTGCACGTATCCCACATTATTCAGCACAAGCAGCATAGTTGATTGCATTGACAAGAGCGTGTGTGTTGTCGAAAGGGAAACGAGTGACTGTTTACACTGATAGCCAGTATGCGTTTGGTGTGGCTCATAGTTTTGGACGTTTGTGGAAAGAGCGTGGGTTCCTGACATCGCATGGAACTAAGATTCAGCATGGTCAGTTGGTGAATGAACTTCTTAAGTCGCTTACTTTGCCGTTGCAAGTTGCGATCGTGAAATGCAGTGCGCATAAGAAAATCCCTGATGATGTTGGTCGTGGTAATGCGTTTGCGGACGAAGTCGCGAAAGAAACGGCAAGAGATGTGATGAGTCGAATGTATGTTGCGGGTCCGGCGAGATGGGTTCCGGATAGAAGTATGTGTGAAGATACGATAGAGAGTGTGAAGTCCATTCAAGCTGACACTACAGAGAAATTGTTGAATGAATGGAGAGAAAGCAAGGGTAAATTGGATTCGAATGGTTGTTGGGTTGAGTTGTCAGAGCATCAGCGATGGTTGTTACCCGATGCGTATGTACTTCCAGTGGTTACGATGGTGCATGGAATGGCTCATATTAGTGTGAAAGGGATTTGTAAGTTGTTAGCTCCAGTATGGCAGAATGCAGGAATTCCTAAGTGTGCAGAGAATTTGGTTAAGAATTGTATGGTTTGTCAGATGTACAATCCTGGTGAAGGAACTCCAACTCCAGCTGGTCATTTTGCACCTCCGACGTATCCGTTTGAGGCTTTGCAGCTAGATTTCATCCACAACTTCAAATACGTGCTCGTGGTTGTTTGGGCTTTCTCGAGATGGGTAGAAGCATACCCCTGAAAGATAATACTGCCTTGTCCACAGCTAAAGCCTTTATTAAGGAATTTTTCCCTAGGTATGGATTGCCGAGAATGGTCTGGAGTGACAATGGGAGTGAATTTGTGGGTCAAGTGATGAAGAGAGTGTGTGATGGGTTAGGAATCCGCCAAAAATTCCATGCTGCAAATCATCCCCAATCAGCTGGCGTGGTTGAATGCTATAATGGCACCCTTAAGCTAAAGCTAGCCAAGCTTCAGGCAAGCTCCGGTCTACAATGGCCTGATGCCTTGCCGCTAGCACTTCTGTCCACAAGAATGAATGTGCATTCACGAACGGGACTTAGTCCGTACGAAGTGGTTTTTGGTCGCCCGGCAAACATATGGGGAGTGCCGCGGCCGACCAAATTCAGTGAGATAGAGCACCCTGTGATGCTTGATTACCTTTATGAATTGACGGCTAAATTGCGTGTTTTGCATCAACAGGTTCATGATACCTTGCCACAAGCATCAGAAGATCCAGGACATGCTATCGAACCTGGATCATGGATCTTCGTGAAGAACTTCCAGCGGACCAAGAACGAGCAGCCCCGCTGGATTGGTCCTTACTAGGTGCTTTTTTCCACACGATCAGCAGTACGAGTGTGCGGTAAAAAGACTGGATCCACGGCATACATTGTAAGAGAGCACCTTTGCCTCTGCCAACGAGGATGGTATTCCAGACTCTGAGACTGAAACCGTGCCTCGTTTTCTGCCCTTTTAGCGATGCACATTTGATTGGAACATACACTGAACGAGAAAGCGACAATCTTCTGCAAGAAGCTGTGCCTCCGTCGAATCGTTTGGACACTTCTGAACCTGAGCTTTTGTTTTGAGAACAGACATTGCCTGGCAAAGACCGTTATAATTTGCGACCAAGAGTCGTGGGACAAATACAAAAATAAATTCTTTCTTTGCTGATTTTTAAGGTTAAGCTCTCCTCCGAGGAGCTGTTTTGATTTTTGTTTTTCGAACCGCCATCCGGGTTTAGCTGTAAGGTTGCGGTGCAAAGTCTTTAGAGTGCAAGCCGAAGACGTTAGGTCGACGGTTCTGGTTGGTCTAAGGGCGTTCCCTGGACTGACAGATGCATTCCCTAGCACGGAACACCCTACCGCCGCGAACAGCACGATTAGAGGATGGAGTTTTTCGAGATGGAGAGACCTGTTGAAAGAATGAGCTTTAAGAGCAAAATATGTACTGTGATGAGCAGAAAATGTTTTTTAATATTATGTTTGTTTATGTTGTTTAGCTTAATGATGTTTTTAATAGGATATGTGACATTCTCTTTTCAAGTGACGTTTGTACCCACTGCACAACCTATGCCTCCTCCTACTGTTTCTTCGCATTCTTTTCACCCTCTGCCCGAACATGAATCTGTTAGAAGACTGGAATTTGCTAATAATTCCTTTGTTCAGCTTCTGCACCACCACCAGCTAGTAGTGAACACGACTAATTGTTGGATGTGTGGTCTTATGCCTCATACTACTGATAAAGGTATTCCTTACCTGGTTTTGCCTTTTAGCTACAATGGTTCTGTGTGGGCATACAGAACGATGTTAATCTATGCTCGTGAGGTCTACCCCCTACGTTCTGTGAAGGATAGTCCGAAGACTAGTACTCTAGTCAAGGGTATAGTTGACATGATTAGAGGAATTAGTTCCTGTGAGACTATCCCGAGAGATGAGACACAAGCATATATTGGATGGAACGTGACTGGATATGGAGTTAGTCTGAGTGTTAACCAGCGAGCGAAAAGATCCCTTCCGATTTGGATAGTGCCCCATAAGGGTCATTATTGTCTGCAAGGTAATGGCAAGAATCCGAGAGCTCAGTTAGGGAAAAGTGTCTGCACTGAGACGTATGTTTTTGCGTCCCAGACTTCCCCATCGTTTCTAGCAGCTAAGGGTACCTATTTCATCTGTTACGATAGAGCGTATATATGGTTGCCCCCTGATTTCTCGGGCACATGTTTTGTTTCATTCCTGTTGCCTCCTACATATACAGCTGCGGCAGATTACCACAAGACAAGATTGGCTAGAGGTGTCTTCAGTAAGGAAGATACTGCAGGACAAGAATTGGGAGATTTCTTGAAGGGTTTTCTGCCATTTTGGGGACCTATGGCTAACAGCAGGAACATTCGACAGTTGACGAGAGTGGTTGAGTCCACCATAGTCGAAACTGACGGTGCCCTTAGTAACTTGACTGCTGAGCTCCAGTCGGATCGCCTTATGACTCTTCAGAACAGAGTTGCGTTAGATGTCATACTTGCAGATAGAGGAGGGGTATGTAAATTGATTCAATCGAGCTGCTGCGTTTTTATTCCAGACAACGTTCCGACAGTTTTCCAAGCCATTTCCAAGTTACATAAGATCTCCGAGTCTGTACATGTGGACGAAGGAGATTGGTCGTTAATGGGATGGTTTTGGGGATTGTTATCCACGTGGGGATGGAAGATTCTGATGGTCATTGGGATGATCTTAGCTATCCTTTTCCAGTTCTGTCTTTGCGTACAGTGTGCTCCTGCTATTTGTGGCCTTTGTGCTACTTCGTGTGCAAGGAGACATGTCCAGAGAGAGTTGCTAAGTAATAGGATGATGCTACAGCAACATCTAGATGATCTGATGAATATAGACCTGGATTCAGACTGACTTGAGTTTGGGTTTGTTGCCTATGTAAGGGCAAAATAAGGGTCTGAGGTTCCGTGATTCTGAACCCGTTCAATAAAGGTCGTCGTATCTAGACGATTTTGGTATCAGCGGACCGCAAATGACGAGTGCGGTATGTACGAGTGTTTTCGTCATAATCGATCAATGGAAACACTACGTATTCAGGGATTTCGTTTGAACCTTCGGGTTCCATTTTGTGTACGGCAGCCATTTTGTGGTTACCATCACATAGGCCGATGACTACGGCCGAACGAGTCCTTGGGACACGTACACCTTTAGCTGACTTTTGTGTGACCTGAACGAACTGACTCCCTTGCCCGAGGCTGACCTCATTGAGCCAGTTCCTTGTTAGGTAGCTGGTCAGATAGAGATCAAAGATCAGGACATTGCTGAGTTTATGGTACATGAACACACCCCTCTATCTTGCTTCTCATCTGTTTCTGTTCCTTCCTTTTATGGCCTATTTATGGTTTGGGTTGAGGTCCTTTTATTATGGGTTTGTCCGGCCTGTCCGAGCAGGAATGTTGGATTTTGCCTTGTCCTTTCTGGTGGGCTGGACAACTGAAAGTGGGCTTGTCATTATGCGATACTTTTTAAATGTCACTGTATGATTGGTCCGTTTGTAAATAATTGATGCTAGCCAGGAATGTAATTTTCTGCATGAAAGACGATGTCTCGCTTTACGAAATTGTGCAGTCTCTGACGAACCACCCGTGTTGTGCTTCGTAGATCTCTGTTCCTGATTGCAGCCAATAAAAGGTGGTCTTTGACGTCACCTAGAAGTGTCCTGTGTCTCTGTTTGCCAAGACAGGAGAACTCGAAGACTTCGGGCGTTTCCCCTGGCGCCGCTGGGTTCTAAAACCCGGTTCGTCAAAAGGTCACTCCCTTCTTTAATAATCTGGTTATGGGAGTGATCGTTTCGGAGAAATGATCGATAAATCTGCTATAGAAATTCGCAAATCTGAGGAAGGACTGTACTTACTTAACCGAGCTGGGACTAGGCTAATGAATCAGGGCATCAATCTTTTGAGGGTCCATTTGAATGCCTTCCGGAGAGATAATGAATCCTAGCAAATCAATCTCAGTGGTATGAAATGTGCTTTTATCTAGTTTAGCGAACAACTGGTGTTCCTGTTATTTGCTCAGTATTTTCTTGACATGGATGATGTGTTCCTGTTCTGTCTGCGAATTTATCAGAATGTCATCTATATATACTATGACAAAAGTATTCAGGTATTCTCTAAAAATATTGTTGATGAAATACTGAAAAGCAGCAGGCGCATTGCATAAAACCAAATGGCATTACAAAGTACTCGTATAGCCCAAATTTAGTCCTGAATGCTGTTTTCCATTCATCCCCATGTTTGACTCGGATGAGGTGATATGCCCCTCTTAGATCTATTTTAGTAAAAATCTTAGCCACTCTCACTTGATCTAAAAGAATAGAAATGAGAGGTAGAGGATACTTGTTCTTAATAGTAGCTTTGTTTAGGGCGCGGTAGTCCAAGCAGGCTCTTAAACCCCCTTCTCTCTTGTCTATGAAAAACAAAGGCGAGGACACAGGTGAGGTGGAATGTCTGATGTATCCCTTCTTTCCCATGTCATCCAGATATGTTTTTAGATATTCTGTTTCTGGGGGGGTGAGAGCATACACTCTACTGCAGGGTAGTTCAGCCCCGGGTATCAAGTCTATCCTGCAGTCGTAACTGCGATGGGGTGGCAGTCTGGTTGCTTCTACTTCATTAAAGACAGACTGGAATTCTTCATACAAGTCAGGGAGCGGTGCGGTGGCAACACTTATCTGCCCTGCACAATACAAAGGATAAATGTCTTCTCGAGCTTCCCGATAACAATGTAGCATACAATACTGAGACTTTAAGGTTACTGTACGGGGAATCCAATCAATCTGGGGATTGTGGGTTTGAAGCCATGGGACTCCAAGAATGGCCCCAAAATTCGGGGCATCAATCAGATCAAATGTAATATGCTCTGAATGGCCATTATCAAACACCAAAACCAATGGTGGCGTTTGATAAGGTATTAGGCCAGAGGATAATTCCGAGCCATCTACCGCTCTGATCGGTTCAGGATGGCCTTTAGCGAGGAAAGGGAATATCAAAATAGTTTCGGGTGGCCCCAGAATCTAAAAGAAGAGACATGGTATGTCTACCGGTAGCAGAGCATATCAAGGTAACAGTCAAGGTGAAAAGCTTTACTACCCTTTATACAGGGTTCTTAGGTTTTGAGATCAGATATGACTTCGTACTTGAAGAATCAATCTCGTCCTTCTTCAAGCCCTCTAGTTTTCCTGATTCAAGGACCCACTTGCTGCTGCCCTTGTCGATACCCGAGGGTGGACAGGACATTCTTTTGCATAATGCCCTCCTTTCCCACAGTATAAACATAAATATTTTTTTCTTCTTTTCTCTTTCTCCTCTACATACAGGGGTCCTCTTAACCCCCCTATTTGCATTGGTTCTGAAGTATCCTTGTTTTCTTTTTTCTCGGATCGCATCACTATATATTTGGGAGCTACAAGCCTAGTCTTTTCCCCCTTTCTTTCGTGTAAACGATGGTCCAGTTTGACTGTCAGCTCGATAAAAGAGAGGCAGTCTTCTGGTGGATTCACGATCTGGATTAAAAGATATTTTAGTTCGGCGCAAAGTCCTTGATAGAATAAAGATGTTCTTTTATCCTCGGGCCAATGAGTTTCTGCCACTAACCGGTTAAAGCTAGTGATATACGTGAGGAGATCTTTGGACCCTTGTTTGAAATTGAGATACGATAGAGAGTGTGAAGTCCATTCAAGCTGAAGCTACAGAGAAAGTGTTGAATGAATGGAGAGAAAGCAAGGGTAAATTGGATTCGAATGGTTGTTGGGTTGAGTTGTCAGAGCATCAGCGATGGTTGTTACCCGATGCGTATGTACTTCCAGTGGTTACGATGGCGCATGGAATGGCTCATATTAGTGTGAAAGGGATTTGTAAGTTGTTAGCTCCAGTATGGCAGAATGCAGGAATTCCTAAGTGTGCAGAGAATTTGGTTAAGAATTGTACGGTTTGTCTGATGTACAATCCTGGTAAAGGAACTCCAACTCCAGCTGGTCATTTTGCACCTCCGACGTATCCGTTCGAGGCTTTGCAGCTAGATTTCATCCACATGGAGAGGTGCAACAACTTCAAATACGTGCTCGTGGTTGTTTGTGCTTTCTCGAGATGGGTAGAAGCATACCCCCTGAAAGATAATACTGCCTTGTCCACAGCTAAAGCCCTCATTAAGGAATTTTCCCCTAGGTATGGATTGCCGAGAATGGTCTGGAGTGACAATGGGAGTGAATTTGTGGGTCAAGTGATGAAGAGAGTGTGTGATGGGTTAGGAATCCGCCAAAAATTCCATGGTGCAAATCGTCCCCAATCAGCTGGCTTGGTTGAATGCTATAATGGCACCCTTAAGCTAAAGCTAGTCAAGCTTCAGGCGAGCACCGGTCTACAATGGCCTGATGCCTTGCCGCTAGCACTTCTGTCCACAAGAATGAATGTGCATTCACGAACGGGACTTAGTCCATACGAAGTGGTTTTTGGTCGCCCGGCGAACATATGGGGAGTGCCGCGGCCGACCAAATTCAGTGAGATAGAGCACCCTGTGTTGCTTGATTACCTTTATGAATTGACGGCTAAATTGCGTGTTTTGCATCAACAGGTTCATGATACCTTGCCACAAGCATCAGAAGATCCAGGACATGCTATCAAACCTGGATCATCGATCTTCGTGAAGAACTTCCAGCGGACCAAGAACGAGCAGCCCCGCTGGATTGGTCCTTACTTGGTGCTTTTTTCCACACGATCAGCAGTACGAGTGTGCAGTAAAAAGAACTGGATCCACGGCATACATTATAAGAGAGCACCTTTGCCTCTGCCAACGAGGATGGTATTCCAGACTCTGAGACTGAAACCGTGCCTCGTTTTCTGCCCTTTAGCGATGCACATTTGATTGGAACGAACACTGAACGAGAAAGCAACGATCTTCTTCAAGAAGCTGTGCCTCCGTCGAATCGTTTGGACACTTCTGAACCTGAGCTTTTGTTTTGAGAACAGACATTGCCTGGCAAAGACCGTTATAATTTGCGACCAAGAGTCGTGGGACAAATACAAAAATAAATTCTTTCTTTGCTGATTTTTAAGGTTAAGCTCTCCTCCGAGGAACTGTTTTGATTTTTGTTTTTCGAACCGCCATCCGGGTTTAGCTGTAAGGTTGCGGTGCAAAGTCTTTGGAGTGCAAGCCGAAGACGTTAGGTCGACGGTTCTGGTTGGTCTAAGGGCGTTCCCTGGACTGACAGACGCATTCCCCAGCACGGAACACCCTACCGCCGCGAACAGCACGATTAGAGGATGGAGTTTTTCGAGATGGAGAGACCTGTTGAAAGAATGAGCTTTAAGAGCAAAATATGTACTGTGATGAGCAGAAAATATTTTTTAATATTATGTTTATTTATGTTGTTTAGCTTAATGATGTTTTTAATAGGATATGTGACACTCTCTTTTCAAGTGACGTTTATACCCACTGCACAACCTATGCCTCCTCCTACTGTTTCTTCACATTCTTTTCACCCTCTGCCCGAACATGAATCTGTTAGAAGACTGGAATTTGCTAATAATTCCTTTGTTCAGCTTCGCCACCAACACCAGCTAGTAGTGAACATGACTAATTGTTGGATGTGTGGTCTTTTGCCTCATACTACTGATAAAGGTATTCCTTACCTGGTTTTGCCTTTTAGCTACAATGGTTCTGTGTGGGCATACAGAACGATGTTCATCTATTCTCGTGAGGTCTACCCCCTACGTTCTGTGAAGGATAGTCCGAAGACTAGTACTCTAGTCAAGGGTATAGTTGACATGATTAGAGGAATTAGTTCCTATGAGACTATCCCGAGAGATGAGACACAAGCATATATTGGATGGAACGTGACTGGATATGGAGTTAGTCTGAGTGTTAACCAGCGAGCGAAAAGATCCCCTCCGATTTGGATAGTGCCCCATAAGGGTCATTATTGTCTGCAAGGTAATGGCAAGAATCCGAGAGCTCAGTTAGGGAAAAGTGTCTGCACTGAGATGTATGTTTTTGCGTCCCAGACTTCCCCATAGTTTTTAGCAGCTAAGGGTAACTATTTCATCTGTTACGATAGAGCGTATACATGGTTGCCCCCTGATTTCTCGGGCACATGTTTTGTTTCGTTCCTGTTGCCTCCTACATATACAGCTGCGGCAGATTACCACAAGACAAGATTGGCTAGAGGTGTCTTCAGTAAGGAAGATACTGCAGGACAAGAATTGGGAGATTTCTTGAAGGGTTTTCTGTCGTTTTGGGGACCTATGGCTAACAGCAGGAACATTCGACAGTTGACGAGAGTGGTTGAGTCCACCATAGTCGAAACTGCCGGTGCCCTTAGTAACTTGACTGCTGAGCTCCAGTCGGATCGCCTTATGACTCTTCAGAACAGAGTTGCGTTAGATGTCATACTTGCAGATAGAGGAGGGGTATGTAAATTGATTCAATCGAGCTGCTGCGTTTTTATTCCAGACAACGCTCCAACAGTTTTCCAAGCCATTTCCAAGTTACATAAGATCTCCGAGTCTGTACTTGTGGACGAAGGAGATTGGTCGTTAATGGGATGGTTTTGGGGATTGTTATCCACGTGGGGATGGAAGATTCTGATGGTCATTGGGATGATTTTAGCTATCCTTTTCCAGTTCTGTCTTTGCGTACAGTGTGCTCCTGCTATTTGTGGCCTTTGTGCTACTTCGTGTGCAAGGAGACATGTCCAGAGAGAGTTGCTAAGTAATAGGATGATGCTACAGCAACATCTAGATGATCTGATGAATATAGACCTGGATTCAGACTGACTTGAGTTTGGGTTTGTTGCCTATGGAAGGGCAAAAGGAGTCTGAGGTTCCGTGATTCTGAACCCGTTCAATAAAGGTCGTCGTATCTAGACGATTTTGGTATCAGCGGACCGCAAATGACGAGTGCGGTATGTGCGAGTGTTTTCGTCATAATCGATCAATGGAAACACTACGTATTCAGGGATTTCGTTTGAACCTTCGGGTTCCATTTTGTGTACGGCAGCCATTTTGTGGTTGCCATCACATAGGCCGATGACTACGGCCGAACGAGTCCTTGGGACACGTACACCTTTAGCTGACTTTTGTGTGACCTGAAGGAACTGACTCCCTTGCCCGAGGCTCACCTCATTGAGCCAGTTCCTTGTTAGGTAGCTGGTCAGATAGAGATCAAAGATCAGGACATTGCTGAGTTTATGGTACACGCACACACCCCTCTATCTTGCTTCTCATCTGTTTCTGTTCCTTCCTTTTATGGCCTATTTATGGTTTGGGTTGAGGTCCTTTTATTATGGGTTTGTCCGGCCTGTCCGAGCAGGAATGTTGGATTTTGCCTTGTCCTTTCTGGTGGGCTGGACAATTGAAAGTGGGCTTGTCGTTATGCGATACTTTTGAAATGTCACTGTATGATGGGTCCGTTTGTAAATAATTGATGCTAGCCAGGAATGTAATTTTCTGCGTGAAAGACGATGTCTCGCTTTACGAAATTGTGCAGTCTCTGACGAACCACCCGTTTTGTGCTTCGTAGACCTCTGTTCCTGGTTGCAGCCAATAAAACGTGGTCTTTGACGTCACCTAGAAGTGTCCCTTGTCTCTGTTTGCCAAGACAGGAGAACTTGAAGACTTCTAGCGTTTCCCCTGGCGCCCCTGGGTTCTAAAACCCGGTTCTTCAAAAGGTCACTCCCTTCTTTAATAATCTGGTTATGGGAGTGATCGTCTCGGAGAAATGATCGATAAATCTGCTATAGAAATTCGCAAATCTGAGGAAGGACTGTACTTACTTAACTGAGCTGGGACTAGGCTAATGAATCAGGGCATCAATCTTTTGAGGGTCCATTTGAATGCCTTCCGGAGAGATAATGAATCCTAGAAAATCAATCTCAGTGATATGAAATGTGCTTTTATCTAGTTTAGCGAACAACTGGTGTTCCTGTTATTTGCTCAGTATTTTCTTGACATGGATGATGTGTTCCTGTTCTGTCTGCGAATTTATCAGAATGTCATCTATATATACTATGACAAAAGTATTCAGGTATTCTCTAAAAATATTGTTGATGAAATACTGAAAAGCAGCAGGCGCATTGCATAAAACCAAATGGCATTACACAGTACTCGTATAGCCCAAATTTAGTCCTGAATGCTGTTTTCCATTCATCCCCATGTTTGACTCGGATGAGGTGATATGCCCCTCTTAGATCTATTTTAGTAAAAATCTTAGCCACTCTCACTTGATCTAAAAGAATAGAAATGAGAGGTAGAGGATACTTGTTCTTAATAGTAGCTTTGTTTAGGGCGCGGTAGTCCAAGCAGGCTCTTAAACCCCCTTCTCTCTTGTCTATGAAAAACAAAGGCGAGGACACAGGTGAGGTGGAATGTCTGATGTATCCCTTCTTTCCCATGTCATCCAGATATGTTTTTAGATATTCTGTTTCTGGGGGGGTGAGAGCATACACTCTACTGCAGGGTAGTTCAGCCCCGGGTATCAAGTCTATCCTGCAGTCGTAACTGCGATGGGGTGGCAGTCTGGTTGCTTCTACTTCATTAAAGACAGACTGGAATTCTTCATATAAGTCAGGGAGCGGTGCGGTGGCAGCACTTATCTGCCCTGCACAATACAAAGGATAAATGTCTTCTCGAGCTTCCCGATAACAATGTAGCATACAATACTGAGACTTTAAGGTTACTGTACGGGCAATCCAATCAATCTGGGGATTGTGGGTTTGAAGCCATGGGACTCCAAGAATGGCCCCAAAATTCGGGGCATCAATCAGATCAAATGTAATATGCTCTGAATGGCCATTATCAAACACCAAAACCAAAGGTGGCGTTTGATAAGGTATTAGGCCAGAGGATAATTCCGAGCCATCTACCGCTCTGATCGGTTCAGGATGGCCTTTAGCGAAGAAAGGGAATATCAAAATAGTTTCGGGTGGCCCCAGAATCTAAAAGAAGAGACATGGTATGTCTCCCGGTAGCAGAGCATATCAAGGTGACAGTCAAGGTGAAAAGCTTTACTACCCTTTATACAGGGTTCTTAGGTTTTGAGATCAGATATGACTTCGTACTTGAAGAATCAATCTCGTCCTTCTTCAATCCCTCTAGTTTTCCTGATTCAAGGACCCACTTGCTGCTGCCCTTGTCGATACCCGAGGGTGGACAGGACATTCTTTTGCATAATGCCCTCCTTTCCCACAGTATAAACATAAATATTTTTTTCTTCTTTTCTCCTTCTCCTCTACATACAGGGGTCCTCTTAACCCCCCTATTTGCATTGGTTCTGAGGTATCCTTGTTTTCTTTTTTCTCAGATCGCATCACTATATATTTGGGAGCTACAAGCCTAGTCTTTTTCCCCTTTCTTTCGTGTAAACGATGGTCCAGTTTGACTGTCAGCTTGATAAAAGAGAGGCAGTCTTCTGGTGGATTCACGATCTGGATTAAAAGATCTTTTAGTTCGGCGCAAACTCCTTGATAGAATAAAGATGTTCTTTTATCCTCGGGCCAATGAGTTTCTGCCACTAACCGGTTAAAGCTAGTGATATACGTGAGGAGATCTTTGGACCCTTGTTTGAAATTGAGATACGATAGAGAGTGTGAAGTCCATTCAAGCTGAAGCTACAGAGAAAGTGTTGAATGAATGGAGAGAAAGCAAGGGTAAATTGGATTCGAATGGTTGTTGGGTTGAGTTGTCAGAGCATCAGCGATGGTTGTTACCCGATGCGTATGTACTTCCAGTGGTTACGATGGTGCATGGAATGGCTCATATTAGTGTGAAAGGGATTTGTAAGTTGTTAGCTCCAGTATGGCAGAATGCAGGAATTCCTAAGTGTGCAGAGAATTTGGTTAAGAATTGTACGGTTTGTCTGATGTACAATCCTGGTAAAGGAACTCCCACTCCAGCTGGTCATTTTGCACCTCCCACGTATCCGTTCGAGGCTTTGCAGCTAGATTTCATCCACATGGAGAGGTGCAACAACTTCAAATACGTGCTCGTGGTTGTTTGTGCTTTCTCGAGATGGGTAGAAGCATACCCCCTGAAAGATAATACTGCCTTGTCCACAGCTAAAGCCCTCATTAAGGAATTTTTCCCTAGGTATGTATTGCCGAGAATGGTCTGGAGTGACAATGGGAGTGAATTTGTGGGTCAAGTGATGAAGAGAGTGTGTGATGGGTTAGGAATCCGCCAAATATTCCATGGTGCAAATCGTCCCCAATCAGCTGGCTTGGTTGAATGCTATAATGGCACCCTTAAGCTAAAGCTAGCCAAGCTTCAGGCGAGCACCGGTCTACAATGGCCTGATGCCTTGCCGCTAGCACTTCTGTCCACAAGAATGAATGTGCATTCACGAACAGGACTTAGTCCGTACAAAGTGGTTTTTGGTCGCCCGGCGAACATATGGGGAGTGCCGCGGCCGACCAAATTCAGTGAGATAGAGCACCCTGTGTTGCTTGATTACCTTTATGAATTGACGGCTAAATTGCGTGTTTTGCATCAACAGGTTCATGATACCTTGCCACAAGCATCAGAAGATCCAGGACATGCTATCAAACCTGGATCATCGATCTTCGTGAAGAACTTCCAGCGGACCAAGAACGAGCAGCCCCGCTGGATTGGTCCTTACTTGGTGCTTTTTTCCACACAATCAGCAGTACGAGTGTGCGATAAAAAGAACTGGATCCACGGCATATATTGTAAGAGAGCACCTTTGCCTCTGCCAACGAGGATGGTATTCCAGACTCTGAGACTGAAACCGTGCCTCGTTTTCTGCCCTTTAGCGATGCACATTTGATTGGAACGAACACTGAACGAGAAAGCAACGATCTTCTGCAAGAAGCTGTGCCTCCGTCGAATCGTTTGGACACTTCTGAACCTGAGCTTTTGTTTTGAGAACAGACATTGCCTGGCAAAGACCGTTATAATTTGCGACCAAGAGTCGTGGGACAAATACAAAAATAAATTCTTTCTTTGCTGATTTTTAAGGTTAAGCTCTCCTCCGAGGAACTGTTTTGATTTTTGTTTTTCGAACCGCCATCCGGGTTTAGCTGTAAGGTTGAGGTGCAAAGTCTTTGGAGTGCAAGCCGAAGACGTTAGGTCGACGGTTCTGGTTGGTCTAAGGGCGTTCCCTGGACTGACAGACGCATTCCCTAGCACGGAACACCCTACCGCCGCGAACAGCACGATTAGAGGATGGAGTTTTTCGAGATGGAGAGACCTGTTGAAAGAATGAGCTTTAAGAGCAAAATATGTACTGTGATGAGCAGAAAATGTTTTTTAATATTATGTTTGTTTATGTTGTTTAGCTTAATGATGTTTTTAATAGGATATGTGACATTCTCTTTTCAAGTGACGTTTGTACCCACTGCACAACCTATGCCTCCTCCTACTGTTTCTTCGCATTCTTTTCACCCTCTGCCCGAACATGAATCTGTTAGAACACTGGAATTTGCTAATAATTCCTTTGTTCAGCTTCTGCACCACCACCAGCTAGTAGTGAACACGACTAATTGTTGGATGTGTGGTCTTATGCCTCATACTACTGATAAAGGTA
Source organism: Lissotriton vulgaris (assembly GCF_964263255.1). NCBI lineage: Eukaryota > Metazoa > Chordata > Amphibia > Caudata > Salamandridae > Lissotriton > Lissotriton vulgaris. The sequence continues at coordinate 1,887,236,677 of NC_141687.1, read as the reverse complement.
TTCCTTACCTGGTTTTGCCTTTTAGCTACAATGGTTCTGTGTGGGCATACAGAACGATGTTCATCTATGCTCGTGAGGTCTACCCCCTTCGTTCTGTGAAGGATAGTCCGAAGACTAGTACTCTAGTCAAGGTTATAGTTGACATGATTAGAGGAATTAGTTCCTGTGAGACTATCCCGAGAGATGAGACACAAGCATATATTGGATGGAACGTGACTGGATATGGAGTTAGTCTGAGTGTTAACCAGCGAGCGAAAAGATCCCTTCCGATTTGGATAGTGCCCCATAAGGGTAATTATTGTCTGCAAGGTAATGGCAAGAATCTGAGAGCTCAGTTAGGGAAAAGTGTCTGCACTGAGACGTATGTTTTTGCGACCCAGACTTCCCCATCGTTTCTAGCAGCTAAGGGTACCTATTTCATCTGTTACGATAGAGCGTATACATGGTTGCCCCCTGATTTCTCGGGCACATGTTTTGTTTCGTTCCTGTTGCCTCCTACATCTACAGCTGCGGCAGATTACCACAAGACAAGATTGGCTAGAGGTGTCTTCAGTAAGGAAGATACTGCAGGACAAGAATTGGGAGATTTCTTGAAGGGTGTTCTGCCGTTTTGGGGACCTATGGCTAACAGCAGGAACATTCGACAGTTGACGAGAGTGGTTGAGTCCACCATAGTCGAAACTGCCGGTGCCCTTAGTAACTTGACTGCTGAGCTCCAGTCGGATCGCCTTATGACTCTTCAGAACAGAGTTGCGTTAGATGTCATACTTGCAGATAGAGGAGGGGTATGTAAATTGATTCAATCAAGCTGCTGCGTTTTTATTCCAGACAACGCTCCAACAGTTTTCCAAGCCATTTCCAAGTTACATAAGATCTCCGAGTCTGTACATGTGCACGAAGGAGATTGGTCGTTAATGGGATGGTTTTGGGGATTGTTATCCACGTGGGGATGGAAGATTCTGATGGTCATTGGGATGATCTTAGCTATCCTTTTCCAGTTCTGTCTTTGCGTACAGTGTGCTCCTGCTATTTGTGGCCTTTGTGCTACTTCGTGTGCAAGGAGACATGTCCAGAGAGAGTTGCTAAGTAATAGGATGATGCTACAGCAACATCTAGATGATCTGATGAATATAGACCTGGATTCAGACTGACTTGAGTTTGGGTTTGTTGCCTATGTAAGGGCAAAAGGAGGGTCTGAGGTTCCGTGATTCTGAACCCGTTCAATAAAGGTCGTCGTATCTAGACGATTTTGGTATCAGCGGACCGCAAATGACGAGTGCGGTATGTACGAGTGTTTTCGTCATAATCGATCAATGGAAACACTACGTATTCAGGGATTTCGTTTGAACCTTCGGGTTCCATTTTGTGTACGGCAGCCATTTTGTGGTTGCCATCACATAGGCCGATGACTACGGCCGAACGAGTCCTTGGGACACGTACACCTTTAGCTGACTTTTGTGTGACCTGAACGAACTGACTCCCTTGCCCGAGGCTGACCTCATTGAGCCAGTTCCTTGTTAGGTAGCTGGTCAGATAGAGATCAAAGATCAGGACATTGCTGAGTTTATGGTACACGCACACACCCCTCTATCTTGCTTCTCATCTGTTTCTGTTCCTTCCTTTTATGGCCTATTTATGGTTTGGGTTGAGGTCCTTTTATTATGGGTTTGTCCGGCCTGTCCGAGCAGGAATGTTGGATTTTGCCTTGTCCTTTCTGGTGGGCTGGACAACTGAAAGTGGGCTTGTCGTAATGCAATACTTTTGAAATGTCACTGTATGATTGGTCCGTTTGTAAATAATTGATGCTAGCCAGGAATGTAATTTTCTGCATGAAAGACGATGTCTCGCTTTACGAAATTGTGCAGTCTCTGACGAACCACCCGTGTTGTGCTTCGTAGACCTCTGTTCCTGGTTGCAGCCAATAAAAAGTGGTCTTTGACGTCACCACAAGTGTCCCGTGTCTCTGTTTGCCAAGACAGGAGAACTCGAGGACTTCGGGCGTTTCCCCTGGCGCCGCTGGGTTCTAAAACCCGGTTCTTCAAAAGGTCACTCCCTTCTTTAATAATCTGGTTATGGGAGTGATCGTCTCGGAGAAATGATCGATAAATCTGCTATAGAAATTCGCAAATCTGAGGAAGGACTGTACTTACTTAACTGAGCTGGGACTAGGCTAATGAATCAGGGCATCAATCTTTTGAGGGTCCATTTGAATGCCTTCCGGAGAGATAATGAATCCTAGCAAATCAATCTCAGTGGTATGAAATGTGCTTTTATCTAGTTTAGCGAACAACTGGTGTTCCTGTTATTTGCTCAGTATTTTCTTGACATGGATGATGTGTTCCTGTTCTGTCTGCGAATTTATCAGAATGTCATCTATATATACTATGACAAAAATATTCAGTTATTCTCTAAAAATATTGTTGATGAAATACTGAAAAGCAGCAGGCGCATTGCATAAACCAAATGGCATTACGCAGTATTCGTATAGCCCAAATTTAGTCCTGAATGCTGTTTTCCATTCATCCCCATGTTTGACTCGGATGAGATGATATGCCCCTCTTAGATCTATTTTAGTAAAAATCTTAGCCACTCTCACTTGATCTAAAAGAATAGAAATGAGAGGTAGAGGATACTTGTTCTTAATATTAGCTTTGTTTAGGGCGCGCTAGTCCAAGCAGGCTCTTAAACCCCCTTCTCTCTTGTCTATGAAAAACAAAGGCGAGGACACAGGTGAGGTGGAATGTCTGATGTATCCCTTCTTTCCCATGTCATCCAGATATGTTTTTAGATATTCTGTTTCTGAGGGGGTGAGAGCATACACTCTACTGCAGGGTAGTTCAGCCCCGGGTATCAAGTCTATCCTGCAGTCGTAACTGCGATGGGGTGGCAGTCTGGTTGCTTCTACTTCATTAAAGACAGACTGGAATTCTTCATATATGTCAGGGAGCGATGCGGTGGCAGCACTTATCTGCCCTGCACAATACAAATTATAAATGTCTTCTCGAGCTTCCCGATAACAATGTAGCATACAATACTGAGACTTTAAGGTTACTGTACGGGCAATCCAATCAATCTGGGGATTGTGGGTTTGAAGCCATGGGACTCCAAGAATGGCCCCAAAATTCGGGGCATCAATCAGATCAAATGTAATATGCTCTGAATGGCCATTATCAAACACCAAAACCAATGGTGGCATTTGATAAGGTATTAGGCCAGAGGATAATTCCGAGCCATCTACCGCTCTGATCGGTTCAGGATGGCCTTTAGCGAGGAAAGGGAATATCAAAATAGTTTCGGGTGGCCCCAGAATCTAAAAGAAGAGACATGGTATGTCTCCCGGTAGCAGAGCATATCAAGGTGACAGTCAAGGTGAAAAGCTTTACTACCTTTTATACAGGGTTCTTAGGTTTTGAGATCAGATATGACTTCGTACTTGAAGAATCAATCTCGTCCTTCTTCAAGCCCTCTAGTTTTCCTGATTCAAGGACCCACTTGCTGCTGCCCTTGTCGATACCCGAGGGTGGACAGGACATTCTTTTGCATAATGCCCTCCTTTCCCATAGTATAAACATAAATAGTTTTTTCTTCTTTTCTCCTTCTCCTCTACATACAGGGGTCCTCTTAACCCCCCTATTTGCATTGGTTCTGAAGTATCCTTGTTTTCTTTTTTCTCGGATCGCATCACTATATATTTGGGAGCTACAAGCCTAGTCTTTTTCCCCTTTCTTTCGTGTAAACGATGGTCCAGTTTGACTGTCAGCTCGATAAAAGAGAGGCAGTCTTCTGGTGGATTCACGATCTGGATTAAAAGATCTTTTAGTTCGGCGCAAAGTCCTTGATAGAATAAAGATGTTCTTTTATCCTCGGGCCAATGAGTTTCTGCCACTAACCGGTTAAAGCTAGTGATATACGTGAGGAGATCTTTGGACCCTTGTTTGAAATTGAGATACGATAGAGAGTGTGAAGTCCATTCAAGCTGAAGCTACAGAGAAAGTGTTGAATGAATGGAGAGAAAGCAAGGGTAAATTGGATTCGAATGGTTGTTGGGTTGAGTTGTCAGAGCATCAGCGATGGTTGTTACCCGATGCGTATGTACTTCCAGTGGTTACGATGGCGCATGGAATGGCTCATATTAGTGTGAAAGGGATTTGTAAGTTGTTAGCTCCAGTATGGCAGAATGCAGGAATTCCTAAGTGTGCAGAGAATTTGGTTAAGAATTGTATGGTTTGTCTGATGTACAATTCTGGTAAAGGAACTCCAACTCCAGCTGGTCATTTTGCACCTCCGACGTATCCATTCGAGGCTTTGCAGCTAGATTTCATCCACATGGAGAGGTGCAACAACTTCAAATACGTGCTCGTGGTTGTTTGTGCTTTCTCGAGATGGGTAGAAGCATACCCCCTGAAAGATAATACTGCCTTGTCCACAGCTAAAGCCCTTATTATGGAATTTTTCCCTAGGTATGGATTGCCGAGAATGGTCTGGAGTGACAATGGGAGTGAATTTGTGGGTCAAGTGATGAAGAGAGTGTGTGATGGGTTAGGAATCCGCCAAAAATTCCATGCTGCAAATCATCCCCAGTCAGCTGGCTTGGTTGAATGCTATAATGGCACCCTTAAGCTAAAGCTAGCCAAGCTTCAGGCGAGCTCCGGTCTACAATGGCCTGATGCCTTGCCGCTAGCACTTCTGTCCACAAGAATGAATGTGCATTCACGAACGGGACTTAGTCCGTACGAAGTGGTTTTTGGTCGCCCGGCAAACATATGGGGAGTGCCGCGGCCGACCAAATTCAGTGAGATAGAGCACCCTGTGTTGCTTGATTACCTTTATGAATTGACGGCTAAATTGCGTGTTTTGCATCAACAGGTTCATGATACCTTGCCACAAGCATCAGAAGATCCAGGACATGCTATCGAACCTGGATCATGGATCTTCGTGAAGAACTTCCAGCGGACCAAGAACGAGCAGCCCCGCTGGATTGGTCCTTACTTGGTGCTTTTTTCCACACGATCAGCAGTACAAGTGTGGGGTAAAAAGAACTGGATCCACGGCATACATTGTAAGAGAGCACCTTTGCCTCTGCCAACGAGGATGGTATTCCAGACTCTGAGACTGAAACCGTGCCTCGTTTTCTGCCCTTTAGCGATGCACATTTGATTGGAACGAACACTGAACGAGAAAGCGACGATCTTCTGCAAGAAGCTGTGCCTCCGTCGAATTGTTTGGATACTTCTGAACCTGAGCTTTTGTTTTGAGAACAGACATTGCCTGGCAAAGACTGTTATAATTTGCGACCAAGAGTCGTGGGACAAATACAAAAATAAATTCTTTCTTTGCTGATTTTTAAGGTTAAGCTCTCCTCCGAGGAACTGTTTTGATTTTTGTTTTTCGAACCGCCATCCGGGTTTAGCTGTAAGGTTGCGGTGCAAAGTCTTTGGAGTGCAAGCCGAAGACGTTAGGTCGACGGATCTGGTTGGTCTAAGGGCGTTCCCTGGACTGACAGACGCATTCCCTAGCACGGAACACCCTACCGCCGCGAACAGCACGATTAGAGGATGGAGTTTTTCGAGATGGAGAGACCTGTTGAAAGAATGAGCTTTAAGAGCAAAATATGTACTGTGATGAGCAGAAAATGTTTTTTAATATTATGTTTGTTTATGTTGTTTAGCTTAATGATGTTTTTAATAGGATATGTGACATTCTCTTTTCAAGTGACGTTTGTACCCACTGCACAACCTATGCCTCCTCCTACTGTTTCTTCGCATTCTTTTCACCCTCTGCCTGAACATGAATCTGTTAGAAGACTGGAATTTGCTAATAATTCCTTTGTTCAGCTTCTGCACCAACACCAGCTAGTAGTGAACACGACTAATTGTTGGATGTGTGGTCTTATGCCTCATACTACTGATAAAGGTATTCCTTACCTGGTTTTGCCTTTTAGCTACAATGGTTCTGTGTGGGCATACAGAAAGATGTTCATCTATGCTCGTGAGATCTACCCCCTACGTTCTGTGAAGGATAGTCCGAAGACTAGTACTCTAGTCAAGGGTATAGTTGACATGATTAGAGGAATTAGTTCCTATGAGACTATCCCGAGAGATGAGACACAAGCATATATTGGATGGAACGTGACTGGATATGGAGTTAGTCTGAGTGTTAACCAGCGAGCGAAAAGATCCCCTCCGATTTGGATAGTGCCCCATAAGGGTCATTATTGTCTGCAAGATAATGGCAAGAATCTGAGAGCTCAGTTAGGGAAAAGTGTCTGCACTGAGACGTATGTTTTTGCTTCCCAGACTTCCCCATCGTTTCTAGCAGCTAAGGGTACCTATTTCATCTGTTACGATAGAGCGTATACATGGTTGCCCCCTGATTTCTCGGGCACATGTTTTGTTTCGTTCCTGTTGCCTCCTACATATACAGCTGCAGCAGATTACCACAAGACAAGATTGGCTAGAGGTGTCTTCAGTAAGGAAGATACTGCAGGACAAGAATTGGGAGATTTCTTGAAGGGTTTTCTGCCGTTTTGGGGACCTATGGCTAACAGCAGGAACATTCGACAGTTGACGAGAGTGGTTGAGTCCACCATAGTCGAAACTGCCGGTGCCCTTAGTAACTTGACTGCTGAGCTCCAGTCGGATCGCCTTATGACTCTTCAGAACAGAGTTGCGTTAGATGTCATACTTGCAGATAGAGGAGGGGTATGTAAATTGATTCAATCAAGCTGCTGCGTTTTTATTCCAGACAACGCTCCGACAGTTTTCCAAGCCATTTCCAAGTTACATAAGATCTCCGAGTCTGTACATGTGGACGAAGGAGATTGGTCGTTAATTTGAATTTAATTTGAATTTAAAAACATTTGTACAGCGCTCGCATACCCAGCGGTTTCATGGCGCTAGTGGTGATCAGTGGACGGCAGCAACTAGGAGATTAAATCGGGTAGGCTTGTGTAAAAAGGAAGGTTTTAAGATTTTTCCGGAACAAAAGATAGGAAGGTGAGGTGCGTAGAGTAACCGGGAGGGAATTCCAAAATGTTGGAGCCAGGACAGCGAATCTCGCTCCGCCCGCCCTCTGCTTTTTAAAGCGGGGGATGGTAAGGAGGGCCAAATGGGCCAAGCGAAGTTCTCTGCCTGGACAGTATGGCTTTATGAGAGAGCAGATGAACTCGGGAGCAGTACCCGATCTGGCCTGATACGTGAGGCAGCCGAGTTTAAACAGGACACGCTCTCTCACAGGGAGCCAGTGCAGTGTTTTGAGTAATGGAGTGACCCGATGATATCTGGGTAGGCCATGGATCAGGCGGGCCGCCTGGTTCTGCACCAGTTGTAGTCGATGGATCATGTATGCAGGGGCTCCATTATAGACTATGTTTCCATAGTCTATATGGGACAGTACCATGGCCAACATAATAATTTTTAAAGCTGAGGGGGAAAAGAAACGAGAAACTTTCCTAATTACTCTAAGGGAAAAGAAACATGAAGAAACCACGGAACTGACTTGCGGGTGAACAGTGAGCTGGGGATTAGGAAGGATTCCCAAAGTTTTCACTTTGGGCACGGGAAGTGGAGGGGCACCAAGGGAAGCGGGCCAGAAGGAAGGGGACCAATTACTGCAGCCACCTCCGGTCAGGACCAGCTCGGTCTTGTCCGGATTAAGTTTGAGGTGGCTGCAGTTCATCCAATCTTGAATGAGCGTCATGATTGTTTGGACGTTCAGGGCAGATGAAGGTGAATGAGACAGATTGAAGATTAACTGGAGGCCATCCACGTAATTGAACACGGTGACCTCCAGTTGCTGTAACATAAAGATGAGGGGAAAAATATAAAGGTTGAACAAAAGAGGGGAAAGTGATGAACCCTGAGGGACCCCGCATTCTACCTTGCGAGAGGCCGCCACAAAGCCAGCCAAACGGACTCCTTGAGTTCTCCCAGCAAGAAAGGACTCCAGCCAAGAAAAGGCTAAGCCTTCTATGCCCGCCGTCCTGACACGGTTAAGGAGGATGGTATGGTCCACCGTGTCAAAAGCGGCGGATAGATCTAGGAGAATCAAGGCTTGCGGAAGGTTGATGTCGATACCTTCACGCAGCTTGTCCATGACTGAAATGACCACTTTTTCTGTAGAATGCAGTGGCCGGAAGCCAGCTTGGCAAGGGGAGAGGCAATGATTTGCCTCAATGTGAGTGCTCAAAGTAGAAGTGATGTGAGTTTCAAGAACTTTTGCAAGGTAAGGGAGGAGTGAAATGGGGCGGTAATTGGAGGGGGAGGAAGGATCGGCGTCCAATTTTTTTAAGATTGGGATGACAACCGCCGATTTGTGTGAACTGGGAACATGACCATGAGCAAGTGAGTCATTAAGAAGGGTCAAAGGGGGAGTAGGGCAGGCTGAGTAAACTTCCCTGAGGGTACAAGCAGGAGCAAAATCAAGGGGAGAGCCTGATTTGACCCGTTGGAGCAGAGGGAGGAGGGTGTCAGTGGTTAGAAATGGAAAGTTAGTCAGTTTAACGGTAGTGGGGGGAGGGAAAGGGTCAACAAAGGTGGAGGAGGGCGGAGGGATGTTGTGTTTAATTTTAACAACTTTGTCTATGAAAAACTCGTTGAGCGAGTCACAGAGGGATTGGGATGGGGGGATGGTGGCCGTGGCTCTAGTGGATGAGGCAAGTTCATGGACAGTGGAGAAAATTTCCTTCGTTTGTGACTCAGCGACCATTATCCTGTTAGTGTAATATTCGGCTTTTGCTTCCAGGATGCTCTTTTTATAGGTTTGCAGAACGGCCAAGTAGATTGTTTATTGAGCAGGGTCGTAAGTTCTTCTCCAGACTCGTTCGGCCCTTCTTGCAGCTAGTTTTTTTTCTTTAAGGTCGGAAGTAAACCAACGATTGGCTGCGTGGGCCCGTTTAACTGAAAGCCGCTTGAGGGGGGCGAATCCATCACCTGCCACCGTGAGCCAGTTGTTAATGGCGGCCAACTGTGGGGCGGCTGTCAGGCCGGTTAGGTCAGGACAGGTCTTGGCCAAGGCTGAGCAGAAGGAGGGCATGTCTACCTTTCCCCATTTCCGAACCCAGGTGTTCTTGGGAAGGGGGGGTTTGACCAGGGGTGCTAGGGCAAGGGAGAGCGTGATGATGGAGTGATCTGACCATGGGCAAGGGGATATAATAGGAGGTGTGGATGGAACATTCAGTGTCCAAATTTGGTCTAGCATGTGGCCATGTAGGTGGGTGGGACTGTGAATGAGCGGTACAAAATTCAAACTTTTCATAAGGCAGGTGAATTCCTTAGATTGGGGGCTTTCGGCAGGGTCATTGGGCCAGAAATTGAGGTTCCCTAAAACTAATACAGAAGAATTGTTAACTACCAAAGTGGCCAAGAGGGTCTGGATATTGGGGAGAAACGAAGGGGTGGACTGGGGAGGGCGATAGATAAGAACAAAAGTGAGGGGGGCTTGGTGGGAAGTAGAACGAGCTACAAGGAGATCGACATCGGTGATAGGAGGGGAGGGAAGGACTTGAAAGTTGAAATCAGTACGAGCTATTAGAGCCACTCCACCACCCCGCTTGCCTTCGGGACGATCCGCACGGATGGCGGAATATGTCGATGGTAAGGCGGCAAGCACATTGGGCAGGGAGTCGGTCTTGAACCAGGTCTCGGTTAAGAAAAGGAGATCTGGTTCATTAGAGTCGATATAATCAAATAGCTCGTATTGACGGTTTACAGCGGACCTAGTGTTTAGGAGGGTAGCCGAGGTAGTAAATAACTGGGCAGAGGGGGCTGGGAGTGAAGGAAGAACAGGGGGGAGTGTGGGGGCTGGTGATGCTAGCAGAGATACTAACCCAGGGAGGGAATGTGGGGGGGAGCAGTATAGGCCAAGATGATGTAAATAAGAAGTGGTAGAGGGGTTAATACTACCGGGGACCCAATAAAGGCATAACTGAGTCGGCGAATAGGAGATAGGACCAGCAGCATCTCGTGCCCCTAGCCCCGGTCAGCCGTGGACGGGCGCAGACGGGCTTAACTCAGGCGCAACTCTGGCGCGCCTCCCTCGCGCCCGCTGCGCTCGTCCGCTGCGCTGCCTCATGTTGCCTGTTTAAATAGGGGCGGAGCGGCGGGGGAGTGGCAGGGCTGTGGTGGAAAGCTAAGCCCAAGCCAAGATGGCGCCCGCTGCCGCTGGGAGCCCGCGAAAGACACGATCAGCCCCAGCCGGCAGCTGAAAGCCCAAAGATGTCGGTACCTGCATAACTTTAAAGGTGAGTTAATAACAGTTTAAAGACAATCTTAGCCAGAGTATCGCCTCCGCTCGCAATCAGCGGGGCGTAAAATAAGGGAAGCAGCGACTCGCCAAGTAACCGACCAATCAGCCCACCGCCACCGGGCCACTGGTCAGACACGAGGGGAGAAGGAAAACGCGCTACTAAATAGGGGCGGAGCGGCGGGGGAGTGGCAGGGCTGTGGTGGAAAGCTAAGCCCAAGCCAAGATGGCGCCCACTGCCGCTGGGAGCACGCGAAAGACACAATCAGCCCCAGCCGGCAGCTCACCCCTGAAAGCCCAAAGATGGTTAATGGGATGGTTTTGGGGATTGTTATCCACGTGGGGATGGAAGATTCTGATGGTCATTGGGATGATCTTAGCTATCCTTTTCCAGTTCTGTCTTTGCGTACAGTGTGCTCCTGCTATTTGTGGCCTTTGTGCTACTTCGTGTGCAAGGAGACATGTCCAGAGAGAGTTGCTAAGTAATAGGATGATGCTCCAGCAACATCTAGATGATCTGATGAATATAGACCTGGATTCAGACTGACTTGAGTTTGGGTTTGTTGCCTATGTAAGGGCAAAAGGAGGGTCTGAGGTTCCGTGATTCTGAACCCGTTCAATAAAGGTCGTCGTATCTAGACGATTTTGGTATCAGCGGACCGCAAATGACGAGTGCGGTATGTTCAAGTGTTTTCGTCATAATCGATCAATGGAAACACTACGTATTCAGGGATTTCGTTTGAACCTTCGGGTTCCATTTTGTGTATGGCAGCCATTTTGTGGTTGCCATCACATAGGCCGATGACTACGGCCGAACGAGTCCTTGGGACACGTACACCTTTAGCTGACTTTTGTGTGACCTGAACGAACTGACTCCCTTGCCCGAGGCTGAACTCATTGAGCCAGTTCCTTGTTAGGTAGCTGGTCAGATAGAGATCAAAGATCAGGACATTGCTGAGTTTATGGTACACGCACACACCCCTCTATCTTGCTTCTCATCTGTTTCTGTTCCTTCTTTTTATGGCCTATTTATGGTTTGGGTTGAGGTCCTTTTATTATGGGTTTGTCCGGCCTGTCCGAGCAGGAATGTTGGATTTTGCCTTGTCCTTTCTGGTGGGCTGGACAACTGAAAGTGGGCTTGTCGTTATGCGATACTTTTGAAATGTCACTGTATGATTGGTCCGTTTGTAAATAATTGATGCTAGCCAGGAATGTAATTTTCTGCATGAAAGACAATGTCTCGCTTTACGAAATTGTGCAGTCTCTGACGAACCACCCGTGTTGTGCTTCGTAGACCTCTGTTCCTGGTTGCAGCCAATAAAACGTGGTCTTTGACGTCACCTAGAAGTGTCCCGTGTCTCTGTTTGCCAAGACAGGAGAACTCGAAGACTTCGGGCGTTTCCCCTGGCGCCGCTGGGTTCTAAAACCCGGTTCTTCAAAAGGTCACTCCCTTCTTTAATAATCTGGTTATGGGAGTGATCGTCTCGGAGAAATGATCGATAAATCTGCTATAGAAATTCGCAAATCTGAGGAAGGACTGTACTTACTTAACTGAGCTGGGACTAGGCTAATGAATCAGGGTATCAATCTTTTGAGGGTCCATTTGAATGCCTTCCGGAGAGATAATGAATCCTAGAAAATCAATCTCAGTGGTATGAAATGTGCTTTTATCTAGTTTAGCGAAAAACTGGTGTTCCTGTTATTTGCTCAGTATTTTCTTGACATGGATGATGTGTTCCTGTTCTGTCTGCGAATTTATCAGAATGTCATCTATATATACTATGACAAAAATATTCAGGTATTCTCTAAAAATATTGTTGATGCAATACTGAAAAGCAGAAGGCGCATTGCATAAACCAAGTGGCATCACGCAGTACTCGTATAGCCCAAATTTAGTCCTGAATGCTGTTTTCCATTCATCCCCATGTTTGACTCGGATGAGGTGATATGCCCCTCTTAGATCTATTTTAGTAAAAATCTTAGCCACTCTCACTTGATCTAAAAGAATAGAAATGAGAGGTAGAGGATACTTGTTCTTAATAGTAGCTTTGTTTAGGGCGCGGTAGTCCAAGCAGGCTCTTAAACCCCCTTCTCTCTTGTCTATGAAAAACAAAGGCGAGGACACAGGTGAGGTGGAATGTCTGATGTATCCCTTCTTTCCCATGTCATCCAGATATGTTTTTAGATATTCTGTTTCTGGGGGGTGAGAGCATACACTCTACTGCAGGGTAGTTCAGCCCTGGGTAACAAGTCTATCCTGCAGTCGTAACTGAGATGGGGTGGCATCTGGTTGCTTCTACTTCATTAAAGACAGACTGGAATTCTTCATATATGTCAGGGAGCGATGTGGTGGCAGCACTTATCTGCCCTGCACAATACAAAGGATAAATGTCTTCTCGAGCTTCCCGATAACAATGTAGCATACAATACTGAGACTTTAAGGTTACTGTACGGGCAATCCAATCAATCTGGGGATTGTGGGTTTGAAGCCATGGGACTCCAAGAATGGCCACAAAATTCGGGGCATCAATCAGATCAAATGTAATATGCTCTGAATGGCCATTATCAAACACCAAAACCAATGGTGGCGTTTGATAAGGTATTAGGCCAGAGGATAATTCCGAGCCATCTACCGCTCTGATCGGTTCAGGATGGCCTTTAGCGAGGAAAGGGAATATCAAAATAGTTTCGGGTGGCCCCAGAATCTAAAAGAAGAGACATGGTATGTCTCCCGGTAGCAGAGCATATCAAGGTGACAGTCAAGGTGAAAAGCTTTACTACCCTTTATACAGGGTTCTTAGGTTTTGAGATCAGATATGACTTCGTACTTGAAGAATCAATCTCGTCCTTCTTCAATCCCTCTAGTTTTCCTGATTCAAGGACCCACTTGCTGCTGCCCTTGTCGATACCCGAGGGTGGACAGGACATTCTTTTGCATAATGCCCTCCTTTCCCACAGTATAAACATAAATAGTTTTTTCTTCTTTTCTCCTTCTCCTCTACATACAGGGGTCCTCTTAACCCCCCTATTTGCATTGGTTCTGAAGTATCCTTGTTTTCTTTTTTCTCGGATCGCATCACTATATATTTGGGAGCTACAAGCCTAGTCTTTTTCCCCTTTCTTTCGTGTAAACGATGGTCCAGTTTGACTGTCAGCTTGATAAAAGAGAGGCAGTCTTCTGGTGGATTCACGATCTGGATTAAAAGATCTTTTAGTTCGGCGCAAAGTCCTTGATAGAATAAAGATGTTCTTTTATCCTCGGGCCAATGAGTTTCTGCCACTAACCGGTTAAAGCTAGTGATATACGTGAGGAGATCTTTGGACCCTTGTTTGAAATTGAGAAGGTCATTATCGCTAGCCTGCATATATGTATGTCTTGCAAAGAGACTCCGCATCTTCTCCTGAAATAATGTGAAGTTATACAACAGGGGGTCGTTATTTTCCACCAATGGTACGGCCCATTCAGCGGCATTGCCTGCTAAGTAAGATATGATAAAGGGTACTTTGGCTGCATCATCTGGAAAAGCTGAGGCTTTACACAAAAACTGTAGTTGGCATTGGTTCATAAAAATACTGAACTTTGCACTATCTCCTGAGAATCTCTCTGACATGGCAAGAGGCACTGGACTGGGAGTGTGTACCGATACCTGTACAGGGAGGGGGTTTTCAGGCTGTTCCCTAGAACTGGAGCCCTAGAGAGAATAGAGTAGTGAAAACCTAGCAGGTTGGATGTAGTTTTTTCGGGTCTTAGGGATGGCATTTGCTACTTCTTGGGCCTTTAACTGTATCACTTCCTCTTGCAATCTTTGATTTTCATTTCTTAACCTCCCCACTTCTGCCTGTAAATCCATTAACGCTACTGATAAGTCTTCTACCGTGGGAGCCTGTAAGCCCTTATGGAAGCCTTGTTCCAGACTAGCGCCTTCAGTATTCATCTTCGCTCGGGTGGATACATTTTCGTGTGCTTAGCTTTCTGTCAGGTAAGGCCGTAGCGAGATTCCACAGGAGCGAAGATAAATACCCCCAACTTCCAAAAAGCAGCCTCCAGAATGGAATGTGAAAACTCACTCTTAGGTACTTCTCTCCAAAAGTATGGGGGAATTAAAACCAAGGAGTGTCCACCACTCTCCCCATACATGGATGAATGATGTCGATGATTGGGACAGTCAGGAGGAGCAGGTGCTGGAAAGGAAATAGTAATAACAATATACAATGCTTTTATCTATTCTAATTCCGGTATTACATTGATATGTGTTCATACTCACCCGGGTTATTCTGTAGGCATACCATATAGGTGTCTCAGCAGCAGGACCGAGAGGGATCCGTAAAGGAGTCTTTCAATTGGTAAGTGAATATCAGGAACACTACCAAAGATCAGGTACGGGGGGGTCTACTGGGACATTCATTCACCATTCATACCGTGGGAACTGTGGTGGATCAAACTAACAACATAAGTATTGCCCAAAGGATAATAAATATGGACTTGCAATAGAACTTAGATGACGGCCGAAATACTAATGACTTTGATACCAGGGGAAGGGATTGAGGTGTTCCGGCCGGCTCTTCCGCAAGGAAAGAGCGGAGCAGACACACACTCAAGAGGTGTGCCGTCCGGCTCCAGGGGGGGCAAGTGGATCGGAACAGCAACACGCTCGAGGAAGGAATGGGGAAGAGGAGCCCTGCTCAAGAAGAAGTGATTGAGCAGAGCCACAAACTATCAAACAGGCGTAGGCAAAGAAAAACGCCAAGGGCTGGCTCACATCAATAAGTCACACAGCAAGACAGCGTGAATAGGGAAATATTGCAGCGAGGGAGATGCGCTGCCAAACAATACCGCTTGTAAAGTCAGGAAAGCCTCCAACCTCGAGGAGAGAGGAGCCAATATCGAGCAAGCGGCACAAGAAATGCTAGAAACTACAAGAGACGCTGAACGTCAAACAGGGAACAACGCGGTAGCAAGGAGGGGAGTGGTCACGGACGGGGTCAGTAAGCCAAGCGTCAACCTGCGTGAGAAGCGTCTCTTTAGAGGGTTTAGGGAGCATGTACAAAGTGTATACCTCGTGAGTGCGGCCCGGCTCCGAGCACAGCTCAATGTCTTCCTCTTTGCCCCTGAGCCCTAACAGACTGAGTTCATTGTGTGGGCCTACCTAGAGGAGAGAAAGCACCCCGCCCGATATACTTGTGTGTGAGCACAACTTTCAGCTCAAAGAGCAGATCCTACGCAGAGCCCGAGCAGTCCAACTGTTGCAGTTCCAAGGGAATTCTCCAGCCTTCTTTCAGGTCCTTGCAGCTTCCACTCTGGCCAAAAGGAGGGAACTTCGTGTGGTCACCTCCTATCTGTGTGACAATGGAATCCCATACTCATTGGACCACCCCTTTCGCATACTCTCTAAACACGAGGTGAAACTGCGACTAATTCGCTCACTACGGGAGGCGCTGGACCTGTTGGGGTTGGACAAAGCTGAGTACTCGACACGGGGAAACAAGCCCAAACTCCGGGCCATACGACAACCCCCCTCGATAGCAGACTGTCGGGAAGGTGCAGGCCTCTTTGAAGCCAGACCCGGAGGAGGTGGCGAAGGAACGCAAGGCTGTGCGCACCTCTCTCTCGCAGTCCCAAGACTGCTCGTGTTCCCCATGAGCACTCCAGAGTAAACCACAGGGGATGGATGTTACGGAGCGCAGCCAGAGGGGCACTTGGGATGTCCACCTTTCCTGATCCAGAGGACTGCCCCTCCGTGGCTCTTGGTTCTCCAGGTACTCTGCTCTGCAATTTCCTCTCAGCGCCATGTTCCTTTTATTCTTTGCCTTTCAGACGGACTTATGTCTATTGTTATTTCTTGGGACTGAGTTTATGCGAGTTGTTTTCTTTTGTGTATTTGTTGGAATTCTTATAGGGTTTCCTGTACCAGACTTTGCACTTCCATCCTACGCTCGCAGGACCACGCTCCCTCTGACCCTCACACCGTGCTTTGCGCCCTTCGTCCACGATGGCCCTGTACAGGCTAACTCCCAGCCGCTATGGCTAGACACCTAAAAATCATGAGCCTCAATGTGTGGGGCCTAAACCACCCTACACGACGTGCAGCGATTCTCTTCCTACTGGAACAATCGGATGGAGACATCTGCCTCCTCCAAGAGACTCATCTGCTTGCCAAAGCTACTCCCTGAAAGCGCGTGCAACGCTTCCCCCATCAGTACTGGTCCTCTGTTTCAACGAAGAAGATTGGGGTAGCCATCCTGCTAGGGCAGAGGTCTTCAAACTTTTGTAGGCTGAGCCCCCCCAGCTGAATTTTTTTAGATGTTAGGCCCGCCCACCACCTGACTGAAATGTCTGGAATCGACCCCCACACACATATTCCGGGCAAATCCAGCAAATAATGTTCAATACAATAAGAGTGTTTAGTAAACTGCAGGTTTGTGAGTGGGTGTGGTGAAATGACAGAGGCTTATTACACAGCTCATAACACCACTTTCCAAGATAAAATGTGCACAAATTGTTTTTACAAAAATGCTTTGTTATACACAGAACATAGATTGATAATAACACCACCAACATAAATGTGACAGGTGTGCCTGTTTTTCAGAGACGGTCAATCTTTGGATGGATTTGGGAAGAACTTTTAATTGTTTTCTAGAGCTGCTTGAAGGATCCACGACTGATAATAAAAGGGAACAAAGACAGAAAAGTCACATTACAAATCAATACATACAGGGCCGGCTTTAGGGCAGTGAAACAGGTGCAGCCGCAGTGGGCGCTGACCTATGGAGGGTGCGCCGACCACCTGGGGAGGCGCTGTGTTTAGCAGTAAGTTATGAATGGCACATATGATTTTATGATCCAGTCTCAGCTCTTTCATGCCTTCTTTGTTCAAATAATAAATATGTTTACATCTGATATTCAGGGATAGTGATGCGTGTTTTCAGTATGTAACACAACAGCAGTTCACTAATATTACTGCAAATAATCTGTCACACACTCCATTTCTCATGTGTGAGGTCATGTATTGATCTAATTTAAACTTTTTATATGGATGTTGCATCATGACACAAACACATTTTGTCTGCAAAATGTCTTTGATAGGCTCTTACACATTAAAACATTAATTAATGAAAACACTATTTACAACACTGTTTAAAAAAATGTCAAGGTCATGAGGGGAAGACTCTGTAGAACAGAACTGGCTCTTTCAGACGAATGTCTGACATAATATCGACAGACAGAATATCTACATACAAAAATATCGACACAAAAATATCGAAATCAAAAATATCGGAGTCATATCTTCATAAAGGTAAGTACAAAAATATCGAAAAATTAATATCGTAGTACAAAAATGTCGAAATTAAAAATATCGTTTTTTAAATGTATTAATAATAATGTAAAAATAATTTTAAAATACATATAATTTTACAAATATTAAATAAAAATATTAAAACATAATTAAAAAATTAAAACTAATACATATACATTTAAAATAAATTAAAAACTTAATAATTTAATGTAATTTTATTTTTTTTAATTTCATTTAATTGATTTAATTAAAATTTATTTTATTTTTACCCTGTACGGCTGTACCCCAAAAACCCAAAACTGACCCTGAACCCTAAAAATACCCCTTTACCCAAAAACCCAAAACTGACCCTGAACTCTAAAAATACCCCTTTACCCAAAAACTGAAAACTGACCCTGAACCCTAAAAATACCCCTTTACCCAAAAACCCAAAACTGACCCTGAACCCTAAAAATACCCCTTTACCCAAAAACTGAAAACTGACCCTGAACCCTAAAAATATCCCTTTACCCAAAAACTGAAAACTGACCCTGAACCCAAAAAATACCCCTTTACCCAAAAACTGAAAACTGACCCTGAACCCTAAAAATACCCCTTTACCCAAAAACTGAAAACTGACCCTGAACCCTAAAAATACTCCTTTAGCCAAAATTAATTAATATTATTTAATTACCAATTAATTATTAATTAACAATAACAATAAAGTAAATATATTAGCACATTAGCTGTAATTAATTAAATTTAATAATTAATATTATTTTTTCCCAATTAATTAATTAACAATAAAAAGAAAATATATATATAAAATAAATTACTCTAATTAATGTAATTAACTAATTAATATTAATTAATTACCAATTAATTATTAATTAAAAATATGTACAACATTATATTAATTAATTAACTAATTAATATTAATTAATTACCAATTAATTATTAATTAAAAATATTTACAAACATATATTAATTAATTAATTATTATTAAATTACTTCCCACCCTATTCCCCTATAAACCCACAACCCGCTCTGATACTAAAACGCAAAATGTAAACAAATTTACAAATTTTCAAACATACATTACAAAACATGTTTAACAAACATATAAACAACATAATAAAATACATAACACGAATTTTTTTTTCGATATTAGTAAAATTCGATATTAGTAACATACATACCTTAAAAAAACGATATTCTGTCTGTCGATGTTTTGGACATCGATATTCTATACTGTCGAAATTAAAACATCGATATTATTGTATATCAATATTTTAATTTCGATATTTTGTCTGCCTACCCTTTCAGACAGCCCTCCCCCCCCAACCCCGCCCACCCCTTTCCCCCTTTGAAAGGCTGGGGCCCTGGACCAGAGCTCACCTTGCCCAGAGCCCACCTCACCCATGCCTTGAAACATCCCTGGAAAGTTTGTCTCCTCTCTGGGAACAGCTAACTCTCCCAGGAGGGGGTTAACTCATAGAGCAGAAATGCTTCAGCTGCAGTGGGAGGCAAGGGGTCTCCTCTGCTAAAACCGAAAGCGTGTCTGTTTGTTTGTTTTCGGTTTTAGCAGAGGAGTAGTCCTTCCTCCCACTGCAGCTGAAGCATTAACCCCCTCCTGGGAGGGTTAACATAGCAAAAGTATGAGTGCTTTGCGCCCCGCGATTTCCCTCCTCCCTCCAGCCTTACCGGAGTTCTCCCAGGGGAAGGTCAGATTACAGTGGAGTGCGCGCCCCCCCTGAGATGGTGTCACGACCCCCAGGGGGGGCGCGCCCCACAGATTGCAGAACTCTGTGCTAGGGTCTAAATTTGAGGGTAAGGTGCTGTCTACTTTGTATGAGCTTAGGGGTAGGGTCCTAGCGCTCCAGATTCAATGTGGGTGTACCATTTTCACAGTAATTAACATTTATGCACCCATGACCATCAGGAGACTTTCCTGCGCCACCTTGTATCAGAGGGTCTGTGCTCCCTGGATGCTGCTTTAGTGGTAGGCGGAGACTTGAATTTGGTTGAGGATAATGACTGGGACAGCTCGGACAGCGATACTCTCAGTTGGGAGCCCTCTCTCCAGAAGGCAAACAATGGTTGGCCGATAATGGCCTTCATGGTATATGGCGCCTTCAACATGCAGATCTCAGAGATTACACATACTATTTTGCAGCACGTAAATCCTATGCACGCTTGGATATGTTCTTGGTCTCTCGTCCGCTCCTCCCCAGGATCGGCGACACGACAATTGTTACACGTACCCTGTCAGACCACCCACACATTTTGGGACAAGGTGCTTAACGACATCGACATCGACTCTGCATTCGACACTGAGATCCCCCGCTTCCCGGCTTACACTTTGCTAGGGCTATCAAATCCACTCACTTTTCCACTGCGGTTCCTTAGAGGCAGGCAGATTGCACTAGCATGGCTTGCAGCTCGCCAGGCGATCCTAAACCACTAGGGTACTACTACGGTGCAGAACATCACAGCCTGGCTACATAGGCTTTGGATGACCCTAGCCATGGAACGACTATCAATGAGCCATGATCGCAAGGGCGAGAAATATGCCAAACTCTGGGCTCCCTTTATAATACTGCTTTTGAAAGACCTCCGTGAGGTCACTTGCCCCAAACTCTTGCAAGTGTTGCGACTCATACCTTCCTCTTCAGAATCAGTGGCCCCCAAATGAGCAGTAAGGTTGGGGTTGAGTGTGACAGGCTCTGCGAGTCGACCCACGCTTTTAGAGTCCTTCATACGTTTCCCTTCTTTTTCCCTTTTTCTTTCCTTTTTTCCTTTTTGGGGAGTCGGAGGAAGGGTTTTTCTTATTTGCTATCTGTGTACCATGGTGGGACAGCACGTTCTAACTCTCACTGTTTGATAGTTATGTTCTTCCTATTTGATGTGTCTAATTTTGAGCATCTTCTAAACTTCCTTGCTGCGTGAAGGGACGCTTTCACCCGCACGCTTGACGGAAGCGTAGAGGAGATTTGTTCTCCTAGCCCGTGTTTAAGTTCTGCCAGATTCATTCATGCAGCCACTGGGGTAACAAATATATTGATAAGGAGTTGAATAAATTGTTTCAACTGTTCACCATTGCACCAAGATTTCCCACTATGCATTGGTGAAATAAAAAACGATTGGTAATTGTCACAATCGTTTCTCATGTGACTGGAAATTATTTGGTTGAATGCTCGGTTACATTTATGTCCTGATAATGACCATGTATTTATAACAAAGGTCAAAAAGCAGTTGACGCAACTGTGGCCGCAATTAATGAAGGACGCATTGTCTTGCTTGTTGTAGTTTCAGTGTTGTTCTGAAACTCCCTCCTCTATGTAATCCCTTCTGTTCGTCACCTATCTGGTCTTGTATTTTATAACCAATGTTATGTGTACCAGTATATATTTCTGAGCTTTATGTGATAAATGTGTTTTTATCTATATATTGAATACATTTGGTATGCTTTTCTATATATTTCTTATATGGGCCTTTCTCTTGTTTCTCTAGTTTCTACTTTTTTCTGTGTGCACAGATGCTTTTTGTCTTAAATAATTGTTTATTGCTAGTATTTGTTTGTGCATTTGTAATTTCTTAAATACCTTGAACCATTGTTTGGACTAAATATTTTTTTTTTTTTTTGTTCCTCATCTCAACCATGGCTGAACCATCAGAGCCGTGGGCTCGAAAGAGTGTGACTTGGAAGACTAAAATGCTGTCTCAGTACATGACTGGTAGGGGTCGGTCGTTTAAGAGGGAGCGCCAAGACCCTACAGCTAGATTAGCTTAACGCTAAGTCACAACCCCTTTAACAATATAAGATGGAACTTGCCATTAGCCAAATTACACCACCGCCTATGCCACAATTGACCTTAGGTATGAAGGACAGATGTGAATAAGCAAAAAGGAGTTCGACATGGCTTCGTAATCATAGGAACTGGAAAAAAAAAAAAACCAAAAAAAAACAACCCAGTTTCTACTCATTGAGACCAATCGAGTTTCAACCAAAAAGCTCTTTTTTCTGGTTTACCTCCTCTAGATAAATCTAGTTTCGATATAGAAAGCATGGAGGAACTCCAATCTTGTAGTGTCGGTGGGGAGGCCTCTTTCCTACGCTTACAAATCTCTCGTCGAGCCACCAAAATTGAGTAGAACAAAAGGTTATTATTTGCACTACGCTTTTTGTCTTTTACTCCAAAGATTACAAGGCCTAAATCTATATTCACCATGGTACCTATAGAAGATGTTAGTCTGTTGCTTATTGATTGCCAGTAAAATGTTAAATGTGGGCAATCGTGAAACATATGTGCATCTGAGGCTTCGACTTGTCCACAAATATTGGACTAAATATTGATTCCCCCTGGTTCAGGTGTACAGGGTTGCCCCTGTGGTGGTTAATGAACTTTGAGCATCGCCAGCCTACGGAATGTTGGACTGCATGTAGCAATGAGGCATATATTTTCAATGCATTGTCCTTTAGCCGCCGACCCCGGAGATTGTAGTCGAATGGCTGTGTAGAGTTGTAACACACCCACCGACTAAATTAATAAAAAGATTTGTTCCATATTAAGCATCTACTGATTCTTCGACTCCTGTGTCAACCTGTCAATTTTAACCCAATCGTTTTCTTTTGGGGAAATCTTACTCTTCAAGTAAGTAATTTCTTCAAGTAAGTAATTACTTGATTATATTTTTTCATCACCTCTTCCAAAGGTGCTCCAGTTTCAACATCTCTAGAATATTCCTCTTTTGGCCAATTGACTGGAATCTTCCACTCGGTTCATAAATCAGTTGGAACCACAATATCAAGCAAACCATCCAAATCTTTCAAGAAAACCTTTGAAAGAGAGAGCAGCGAAGCTAAGAAGGGCGTGGCCCAGGCTGCAGTGCTGAAGGAGAGGCAGCAGGGATGATTGGATGTGCCAAGTAGTGAAAGGCGGCTAGCCCACCGGCGATATCGAGACGATCCAGACTTGGGGATGCAGAGACAGGAGGCAGCTCCTTATGGCCCTACCCTTTGCAAGAAATTAGAGACTGTCCAGGAGAGGCCCAGACAAAACGAGCAGTCGAATGTGAGCTGGGAATTAGAGCTCTCCCACTCAGACACTGGAGCTGTAGGCATTGCAGCGATCCCCGACTGTATAAAACAAAGACAAGTAGAAGGTAACAAAGGAGTACACACCCAGAGATGGTGAAGCACTCCATATCACACTGGAACTAAAAGATTTTCAGGGGCAAGAAGTAGAATGTGATAAGTTCCATTCTCTAGCCCCCCCCCCCCCCGGATGCACCCGATAGTGTAACCACACCAACGGTCGGGCAGCGGACAAACCCGAGCAGGCCCATAACTTCATCAGCCATATTGGTGGCCTCCATATCACACTGGAAACAAAAGATTTTCTAGGACAAGAAGTAGCATGTGATAAGATCCATTCTCTAGCCCCACCGGGAGACACGAGAGAGGCCATGTAGTGTAACCACACCAACGGTCAGGCAGCGGACCAACCTGAGCAGGCCTATGACTTCATCTGCCATGTCGGTGGCCTGGACACTTATCACTGATCATCATGGGTGGCAGAGGTTTGCGAGGCCCGCCCCAATCCTAACTCGACAAATATTTCTGGACAAGACAACCGTAAACCGAGGAAAGCCCCAGTTGGGAGACACAGACAAGCACCCATGGGCCCACCACCAAAGAGGACCTAACATTACAGGACATAATGACTGCTCTAAATAGGGTGCAGGCCTCACTGCAATCCAGAATTGACTCTGTGAATACAGAGGATTCCCTTGACAGGGCCACCTAAGTAAAATGGGCTCGAAAGAAACAGAGGTGGAAAAGAAATCAGCAGACCTACATAATACCGCTACACATAAACATCAGGTTAGTGAACTATATGAGACAAGTAAAGTGATGGAGGCCAAGCTTGATGACTATGAAGGGGGATCAAGGCTGAACTACGTGAACATTATTGGAATCCCTAAACAGTTGGAAGGACCGGGGACAGACCTATTTGT